>NC_137461.1:171117785-171751699 GCF_964235325.1 Thermobia domestica | reverse complement strand
TGTCTGCACGAAGCATGATAAAATACTACCACAATATGAACGATCTTGTAGTAGTAAGGTGCTTCTAGCCGAAAACAGTTTTATGTTTTTAAATACATATAATTTCCATTTTTCTTTCGTTTTACAGTATAACTTCTTACACAAAAACTGAATGATTTTATTTCTCTCTCTCATATTTATACCATTTAGGCTAAGGGGACTGTGTGATTAATGGAAGTAAACGATTGTGAAAATAATTTTTTTATCCTTTCCTACAGGGAATCTAAACCCGGGACAGGGTGCACCAAAGGGGCACATGTTAACCACGAGACCACCGGGTATAACTAATATTACGGGAAGTGTACGTTTATTGTAAATATATGAAAGGTATATTTCAACCCTCTTTTTCACCTCCTTAGGATGCGTATTTGGATCTAAATGAAGAGAGATTTGTCAACCTAACTCAACCGAAGTGCTACCTATATCGAAAAATCATTTCAAACGGTGCGGCTGTATTGTTTACGAAAATCTCTCTCTTCCCCTGGCTTAGAATACGCATTTCAATTCAAGTGTAGAATAAACAATAAATAACCAGGTCAACAAAGTTATATTTAAAAATTATTTAAAACGATCCAACAATGTCCTCACATAGGAATTGCCTCCTTTTTTAGAACTGTAATTCTCTAAAAGGTTGGAGCATGTGGCCACTTATTAATACTTGTTTATAGTAAGTTTCATGTACCGAGGTTCGTGAGATGGTCTATTTTTGGAATACCATTTTGATTCTCCTTTCCACCCTTGAATGAAAATGACATGCTAAAGATTAGCTTGATCAAAGTGCTAACCAGTTTCAAAAATGAATTTCAAACAATTCATCGTTTTCCCATGATAATAAGACAACGTCGATTTCAACGTGGAGGGAAAAATATATAGAAATTTCTTTCTTAAAAGCGAAATTTTTGAAACCATGGGATACGTATTCAATTATTTTTAAAGAGGAGTTTATATATAAAGTTTCATTTTCCTAACTTGAGAGGCTCCCGAAACACTCTTTTTGTCATAAATTTTGATTCCCCTTAGAATACGCATTTTAATCGAAGTGACATGATAAAATCCTAGTTCCAGGTATATGTTTTGTTACAAAAGTTCATTTCGAACGATTCAGCCAGCTTTTGTATACTTATATATATAAGTTCCTGTTACGGTAAAAAGGCAGTTGTGTATCACGATATTGTGGGTATTCACAATGTCAAATGATTTGAACTTTTTCTTGGAGTCGCCTACACAATACAAAATGATTAAATTGGTATATTGTAAAAATACTTTGTCGTTAATTGTAATCTAAAAAAAAGTATTTTCTTTAAACTTCTTACAATCATACCATCATACAGGTTTAGAATGCGAGTTTCAAACTTACATTCGACTAATGTTCCAGAATAGTCAGAAATATTCCATTTTATATCTGTTTTAAGTAACATAAATTTGATTTAAATAATGGATTTTTAAAAAATCATTCGATTTAAATCACCTTTATTTGAATCAATTAAGCCTATCTAAACCAACATGCATTTCAAAAAACCACAGACAATCACAGGCCTTCCAGCATGACATTGAAAAAATATAGGACAGTTTGGTTTATGCAATAGAATATTACGCTCTGAAGCACAGAAAAAAATATATAAATGTATCGTAAGAAAAAGCTACCCTTCATCCCAATGGGCAACTCGAAACAAGATTAATATAGAATATGAAAAAGAAATAGCTCTTATTTATAGGATTACCATGGCAATTTTTACATGTCGTTATTGATACATAATTTTGAATAATACGTAAATTCAATTAATGCACGCAAAAATTTTAATTATTTCTCTTTCATATCTTTCTAACAAAAAAAAAAAAAAAAAAAAAAGACTAACTTATTTCTCTATAATGAAGTATTTGAATCTAATTAAACATTGAATTATTTGATCAACGTATTTCTTTCTTAAATAAATAATGTAACAGTATTTCATTCATCATAGATACTTCTAACAACTGTTATACAAAATAAATTTAAGAAAATTTCCAGGATTTTCACCATTTTTCTGCTTTCCATGATTTCCAGGGCGTTTTCACAACACACTTTTATTTCCAGGTTTTCCAGGGCACGTGGGAACCCTGCATATTATTATGTACAGCAATATTAGAAGATGTTGGTGTTATCAATACACCTAAATGCCTAGTCAATACTACTGCATACACTGCTGAAAGAAAATACTAACACAGCTTGCGTTATAAGAAACTGGAGCATGGTAAGATTCCTCAGCTAAGCTTCACTGGGGCAAGAATATGCATATGGGAAACAAAGAAGAAAGAAAAAAAAAGCGTAGACATGGGAGGATAGGGAAAAGCAAATAAAAAGTAATAGTAAGAATTAGTGACTAGACCCTCAGAAAAAAATGTTCAGACACATTTAGCATATTGCTAATAAGCACCAATTTAAATCATCACTAGAACTGTCCTTTTAATAATTCAATCATTGCAAAATATAGGAAATAAGGACAAGATTAAAATATAGGAAAAATATAGCCAAATTTCCAAAACATAGGAAAAAATAAGAAAATAGGACAGCTGGGAGCCTACACTCAAGAAAGCGTAGCTGAAGTGGGGTAGAACGGTCAGAAAATATTTCACATCCGGCTACAACATGCCACTTGGAATATAGTTAGTGTATGAACACCTGAACCTAAAAAGCCGAGACAAAGTTTTCTACGTCTCCTATCTCCTGTATGACGTCATCAAAATGGCTGTCAAAACAGTAAAGAAATTAATGAAGTGATTAGAATATGAATTTCAGCGTATTTTCCTTTCATGTAACTCTCAATGAGATGTAAATATAATTGAGTAAGAAATATAATGTGACAATAACAGATTCTCTCACAATCGCCTACAGAATCCAATATGGCCGCCAATATGGTTACCTGATAAGAAATTATGAGCTCAAAACATACGAGCAAATTTTATCTTAATGTTATTTCTGTGAAGTTCTCAAGTCAGGTCACTAAGAAGTAAACATTCAGATGTGAAATATTCTCTGATTGTTGTATCCAGAACATCCGCACGTGAATAGCAGCCATTATGACTGTTATTGCGAAAGGAAATCACGCGCTAAGCAAATGACAATATGTTGTGTAGAACTAATTAGTTTTCTAAAATAGATCTAATAATTTTGTATGAATGTTACTTGAAGGATTAAATGTTAATAATGATGTATTGCAAGAAGGTAAAACCAGAAATTGCAGCACTGTCGATAGCTCAGTTTATTAGATTCAATAGTATTAAGTGCAACAGAAAATATAATGTAAAAAGAGTAATTCATTTCAAAGAGAATGAAACTCCTCTGCCATTATATTTTGGGCTTATGTTCCACAGTATTACTAAGAAAAAGAAAATTGTTGAAACTTTGGTCCAGTATAACTATCATACAGCATCCAGTATTGGAAAATTGTAAAGTTGATAAGTCTATCCAATTGAACACTAGGGACAGTAAAAATTGTCTCCCATTTACCTCGATCCTACACAATTATCCTTTCAGTGACTAAAAAAAGAATATTTAGTCGGTACGCAATGTGGAGAATACATTCCAAAAAACGTATCCAAAAATGAAACTGAGAGAGTTCTGAAGTTGAAAAGTTCGGATCTACAGTTATAAGAGAAAGAATACAAAGATGATTCAGTTCTATCGGTTTTGCTTCACATGAATAACACGTTTGCGTAGATGGACATGAGGATTCAGAATTACACACTTTTCCGTCAATCATACATAAAATCATCTTAGGCAGAACGATAAATTCCTTGTCACCTACAGTTACAATGGTCGGAGTGAGTTTCTGGATTTGATCTTCTACTTTCTGGACTTCGCTTTGTACACCTCAAGCGTTTCTTTCGCAAACACAAAACTTACGGGGGCGACAATATCTGGTAAAGGATGAAGCGGGATTTTGCCGATCACTCAGTTACGATTGTTAGCGACACTACAATTGAATACGGACCATAGATACACTAAGCAAACTCTAGTCAGTTGAACGCTCATCTAAGAAGAGTTTTCGATACATATTGTTGCGCATCATCACTGCCCCATTGTAACTTAAGAACAAAGTTAATTTTGCGAACATCGGACAAAGTTCGAAACAGATCTTCTTGTGTTTTACAGTATTCTTACGGCGTGATCAAGAAGGGATTGCACTGTTATGTCAACGGATGTTCCTGTGATTTTTATTTCATCTGGATAACAACGTTACTTAGCATCTCTAACCTTATCATAGGAGGATACATTTACAGACTGTTTTTTCTTCCTGACCACGCACGACATATTGGTTTTCTGAAAGATTCGCATCAACTAGTAACGCTAAAGATTCATCTTCTGATAATTTCGCCAGAACCGGAAGTGCAATGCTTCGACATTTCTTGATTTTCGTACCCCGTGTGGGGGAAGAACAATAAATTTCTTTGACGATCGCTGCTGAGTCGCGTTTTCCTACCCTCCGTATTTTTAATTCAGTCACACTCGACAGTTTCTCGTTGCTGGTTGATTCCACAAGTTCTTTTACTTTTCTACTTTGCACTTTTGATGTTCAATCCGCAAATACTGTCTTCGGTCTACTCCGTTTATTTTCAAAAGAAGTATCCGTTAGCGGAACAGGCTTTATGTTGAAGTCCACTTCATTTTCCAACTATGCTGCATTGTCTTCTAGAAACCTCTCCCGGTGCCGATTGACTTTGTCCCACTTAACATGTATATCATAAATACATTTTCTTATTCTTGCTCGCGAACAAGTGGTCAATTCTGCTACCTCGGTTTCTTCCATTATGCAGTTCGTTAAAGCTTCCAACCACATTGTTGACGCATGTTGTTCCCACACGTCGCATATAGCACGCCATCTAAACACGGCAGCCATTTTCAAACCACGTCTTCATGTTCTTGCGCAAGATTTCTCGATTGTTTTCACTTCTGACCTTAATATATTTTCAGATGAACTTAATCCGCAGACTGATCACCACAGAACACGTAATTAAAACCTTGTTTGTAATTCTCACACACGATTTTTTCCACACGTCACTATACACTCTTTTCCCACGCTGTTCTCGAAGAATCCTACAATGCAATGCAAAGTTCAAATGATCCATCTTCCCTTCGGACATCCTCAGTAATATTCCAGCACCGCAGTAATCACTATGTGTAAGCACAGCAGGATACTAGTCAAATGAATTGCTAGCACAAAGCGTACCTGTTGCAGGTTCTTCAGAGCGCGCACTTCGTTGCTTCACTTCAGACCATATTTGTAACCATTGCACGCGTCCATCGCCCAAATTTCTGGCAATTACATACCAACGGCATATTTAGCTACCTACATTCTTTGCTATACTGCGTGGTCGCAAAATTGAATCAAGTTCCCTTAGATCGATGAAATCTCCCACTGTGCGCCGTGCATCTGATCCGAGGACCTCCAGATTACTGGTAGATCGCCTTGACCACTGGACCACGATCACTAGCGGTAAATAATTCGTCTTTAGTGTGTATACGTTAGGTTTCTTTGCCTCCACTTACAAAGTTCTATGTTATTTTTCTTCGTTTCAAAAAGTATTTCGTATTTCTTTTATGATGATATACGAGGGGTGACTGAAAAGTTTTGAGCCTAACATAGAAAATGAGAATCTAGAATAGAATAATTATGTGTGTTAGAATAGTACAAGCTTTGAAATTAATGTATATCAAGCTTTTGGTTCTAAGTATTTTCTTTTGTCTTTTACAGGCTCTTCAAGTGAGTGACATTGCAGAAGTTGGGGAAAATGGAAAAAATCGAGTACAGGTCAGTCATAAAGTATCTGCAATTAAAAGGAGTGTCGTCGTCTGAGATCCGCCAGATATGATCAATACCGTAGCTGAATCTGCCCCTTCATATTGCACCATCAAAAGATGGGTGCAGGAATTCAAGCATGGTAGGCAGATTGTTGAAGATGAGCCAAGATCTGGGAGACAATTAAGTGCTACCACCACGAAAAACATTGGCCTGGTACTTGATGTGATCATGAAAGATCGCCGATTGTCAACTCGACAGATAGCAGACAGGCTGGGCATATCACAGGAGCAAGCAGATCATATTCTGAAGAATGAGCTTGGTTTATCAGAAGTTTCTGCTCGATGGGTCCCACGTCTTCTGACTCCCGAACAAATATGCACTCGGTACCTCCTATCCATGGACTATTTGAAACTGTTAAAACGAGATGTGAATGATTTTCTCTGTCGATCCATCACTATGGACGAGTGTGGGTACACCATTACCAGCCAGAAACAAGACAACAATCCAAACAACGGAAGCACCCCTCCTCCCCTTCCCCAAAGAAACAATTTGTGATCCCCTCCGCTGGCAAAGTGATGGCCTCTGTTTTTTTTTTTTGGGGGGGGGATTCCCTAGGTGTGATATTCATTGATTACCTGCAAGGGGGTCATATCACCACAGGACAATACTATAATGATCTTTTGAAAAAACCTCGAGTGCAAATTCAAGAAAAAAGGGCACAAATGATGTCCAGAGGCGTTCTCTGCCATCATGACAATGCTCCCGGCCACACATAAGCAGTTGCCATGGCTACTATTCACGAATGCGGCTTTGAACTGGCCTCTTTAGACTTCCACTTGTTCCCTAATCTAAAAAAGGCTCTAGCAGAACGACGTTTTGCAAGCGATAATGACGTCGTGACAGCCTTGGAAGTTTCTCTGGTCTCAACGTAAGGATTTTTTTTTTTTTTTTTCCTACTGGGATAAGAGCACTGCAGCACCGTTGGAGCAAGTGTGTTGCTATCCAAGGGGTTTATGTTGAAAAATAAAGGTATTACTAAAACTGTACTTCTTACAATTTCCTCAAGGCTCAAAACTATTCAAGTCACCCCTCGTAAATCAATAATATTTGGCATAGTTTATATTAATAACTTTACTTGTTTATAAACCTTTGGTTCACAATTTTGTTTCTTCTCCACACCAAACTACATATATACAGATTTTATTCTCGTAATATGCATTTGTTTCAAAGCAGTCGCCATTACCTGGTCAAGGACTTAATGTCCGCCACTATAAATTTACATGATACACGTTGCTTACGACAGCGACAGGAGACAAGTTTTTGGCAATTACAAGAAATATCTGGAAGCGTCACCCATTATGACTTGTATCTGTTGTCTTCATTTCTTCTCATCCTTATTCTGCAGGTTGTAACTGATATTGTCACAGTAAACATTTATTCCATATTTGACATTGAAGTGCTGCTCGTTTACAATGTTGTTTAAGGGTATCTTGTGTAAGAGGAATATTTTCAGTTGCACGTTCCTTTTTAATGAATAACACTAGCCTGCACTCACTGATACTTGTAAGAGTAGAGCAGCGATCATACATAAGAATAACAAACCTTTCTGTCAAATGTAACACACTATCCCCTAGAGATGTTTCATTCATACGCAGCTGATCAAATGCAGGGCTGAAAGACATCCATGCATCCCAGGCTTTTCGTTTTCCAATACCGAAAAGCTTGACACTGTATTACATCCTGTAAATGAGTGAAAGCCGGCAGGTTTATTTGTAAGTCTGGCCAACTTGTTTCATGAATGGAAAGAAATTGTTTATTTTTTCCTATACCATACTCAATCCACAGTTATGATATGTTCTTGCTCATAGTCTGCAGCGTACTTTGTGTGAAGTAGTAGTCACGTATCAGCTTCTTCGTGGGAGCAGCGAATTATATCATTCAGAGATATCTTTTTGTACTGTTTTAACAATTTCAGCATAGTACACAGAAGTCGCTTTCCTTCAGAATCACATTTCACAAGTTATTCTGCCAACAAGTGAAAAAAAAAAGTGCTGTTTGTTTTCATTCGAAAGCAGGAATTCATTGAAACTTTTTGGGAATGATTGTGGACATACATAAGTACCATTTGCACTGCCACGGAATTCCATGTATCATTTTTCAAACTATCCTTAAAATACCGGTCGATCAACTCTTATCAACTTTGCTAAAAAGATAATCAGTGTGCTTTTGAAAACGTTTTCAACATAATCTGCAAAACATCTGGCAAATCCTGGTTTCAATATGAACCATAGCTAACCCATCGATTATGTATTCAGTACCATCCAAATCATTGCCTATTCCTTCCATTGAAGAGGAATAATCACATTCATCTAAGATACATTTCAATATATCTGATTTGTTGTCAGTCTTCCTAATGGATGGTGGTGAGGCTAAGATTCTCGTGCGAGAAAAATAATTCAGTTACATCACCTTTTCTGTTTTGACAAACTACATACATTCTGCAAAACAAATTTGAATCAGCCTGTAAACTTTTGATTTTGCTCTTTCCTTTTGATTTTCCCCTTCTGTTATACTAAAAATGTCAATGTTATTTCCAGTTATAATTTCGTGGATTGAAACATGACATTCTATAAGACAGTTTAATGTAAAGAATTTCTTTTACAGTTTTTACTACCTCCTCACATATAAGCACTTTTGTACCCCTTACAATAACTGGTTCGTTTTCATCAAAGGGATTTCCATTGGTCTCAAAATTTATATCACTTACGAATGATTTTTTTTTTCTTTAAATGAAACTGTATCTTCATGATGATCCTCTGAAGCATTTATTCTAATACTCAACCCAACTGGATCTTCAGATTCTAATATCGCTTGAGGTATATGAGGACCTGCCACCATCTACTGCAGTAAGACATTTTCATTATCAAGAGTATTAACGGCTTCAGATCGTCCTTTTACAAACTTATTCTGCTCATGAAATTGATCATCTGATATTACTGAAAATTGTAATTCTTTTATAGAACTGGTAGTCACCAGATAGAAGTGCACTGTGGACATGAAGATGCCTTACTGGAATTCTTGTAATGTATTCATGAAAATAGGCAACCATCTGGAATAATGAATTGCATCTAGAGCAAAGGTCCACGGACGCAGGTCTTTTAAAGTTTTGACAAAAAGTGTAAACTTAGAGGTACTGATACTGAATACAAGTTGTAAGAGGAGTAATTCTATTTCCATAACTATATTCCAATATCGAAATATCACCGCAACAGCAGCTCTTTCTTTGGTTCAAGATTCAGTATCTTTTGTTATATCTTCAGAAGTTGTACCACAATAATTCTGGTATGGTTCCTTTTGCAAATAGAACAAGGCACAAAGTGTAACTTCATGAACATATCTTCTCTTAACACGATCTCCGGACAAATATGACTCTGCAAAACCAGAGTTTGCAATATTAGCACTTCTCAATACTTCAGTCCAACCACTTTTATTCAGCAATTTTCCTAGACTTTTGAGTACCTTCATTTCAATGTGTAGGGCTCCAGTTATAAGCACGACTGTTTGTTCACAGTATTTTTCTGGATATCGCCACCGCAACTGTTTTCCTATTGCATATACAGATTGATCAGCAGTTATAACGGGTGTTCGATCTTCTTTTAATTTAGATGTTGCCTTAGTAACAGTGTCGATGAAGTTGAGTTGAGTTGCCTTTGAGTTTAACGTCCCTTTCAGCAGCGAGGCTATGTGAGACGGGACCTACTGATTAACGTAGAATCAGTGAACCACATGAACTCCCGCCGGGAATTGAACCCGGGTCTCCCACAATGTCTATTAAGTGACTTGCCATTGCTGGAGATTTTATTTCTTCTTTCAAAAGTGGAAGTAATGTAGAATGACACCATTTCTTGACAGTGGAATTATTCTTCCCGTGAAACGAAGCAAATGAAACATGCATATCTGTCGTGCTTTGATATCCATTATATGCTAATTCAAAAGTTCCCAACCATGGAAGAAACAGATCTCTTGGTTTGAGTGATGGAGCTTCATCGTAATGGTGTAAATTAACCGTTGGCTGATGGACTATTTTTTTTTTTTTTTTTTTTTTTTTTTTAACTTTAGAATTTTTGGTGGGGATTAATCGGCGATGATACGTTTTATTATATTCAGATATTTGAATACTCTGATGTTTCAATACTTGAGCTTTTAAATCTTCAGGAATAATAAAATAATAATAATTATTTCGTAGAAGATAAGTTAGGTGGTATAATCTGAGCGATAATAAACATTACAAGCAGAAACGTGACATTTGGCAAGAATATTTGCGGTTTTCTTTTGTGTTGCCCACGAGAAAAGGAAATTCTCGTCTCGTTTCTAAAACAAAAAACAAAATCGAGACGGAACAAGGCTAATTCAAATTATCGTCTCGCTTTGGAGATGAGCATTGTGCTGGACAAACGCCGTGGGTATACGTTTTCTCGGGGTTCTGTTTTCTCACACTTTTTTCATTCTACTATTTCTTTTATTTCATCATCGACATCTCCTTTAGCTTAACAGCCCTAACCATGGAACATAAAACTTAAAAACAATTTTTCTTAGGGCCTTTGTGAGTTCAGTAAACCTACTTTCTACATGAAATTTGACTGGAAATCTTTCGTTTAACATTTAGTTAGTTGTAGGGATGTACGCAGGGGATATATTATGGTGGTCCGGACACTTCTCTTCAATTATGAATATTTTGTAACTTTTGCCTAATGTTAGGGAAGATTTTACAGATTTTAATACACCTCATACGGAATTATTATTATTATTATTATTACTGAAGATCTGAGACCTCAATATTACGTCCTATCCAACAAGCTTGAGGGCATCTTCGGGCTGTTTCTGTGGTACTCACCTGTTCACATAAACTTGGGAACTTATTCAGAAAAAAGTCCAAAAATGAAAGCCTAGATCCGTCACAATTCCCGCAGATTTATACAGAGGCACGTGCCGGCAGTAACCAAGCGTTTTCAGGCACTCAGTCTTTGTAAAGAACTTGTGAAACTTGAAGATCGAGAGTTCGAAACTCGGTCTGAGATGTTTCGTTTATCTTTTTAAAATGAAGATATGATGAAATAATTAAAAGTGTAATACCTTTTAAAACTAATTAACTAACTCTATGGCCTATGGAACCCGGAGGTTCAATGCCGCGTTCATAAAAGCTCTTCACTGACTTCTATCCTTAGCTAACTGCATCCAGTTTCTACTTTGTATTCCAATCTCTGCAAGATCCATCTTAATATTGTCCTCCCATCTGCACCTAGGTCTTCCTAATGGTCGTTTTCCGATTGGTCTTCCAGTCAAGACTTTGAAAGCGTTTCTACTTTCTTCCATTCTAGCTACATGACCCACCCATCTAAGCCTCCTAGACTTGACGACCCTAATAATGTTGGGTAAACCATATAAATTATATAGTTCCTCGTTATGAAGTTTTCGCCATTCCCGTTCCTGTTAGGTCCGAATATTCGTCTCAAGATCTTGTTCTCAAATAGTTTCAGTCTATGTTCTTCCCTCAGAGTAAGTGACCCATGTTTCGCAGCCATACAGAACAACAGGCATGATTATCGTTCTGTATATTTTAAGCTTCAAATTCCTCGACAGAATTCGTGACGACAAGAGATTTTGAACCGAATAGTAACACGAATTCCCTGCTTTTAGTCGACATTTAATTTCTCCGTGAATATGATTTTCCTCTGTTAATATTGATCCTAGATATTTGAAACTATCCACTTTGTCAAAAGTATTATTTAATATTTTAACGCATCCATAATTTGCTATATTCCGGTCCCGACGCACTTCTATGTATTTAGTTTTATCTGCATTTACTTCTAAACCCATGTCCCTGCAAGGTTTAATAAGATCTCTGCATTTCTTTCTATTCTTCTCCTATCATCCCCTATTAAATTTACATCATCAACATACGTCATAACCTGGTGAATACCGTTCAACTCTAGGCCCTGGTTGCTATCTTTGATTTTCCTTATAGCGTATTCCAGAACGAAGTTAAATAATAATGGCGACAACGCATCTCCTTGTTTCAGGCCATTTTCGAAGTGAAAGCTCGTGGACAAAAATTTTTCTACCCGGACTTTACTCTGGGATTAATTTAAACATATCTTAATTAATCTAATTAGCTTTCTCGGTATTCCAAGTTCTGTAAGAACGATGTATAATGTTTCTCTCCTAACCGAGTCGTATGCCTTTCTAAAATCAATAAATAGTTGATGTATCGGGGTATTGTATTCCCACCTTTTTTCCAGTATTTGGTGAATGGTCAATATTTGGTCGATAGTTGATCGATTTCGTCTAAATCCGCACTGATAATCTCCAATAATTTCATCTGCGTATGGGGTCAGTCTTGCTAATAGAATATTTGAAAGGATTTTATAGGATGTTGACAGAAGAAAAATGCCTCGATAATTATTACAGTCAGTTTTGTCGCCTTTCTTGTGAATTGGAACAATGATTGATTCTTTCCACTCTTATGGCAATTCTTCCTTGTTCCAGATAAGGAGAATGAGTTTGTGTATCTTGTTCCACAATTTTTCAGTAATTCAGTTCCACAATTTTTGTGTAATACCTTTTACATATGTAAATTGCAAAAGTAATGATTCAGTATTAAAATTTGTGTTTACTGCCTATATTGCATGTTTGTTTACTTTTAGTTCAAAGCAAATACTTATAAGATTTCTAGGTTTAAAATCTCAGTGACAATTGGATGAGTGAAATTAGACTGAAATAAATGCAAGTAAGCATACTGAAGTTGATAGGAAAAAGGAAAAGAAATTTAATTGGACTCTGTCTAAGGATGAATTCCCTTATAAGATACTTTGGAAGGATTAGTGTCTGGAAGGAAAAGAGGGGGGGGGGGGAGAAGGTGTCAGCTCCTGGACAACATGAAAATCGAAACTTCGGACAAGTCCTAACAGAAACTAAGTAAGATTTGCCTTCATCACGATACGTAGTAACGCCCTTTCTTTGGGAAAACTAATTTGGATTATGTATGCGTTATACTGATATTTTAACCAAATATACATACGAATACAAAAAAGAATAGTTCCTATTTACAAAGTTTGGCTGAATGGATATATGGAACATTTGGAAATAGCGAACAAATATTATTTCCAGCTGTAGTAATAATACTGGAAGTAAGGAACAACTCCACAATTGCTAGGAAACAATAACGTTTGCTCTTGATCAAAAACATTTATGACTGATACTAGCCTTAAGGATGAACCTTATGTATTCGTGAATCTTTCGCTAAAAGTACGCTTAGACAGTACGAATCAAGGTTATAGACATGTGACGTCATGTTAGTATTTCCCCTGTAAAGGAAGTAGTTTCATCTCTAAGACCGGGATAAACTGAATATCTTTCATGCTATTATACATCACAAGTATCAATATTATAAATTATTAAAAAAATTTAATTACCTAAGCGGGAATCGAACCCAAGACCAATAAATTACGAAACGAATGCTCTCACAACTACCCTAAGACTGCTCTATTAAGTTAACAGGAAAAACACTCGTGTATGTAGCAAATTGTACACGTTTATGATTCCAATGTCTTAATAACGACGAAACACAGTGGTTTCGGTCATGTTAAAATATGTTAAAATACTATAGTCCAGAGAATTTACCGAAATTATCTCCGTAACTTCTCTATTTTCTACACGGTTATATTCGATTTAGTTATTTCCAATAAGATTGAACGACAGGGACACGGACACAAATACATCGAAAACATTTAAAATTTCAAAGGTTCTCCCACTGGGAATCGAACCCGGGACCCCAGAACTGAACTATCTGATGGGTGGGGTACCTGGTTTGTTCCCAAGGCAAGTAAGGTTGAGGTGGATAACATAGTGCTCGTGGGTTTTCTCTGGACACTCGTTTCCTCCCACTTGCTCATTCCACCAATTCGTCCATAATTCACTTGCTTTAATCATGGTCTCCTTTAATCTAACAGGCATAATCGTGGGACATTAAACCCAAAGATTTCATTTTCAAACGGTTAACCGAAACCAAACCGAACCGAAAAATCATTGTATTTTCTACTGCTCATTAATGTTTTCTCGCAAAAATAGATAGAGAAAATAACAGTTAACCGGGTTTTGGAACACGTCTAGTAGCTAGACTGTAGTTTGTTTTTATTGTTTCGTTAAATCAACTGCCGTTATATAGTGCAAATTTGGAGATAAAGTCCCTATAGCCCATTATATTAATGTGAAAGTTGGCATTCTTATTGAAAAATGTCTGAATCTTTCAAATTTTAACAGTGAATGGGTTGTTGTTTAGCCCCTCTTTTGGGCGGCGTAAGCACAAAAGTTCGTTTTCCTTATATGAGATTCAATGTTAAATTTTTAAAAGTTATCTCCAATGATTACTGGTTAAGATTTTGGGGCACATGAGTATTATTTATTACAAAATGCAACAACGCTCATTCGCAATGCTAGTATAGTCGTCTCGAACATGATTTTGGGTAAGGCTCCCCTTTTGGGAGGCAAGGGGTGTGAAAAGGTGGACGGTGGAGTGTTACCAAAATTCCAAATTGTATTTTGGGAACGCGGGCAAGCATCAGCTTAATGACAAAAGTCTCCGAATAACGCTCCTTGCATGTGAAAGTGATTAATATGGGGCTACAGCTCCTCTTCTAAAAATCACCATAAACAGTTTTAGCAGAGACTACCAGAAGGTATTTTTTGATCAATTGATGTGATATTCGGTGTTACTGTAGTAGAAAGGCATGTGTATTTTATTATAGGGTGTTATTTGGTAACGCAACGCTTTTGGGGAGCACAGGGGGCGTAACGTATGATAGTGAATCTTTGTATGAATGATTGGATTCACATGAAGATTTATATCCAGTGTTTCTTCCAGACATGTTTTTGGGGGCCACTGCCCCCCGGAGCTCTGAAAGTGTCCCCCCCCGGAGAAGACCAAAATAATACGTCTATAATATAATAATAAATAGAATAGTATCAGCAGTGCCTCTCCGGAACATTGTTTCTGAAAGAAACTGTTTATATCCATATAAATCTTTATACGAGGATCATTCAATAAGTAAAGAGACAGTCTATATTTTTAACACTAATCAATTTTTTTTTTTTTTTTGTTTCAGGGGTGTTAGCTGGCAACCTTGGGATATGCTCTGATCTGCTGTTTCGTAATTTTATGTCAACATAACTTCAAAAATATCAATTCATCATGGCAAGTCCTCTAGAAGATTGCAGCTTAGAAGAACAGCGCTCAGTCATTAGGTTTTTAGTCGCAGGTGTAAAATCAAGTGAATTTTTTTCTCGAATGTTGAGACAGTACGGTAACAGTTGTATGAACCGTGCGAATGTGTACAAGTGGGTTGATCGGTTTAAAAGTGGCCGAACAAGTGTAGGTGATGAACCCCGATGTGGACGTCCAGTGGAAGTTTCTGGTTCTTCGTTGGAATCGAGGATTGACGGACTTATTCGTGATAACAGAAGAATTACTGTTGAAATGATAGCTGAGGAAGTTCAAGTAAGAGTTGGAACTGTTCACAATGTCATTAGGAACATTTTAAAGTACAGAAAAACGTGTGCCAGATGGGTTCCCAGACAGCTTACTGACGCTCATAAAGAATCAAGGCTTTCCATTTGTCAAGTCTTAACACAACGAAGTTTGATTGAAGGAGATGCTTTTTTTTGAAAGAATAGTGACTTGCGACGAGGCCTGGATCCATCACTACGACCCTGAAACCAAAAGGCAGAGTATGGAGTGGAAACACACTAGCTCTCCAGTTCGCAAAAAATTCAAGGTTCAACCTTCCGCTGGTAAAGTACTGCTGACCATCTTTTGGGACTCACACGGTCCAATCTATTGCGATTTCCTTGAAGATCAGCGAACTATCAATAGCCTATACTATTCTGAGATGCTAGAACACAAAGTTAAACCAGCTATCAGGAGCAAACGCCGTGGACTCTTGTCAAAAGGAGCCATTCTTCAGCACGATAACGCCCGCCCTCATACAGCCCAGCTGACCCGAGATAAGCTTCAAGAATTGGGTTGGGAGGTCTTACCTCATCCTGCCTACAGCCCAGACCTCGCCCCATCTGATTTTTATCTGTTTGGACCACTCAAAGACGCCCTACGTGGAAAAAGATTTGCTAACAATGAGGAAGTTAAGGCAGCGGTGCAAAGGTGGCTTCGGGGTAAATCGAAAGATTTCTTCGCCAAGGGAATTAGGAAGCTGCAAGAAAAAGATGGGACAAATGCATAACTGTAAAGGGTGATTATATTGAAAAATAGCCTTAGTTTTGAAAGATTGAAATAAATCTTTATTGAGCTATAGCAATTTGTCTCTTTACTTATTGAATGCCCCTCGTATGAATCATTTTTAATTTACTGGATTTTCCGAATATGACAGCGAGAGTGGCTCGAGAGCCATGCGTGTTGGTTTTATGCTAGTGATCCCAGGGCGTTCGAACTTTGTCGATTTATTGATTGTTTCTCCTTCAGTTATACCAATTACCGCGTCGCCTCGGTTTCTGCTCGAACACTGCAATGCGCGCCATTTAAAACACGAGCCTTCTATCCGACATTTCATTTTTTTTTTTTTTTAACTTTTCTAAGTTTTCTTCCTTATGAAACTTCACGCTCCCGCACACAGTAATGGAACAGCTCTGCAACCTTGTATATTGCTGTCAACAATCGTCTTCTAAACTTCAGGACTATTTTATGATTGTAATTTTGAATATTTCTGCAGTATGAGTTGTTTTTCCTCTCATTTTTTTTTTTTGTTCTATTGTTTTACTTTTCAAGTTACACTCGCACGACTGAATGTGCTACCACAATTCATATAGCCCTATTTAATTATTATACTGTACCTTACACCTTTACTACTACACGCACAGTACTGGACTTCATTTTGCGAAAAGTGTAATATCTGAGCTTTTATCCGAGGTTAGTCATGTCCGCATTAGCTCACATAATCGCGACTTTACTGTACTTCTTTGCACATATTGCAGCGTTTAATTATAACACTTAAGGAACGTAATTTGTGGTGTAAGCAACCTAGCGGGTCAACGCGAGAGAAGCAGAATCACTCCATTTGATGCTTTCTTCTGATTACTATTAATCTATCTAAAATCTTGTTTTATACAGTATTATCAGCTCAATTTCTTGCTCTTCTCAAAAGAAAATAACTCTCTCAGGCCTACTACTACAACTCTGTGCTCCACGCTATATTTTACCGTGCTTTCACTTTAGACGTCTCATTATATTGTCCGCATGATATACTGTCATCTGTAGCTACTGAGGAGTTTCACTTGATGCAATAAAAAGTCTCATTTGCTCGTCCTATCTCGTTTGTATTCTTCCATGAGGACTTACTGGGGGGATTAATTACAATTAATTCACATGGCTTTACTCGATAGGTGGTGTAGAATTGATGTTTAAAAATTTTAGATTGTTACTTTAAGAAATTGTTTACAAACAAACATTTTCTTATCAAGACTATCCATGGCTTTGGATTGATTGTTTTAACAAAAGAAACACTGACCAAAGCTTTAAACCCACTGCATTTTAAATTATAATAAGTACGCAGTTTCTGATATCTAACATATTCTTCTTCAGACACTATCAAACAAACGAAAATACAGACATACAAAACATTTTCTTATATTTCTAAAATTTGGTGAGGTTTTCTACCAAATTTGCATAAAATGATAATAAAGAGATTTGCCCATAATATTGAAATATGCATTCTAAGGGGCTTTAGGGGGTTAACATTTTTGACAAGAATTTAATGTCTCACGAATCCCTGAATTTAGAGGTGAAACTTGCCGTATAGACTCACCAGTAAAAATTAAAAAAGATGTGCTTCAGTAGTTGAAGAGAACTCCGCTCCTAAAGGGAGAAAGGCCATCTTCACTGTAATATTCAAATTTAACTTTCTTTATTCAAGAAGTGCCGAATGTAAAAATCTGTTTAAGTTAGAGATGTGAAATTTGGCATACAGACTCTCAGTTAACAGTAATGAATTCTGTTTCAGCGCCTCAAAAAATTCCGCTCTCAAGCAGGTCATTTCCATACCTAAATTTACCTTTCTTTTCTTTATTCTGTAAGTTCTGAAGTAAGGATACGTTTAAGTTGCAGGTATTAAATTCGGTAAATAAACTCTCAATTTAAAATTATTACATAAGTGTAACCTTGTTTCTAAAAATTCCTCTCCTAAAGGTGGAAAAGTGGATCATTTTTAAAATATTTAAATTGCTCTTTTTTAAATGATCAATCAGAAGATTTACTCAAGGTGGGGTGTGAAATTCGATGTACAAATTTTTTAACTAAAAGTAAGGGAATACATGTTTCAGTGTTTTCGAGAATTTCGATCTTAAGAAAGGAGTGAACTTCTAGATTATTCAAATTTCTCTTCTTTCAATCAAAAAGTACCTAATATGAGGATTTGTTTAAGTTGGGCATATGCTCTTCCGTACACAATACGCTCATTAAGAATACGTGATTCAGCGTTTCAAAAATTTAGGATCTTAAGGGAAAAATAGAGGGAGGCAATTTCTACAATACTCAAAGTTCCGGTTGTATATTTATTATTCTTCCTGTGCTCAGAACGGACACTTCTGCTAGTATTGCTATAATGTAATGCCCATTTATTTTCTTCTATAATGATTTCCCAGTGTGGAGTAATAAAAATTACTTCGTAGGATGAATATGCTTCCACACTGCCTTCTGTTTAAATACAACTAGTTGAAATTATACAGGGTAAGTAACAGAAGATAAATTACACAAGGGTCATACACAACAATACGTTGTTGCTGCTACTCACAATGAGGATGATGAAACAAAAAATGTTCATTCATTAGAAAATTACAACGAATCACTTGGATACAATATTGAGAGAAAGACTACATTTCTACTTAATAAAAACAAGAAAAGCCTAGTTTCGAAACATTAGGAAACATAAAGCATTTAGTAATTTACCACTTAGTAATCACTTCAACTTAATATAACCCATTGATGAAACCTCATAAACTATTGGCTTTTTACTTCTCTAAAGTTATATATTAGGTTGGTGAAAATGAAATGTCAAGCAAAGTGCATCATTTCCAATGGAGGAAATGAGGGAGGAAGCAAACTATAATACCTGGTTAATCCAAATAGTCGCCATCTGCAACCACACACTTTTGTCATCGCCCAGCTGAACACTAGATTTGTCTGGAGTCTTCCATGTGAAGAAGTTTTAAACTGCACGTTGCACAGCCAGATCATCAGTGAGTCTCCCATCTCAAGGAATGCTCATACGTCGGAAGAAATGGTAGTCACTGGGAGTTACGTCAGGGGAATACGATGGAAGTTTCATACTGCAAGTTATGAAGAGTCTCCGCCGTACTTTGAGAGACATTTGCTCGAGCATTTCACGGAGTTTACCACTGCAATGATCCACATTGATAGTTTTGCCTCGACGGACAAAGACATGATGGATGAACCACAGCATGGATCAACCACCACACAGCAACATCCAAGGGTTTTGGGAACCGCCCTGGATGTCGATCAAGAGCCAACCGATTTATTGACCGTTTACGATTGGTCTAATCGGAAAATTACACACCTCTAAGTAGTGTCTTGTTGACTGATGTCATCATATGGAATCCCTGAGTCCCTATTTTCTCATCGTATCGATTGCATCGAGCTGCCGAATGACACTGATATAGTGTATGCACAACTCGCCTGCAATAGTAGGACAATATCAGAGTCTGCTTCCACCGTTTTCCTTACGAGTCAACAGAACAGACATTAGAGGTGCCGACGGGGTTCATTTTGTAATGTTGTATTACTCTGAAGAAATTTAACAAACCAACGACGAATGGTGTGTTAATTCGCACTTCTTCGCCTAAATGCCTCTTAATGTAATTTTGCTCCTTGTCGTGAAGAAAATCCCACTTAGAATTTGCAAAAATAATGCTCGAAATGACGTGCTCTCCACGGTGCACTTTCATACGACCTTGTTCAACAATGCACTGCTTCCGGACTGTCTGGGATCTCAGCCTATTTCTTGGACGTTTACAACGTTTGTGACGCTAGACGTGTGACATTTAGTCTGTATGTGTTATGTTACTGAGGCGAGTTTTCCACCAGTTGTCAAAGTGAATATTTAATTCACACCAACCTAATACAAACACAATATTTTATAAACGAGATGAACTTAAAATATACTTACCCAATCACAAACAATACTTACTTAATAATATACCCAATGAAGAACTTATAAAATATACTTAACCTAAGACGAACAATGCTTACTTAATAATACTATACTTACATCTTCTGAAAAATACTGTTCTATTATCTCGTAAGCTAATTTGTAAATTTCCCCGTTTTCATGATTTTGTAATGCTTCAATTTTGTCTAAACCTGAAATATACATTTATGAATTATCAAAAGTACATCAAGAGCAAAATGCAGCATACATTTTCTTACAAAAGACTCACCTTTAATACAAATATTTCCATAGAATATATGTGTGGTTTGGATCGAAAAGACTCGCGTAATGTATAATTAAAATAAACATTTCCATAATGAAATATGTTTTCCTAGATGTATATACTGTTCTATAAAGGATGCTGTTTTGAGGCAAGAATTTCCATGTCCAACTTCAGGTATCTTCGGGAAACAGTAAACCAAAGATGCTTGTTCGAACCTCCAAGCCAACTTTAGCAAACGGGAAAAAAATTTGGATGTTTTTTTTTCTTCTTTTAAAATAAGAGGGTATACTTAAATGGTATTAAATGTAGAAAAAAAGTAACATTGATTGAAATACTTAATGATAAAATACGGTATTTCGAAACTATATATTCACATGCTTGTTTCGTCATTTTGATTTGCATATGTACAAGAACATTTACGTATGTAAAAGAATATTTCCATACGTAAAAGAACATTTCCAATAAAAGGAAAGACAAGAACATAATTCTCGCATGCATGCATAGTAAAATAAAAGACAAAGGAGATAAAACTGCGTCTGCAATGGATATTAATGTCATTATTTTGGAAAATCAGTTATGTTTCGTTAGAAGGGGCTTCCCAGAGTAGTCATGTTAGCTCAATAGTAAATCGCAGGAGTTCAAATCCTAAGGTCGTGAGTTCGATTTCCGTTCGGGTCAATTCTTTTATATGATATTCTATTTTTCTCCATGCATGAAACAAGTAAAATAATTACATTAAAATCATCAGTTGTGTATATAAATTTATATAATCATTTGAAGACAATAAATAATTATGTTTAAAATATAACATCTGAGGTGTGTCATGTGTTCACAGAACGTCTATGTTATATGTGAATATTAAATACAAATTAAGAAAATCGTATAATAGCAAATTGATTCAGCACCAGAAATGGCGCGGGTCAGTGGATCGTGGGTCAACATGACGTGACCCACACCGACCCACTCTACTCAGTGCATTGTATTCAGCATCCACTGAACACTGGTGAATTTGTCTACGTTTTACTTTCATGGCCTCTATTTTTCTTCCTCTTTCCGAAAAAAAAAAAAACTTTAGGTTCTTTTGGATATTTATATTTTAATTGTATTAGAATAATAGGACTTACTACTTGGCTTTCGAGACACCCACCGCCTGTGTTTTTATAACAGCTAACTACTCGAAAAAAAATGTTTTTGAATCACCTGGAATATATGAATTATTATATTAAAGAATTGAAGATAATTATGTGTGCGTTATCATCACAGCCAAATGGCAAAGCCAAACGAAATGACTCTTCGTACATAGTTACGCCCCAATCCCAACTGGGGTGTTATTACTATATCACTTTCATTATAATACATATCCTATCCTAAGGAGGAAGTGGAGGGTCCTAATTGTTTTCGAAAACTTTAGTATCTCACAAGCCATTCAATTTAGGGAGCTGAAGTTCAGTATAACTCTTTATTTTAAAAAAAAAGTGTCCTAGCATTTTTAATTTTTTTTTTTTTATTATATGGGAAATAGCCAGTGGGTTGATATGAAAAAATAGTCGAAAACGATCGATATTAGTGTCAAACCAATAGTTTTCGTGTTCGCTGAGATGCCCAAGTGCAAATTTATCCTCGTTGGCATGTGGGGAAGGAGGGAGATAAAAATTAAATGTCCAAATTGATCGAGATAAGTATCGAATCCATAGTTTTCAGGGATTCTGAGATGATTAGTGACAAACCCGGAGCCGTTCAAGTTCATGAAAATGAAATGAAATCTTTAAGTAAGCTTTACGTCCCAAGTTATAACGGCTAGGCTAAAAGGGGCGGTGATGCTGAGAAATGAATGAAATGAAGAAAGTGGGAGGAAACGGGAAAACCCCTAGAAAACCCATGCACACAGTGTTTGTCCAACACGAAGCACAGTTGGCGCGAGCTGGGATCGAACCAAGAACCCATGCACAAGAGGTGAACGATCTACCACTGAGTCACCGCGACCCCAACGTTCATGTTTAGCTCCATCGGCATGGAAGGGGAAGGTCGGAGGGGAAAAGTAAAGCATTCAAATGGACTGAGATTAATGTCGAATCAATAGTTTGACATGGATAGTGACATTCCTGGATTCGTTCAAATTTACCCCCCCCCGTCATTTGGGGAGGGGGTATGAAGGTGCCCAAACTGACCTATATTATTGTCCAATTTATAGTTTTTGGAGTCCTTCAGAGAATAATGTCAATCCCGAATTTGTTTGTTTGGATTAGCTCTCATGCTGTTTCGTTTAATTTAGTTACTTCTTTGTCTTTAAAAATTATCACGATATTTGCATTCTATATTCTTCATCTCACAGGAAAGCACTTAAATGTAAATTATCTATCTATTATATATATATATATATATATATATATATATATATATAGTGAAACCTGTCTGCTGGCCACCACTGGTTCCACTGAAAAGAGGCCATCTTAGACAGGTGGGCAACTTACAGGAAATAAGTGTGATTTGTGTATTTTAAAAATAGGATTTCTAGTATTGCTTTGTTGTAGAATTTTAATAAAAATGGCACAACAGCTTCTTTTAAATAATGTGTACACAGTAATCATAATATACAGTACTAGAAAAAATTAGAGTATGTTTAATTAGCTATAAGCGTTTCGCTCGGAGCAAAAATGTTTTGAGAAAATCTTAACGGAATTCATAGCTCAAAACCTCCACTACCTTTCAACAAGCCGTCAGGTGCCAATAGCTGACAATTAAGAGCTTTAACCTTGAAAATATTCAGGAATTACTAAACTCCCCACTGATGAAAGGAGCCGATACAGCTAGTGGTTTTACCAAAACAGGCAGGGTAAACAAATACGTAGAACCATTTCCTGAAATCCTGTACGTGCTTCTTCTTAATCACTACAGGACAAGGTAGTGTTCTGGCCATTGACCTACGAGAACAATCGTGGGAATCCATGCTTCTTTGTCTCCAGTCATATCTGGCTCTCACATGGGAATACGAAAGAGTTTTAAAAAAGTAACAAAACGGTATTTTGAGTGGCCAAGATACGCAGGTAAATTTATCATTATTATCACAGGGTAAACATTGCTTCAATGCGGCCAACTTCCAAGATAGAAGGGTGGCAAACTTACAGAGTAATAAATAATGAATATCTTATGGGAAAATGCAGGTTCAAGACGAACCAGGCCAAGATAAGCAGGTGGCCAACTTAGGGAAGTGACCAAGTTAACAAGTTTTACTGTATATGCAGTACTGTGCTTTTTGTGGTTACAACGGATTATTTGTATTTACATTAATTTCAATCAGAAAAAAAAATTTCGGTTTACAAATATTTTGGTTTACAAACAGCATTACAACGGATTAAGGTTGTCACCCTTTATTCACTGTATATTAATTTTATTGAAATGCAGTTATATTTTTCCAGATTATCTAGTAATAGATGGTAGGAAGTTAGTATTTTTATCCAATGCAGAGTTCCTACTAATTTGTAGAAATGTATTTTCTTGATTTTTCACAATCTTTGGCAGGAAATTCTCTAACTTTCGTGACAGGTGAAAAATAATGCAGCATCTATGAACACAAACTACGCAAAAAGATTTAACAAGCCATTGTTCTGCCTCAGCGGTATCTCCTGTAATCTACAATATAAGTTTTACGGGCTCACTTTGACGATCCCTTGTAAGAAAACCATATAACTTATCTCTTACGTAACTCTCGTATATTTATACTTTTATAGACCTTGAAGCTATGTTTAAGTGCAATGTTTTGACACATACAGACGCAGACATCAAGAAAGAAAGAAACTAACTGATTTAATGCGAAAAGAGGGAAGAGAGCAGAACGTGTTTGTTAAAATTATATTTAAAAGTTAGAATTATATTCAAACGTAAGTAAGAAAATAGTTTAACGTCCCATGGTTATTCCCTTCATTGTAAAGGACAGGGATGATTATGTCCTTAAAAGTAAATGGTAGTGAAGGAAAAGCTTCGTGATTTCCCATCTGGAATCGCACCTGGGACTATGCACTGAAGATGCACGTGCTAGCCAGTAGACTAGCGGGAAGGGCTAGAATTAGATTAAAAGCCTCAAACAAATTCTCCATTTGTATGAAGATGTTTCGTCGTTTTCTAATCTGATACAAGTCATAGCGGGTCACGGGTCTGACTACTTCCAGGTTACGAAATTCTTAACCGTTTCAACGCTGCTTCCCAATATTTAGTATAATACAGCACTGGTTCCAACCCAGAGGCGGACTGGTCCATAAGGATACCCAGGAATTTTCGGGTGGGCCCTGCCCTCTGCAAAATCACTTAAGATATTACTCGATTAGGTATAATTCAAAACTCCGTTCTTGTTCATAGTAACCATTGCCGTAACTAACGGGCCTCCAGTGCTAGCGAAGGGGATGGGCACTAGGGAAAGGGGGCCCCTGCTCAACCCGTAGCTTTGTTTGTTGAAAAATGAATAAGACAAGAAAAAGTCTCAAAAATATATGTAAGTTTAACTCGAAATTGTAATCTCGTCCATAATTTTTGTACTCAATAATATGATGGGCAATCGATAACATATAAAGAGCACGGAGTTGTTGGGTGCGAGTGGTGGCGATAAATAATGGTCCCCTGAGCACAGCGGTGATGTCAGAAAACGGGCCTGAAGCCCCCAGAAAACGGACTCCGAAGTTTCGAGTTAGGGTCCCTTCTATTCACCAATGAAATATGTAGTCTTGGACGTGGAAAGTAGCAATGAAAATGTCATGTTCCCCTAAGCACAGCGGTGATGTAACAAATCGAACCCGGAGCCCGATGTTCTCCGATATCGGGCCCCGAAAGCATAGGATCGGGTCCCTTCTATTCACGAATGAATCACTGAGTTTTAGAACCTGGGTGGTTGAATTGCAAAGGGTCGGTTTCCCCTGAGCGCACTGGTGATATAAATTTGGCCCGGGGCCTGAAGCCCGAGAAATCAGGCCCCAAAGGATGTTCATGCAACTTTTTCCATGCTTTTTGCTCACAAAAGTAAATTTTCTTATTTTCCTGCCTGAATGTTATTCAACCAAAAGGGGCAGTGCAATATATAGTATTTGATATCGAATAGAAGAGACCTGAGCCCAAACATGTGGGGCCTGAATTCTTGGGTTTCGGGCCCAGGGGTCGATTTCTTACAATCACTGCTGCGCTCAGGGGATCCGGTTCTTCCAACGCCATAAATCGCGTTTCCAACTCCATGTCTATCAAGATTTCCTTACTGTAAGAAGATTTTCATGGCAATATTCTCTATGTTCTTATCCAAGAGTAATAAAGACATTACGAAGCTGTGGGAATTAACAGGACATTATAGATTGCGACAATTTCTTTTTATCGTATATGTAAAGTACACGGGAAATAGTGAACCCCAATGGAAACGCACCACTCCTTGTCTTGATTCTCGCCGATTTACGGGTATTCCAAAAGGTGCTTCGCAGGAGATATCTGAAACATGTACAGTTGAGCATGAAAATTTGAAATCTGCATTGTTGAATTTAGCTAAAATTTTTGAAAACTCCTGAAAACTCTGTCAGACTACTGTGATAAAGCAAATAATAAAGAATGTACTGACATACAACCCGACGTAGATGTTGCAGAATGAGACAGTTCTACTGAGTGTAGTGCCTCGGAGGGCGAAAGTGAACCTGAGGAATGCATTGCCTCTTTTCCAGAAAGCCAGTTTTATAAGATGGCTAACCAAAATTATCCGTGCAAGAAGTGTTACTTGTATTGCTACAGGTTGCTACTAAGATATAACATGCATGTTTTCACTTTCCAAGAAACAATGTTTACTGTAGGGGAGAGGGGGGACATTGGTACGAGGTAGATATTTTTCCACTGTGAAGAGGTAAATGGACAACAATTTGGTGTTGGCAACATTGGTGACAAACGAACATCGTGAGGCAGAGTTGATGGATGGACGCAGCTTTTCACTTATGTCTTTGTAGGCTTATACAGGGTGCGGCAGTCTCCACTTGAATTCAACAATTGATAGTGGGATGCTCTCAGGTTCGGGTGAGGTTTAACATATCTACTTACAAAATCAAAATTTGCGACAAAATATGGATGCTATCAGATAATTTTGTCTCAAATTCTAAATTTTCACATGTGACTGTATCTCTCTTTTATCATATATGCATCTCTCGTTCTCCAATGTCGTCAACTACGACATAAGATAACTTGGGAGCAAAACTTCAAATCATAAAAGTGCTATTCCAATGGGCTCACTCTCACTAAGCATTTGATTAAATGTGTGTGTTTTCACACTGAAAGAGGTGGGGGGGGGGGGCGTCGGTCTTCCTACCCTCCTGAAGTGACAATATTTATTCAGGCTCTGCAAATTCATTTCAGATCAAACGACTGAGAGAGTGTTTATTCCAAAAGCAACAGGATTGGACTTTCATTTATTGATGTACTTTATCTTCACGAATAGGATAAATATCAAGTAATATGTTTGCCATAAGAACTACAACTGAGATTCATTTCATTTTGGAGAAATGATGTTGACGGTAGTGGGAATTTCGTCCAAGTGTACGGGAATTTTCACTGCCAGGTGATTATGCCACCCACCTTCCTTTAAAGCTAATTCGGTTGCAATACTTCCCGGCAAATGCTTCGGACTCAACTGGTGGAACACTATTGCCGTAAATCTCCGTATGGGTGCACCATACAGAAGTATCCCTTACTGTACAGTTATGTTAATTTTGAACCTCGTTCAGAAGAGATCCATGAAGTAGAAAAGGTTAATGATCAAAATGTACATTTATTAACTTTTGGAGATTACCTTTGTTTAATCAACCATTAGGTGAACTTCAGAGACAAGATCCGAAATTAAGGCCGATTATAAATGATTTAGAACAAAAGAAGAAGGTTGAACCTTATTTATTACAGGGTAATGTATTATTGAAGTCTACGCATGGGAAAGTATATCGTAGTCTAACAGCTGTGACACCAGAATCATTACAATATTTGTTTATTAAATTCTTCCACAACGAATCAGTCGGTGGTGGCCATGCTGGCAGATCACGTACGTTTAGTAAATTAGCATCCTGGTCTACCTGTGACAGTATGTACCAGCAAATTAGCGATTACATACGCAGCTGAGAGATATGCCAGCATATAAATAATCGAAACCATCATTTGTACGGCAAATACTATGCTGAAAAGGATTCTTTTGCAAATAGTTGCTATCACGTCGATATTACTGGGCCATGGTTACCTAGTAATGGATATAAATATCACTTGGTCGTAACAGATGACTATAGTCGGTTCGTTATAATTGAACCGTTGAGAACTGTAACGTCAAAGATCGTATGTCAGAAGCTCGATAAGATCTTTTATATGTACACTCATGTCCAAAATTATTGTCGCATGTTGTAAATATGTTGTTGTAGGAATATAATTTGATAAGGAATTCGCCCGGTATTTCTTAGAATGTTTGTACGTGTATAATCGGCAGACATGTATGTGGCAAATTTCACATCGAAAGAGCAGTAAATAAGAACAATAAAACGAAAATAAAACTTTCTTGTCCATTTAGCAACATTTTGTTTTACTCATTATAATTTTCGTATTTATAATTCTTTTCCTATGAAATTTACCACAAATATACATTTCCCGATTATACACATAGTATCAGTATTAAAAGTATCCTGCAAAATCATTATCAAATTATATTCTTACAAGACAGTTATAGATATGTAACAACCATTTTGGACATGAGTGTGCATATGTACGGTTACTCCCACAAGCTTTTACATGATAATGCCTCTTTGCTTCTGTATTTCAAACATCACTTGTTTAGTCTTGGCATTCAGAACTTGTGTACGGCTCCTTACTCCCAGCGTCAGAATCGTTACATAAAGTTGGTCCTGAAAGTGTATGTTAGTAAGAAACAAACAAAGTGGGCGGATCTTATTTACAAGGTTCAATACACTTTAAATTCCAGCGAAAATGTTGAGACACGTAAAACTCCAGCCGAGTTCTTTCTTGGACGTCATTTGCTAAATCCGTTAGATGTCCGCTGGATTGCTGACTTAGGTATTTTAGACGGTTCTCAAAATGAGGAACAACTGACTTCCAATCGTGAATAACATTGAGAAAGCGTGGAAGCGAAAGGAAACTATTTATAAAAAAGACATGTTCCTATTACCTTGCGTGTCGGTTTACAGGTATTGGTTAAGGTATTAAAGGCGTCTATAGATAAGAAAATTATGCCTCGTTTATCTCAAATATATGATGGCCCTTACCAGATACTTTCTTATCCTACGCCATACACTGTGTGGTTAATGTCAGTAAAGGATAATAACGTAAAAATTAAACATGTTTCATTCATTAAAAAATACTGTCCTCGGAGAAATTTAACTTAAATTGATTACAATGGTTTGTAAGTACTAAAAAAAATTAAAGAAAGTAGAATTTGTGATAGTCATGTGTAAAGTACAGTAACGTTCATTCCTCGAACTTTAAATTTGTTGGAAATTTATCTATGTATTTATCTCTATATATGTTAATGTTGTTGTATGTTATGATATATGTGTATCCTGTGTGTTTTATATCCCTGCAGGGTATATATCGATGTCATCGTATGTCTCAATGTGTACGAAAGGATGTGCATTCTGTCCTTATGGATTACCTAGTAGAAATGGTACTAATGAGCAAAACGCATCTTGTGATTATTCATCTTATTAGTCAACTACGCCTATTCTGAAACGTCTAAAGCTGTAAGCCAGGAATTAGCTGAGAGTACTATGGACCTCATTCCAGTGTTGTGTTCTGAATCCTATGGCCCAAAATTAAAACGTCTGCAATTTAGAAAATTGGAACTGCACCGGTGATGAGTGATTGAAATTTCATTGTGCATGGCTGATTACTCTGAGAATTAATCGATTAAACAATTTTTTAACATTTAATATCTTATTTTATACAATTATAAAAACCCGAGCAGGGGAGTTTGTAACGGTGATGTTAATATATATATATATATATATATATATATATATATATATATATTGCATGGGACAACTAACAGTAAGAGACATTGAACTTTCATGAATTCACTATAGATGCCAGGTTTACTTGAGTGGTTGATAGTAGTACTATCTTCTGCTGCCATCTAGTGAAATTAATGTTAAATAATGCAACCGATTACTCGGTGTATTGCAAAAAGGTAATCATCGTTTCAACACGTACTTTTTCTTATTGCATATCTGTTGTGGTGAATTACAAATTTTGAGATGAAGTGAAAAGTTTGCTTTAAGGGTTTGTAAAGGTTTAATGGAGAATGAGGGGCTGCAATGAGATTGCGCACACTTTTTCAGTTTTATCAGTTTTATCTGATAAGTCATTGACAAGCTGTCATTATGTACAGGATTGCGCACAGAAAAATTAAGCAATGTTGTCAGATGGAAAATATTTTCTCCTCTGTTATGTAAATCTGTAAAGAGCAGCGGAATACCCGAACCAAGGGCCGAATAAAATTACTAGGACTGAGCTAATTTAGAAAATACAGAGGAATTAACACATAAGGATAGAGAAGCTATATACTGCATTAAAAAAAAAAAAAAAAAAAAAAAAAAAAAAAAAAAAAAAAAAGTTCGTCTGAGAAATATTACAGAGGCTGCTTCAGTAAGTGATTGAAAGAGAAGTTGAGTTCAGTTATGATGGAGAAAAATTACTATTTATAAATGAAGAAGCTAAGATTATCGTCCTAACTTGTGCGAGTAACATTAGGTACGAACAATGATAGCATTTACTGTACATAGTCGTAGTGTATGTAATAAAACTAGCAGGTAGCTACATCATACTGTTTCTAATTATATATTCTAACTAGATTTAGGAAGGTTATTTAAGATATATATTGACAGATTCCATATTATTAATAAGTAAATCGTGTAATTTTGCAAGGATTATATTGGAATGCAGTGTAATTAGTATGAGGAAGTAGTTTACTCACATCGTTGTATTATACTAATAATATTGTAATTTAAGTTTATTGTATCGCACATATTATTGTAACAAGTATCCTATTATGTGACCAGACGTTAACGACAGACCTCAATAAATTTACCAAAGCAAAGCTTTACGACAATGGAGAAAATTATTCACTTTTTCAATTTTCAATTTTTCCATAAAACTTGACTAATAGTGGGAAGTATGTATACTATATTACTATTACTACTATTATTATTATTATTAACATTAACATTAAGAATGACATCATAAATGTTTGCTTTGTTTTCTTTAGGTTCCCACTTATAATATGGGCTTCAGAACCCTCAGTAGCTCCTCGAACGAAAATAGGGCGCAAACATTTCACAAACATTACAATTAATAATTCTATTCACTTGGTCCAGATATTTATCAGGTGATCTCTTCTTTGTTGAAGATACAATCACAAACAAAATTGAAATTAAGATCAATTGCGAAAGGATACACCAATACACACAAAAAAGGAAGATTTAAAGAAACATAACATTATATTGAAGCAGTATGACCCTTATAGATTCCGGTTTTTTAAGGTAAATTAGAGACTTTCAGTCAAGCGGCTACAGTATCATCCCTATTTATCATAGGATCATGATTCATACCTCGTATTCTTTTTACAATAGAGCAACCTTTCAAATGGTACCATTCTCATCTCCTTATCATGTCCCTGAGGCGGGAAATTTTGAGAGAAATCGGGATTTTTCTTTGAAAATATTTCTTTTTTTAAAAAAATTGAGCCCCTCTGGACCCCCACTGTGTTAATGCAGAGACCTAAAACTCAACTGGAAAACAGTAAGGGGTGTACTAAATGCCTGTACAAAATTTCAAGCTTTTATCTTGAACAGTCAGAGCGGGAAAAATATCAATAACCCCACAATGCTTCAGATTACTGTAAAATACCTTGATCTCAGGCAGAACATTTCCTGAGACATCCCTATTTATCCTAGAATCATAGTTCGCCCTTTATTATCTTCAGAATAAAACTGCCTTTCAAACGGACCCTTCACATGTCTCCATCATGCATCTCAGGCGGGAAAATCGCGAAAAAAAAGGGATTTTTTAAAACACAAAATCCCTTTTATTTACCTTTTTGCCCTTTTGGATCCACCTTGTGCTAACGCAGAGATCCGAAAAAATCTAATAAATAAGTACTCGGTGGACTGAATGTTTGTACAAAATTTCAATCTTCTAGGTGCGAAAGTAAGCCCGCCAAAAATAATGAAAATAGGCCTAACAAAAATATTTTTTTAAAGTTATGATGTAATCACCTCCTATATCTCGACGCAGGAAGGCGTGAAACCATACGTAACGTGTTTTACAGTGCCTCTAGACTTGAAAAAAAGTAAAAAGCTTTATTGGTTATTTTTTAATCGAATAATGAAGACGCTACTTTAGTACCTAAAAATAGGTACTAGAACTCCAAAGGGATTCAGATTATGAGACAAGAAAATTTTAACATTTGGATTGTAAATTTGGGGGTATCATGACTTCTTGTATCTACTGACCAAATCATGTTTAGTTAATCCTTAGTATAATATGAATTTTATTTCTAATTTCTGTTTCTATCCTATTCTGAAGGAAAACCTTCTTTGCGCACAGATTTTAAATTCACCATTGTGGCAACATTGGGCAAAAATCTGTGTTCAGAAAGACCAACAGAGATTTGTGCGCAATTCGGGATCTACAGTGTGCGCAATCCTGTTGCTCCCGAATGAGGATCTGACCGTATGTAGAATATTTCTTTCTTCATAATTATTTTAGATTTTTTCCCCTCTTGTTTAATTAGTCTATTTTGACTCAAGTTGTTTCAACATGAGGTCATATTCTTATTGCCCATTAGTTACCTAGCAGTAGTAGATTATTGTTTAAAGATTAATTTCAAGAATATTACTTTGTAAGAATTGAATATTAATTTGTAAGAAGAATATTAATCACTAAGAGCAACGTCAAAACTATGATATTGCGTGCATTAAGAAGTCACTGATCCCTTTCGATATTATATTATGTATGTCTTGTTGAATAAGTGTTTTGGAGTTCTTTTCGTTAGTTGTTAAAATAAATTGTTTCTATATCGACAGGTGAATTTTAAAATTTACAATTTCAGTTCCTGCAACAAACAACTACCAGGATAGATTAACCCTAACCACAAGGCCTGTAGTGTTATACACACTCACCACTGCCGTTTTTGTTATTAAAAACGCTTTCCCGAAAACTATGAAATCGACAAATATTTCAGTAATTTTTGACGTTTTCCAGATTTCCCCCTCATCCTGAGGATGAATTTGAACGTAAAACGCCATTAAGTATTCACTATTCATCTCAAAGACCCAGGAAACTATGGATCAGTCATTTTACATTATATTTACATGTCACTCCTCCCAACTTCCATCCCTTGGGGTATCTTACTACCACAATATTTTGTTCTTAATTGAAAGTAATAAATCTACCATGTTTGGTAGAAGTTGCTCCAGATATTCCGGAGTTACACTGGAATATACATTTATACACATACATTAAATTATTTAGAGTTGTGCGAGCAACGCCTTCGATGCTGCCCCTGCAAATTCAAAATCAATTAGGCTGATATGTTCGTTCATGCCTAAACGTAGCGTTAAATGTCATTCCGATTTTACTCTAAAGCCTGACGAACCCAAATTATAAATTCGACACTAATGTCAGTCATTTGAGACGTTTTACTTTTTACTTTTCATCCCTTTGCACCCCACACTAATATCGTAGTATTTGATTCCTTTTACATGTCAACGTCTTCTCACCGAACCTGGGCACTAAAGGAAGGTAAACGTAGAAACTTTAAATGATGTAAGGACTGTCGACAATCAATTTAGGTACCCCTAAAACTACGGATTCGATATTAGTCAGTCGGTTTTGATTATTTTTTTTTATGTCACTATTCCTCCCAATACAACGGTACTAATGGGTTGAACTTGAACATAAATGGCACCAGAAGTGTCGCTATTTATTCCGGTGATCCCGAAGCTATGGACTCTACACTAATATCAGTAGTTTTGAATCAATGTATATGTTACACCCTACGACTCTTCTTAAAAGATGTTTTAGGGGACTTTATCCCTACTGAAGGTTGAACTTCAAGATCACCAGAACTGCTCCCAATGAACTTGGGGACTCCGAAAGCTACAGATTTGACAATAACATTGGTCATTTTCTATTACCTTTACATGTCAACATTTCACACACCCCTTCAGCACACCAATGGGGGCCTGACATACATGGCATCCGGAGTGCCACTCTATCTAAGTGACCCCCAAAATTATGGATTCGACACTAATATCGATCTTTATTTTATTTATTTATTTATTTTTTTATGATTTTGATGTCAGCCCCTCCCATTCTTCTAGACGGCTAAGGGGGTATTGCCACCGTTGAGGATGAACTTGGTCTTAATGGCATTACAACTGCTACCAATTAACTTTGCGAAGCTGAAAACTTACATTTCGACACTAATATCGGTCGATTTCGATATTTTTGTGCCTATGTAACCACTTTGGGTGCTAATGGGAGCTTAATTGGAGTTAAACGGAATTGAAAGTAACACTATTTGCCTAAGCTACCCCGAAACTATGTAATCGATACTAATATCGATTGTTTTGCTCTAGAGATATCAGAATGATGTTGGAACACACACACTATATTATATATATATATATATATATATATATATATATATATATATATATATATATATATATATATATATATATATATATATATATATATATATATATATATATATATAGGGTGTTTCAAACAACACTGACAACGTACGGAAGGTAATTCCTGACACCAAGATAAGACAAAAAGTATAGACCAACCTGGGTGCACAAATGCTTACTTTTGGAGTTATAGGTTGCCGAAAACTTGAAAAAATGAACTTTAAACTATGGGACCTACTGCTGTCGAATCATGACTGCACTTAGAAACTAGTATGTGCCCTATCAAAATATTCAAGTTTTGTGCGGTGCTTCCGCAACAATTTTTTGAGGTAGTTGGTGAGTACTCTCTAAAAATTGTTACATGAGTACTGCAGGATTCTGAAACATGTATTTCTGGATAGCGCACACACTAGTTCCTAAGTGGTCTTGACCCCGACTACCGTAGGTGTAATAGTTTTGGAGCTATGAACCTTTAAAGTTCATTTTTTCATGTTTTTGGCAGCCTATAACTCCGAAAGGAAGCATTTGTGCACCCATGTTGGTCTATACTGTGTCAGGAATCACCTCACAAACGTTATCGGTGTTGTGTTGAAACACCCTACATACATAAGATAGAAAGAGAGCGACCATTTTGAAACATGTCACTTCCATGTTACAAAAGCATATCAGAGTATTCAACTGAAACCCTTCCCATTCTAGACAATTTCAGTCTCATCACGTGACCTTTGCTGATCGGGAAGTCTTGTGAGCGTTCTGGTGCTATTGAGTTGTTTGTGTGGAAGTACAGTCCGACTTTGGATGTTCTCTGTTTATACTCTCTTTATGCCTCGGATAATATTTCAAAAACGGAAATGACAATCTTGAGAAGTATCCTCTATATGACAAATAGCTCCAAAGAAATAAGCTAAGCTTATTTATTGCTATTATACGATTTTCTTAATTTGTATTTAACATTTACATATATATAATACCGACGTACTGTGAACACCTATCTCAGATGTTATATTTTAAACATAATAATTATTTATGTTCTGCAATGATTATATGAATATATATACAACTGATGTACTTTAATATTATTATTTTATACAATCTTCCATGCATTGCGGAAAATAGAAGTTCATACAAAAAAAAAAAAATGATCCAGATGGGAAACGAACCCACGACCACTATAGACTACGTCGTTCTAACGAAATATTACTTGCTTTTGAAGGCAATACATTCATATGCATTGCAAACGCTGTTTTTATTCTACTTTGAGTTCTACTACACAGGCGGGAATTATGTTCGATGCCTTTTCTTTCAGTCTTCTTTTACATACGAAAGGTTTGTTTATATATCTAAATGTTCTTTTACGTATGGAAAGCTAAATGACAAACGAGCATGTGCTGACATAAATACACGGTTTTGAAATATTGTATCATTAAGTATTTCACTGTTGCTTTTTTCTACATTTAGTAACAAGTGTTATTATATTTTTAAAAATCTAAAAACACATTTGCACAACTCTTCCCGATTACAAAGGTTGGCTTGGAGGTTCGAACCTGGTTTACTTTTTTTCCGAAGATACCCGAAGTTGGACTTTATATATAGATCAACCAGCATGCATTGCAGAATACAATATGTTCACGGGAGGTGTTGACAATTTAGGTGAAAATATTGTTGCTTACAGAGTCCACATTCGTATGAAGAAATAGTACTGGGAACCTCTAATGCATCTTCTCAATTCATCGATGTGCAAGGCACATCATTTGTAGCAGTTAACACATAGTGGAAGGTAAAGCAACAGCATGAAGTTTTTGGCACTTATAAGAGCAGTCGTGGAATCATATAAGGGAATGTACACACAAGAGTACCTCTACGAAGAAACCGGAAAGCAACCAAGAAACGTATTCCTAACTACGTTCGGCCAGACAAGATCCGACATCTAATAGGATCAAGTGTAATACAAAAGGGTGTGGAGCCATGAAAGTACTATAGAATATGTGTAAAGTGTAATGTCGGACATTATGCTAACTGTTTCACAACTTTCACTTCTGAAGACTGATGAAGGTTATAAATTGTGATGCACGTGCCTACTTATAAATATGTAGCACTTTCATCATTTAATAGTGTGTATTTACAATAATCTTATATATTTTTTCTCTGAATTGTGTGTTACTAATTTCTTTCTACTCCAGCTTTTAAATATAAGACAAAGCGTTTTCTTTTTCGCTTTCTTTCTTCCCTAAAAGTGCAGCTAGCCTTCACTGGTACTTACAGGGAGTTCATAAAGTCCTGCAGGAAAGTAAAACACTTTAACTTGGAAACTATGTAATGTATTAACAAATACTTTTTGGTGTACTTACAGAGAGGTTCAAAGTTTTGTGTCAGCTAGTTAAGGTTCATCGCCAAACCTCCAATTGTGCACCATTCACGACCAAACACTCTTGCAGTCTTTTTGGGAAACCAAGAATTGCGTGTTGGCGGTGGTCGTCTGGAATGTTCAAAATCACATCAGTTATTTTGTTCTTGAGATCGTGCAGATTAGCTGGCTTCTGCGAATACACCTTGGTCTTCACGTGTTCTCACAGCCAGTAATCACAAGGCGACGAATCTGGTAATCTTGCAGGCCAAGGAGTGGGTCCTCTTCGGTCAATCCATCTCTCCTTAAATTCTTTGTTAAGAAACTGTCGAACTTGAAGGGCATAGTGCGGCGGTGCACCATCCTGTTGCATGTGGACCTAATTAAGGATGCCTAACCTAGTAAGTTCTGGCAAAAGGCATGTCTAGCATGTTCAAGTAATTGTTCCCATTTATCATCTCTTCCTCGAAGAAAAAAGGGCCGATAATGTGGTCCATTGAAACAACACACCAAACACTGACTTTGGGACTACCCCACTTGTGCTCCTCGAATTCACGTGGATTTTCTACCCCCAAATTCGGCAGTTGTGCCTGTTCACTTTTCCCGACACATGAAATGTGGCTTCAATCGAGACAGGTCACCATCTTCTTGTAAGCGAGTAAGCATTGACTCACAGAATTCCATTCTCATGTCGCAGTCTTCCTCTATCAGCTCGTGCACAAATTTTAACATATACGGCCGGACCTTCAAATTCTTGCGTACAATCTTGTGTAACGTTGACTTCGGTATTCCTAGTTCCATTGACCTACGTTTAAGCGATTTCATTGGACTCCTGGCTACGCTGTTCTGCAACGTGTGAATCATATCGTCACTCGTTCTTGGCCTTCCACTGCGTGGTAAATCTGACACACTTAGCGTTTCTTTGAACTTCTCGTACCACCTCTTGATACTTGTTTCTGCTGGGGGGTTTTCCCATACGTTGTTTGGAACTTTCTCCGCACTGAAACGCAAGATTTTAATTCCACAAACCACAAAACACATTGTGCCTTTTCTTTAATAGACGCCATCTTGTCACGTGGTTACCAGCGCAAACGTCATCGAGCATTGTGGCCAGAACAAAACTTTCAACTTCTCTTCTTCCAACCCCAAAAATTTATACACTTAAACGTAACGGTTTCTAAGTTATAGAGTTTTACTCTCCTGCAGGACTTTATGGACTCCCTGTATTATGTCATCTACCCTGCGGTGCCCACTGTCCCATTTTTGGGGAGGACTACTGCACACAGGGAAACGGTAAAAAATTTAAATTGTCATTTCTTGATATTACTTGGAATCTAAATAGACTAACTAAAGCGGAAAACAAACAAACAAACAAACAAACAAACAAACAAATAATAATAATAATTTGTGAAGATATAGGTTAAAGGAATACTTCTCGAAATACGACCTAGCTTTCAATGGTTTTAGTAAGTTGGTATTACAACTTTTAGCAAAAAATTTAATCGTTTTACAAACGCCAATCCAGATGGAAAAATTGAAAAACACTGGTGATGTTATTGAAGATGATGCTACTGTTGATGCTGACATGACTCTTTTGCTAATTACTCGTTTTCGGTACGCTCCAGTAACATTATAGACGTGGAAAAAAAATTTACTTCTGACAAGGTACATTCATGAAGTGTCCCCTCGGTATTCGTGTAAAATTGATTCAAATGCAGTTATCCGCGGCCCATACCGGTAATTTGCATATTTATGGGCCATCGGAATTGTATCATACACTCTTAACGCTCGGACACCAAATTACTTTTAGTTTCTTTAGACGTAACTGAACACCAATGTGGGAATATGGAAAACAAATCGAATCAAGTACAGCTTCTCTGACACATGTTACCCATCCCGGCCGCCATATTTTTCAAATGGAAATAGGTGCAAGTGATCCATCAAATTCATGTACAATTTTCTCGGAAATTCATTGGTGTAGTGAGTTTTACCACAGCTTGTACCGTTTGCAAGATATTGCATGATAAATGTCAGGCACTTGACGAATAGAAAATTGTGGGGGTGCCGTGTGTATATGTAATATTTCACGTGGTTTATCGTTAGTGAAATATTCTCTGAACGTACATACATACAGACACAGAGACTCAATACGGAAATCTTGACCCAAATCTTGTTGTAGGCATTTTGACCGTAATACAATACTTCCTTGTTATAGTATAACATGGAAGTAATAACAATCACTCATAGAAATGTAATAAGATGATGACACCAACGTTATAAAGAGTTTGTTTATACCTACAGTATCTTTCCAGTTAGAAACTGTTTTGATCTGTCATCAAAAACGTAAGCGTAACTGATAATACTCTGGAATGTCCGAAAGTTCAATCCAATATAGCAAATCCAAGACGGCGGCCGGGGTCGGTAACATATGTCAGAGAAGCAGTACTTGATTCAAGTTGTTTTACATATGCTCACATTCATGTCCAGTTACACTAGAGAAACTAAAAGCAATTTTATGTCCGAGAGTTATAGTAATGTACGATTGAATTCCAGATATATGAAAGTAGTACATAAATATGCAAATTACCGGTATGGGCAGGTAAAAAATCGTAAAATACACAATGGGCCCGGATAACTTTGCATCTGAATCAATTTTACACGATTCCCGAGGGGACAGTTGGCAAATGTACTTTGTGAAGCACCCACAAGACGAGCTTTCCATTTGAAAATCGTAAGTTGTTACTTATTTCATTAAACAACAATACTGAATTTCTTGACGTAAAAATATCCTCTAGTGTGGTGTAAAATAATTCTAGTTCAACAACTTCGCGCGTATTAAATATTTTATAAAATTTCTGGATTGCTAAAGTGTATGAATAAAAGAAGTGTAGTAAGTGTGCATGAGTATACATTTTCCGTAAGTAGAAGCTTTGCTTTGTATATAATTAAACACAAACAAACAATTTGCTGAGCAAAACAACATATTCACATTAACAACGACATACGTATTAGTTGGCGAAACAGACACACGTATGAAGTTTTTAAATTTGAATATATTGTTTTGCTCACCACAGTTTGTTTGTGTTTCATGAGAATATAATTTTGTCAGTTCAATACATATCGTGCCTTACGAGTTTCGCAATTTTAAGCGATATATATTGGTCTGATGCAATTGGCATGTATCACTTTTGAAGGTCACAAACATGAAAACAAAAGCACCTCAAGTCTAAATAGTCGCCGGCAGAAACCACATGCTTTAGACGTAACTCAGCACAGAACTGGGTCTCATGAGGAAAGAAGTCTAGGGTCTGTCATGCGAAGAATTTAGCAAGTGAAAGATAACAGGAAAAGGTGGTAGTACGCGAGAAAGACGTCAGGAGAATACGGTGGGTGAGGAGGAATTCCATAGTGCATGTCATGGCGAGTTATCGCACTATCTTTTTAGTGTGCATTCTTATGCAACACAAATACCCGTGTTTGTTGACCATTGATGGAGGTTTGCGGACAAACTTCCAGCGCATTTTACGGTGTTCAGCACTGCCACGATTCGCAGTGATGTTTTCGTCTCGATGGAAAAATAAATCACCGATTCCATAGACCACCATACCAACAACAGAACTCCTTGACATTGATCGTATTTTACTATTCAGAGTTCAAGATGCGATCCTTGCTGCCTGGTATCAACTCCTGTGGAACTTATGAGTGCTACGGCATCACCTTACTGCAGCCGCAAAACAACAGTGGTGTGGAGTGTGACTTAACTCTTCTGGAATTATGCGAACCCTTTTCCGAAGTTCATTTCCACGGCGTTCATTAGTAGCTAATCACAACACACTGTTAAACCGTGGCTGTGGTGTTCATTCTCCACTCCTGACCCAAATTAACTGTTGATGTTTCTTTGCGGCGATATGCATAATATCCCAGTTTAAAATTGTAAAGGAAAATCATTTCCAACCGTATTCTTCATGATGCATGGTCAAATGACCCTGTTCAACAACATACTGTATTCTGACTGACTACGCACCCAAGCATGTCTTTTGAACACATACAGAATTTACAACGACATACGTGGATGTCGGTCCATCAATTGATTGCATTACAAAGGATACTTCCCAATCACACTCGAAATCACACATTTCAAACTCTAAAACGACTTACATTTTATTCCATACGATTCAAATTAATAATTCGATTTCATTCTAGTATTTAGTGATTCAATGCCAGTTTGTTGGTTTTGATAAAGAACCATCTTATCTTTTATTTTGCTCTTTCCTACCGCAATTTTGGAAGGTATTCTTGGACATTTATATTACCATTAATTTTAGGTTTTATTAATTACTTATAACAGTAATTCAAATAATTATTATGTTCAAATACATACTCGAATATTCAGATTAAATTTTTAACCGCACTAATTCAAAAAGCAACTCCTTGGACAGATGTATTCTAAACAGCTAAATATAACTTGTCTTTTATTTATTTATTTTGTTGTCTAAATCAATGAACTCTGTTCAAACAAGTACTTGTATACACAACTCCAAAAGTGCATTACCATCTGCAATTATCCTTTTCCTGCTATAGTAGGAAACCCAAAAAGTTCGGCTGTTGTGTTGGTTCAGAATTCGAAAGGCGTTGGACCAAACCTCAATTCTGTTACAAATATATCAGTGTGGCAAACTGCAAACAAGAGAATAAAATAAATTGTTAAGAATGACGGTTTTATTATTGTGCGGGAAATGGGTGACATAAAAAGTTATAAAATAATCTTACTTAAACAGTCAAAACAAGATGAATGGTAAGAAATAGATATCAGTGGAAAGCAGTTTCTTTCCTTTTTCAAAAAAACTCGGAAATAAGAAAATAGGTTACATAATGTAAAGGTTTAATATAAACGCCTAACAACCCAGGAAACGGAAAGAGAGACAAACATAGACTAAGGGACACCATTAACGTAGTAGATTTGCGGGCCTCCATGCAAGATAAACAGACGGGACCTTACTTGTAAACCCAACTGTTATTATTGAAAACTGGTTTCCTTTCCCAATCTCTGATTCTGCCTAAGAGCATGTCTGCATATAGCGACCATGTGTGCAGTTTTTGTCAATGAGCGGTCTCAAAGGCCAAATGGGATGGAAATCTCCGAAAGAGAGGAACAAAAACACTTTCTTATGATAAATTCTAGGTTAAAGTTCGAAGCACTTGTTTCTCACAAGTACTTTTTTCTTTCTTTTTCGGGAAGATAAAAAGTTTCGACGCCTAAGAAATTACAGTATATAATGTTGCAAATTTGCAAGTGGATTTATTTACATTGGTATTTGTGGTAATAAATAAATTGTCATTGGAAAACATTATTGTAAAAATTAAGTTTTGTTTCGTCACCCATCGCAAGTCTTTAGGGTCCCCTATGCCCCCCCCCCCTAAGATCGATATCGAAAAATTAGGATATGGATATATCGATGTTGATATATTTGCGATATCGAATGTTGATATGTGTCAATATAGATATCGACGATATCGATATATCGCATAGGTCTAGATTCGAGAAATGATGCTTGAAATATACTGGAATCAATAATCAAAATCTAAATATGTTCTTGCATTCCGTATCTAACGTTGAGGAGGAAGGCGGTGAACCCAAACAAACATTTTAAGAAAAAAAAAAAAAAAGTTTGAATAAAAAGTTATACTTCCCCCTTAACACAAAACTATTACTGTAATTTATCTTTTACTTCTGTTTCCGATTGTCATCAGAAATCAGCGACAGTACACATACTATACATGGTATAGCAATATACTCTATAATTTTTCACAACTAAGCAAACTGGAAGATGAAATTCTTGTGACAATAAAATGGAATGTTCTTCAAAGTAATCATACTTCATTGTCTTTATTTCTGTCAGTAATTTTACAGACTCAGAATTATAAGATTAATACAACTAGAAATGAGAGATTTAATTCCTTTTTTCTCCCACACTAAAAGACGTCTGCACTTTGCTGAGATTGTCATTTTTTGTTAATATGTAAATCCCCTATCCTAGGCTAATTCTGGCTACCGGAGTTTCGAGGTAATTAGTACCGGAAAGTGTAACGTTTATTGATTCAGATCTCGACAGTTTGTTAAAAGAGATTTCACAATTCATGTTGTTATATCTTCGTTATAAAAACACTTCTGATTGACTATATTCATGGTGAATTACTGAACTTATACACCCTCATAAAAAAAGCGACAGCTAACACCTTGCAGCTAGGCCATCCAATATATACCTTGTTATCCCGCAATCGTGTCTGGTAGAGAGACCCCCTCTCTCCCATATTAAAATCAGCACAACAACATGAGGACAATTATAATTTCAAAATATACATGCGTTAGTGTCAATATAGTGAAAGAATGAAAATGAGACGAAACGAGATTCATCAGTTGATGTAGAGAGAAACTTAAATATATATCAATGAAAAATTGAGACGAACAGATTCCTGTTAGAGGTACGAAAGTGAGACAGAGGAAGGAAAGAAGATAGAAGAAGAAAAAGAAAAGGGAACACATAAAACGTAGTAAGAAAAGAACCTAACATTATAAAGTTTCATATCCAGAAATCCAACAGTAATATACAAATAACTTTATTCTTTTTTAAAAACAAATTTTTTTTAGAACTATTCAAATAAATACGTAGAGGAGGCTTGAAAAATTCATTTAGTCACTTTTAAAACGAATACCAAACTTGGTGATAAAATTAAGTACTCAATTTCCACTGAAACTGAAAAGTTCCGAGACACATGTAGGATCATGACAAAAGTTTAACACACATCATGTCTTTCCGCGTTGTTCGGTTGCAAATTCGGTAGTGTTCATTAAACGTACAGATCTGAAACACATTATAATAAACCTAGTAGGTAGCGTAGGTCATACCTACCATTTCAGACTATTAATGCAAACTGAACAAAAAGAAAAAGAAAATATAGAAATAAGACAGAAATAAAAATTGAATGAATCCTATTTTACTGCTAAATTTCTATCAGAAAGAGCCTACATCAAAAGTCGAAATTGTACCATAATGAAAAGTTACAAATGTTTAAAAGGAAAAGTGGATGTTGGTTCCTTCAGTGTTCATACAAAAATATTGAACTCAATTTCCCTGAATTTTCCAGGTTTACCAGGTATTAATTTTGCAATTTCCATGTATAATGGAAGAAATTAACAATAAGAGAACATACATTTTAAGAATAATATATTTTTTATATATTTAAGAACGGCCACCCTTCTCTCCAATGAACGATTGCAATTAAATATTGAATCACAAGAAAATAAATAAAATTTAAAATATCCAAAACTTCGTTCTATACTTGAATACATTCAAAACATACAAAAATAATGAACTCAATTTCCCTGATGTTTCCAAACTTTTTACTAGATATGATCGATTTCACTGAATTATCCAGGATTTTTTCTTCCAAAATCAATTTCCCTGAGATTTCCAGGTTTTCCAGGTAGTGTATGAACCCTGTCCTTATTAAACGTAGCAAATCTTGCATATTTCGCATTTCATATGTAGATAAAACAAACTGAAAAATTATAGGATGGAAACGAATTTTGTGTGAAATTAATTTAAATAAGATCTCTCTTGAAATAACCTAAAAAAGGGCCATTTTCTAGTAATTTCTGAATATATGTCTGTTCCGAATATCAAATCTCGATTCCACCTACTGCAGATATAACATTGTAATTCGCAATGATAGAATGAACACGCTAGAGCTGAACGGGTTATTGCAGTGAAACGGTGATTCGATTGAGACTCGGTAACCAACAGAAAAAAAAAAAGACTGTGTGTTCCCTTGACATAGATTTGTGCATTTGTGCGAGAGAGAGAGAGAGAGAGAGATGAATATAAATATGAAAACTACTTATAATTACTCTGTATGATGAAGACTGCACAGTGCACACACTGTTTATTCGGATTCTCGCCTTGTAACTTTTCCAACCAACGTTGGTAGCGAATGTTTCATGAGAAAAAAAACAACATAGAAACTAATGGGGATTCCAACCGATATCTTCCGTTTGGAAGTCTAGGACGGTACCGATACACCAACGGTCACTCTACCCGAAACATATTTAACAAAAGCTATAGTGTTCCTTTCTAGGAACAATAACATGAAAAGCGGATACTACAGATCAATTAAGTGTTTCGGATTGTTCTAGTAGCCCCCACAGTTATTATTTGCCCTTTCCCAACCAACATTTGTAAATCGTGTCTATCATGATAGAAGTGTTTGCTTCCCATTCTTATGGATTGCTCGTTTAGTATCAGAAGTCACTCTTACATTCTTCACGATCACTTTGTGAAAAAAAAAAAAAAAAAAAAAAAAGACCTTTGTCTTGATCAGGATTCGAATTTATGCTTTGAATCTATACTACTCGTGAGTCCATTACGTTGCCCCTACCCCACGTTGTCACCTGAAAGTATGACTCAAATCTTACTAAGTTCTGTTCTTTGGAACGAACCGGCTTCTTTCTGTAAGGTTATTTACACCAAACTGCGAGCCGAAATTCATTCGTTCCAGGTCCTGGAGACAAATTGGTGCCCACTAATAAAGGAAATAACATACAATCCACGAAAAATTACAGAAATAATAACATGCTATGCAGTAATTACGCCGTGCAAGTTTAAACCCCATGCCTTGAACGTCGCCAATACCTAGTGGCCCACTTGCTAGTAAATATCGATCGTCCCTGATCGTTGCTATAGCGACGCGTCGAAGGATTGCCGCTACTGTGCCACTGGCAGCAGGATTTCGTCGAGTCGAAAGATATATCTAGTCAGGGTATTGAAGTTACCACTGCGTAGCTGTGAAGACTTCATTTTGCTCTGCATACCTTCGATTCGTCACGGAGAATCGCGAAGGGACTAACACGAACTATCACGAATCATGCGCATGCGGTTATTGTTATAGCTGAATGTACCCATTATTCGCATGGGGGCAGTATTTGGAAGTCAACGCCTGTGGGAGTCAACGCGTGACCCCCCTGATTCGGATTTTGATAGAAATCTTTCTCCTTGGTCTGGGGCCTGGACCAAGATATCCGTGTTCAAGTTACGATAACTCTCGGTCAACTTGTGTGGTTCCCAGGCCGGTCCCAGTAACGCCTGCCTCCCCTAAGACCCTCCCCCCTGGTTCGAAATTTAAAAAACAAACGCTTCGTCTTGATCTGGGGTCTGGACAAAGGTACCTGTGACCAAATTTGGCAACTGTCGGTCCAGTCGCCTGGTCTCCATGCCGCGCACAGACACACAAAAACACAAACTTTTTATTTTATTTATATTAGATTATTTTCCCCTGACGAATTGTTCCTAAATTTAGCTCCAGGGGTCAAAAGTAACCCCTGCCTCTACATCATGAAGTGAAAAATTTTGAGATGAGTGCGTATAATTGTTTGAATTTAGATGGCAACTGTCACCGATCATTTGAAAGTGAATATGTTAGAACCATCAAATAAAATAAACTGACGCGCGTTATTTTGTTATAACATTACATGTCGAGCAGATTTTATCTGATCCCAAACGGTTATCGTCGAAAATACACAGTTAAAGGAGCACTCTGATTAGCCAAATTCAAAAGACCTCAACGATTTATACCTCTACAAGCAATGTTTACTTCATCGACTTCGTAGCCAAGTCGAAAGAGCACTCGCCTAGTAATCACAGGGTTAGTGGTTCGTGCCCACACCAAGTTGCTTTTTTTTTTTAAATTTTAAAAGTGTTTTTTAGACACCTTAATGTAAACAAATTACGCACTTAGGCGATTTAATATATTTTGGGGAGTAATTTTTGTTGTTCATTGGCGTTTCATCGCATCTCTGCCGCTGGCGGTATACTTTTCAAAACGGTAGTGGGTCCACGGCGGATCGTCGCTGTGGAACCGCCAATTTTGACGAAATGTCGCTAGTTGTCCATCCATTGTCCATCGATGCTTACGGCATGGGGAAAGTACGCTTATAATAATAATAATAATAATAATAATAATAATAATAATAATAATAAAAAATGTTCAGCTTCACTCTGTAGTTGTCGATTGAACGAATAATAATATCAATATTCGCAGTCAATCTAACGAGCATTCTTTGAAGATTAGGCAGTTCTTCCATTTAGGCCTCCGTTTCCAGAAAATAAATACATGTGGTGTTTGAAGTCCGTATGACATTAGATGGGATCGATCTTGTGTATACATACAAGTCGGAACCTGTACTACACATGTTATTGTCGAATAACTCAAGCTTGTGTGCAAAATTACAAGAATATTTACTTACGTCTTATGCGCATGGATATAGGTTCAAGTTCGTTGGGGACTATAGAACACAGTGGTTCTTAACATACTTTAGCCAAATGTGTAAGTCCCGTCGGTAGGAGCTCAGCTATTCGTTTTAGTCTTCCGTAGTAATCATTATTGTTAATGTTTAGCACCGGTAATTGCTTTTGTCTTTACGTATTTTAATTTTCTTTATTAAAAAAAATATCCAAATAAATGCGACCATAATTACTGTTATTTTGAATGTAAACGTCATTTACAATTGATAAAGAACAAAAATTTAACGTTCCGATGTAGCAGAAAAAAAAAAAGTGGGACTATTGGGTTCGAAATTATAGTCATGGACAACAAAAGTTTTACACCAGCTGCCGAAAACCGCTTGGCCATGATGATTATGCTCAATAACGCCTAATGTATTTAGGTTCTGTACTGCCCCTATTGGGAGTGTGCCTTCGAACACCAAAACACTTAAAAAAAAATTACAGCTACGTCGGAACTTTAAATGTTTATTCTTTATCAATTGTAACTGGCGTTTACATTCAAAATAACAGTATTTATGGTCGCATTTATTTCGATATATTTTTAAAATATAAGAAAATAATAATACGTAAAGACAAAAGCAATTACCGGTACTAAACATTATCAATAATTATTACTACGGAAGACTACAACGAATAGCTGAGCTGCTCCGACGGGACTAACACATTTGGCTAAAGTATGTTAAGAACCGCTGTGTTCTATGGTCCCCAACGGACTTGAACCTATGTCCACGCGCACAAGACGTAAATAAATATTTCTGTAACGCTGCACACAAGCTTGAGTTATTCGACAATAACATGTGCAGCAGTGGTTCCGACCTTTATGTATACGTAAGATGATCCCATCTAATGTCATACGGACTTTTATGGTAGATAAACACCACGTGCGTGCATTTTCTGGAAACGGAAGCCGAAATGGAAGAACTGCCTAATCTTCAAAGAACGTTCGTTAGATTGACTCCGCATATTGATATTATTATTAGTTGAAATGACAACTACAGAGAAAAGCTGAACAATTATTATTATTATAAGCGTACTTTCTCATGCCGTAAGCATCGATGGACCACTGATGAACTATTAGCGACATCTCGCCAAAATTGGCAGCCCCGCAGCGACGATCCGCCGGAGACCCACTTCCATTTTCAAAATTATACCATCAGAGGCTCACCATCGGCAGAGATGCGATGAAACGTCTCCTGAAAATATGTTAAATTACTCCTCAAAATATGTTACATAGCTTAAGTGCGTAATTTGTTTACATTAAGGTGAGTCTAAAAAACACTTTTAAAAAGTAAAAAACAAACATCCTGGGGGGGGCGCGAACCATCAACCATTTAATTACTAGGTGAGTGTTCTTTCGATTTTGCCAACGAGGCGATGAAGTAAAACGTCGCTTGTAGAGGGATAAATCGTTCAGGTCTTTTGAATTTGGCTAATCAGAGTGCTCCTTTAACTGTGTATGTTTGACGATAACCGTTTGGGATCATATAAAATCTGCTCGACATGTAATTTTATAACAAAATGACGCGCGTCTATTTACTTTATTTCATGGTTCACCCATATTCACTTACAAATGATCGGTGACTGTTGCCGTCTAAATTCATACAATTACACGCAATCATCTCAAGATTTTTCACTTCATGATTTAGAGGCAGGGGTTACTCTTGACCTCTGGAACTAAATTTAGGAACAATTCGTCAGGAAAAAATAATCTAATATAAATAAAATAAAGAGTTTGTGTTTTTGTGTGTCTGTGTGCGGCCTGGGGACCAGGCGACTGGACCGACAGTTGCCAAATTTGGTTACAGGTACCTTTGTTCAGGACCCAGATCAAGACGAAGAGTTTGTTTTTAAATTTCGAACCAGAGGGGGGAGAGTCTTAGGGGAGGCAGGCGTTTACTGGGACCGGCCTGGGAACCACACAAGTTGACCGAGAGTTATCGTAACCTGAACACGGATATCTTAGTCCAGGCCCCAGACCAAGGAGAAAGATTTCTATCAAAATCCGAATCAGGGGGGTCACGGGGGCGTTTACCGGGACCGACCTCGGGACTAGACAAGTTGAACGAGAGTTATCAAATTTTGGTCACGGATACCTTGGTCCAGGCACCAGACTAACGCAAAGTACTTTTGTTAAAATTCGAACCAGGGGGTCTCAGGGGGGACGTTTACCAGGATATGTAAAAGTAGTAGAAAATTACCGATATTACTGTCGAATTCATAGTTTTCGCGGTCGCTGAAATCAATGGTGAAACTCGGATCGCATTAACTTCCAAATTCACCGTATTTGGCTGCTGGGCGGACATGTAAAAGGAAACCAAAATGACCGATATTAAGTGCCAAATCCATAATTTCGCGGTCGCTGAGATCAATAGTGACACTTCCATTAGCGATGATTTGCAAATTCACCTACCACTGTATGCCGGTCGTGGGCCAACGGGGGAGGATACCAAGACATGTAAAAAGAGATCAAAATGACCGATATTAGTGTCAAATCCATACTTTTCGCGGTCGCTGAAATGAATGGTGATACTCCGACAGGCGTTGACTTCCAAATACTGCCCCCATGCGAAGAATGGGTATATTCAGCTATAATAATAACGAGTGATTCCATTTAAAATAAGAAACTACATACAAAATTATTAGACCCATATTTTTTCTTTTTGTTGAAAATTTTTTTTTCTTCGATATACGGCCTTCCAAAATGACTGCCCTCCTCTCGGATTGCTCGAAAAAACTGAAACACATGTCAAATTAAATATTTTATTGCAGAGAAACGAATGTACTTAGTAACATAATCGCAATAGCAGGAAGAGTATAAAGTTTCTCAAAAACCCCACCTTTTAAAAATTTGAATTTTTACAACTATTGGAGAAGTACCTAAGTATTTAATATCCGTTAACCGTTCATGCGACTGCAGCCCCTAACATTCGCAATTAATTATTGAAATTTCGATTTTTGAACTTGAAATGTAAATATTTCCTATGGGCATTTAGGTCCTATACACAAGGCGATTTGAAAGAGAGTATGATAATTTTGAGAGATGAATCCTGACATGAAATCCAGTAGCAAAGTTCCGGTAAACATGTGTCTAATTCCGCTTCGTTTTCGAGTTACAGGGTTTCCAACTCGAGACCCAAAATCGGCTCGCGACAATGGGAAATAAGATATAAATTTTGTGTTAAATCAGAAACTGTGTGTTAAAGTTATGATGAAGTTCAGAAAGTTGATTTGTATCTATGATAATTTTTATGTGCGTTGCAATTCGGTTGGCAGTGTTGCCAACATGGTAGAACTTTTATTTGTTTCCGAATGACACTACGTGATTTTTATTTGATATTTGGTATTCATTAATGACTGTAAACATCACATGAAGCACAATTTTCCCCACATCACCAAGTTTTCGAAAATTTACATGTATTTCATTAAAAGGTTTTATCTCGTGCGTTATTGATAGTGTGCAACATTGAGGGTGAATTTCACTTGATGTCTGCCATCATTAGTAAAACCAAAATGTCGAATAAAAACTACGTCTGTGTAAGTTGTAATAATAAAAAGAAGAAAAATATTTTTTATTATTGCAACGCCTCTCGTAACTCTACGTATCAAGTTCGAACTTGTTAAAGAAGTTCTGCTGCAACCACGAAACTGTTCATTAACTGATTCGGTGTCGTGAACATCGTCCTAGTGTTCTTTGGAACCATGAAAATTGTTTTCACTGGTAACTGATAATGTGGTGTATTAGTTAAGTGTTTGTGTGAATAACAATGGAGAAGTCGTATTACAGTAAGGACCGTATTAAATGTGTTGATTGTGCTAAAAGCCATTAGAGGATTGTGTACAGAAAGAATTCTCGACAAAAATTTTATCTTGCGGTAAAATATATGGATTGCGTACAGCGTGTCTGACAAAACGTACTATTAGGGGAGGATGATTATTGGTGTCCTGTACACAAGTCGATCTGAAAAGCAGTATGAAAATTTTGAGAGGTGAATTCTTCACCGTAGTCTAGGTTTCACCGATAACGGCCGTTTTAATGGCGACACATTCATGTTTAGTATGTTAACTGTCTGGTTAATGGTTTCCAAATCTACATTCAGAGAGACAAATTCTTTACCTTGCTAGTGCATAATTTCATAATTACATCTTCTTCCGTGGTCACCAATATCTCACACACATTCGCGTTGTTCACGGTAAATATTCAAAGCACCCTTTAAACAAATAATCATCCTCTCCTAATACTACGTTTTGGCAGACGTGCTGTACGCAATCCATATATTTTACCGCAAGATAAAATTTTTGTCAAGAATTCTTTCTGTACACAATTCTCTTATGCCTTTTAGAATAATCAACACACTTAATATGGTCCTTACTAGTGCACTACAATGTCATGTTACCAGTGAAAACAATTTTCACGGTTCCAGAGAACACTAGGACGATGTTCACGACACTGAATCAGTTAATGAACTGTTTCGTGGTTGCAGCAGATCTTCTTTTACAAGTTCGAACTTGATGCGTGGAGTTACGAGAGGTTTTGCAATAATAAAAAATAAATTTTCTTCTTCTTCTTCTTCTTCTTCTTATTATTATTACAACTTACACAGACGTAGTTTTTATTCCACATTTTGGTTTTACTAATGATGGCAGACATCAAGTGAAATTCACCCTCAATGTTGCACACTATCAATAACGCACGAAATAAAACCTTTTAATGGAATACATGTAAGTTTTCGAAAACTTGGTGATGTGGGGAAAATTGTGCTTCATGTGATGTTTACAATCATTAATGAATACCAAATATCAAATAAAAACCACCTAGTGTCATTTGCAAACAAAAGTTCTACAATGTTAGCAATACTGCCAACCGAATTGCAAAGCACGTAAAAATTATCATAGATACAAATCAACTTTCTGAACTTCATCATAACTTTGACACAGTTTCTGATTAGACGCGAAATTTAAATTTTATTTCCCATTGTCGCGAGCTGATTTTGGGTCTCGAGTTGGAAACCATGTAACTCGAAAACGAAGCGGAATTTGACTCATGTTTATAGGAACTTTTCTACTGGATTTGATGTCAGGATTCATCTCTCAAAATTTTCATACTTCCTTTCAAATCGCCTAGTGCATAGGACCTAAATGCCCATAGGAAATATTTACATTTCAAGTACAAAAATTGAAATTTCAATAATTGCAAATGTTAGGGGCTGCAGCCGCATGAACGGTTAACGGATATTAAATACTTAGGTACTTCTCCAATAATTCTAAAAAATTCAGATTTTTAAAAGGCAGGGTTTTTGAGAAAATGGCGTCCAAACATGGCATCTTAATGAATTTTAACCATGCAATAATGTGGGATGTAAAAATCAGAAACCTAAGTCCTTTACATTTTCAAGAGACCTAATCGTGTAGATTTCAATGGTAAAAGCAGATGGTTGATATTGCTCGTGAGAACAGAGAAAAATGTTTGAAATTAGCAAAAATTCAACCAAAGTTGGCAACATTGCGAGTGAATTGCGCGATTCCTATTGAACCAATAGACGAATTTTGGCCCTCCACCAAAACATACAACTTTATACACTTCTTGCTATTGCGATTATGTTACTAAGAACACTCGTTTCTTTGCAACAGAACCTTTAAATTGACATGTTTTTTAGTTTTCCGTGCAAACCGAGAAAAGGGCAGCCATTTTGGAGGGCTGTATATCGAAGGAAAAAAAATTATCAGCAAAAAGAAAAAGTGTGGGTCTAATAATATTGCATGTAATCCCATGTATATATATATATATATATATATATATATATATATATATATATATATATATATATATATATATAAATGAAATCTGAGACTATGATGGGGACCAATTGTGGTTTGCCTGGACGATTTGAAATGGAATCGGTCTAACCACATGCGCATGATTGGTGATAGTTCGTGTTGGTCCCTTTGCGATTCTCCGCGACGAATCGAAGGAATGCAGAGCAAAATGAAGTCTTCACTGCTACGCAGTAGTAATTTCAATACCCTGACTCTAGATATATCTTTCGACTCGACGAAACCCTGCTGCCAGTGGCACAGTAGCGGCAATCCTTCGATGCGTCGCTATAGCGACGATTGATATTTACTAGCAAGTGGGCCACTAGGAATTGGCGACGTTCAAGGCATGGGATTTAAACTTGCACGGCGTAATTACTGCATAGAATATTATTATTTCTGTAATTTTTCGTGGATTGTATGTTATTTCCTTTATTAGTGGGCACCAATTTGTCTCCAGGACCTGGAAAGAATGAACTTCGGCTCGCAGTTTGGTGTAAATAACTTTACAGAAAGAGGCCGGTCCGTTCTAAAGAACAGAACTTAGTAAGATTTGAGTCATACTTTCAGGTGACAGCGTAGGGTAGGGGTAACGTAATGGACTCACGAGTAGTATAGATTCAAGCATAAATTCGAATCCTGATCAAGACAAAGGTCTTTTTTTCACAAAGTGATCATGAAGAAAGTAAGAGTGACTTCTGATATTAAACGAGCAATCCATAAGAATGTGGAAGCAAACTCTTGTATCATGAGAGAGACGATTTAAAAAATGTTGGTTGCGAAAGGGAATAATAATACCTATGGGGGCTACTAGGACAATCCAAAACACTTAATTGGTCTGTAGTATCCACTTTTCATGTTATTGTTCTTAGAAAGAAACACTATAGCTTTTGTTAAATATTTTTCGGGTAGAGTAGTCGTTGGTGTATCGGTACCGACCTAGACTCCAAAACGTAAGATCTCGGTTCGAATCACCATCAGGTACTATGATTTAAAAAACAGTTACAAGGCGAGAATCCGAATAAACAGTGTGTGCAGTCATCATCATACAGAGTAATGATAAGTAGTTTTCGTATTTATATTGGTCTCTATTTCTCTTTCTCTCCCTATCCATCTTTCTTGACGTTTCCTTATCATGTCTTTCTTTCTCTTCTCTCACGCAGAAATACAAAATCTATGTCAAGGAAATACACAAAGTATATATTTTTTCTGTTGATTATCAAGTCTCAATCGAATCACTGCCTCACTGCGATAACTTCAGCTCTAGCGCGTTCATTCTATCATTGCAAATTACAATGTTATATCCGCAACCGGTGGAATCGAGAGTAGATATTCGGATCAGACAAATATTCAGAAATGACTAGAAAATGGCACCTTTTGGGTTATTTGAAGAGAGATTTTATTTAAATTAATTTCACACAAAATTCATTTCCATCCTATTATTTTTCAGTTTGTTTAATCCACGTATGAAATGCGAAGTATGCAGGATTTCTTACGTCTATAAGGAACCAACATCCAATTTTCCTTTTAAACATTTGTAACTTTTCTTGCAATACAATTTCGACTTTTAATGTGGGCTCTTTCTGATAGAAATTTAGCAGTAAAATAGGACTCATTCAATTTTTCTTCCTGTCTTATTTCTATACTCTCTTTTTTCTTTTCTTCAGTTTGCATTAACAGTCTGGAATGAAAGGTATGACCTACGCTACCTACTAGATTTATTATAATGTATTTCAGATCTGTACGTTTAATGAACACTACCGAATTTGCAACCAAACAACGCGGAAAGACAGGATGTGTTTAAACTTTTGTCATGATCCTACATGTGTCTCGAAACATTTCAGTTTCAGCGGAAATTGAGTACTTAATTTTATCACCAAGTTTGGTATTCGTTTTAAAAGTGACTAAATGAATTTTTCAAGCCTCCTCTACGTATTTATTTGAATACTTCTGAGAAAGATTAAAAAACGTCATTTCTATATTACTGTTTCTGGAGACTGAACTTTATGTTAGGTTCTTTTTCTTACTACGTTTAAATCGAATATTTTATCTGTGCTTCCTTTTCTTTCTCTTCTATCTCCTTTTCTCTCTCACTTCCGTACCTCTAACAGGAATCTGTTCGTCTCAATTTTTCATTCATATATGTTTAAGTTTCTCTCTACATCAACTTATGAATCTCGTTTCGTCTCACTTTCATTCTTTCACTATATTGACACTAACGCATGTATATTTTGAAATTATAATTGTCCTCATGTTGTTGTGCTGATTTTAATATGGGAGAGAGGGGGTCTCTCTACCAGACACGATTGCGGGATAACAAGGTATACATTGGATTTTGATTATTGATTTCAGTACATTTCAAGTATCATTTCTCGGATCTAGCCCTGTGCGATATGTCGATATAATGATATTGACATATATCAATATTCGATATCGCAAATATATCAACATTGATTTATCCATATCCTAAGTTTTTGATATCAATCTTGGGGGCCGAGGCATAGGGGCCCCTAAGACTTGCGACGGGTGACGAAACAAAACTTAATTTTTACAATAATGTCTTCCAATGACAATTTATTTATTACCACAAATACCAATGTAAATAAATCTACGTGCAAATTTTCAACATTATATACTATAGCTTCTTAGGTGCCGAAACTTTTCTCTTCCCGAGAAAGGAAGAAAAAAGCACCTGTGAGAAACAAGTGCTTCGAACTTGAACCTAGAATTTATCATAAAGTTTTTGTTCCTCTCTTTCGGAGATTTCCATCCCATTTGGCCTTTGAGACCGCTCAATGACAAAAACTGCACACATGACCGCTATATGCAGACATGGTCTTAGGCAGAATCAGAAATTGGGAAAGGAAACGAGTTTTTAATAATAATAGTAATAATAATAACAGTTGGGTTTACAAGTAGTCTTCCGTCTGTTTATCTTGCATGGGAGGCCAGCAAATCTACTCCGCTAATGGTGTCCCTTAGTCTGTTTCTCTCTCTTTCCGTTTCCTGGGCTGTTAGGCGTTTATATTAAACCTTTACATTACGTAAGCAATGTTCTTATTTCCGAATTTTTTAAAAAAGGAAAGAAATTGCTTTCCTCTGGTATCTATTTTTTTTACCATTCATCTTGTTTTGACTGCTTAAGAAAGATCATTTTGTAACTTTTTGTGTCATCGATTTCCCTCACAATAATAAAGCCGTCATTCTTAACGATTTACTTTATTCTCTTGCTTGAAGTTTGCCACACTGATATATTTGTAACAGAATTGAGGTTTGGTCCAACGCCTTTCGAATTCTGAACCAACACAGCGGCCGAGCTTTTGGGGTTGCCTACTATTGCAGGAAAAGGAGAATCGCAGATGGTAATACACTTTTTGAGTCGTGTATACATTACGACATTCTGCAGTTAAGACTGATTGTAAAGGTTAGGTTAGGTGGTTACCATCAATAACTTACAGTAATAATAGAAATAGCAGCAGTAAAGGTAGGGATTATAATAGAGCAAAATTCATACGAAATTTGGTCATGTGAACACTCACTATGTCGTATGAATTAAACAAATTAATTGCTGTTCATAGACGATTATTACACATAGGAATAGGATGAAAACGATATAACTAACCGCGTTTACGAACACCAATTAATTTGTATAGTTCGTGAGAATATTTATGACAAAATTTTGCACGAATTCTGGTCTTGTATATGCGCCGACTAAATAGTCGACTGGTGATTGATCAAAATGGTATTTTATACTACACTGTATAAAAGAGCATCACCTGATTAACTTACGTCCGGATAGTCGTACCCGAAGTCGGTCGTACGTCGATGACTAACTGTACTTCCAAATCTCATTTGGTGGTGGCTCTATCGATAAACACCGAAAATATACACATTTAATTCTTACGTAACATTCGCTATGGCCAAGAGAAATGGCAGAATAATAAAAATACAAACGAGGTAACTAAAATGTAGCATACGGAAACTTACTGTTACTTAAAATAACCTAAAATAACTAAAACAAACATCTTACCTCCACATTCCTCAATCATATTAGCAAGAGCTTCTACTTGATTTCCTGCCATCTTGAGAATATTGTTAATACCATCTAGAACCACCTGAATAACTTGTGTATCTTTACAATTCAATAAATTACAAAACGGAGGAATTACACCTTCCTGAATTAGGTAAGCAACTTGATCCTTATTTCCACTTATAGTAAGGTTACTAATTGCCCATGCTGCTTCTTTTTGGGTTTGAAATTCACCCTGGAAAATCAAAGTAGTAAAGTAAGGTAAATTTTACAATACAGACGCACTATACACAACAAATTGAAAAAAAATCTGTTTTAATCTTACTTTACTTTGTATCTGCGAACAACGCTTTTATCTGTACTACAATTTGTTTTTAATCGGTTAAACTGAATGCAACGTAGATGCCCGCGAGGCTACATTGTATTCAGATGACGCAATAGATGATGCGGCTTATCATCACATTTTTAATTACATAAGTAATTAATGGGAATTTAGAAATGATTCAAGTATTACTGCTAAATTTTTATTGAATTTAGCTGTTTTAACCCTTTTAAATTATAATGGCACAGCACCTGTGCCATGGCGTCGACCTTCGTAATTTGCTTTATAAGTCTCTAGTAAAACTTTTAGACCGGGTTTTTTTGCATTCATTCAAATATGGAAGCATCATAGAACATATTTTATGGGCATTTTGCAGCATCGTCTGTCTGGGGGCTGTGACGTCACAAACATGGACGATGGGTTTTAAAAAAAGGGTATATTTGAGAAGTTTTTTGAAAAAATCCCTGACACATTACTATTTACCCTAGAATCATGGTTTGTACCTCTTTGATTTCGTTATGAGACAGACTTTCGAAATGTACCACTCAAATTTCCCTATCGTGTACCAGAAGCGGGAAAATCTGGTCCAAAATGAAAAAAATGGGATTTTTAAAGAAAAATTTCCCTTTTCCCCATTTTTATTTTCACAGGTACACGATAGCGAAATTTGAGTGATACCATTTGAAAGGCTGCCTTACGCTGAAGAAAATGAGGTATGACTCATGTTGGTGGAGTCAATAGACGTGTCAAAAAAATTTCGATTTCTTTATTTTTACACATTTTTAGTCAATTACTTTAGTAAAGTATCTACAGTATTATCACTATTTTTATTCTAAAGTCATGATACATACCTCGTTTTTTTGGCATGAACCAGTCTTTCAAACGGACCCACTCGCATGTCTCTAGCATGTACCATAGTGGAGAAAATTTGCAAAAAGGGAAATTTGTCAAAAAATCCCTTTTCCCCTATTTTGTTGCCCTCTGGCCGGCCCTGTGTCAACCCACAGAGCCCCAAAAAATCTCAAACATACTACATACTATGTGTAATAACTGTACGAAGTTTCAATGTTATATCTTGAAAAATAAGGGAGGGAAAAACTATTGCCCCATGTGCAAACAGTACCAGCTTTTCCCTATGTGAGCAATGGATAACCCATTTTGCACCTGGGGCAATATTTTTTTCCTCTCTTATGTAAATCGGCTGTAGCATCAAAACTATTCATCCCAGGGCCACTCTTTGTATCTCATTCTCTTCACCATAAGGCAAAGTTTTTTTTAGTAGCATTCGCATGATCGTATCCTATACCAAAGGAGAGATATTCGCGATAAAAAGAAAATCCCTTTTTCCCCCACTTTGAGCGGAAATTTCCCGCATTTGGTACACTTGAGGGAAATATTATTACGGACGCAGTTGGAAACACTGCTTTACTAGAAACAAAACGGGGTATGAACCATGATCTTACGATAAATAGTCTTGACGTAATAGTTAATTTCAGTGAAAGTCTACAAAATACCTCAAAAAAGCCTAAATTTAAAAGGGATAAACATCAACTGATACTAATCTAACGGTATCTATAGATGTTTTAGGCTAATTCATTGAATAAAAATATATTTGTTGTGCACAATTATACAACAAAAGCATTATATTTACAGAAGGTAGGTTGATTTATATCGGACCGATTCTGAACTGTACTCATCTTACAAGAAACCTTGCCACCACCACCAGATGGTATTCTATTGGAACGCAGTATTGTGGATTATTGCTTAACGTCGACGTTCTCATTAAAACAAACTCATGAAGCACGGGGATGAGAATTGGGTTCCAGCAAGCTTTCTAGACAAGGGCGCTGATGTTGAAAGAGGTCTTTTATACAGGCCAAAGCCACAGAAATCATTTCACTGGCATCAGAGCTCTTCACAGTAATTTCTTGAAACAGAATGACAGGAATTCTTCACTCCTGACGTATTTCCTGATAAAATGCAGATATGTTCCGGTGCACAGTGGAGTATTTAGTCTTGAAACTTGGACAAAAATATTTACCAATTAGCATAAAATAATTGACTAAATTGTGTTACCTACAGTTTTAAAGATACATTATAGCCAAAACTTGGTCTTGCAGTTTTGAACAGTCAGGAAAGTCAGATAAATTATATAATCTTGTGTATTAATTCTTTTTTTTATTGCTTTATACTGTCTGTGGTAAATACTTGAAATATTTTAAGAGAAAATTCTTAGTTATACTGTACAGGGTGTGGCCAAAAGTCTGGACCAGGCTAAATATTTAAGAAACTATAAACGTAGTCAATCCGAAGTGAATTGGGATCAATGTTGGTGGTATGGAGAAACATTATGACGTGGTTAAGATTGTCGTCCGCCATCTTGGAATCAACTTGTTTATTTTAATTGGCAATATAGTATGTGACATATTAAACATCTCCATTCGAAGAGAAGTCCAACGATAAAGTTATTTTTTTCAAAATCTGCAACGGTTGTGAAGCTGTAATTGAATTTAGGATAGGTTATGTTATCTTTCAGACTTAAATTTTGTTATGTGTGGAGCATTGGATGGACGGAAACTGACTCTCTCTATTTTTTCTTGTAGGTAGGATGGAATGTTAACTCGAAGGGAAAGAATCGAAATTATCCTTTTGGCTGGAGGACGAGATTAGGATGTCGTTCATTGACGACGGCTGCTGTTATTGCTGAACTGTCTCTCCTAAGTCGAAAATGTTTGTATCTAACCTCAGCTGCCTCCTCTCAGAGTCGCTATAGCATGTTTTACGATTGCTGGGCCATGAATTAAAACTTTATATAGGGCTGGAGTCATCGGGTACCAATCATGTAGTTTTACATAAAGTTCTGTAGTGGCAGTAGCGAAGTTCTGAAATTTCTCCACGTCTATTTCATGACCACTAGAAATTGCCTACAGAATACTCTTGAATTTTTTTAAAAAGTTTAAATCCACATTAGTTATTCGGGCAGCAGTTTCATGGTCAGCAAAAAAACTTTTTGAAGTTCTCATCATTCGTATTGCGATGACCTTGCTTAGGGATGTTCACTAACAAACCCATCTCTTCTCTGAAACTGGTTTGAATTTCTTTTCTTCGTCTCTTTAACTATGGTTTTTTCTTCTTCTGATTTTCCTTGCCATTGTTTAATAGAGATTTTGTAGGCTAAGTGTAATATTGATTCGAAAAGCCTGATCCTTGTATGAAGGGCAGATAATCCAAACTAGGACAGACAACAAATTCCATGCGTCATAATTCATTGTGCAGATTATGAACTTAAAAGTTTCAGTAAATGTCATTTATTATAGGATTAATTACATGAAACCCTACTTGAATGAATTAGTTCTACTTTCCTGTGAAAACTCAATCAACTATACACTGAACTCATACGTTAATGTCAGGAAACTGCTGTAAGGCCTTCTGAACTCACGTAAAACCAAATTAGATACAATTTTATAAATATATTTTTATCTTAATGGGGCAATTTCGGGCAAAATTTTATTGTAAAATTCTTCAGTTTATAAGGGTAGAGCAATTAAATGTACTCGGGATTTGGACTTTCCCTTCACCTTTTTATTATAAAAGTCTTCTTATATACACAAATTATAATAAGTAATTCCTCTAATATTTACTTGGGTAAGATTAAGATAGGAACCCAGTGACCAAGCGTCGTGAGAAAGAGGAAAGGAACCCGGTGACCAAGCGTCATGGGCTTACAGATGGGTACCTCTCGGTGACCAAGCGTCGTGAGAGGGGTTATAGGTGATTCGATCAACCTGGGTAGATCGATGTTGGTCGAGGCGTGCAGCTCCCTTTTATCCTGTGTTGTCTGCTTCCTTAGGTGATCCTCATCCTTCCGACTGTTGGCGATGGTGAGCGATTTCTCTTCGGGACCGTCGTCTGTTTGTTTGTGTTTATTATTAGTACGTAGTACGCATGGCTTTTGCATGGTACTGCGACATGGGGATCCTTATACCCCCGAGGCGTAGAAAAAAATAAGCCACTGGATAATTTTTTGTGCCATCATGTGGAATTTGCATATTGGTCATAGTATACACTGGAAATGCATTATAACACTGAAACACAAAATCAAAGTTAAAAAGCACTGGACACTGATATCACTGTATGAGACACTTTCACACAAATAAAGTTGAAAAGTTGATGTTAAAGCACTGACAGTTTGTCCTCGAGCCTAAGTAGGATCCGTATGTCTCGTCATTTCCCTCAAAGGAGAGGCTGATCGAAGCTCTGGTGTTTATAAATTATAACTACGTCACTGATGGTTATGTTCGTAGCATATGTTGTGAAGTGCGCACGCCATAGGGTGCTATTATAAAAAGTTTCTAATATCGGTCTAGTTTGCACTAGGCGTAGTAAATAGATGACAGAACACACTCAAAGAACGGTTAAAGTCATTACTTTGATAAATGTAGTCACGCCGGAAAAACGTTTGCCAATCAAAAGTCCTGATTTTCTGAACACTGTATATGTATGTGAATATGTTAGTGACAATTATATGATTCGCGGCGGAGAAACGAAGGGAAAAAAATGTTGTAGCTGGCCCTATGAAGTTCGTTTGCTCAAATCGGAAAGAAAATGCTGGCTTGCAATTTTGTTCACTGAAGGAAATTGTACGTCTGGATGCTTGTTAAAGTGACAGAATGCAGGAAGGTGAGGAATAATAAGAGTGAAAAAAAAAAAAAAAAAAAAACAAGGGATCACTTGCAATTTGAATACTAAGGTATGTATTAGATTTGGTCACTCAAATAGTTAGCTGTATCATATGGTGTATCTTGTTCTCTGCTATTCCATGTTTTATGTCTTGTCTTTCTTTTCTTTTTTCTCTCTCTCTTTGTCCGCCGCTGAAATATGAAGAGTGCGCGAAGCGTGTCGCTCGTTTATATCCGCTGGGATTGTGTTAATCTTGTTTTTGTTTCTTCTTCTTCTTTCTGCTCTGTTCGTCGTCTTATCCGCTGTGGTATGTGTTCATTATCCTCGTGTGGTATGTGTTCTTCGCCATCATGATAAAGTCTGATTCTGTCAATGGAGATATTATGTTCTCTGTCCCTAAAATTATGGGGCATGCGATCTCGATAGATTATTGTAGCCGGTCCGCAGTATATATCGGTCCATTGTGATGACTCTCCAATTCTTCGACAGGGGAAGTAAATGAGTACTTTATCTCCATTGTGGAAAGTTTGTTGTTTATGTTTTTTATTAAAATACTTCTTTTGTTGTTCGTGTGCCTTCAGTAAGTTTTGCCGTGTCTTTTCTAGAAGTTTTACAAGTTGGTCTCGTTCCAGCCAAAGCTGAGAAGCGGTCTGTAATTGACAATCGCTGATAGTCCTAGGCTGGTATCCGTACATTAAAAAGAAGCTTGATTCCTTCGTTCCCAATTCGACAAAATTGTTTAAACCAAAAGTGATGTGAGGTAACAATTTTGGCCACGTTTCGTGATTTTCTTGGACGAAAAATTTTAAAGAATTCTGCATAGCTTTTTCATGACCTCGACTAATCCTGATTAAAAGCAGGGCAGAACTTAAATTCAAAGTTATATATTTCTGCTAATTTTTTAAGTTTCTTCGCTCTGTGGACTGGGTGTTTGTCCAGATGAAGGAAACGAAAAGCGCCAAATTTTAAAATAATTTCTTCCAGTAAGAATTGTTCAATTGTATCTGCTGTGATGCCATTAACAGTCTTTATCACGTGTGTTTCTTTCGATGGCTACTAAAACGTATTTTGGTTTTCCTTCTTCGTGTGCATAAGATCCTAGACCGTCACACATCCATCTTTCTCCTATGAGGCCTGGTGGGTGAAGGAGTTTTGCTTGTGGCTCTTTTGGGAGTTCCTTTAGGAGTTGACACACTCTGCAATTCTTGATTTTAGAGAATTTCACATCATTGTGAATCAAAATGTTATTTTTTCTGTTAATGTTTGTATGTTCCTTTGTCGATCACGATACTTTCTTTTCTCGAATATGCATCGAAACATTTCCGAGGTAACTCTTGGATGACGATATTGTAAAATTACCTTGATAACGAAGTAGGTAGAGGAATTTAGCACACAGAATTCGGTTTTCTCCTACAACCTTTCTATTATAAAATTCCTGTTATATGCACTATAACAAAGGCAGTGTAAGTGTGGTCCTAAGATCAATACAAAATTCTCTATGTAATTGGGTATATAAGCGTCCCTAGGCCAAGGTTACCAAAGGAAGGATTCCCACAGGCTCCATGCAAGCTAAGAGAAGTTGGCGTTCCTCAGAGCTCCAGGCAAGCTAAGTGAACAGAAAAACCACAGAACTCTAAGCAAGGCATGTGTACAAAAGACCTCTGAGCTCTAGGCAAGGTACGAGAGGATTTGTCCAGCCGAAACTGATACCGGCGGAGGAATTACATGGTGTTTTTTTTAATTTGTTCTTCTAGACAGTGGTGGCGCTAGTGTCTGTCTTCTGCTATATGATCTGATGATGAGGTGGATGCCTGTCATCTGCTTCTTGTAGTAGTTGTAGTACGAGGGCAACCGGTTTTGTTTATAAATACGAAGCATCTGTTGTGTTTACAAATATAAACCACGATTGCTATATACATAATTTGATTCTAAGACAACCCTTATAAACAGAGTGGACCCTCTCTCTCTCTCTCTCTATATATATATATATATATATATATATATAATCTTGTAATGCCCTTGTAACTTCTAACCTAATAGTTAAAAGAATTCTACAAAGCAAGTTGTAGTGGGACGCAGATTTGCAAATTCTTTTTGCGAATAAATATTTCTTTTTTTTTTACATTTTTAAAACTGCGCCAGAATTCGTATTTCATTTACTTCTTTTAAAATACAAATTCGTGTTGAGTGTTCTTTTTTTTCTTAAGTAGAACGAAAGACTTCTTGTCTTCCTGTTCTGAGTAGCCGAGTTTCCCCTTCTTGACCTCAGGGTCAACCGTCTGGTAGATAACAACATCCCCTCTGTAAAGGGAGATGTCTGGCTCTGTGTCTGACATATATGTAGTCTTGTATTATTATTATTAGTATTATTATTAGTGGTAGAATACTTTTAACGAAGTCCATATAATCTGTATGTTAAAATTCTTTTAATTTTTCCTTCTAAAAAGGAAGATTATTTTTCTGTCCTCAAACTGCAGATGTTATATATGTTATCTTAGAAGGGTCTACATATAAATTATAGTAAGAAGGCCCTTGGTTCAACATGTATAAAATCTTTGTTTTTTAGTATTTAAAACCATTTATGTTCTATATTTTAAGTGTTTCAATTTATGTATGAATATTTGTACATTTCGATGTATACTATCATGCCAGAGTTTGGGGATGACACGTACAAGAACACGGAGTACATATACACGCATGCGCACCAACAAAATCTTCTCTCCTCATGTGGCGCCGCCCAGGCAATTATTGTAAACCAATCTTGGTGTTAGAAGCATGACGTGTTTCAATGGCTTTTCTCTCCGCCCCTCGGAGAAGCACTTTTCTCAGCTGACTTTGCTCTTAGTGTCGTGTGCAAACCAATCAGCTTTCTTTTCAGGTTGCTGGCTACTCTCGGGTTCCTCCCCAGGGAACTTTTGGACTTCCACGCATGTTCAACCTCTGACCTCACGGTCTGAGTGCAACGTTTGCACGCGTTACAACCATGCACACGAGACGTAAATTGGTGCCGTGTGCACAGCTGATCGAGGCCTTTAAAAACTCATGTTTTTGGCTCGATCATCGGACAACGTCCCTCTCCTGAGGCCCCTCAAGGTCGTGCTATCTAGACGGAGTCCGCAATGTCTTAGGTACGACCTAGCCCAGGATTTCCGAGTAAGTTCCTAGTTGTCCAAGCCGTCATTCTGCCCCTTACTCTCTCGGCTTCTACGGAGGCCTACCTACTCTCTTGGTTGCATCCATACCTTATCCTAGTGGCTAACTTGGCACTCTGTTTCTGAAAGCTTGACGACAGCCAGGGGTCTGCCCATAATTGCTGGTCGGCTTAGGAAACTGACGGTCAAAGTTACCTCCTTCGAACTTGGCAATCTACTTCTGAAAGCTAGCTCCAGCCGGGACCTGTGCGCCCAGAAACTGCTGGCGAGCTTAGGAAGTTGACGGTCGAAGTTCTGTCACTCCCCTATTTGATGTTTGTTTTGACAGACTCTAGGTTCATTGCCTAGCTGGCCTAAAACAGACGACAAATCAAATAGTTACACCTTTTGCACCTAACCTACTAGGACAGACTTGTGCCCTCCCAGTCTAGTGAAGTTTTATTTTATTTTGTGTTTTTCTGTGAAGTGAGAAAACGATTGGAACCCGTCACGTAAGTCAAACTATTTACCACACATAGTTACACTTAGCGCCCCAAGCTCGTGGACTTGTAATAATCCTAGGAACAATAAACTGCAGGCTTACTGCAAGGAACTTTATTTCTGAGTTTTGCTTTCAAGAGATATCCCAAAGGATTGGTAACTATCAAGTTTTTGTCGAGATAACGACTCCACCGTTCTCTAGTTAGAAGTTAAGTCTTGGTCGAGGCCATCGCTACCTTGTAACCGCTAAGATCTTCAGATTGGTTGTTAGCTGAGTTCCTGTTCCAGTATAACTTTGCCGCTCGAGTTATAATTGGTAATTTGCAGAAACTTTGGTGATCAATTAGGAGTATTTTAGTTAATTACTAAACTCTCTTGTGTGGGTGCAGGTCTACGCAACCGCATACCGCCGGCCCGCCACATAAATTTGGTGTCAGCTTAGTGGGATATCTTGAACAACCCTAGGATATCTTGAACAACCTTAGGATATCTGGAACAATCGCCCTCACGAACAATCGGCGTAAACTTTGATACCAGTTTAAGTTGTTTTTAGTGAACTGTGTTAAGTGCATGTGCATTTTGCATGTGTGAAGTTTATTGTGTGCTGAAAGTTTTTCCATCTGTTTAACTTTCATTCCATCCTCCTTGGCGGAAGCGAAAAAGGGAAAAGGACGCTTTTGTTGTTTGACTGGCCATCCATCAGCAAAACATCCTGCTCACTGTTCGTAACGCCACACGTACATTAGTGAATCCAGTTCATTAAGTGATATTAGTGATTATTAGGTGCAGTGCAAATTAGTGTTGAAAATTAGGCATTCAAAGCCCCATACAGGTGATAAACTCATCGTAAATCTAGTTTTATAGATAGATTTAGTAAGACATTCCTCTGAGAAATCATTGTTGCTCAAACCTTACGAGTTTTCGCAAAGTCTTTTGGAATTGATTCATTTGTTTAATTTGTTGTTTCCGCGTAGGCACGTGTATTTGAATTTTTAAACATGGCAGAAACCGACGGCAATTCAGTACAATCAGAATATGTTAAAGTTTCTCAGACGATTCAAGTTATTGTAGAACCATTTACAGGAGATCGTTCTAAGTTAAGACAATTTATTGACAGTTGTGAAATTGCTTTAGGGTTAGTTAACCCCCGTGATAAGCCTGTATTGTTTAAGTTCATTAAGTCGAAAATTTTAGGAGAACCTAGAAATCGTATTTTAGTCAGAGTGAACACAAATTCTTGGGAAGCAGTTAAGGAAATTTTAGAAGAGAATTATGCTACGGATAGATCCATTGATTATTATGCTTGTTTATTGTTTTCTGCGAGGCAAGGCAAAAATGATAGTATTAGGTCATGGGCTAGCAAACTAGATGTAATTCGAGCTGATCTGAAAACTGCTGCTTCAAAATCTGTCGTGAATCGGAAAGAGCCGGTGCTCATGCACTCATTGATCATTTGACAAAAGCATCTTTTGTCCAGGGAATTAGCGATCCTCGCATTCAAACAGTAATTGGTGGTAAAAGTACAGAAGATGATAAATTCGCGCAATTAGTTGATTTCGCTCTAGTTGAAGAGTCGCACATTTTGTCTCAGAGACGAAAGCCATTAGATTCCAGAAATGAAGAAAGGGCAACTTCTTCAAACCATAGTAGAGACAAGTCAGAAAAGCAAGGAAATAGGAAATTTTCCCATAATAACAGTTCTGAAAGTAAACCCAGAGATTACCATCACTCTTTTCGTTCCCATAACGATAGGGCTAAATTTAAGAAAAAGGTTCATTGTTTAGAAGATTGCGAACATTCAGTAGATTCTCATGAAGATGAGCATAATAAACATTGTAGTGAAAGTAATACAACTGAGGATTCCAAATCTTGTTGTGCTTTACGTTGTACACACTCCTATCATTGTCGTGAAAAGCGTACCCATACTTGTGCGAAGAAACGCATCCATGTTTGTACCCGAAAGAACAACAGGCCTCCGCGTTGTTCTCATCACCGCCAAACGCGCAGTCCTTCTCCGCGTAGTTCTCGTTGCCGCAAAACGCGAAGCCGTTCCCCGCGTCGCATTCAGCGTCGCCCAGCGCGAGGTCCTTCTCCGCGCCATCCTCAGTGCCATCGCCCAGCGTGTACTCATTCTCCGCGTTGTACTCCGCGTCGCCGGTCGCACAGTCATTCTCCGCGTCGCATTCAGCATCGCCCAGCGCGTAGTCCTTCTCCGCGTCGCCCAGTGTATGTTTGTCCTCAGCGCCGTACACCGCGCAAACCTCCGCGACCTAAACCGAAAGCTGTTTCGCCGCGTCGTCATCCCATCAGTGACACGCATGAATGTAATTTAAGAGATAAGTGTCGTGCTGAACACAGCACCAAGCCACAAACCTTTAGTCAGAATAAATCTTTGTGTTGTTTATCGAAACGTAACTTTTCAAAAGACAAAATTGAAAAACGTGTTGATCGCACTAAAATCAAAGCGATAGGGTCAAGAGAATTTTCCTTTGTTCTGCAGAACAAACAAGTAATAGTTGTACGAAGGTTAGACCACCTCAGCAATCTGATCGTGTTGATAGAAATTCTGTTAAGTCTGATAAAATTGGACGTTACGACCAACTATGCCAATGTTCCACCAAGAGTATAATCGATGAAAAAGGTAAAATAAAACTACGAATGATGGATTTGAATAAGAATTATGAAATGTTATTAGATTCAGGCTCAGATCTTTCGCTCATCTAGTGTAGCCATTTACGTGAGTCAATGTTGAAAAAGATTTATAGATGTGAAACCACTCCGGTGCATGGATTCAATAATTTTCATGCCCATACTTTAGGTACATTAGATCTTAGATTAGAAATAGGTGAGAATAGGGTGACTCATACTTTTCATGTAATGCGTAGTGACTTATTACCTCCTAATGTAGCCGGTATAATAGGTAGAGATTTTCTGCTCAAACATAATTGTGTGATTTCATATGACGGACAAGCTGAATTGAAAATAGATCTAGGCACTCGAGTTAAAGTCCCTGCACGTACCGAAAAACTAATTGAAATTAGGACTGAGAATAATGGAATAGGATTTTTATCAAAACGTACTTTGGCAGACGGTGTATTCCTGCCTGACGCTATAGTGAAAGCGTCTCAGAACAAATGTGTCACTAGTGTTTTGAATTTGACTGAAAGTGAAGTAGATGTACAAATTCCTCCAGTTTCTTTAGATTTTGAACCAGTAGAAACCATGACGAAATGTCCTAGTGTTTATGTATTGAACAAGTCTGATAGTGTAAACCAAACTAGACGGTTAAAATCGCGTTTAGAATTACTTAGAAAGAACTTGAGATTAGATCATTTGAATGCTGAAGAAAAAGCTTTAATATTATCGCATTGTGAGAAATACCATGATTTGTTTTATTTAGAGGGGGACAAGCTCTCGTATACCGATGTGATTGAACATAGCATCCCTATTCATCCAGACAAACGAGGTACCGTTGTAACTCAGAAACCGTACCGCATTCCTGAAGTACGTAAAGCTGAAGTACAAAATCAAATCGATAAGATGTTAGATGAAGGTATAATTTCCCCAAGTAAGAGTCCTTGGAATTTTCCGATATTGATAATGCCGAAAAAGATGGATGCCTCAGGCAAACCTAACATTCGTATATGTTTAGATTTTCGTAGACTAAAAAAGATTACAATTGGTGATAGTTTTCCTTTACCGAATATTACTGAGATTTTAGATCAGTTAGGGCAATCTAAGTATTTTACGACCTTGGACAGCCAGTTCGTACCAACAACTTAGAATTAGACCTGAAGACCGTAGCAAGACCGCCTTGAGTACCCCGTATGGTCATTATGAGTATAACCGAATGAGTTTTGCTTTATGCGGTGCCCCCGCAACTTTTCAGCGAATGATGAATATTCTTTTATCCGGATTACAAGGATTAAAGTGCTTTTATTTGGACGATTGTTGTATATATAGTAGAGACTTAAAGGAACATATGTCGCGATTGAAACTTGTATTTGATAGGTTTCGAACCTACAACCTCAAACTTCAGCCTGATAAGTGTGAATTCCTCAGAAAGGATGTATTTAGGACATCAAATAACAGATCAAGGTCTGAAACCAGACCCCCGTTTAATTGAGAAAGTGTTGCATTTTCCTCAACCGAAAAATGTCAAACAGTTACGTGGATTTTTAGGATTAAGTTCTTATTATCGTAGACTTATTGAGGGATATAGCAATATAGCAAAAGCTCTCACCCTTTTGCTCAAGAAAGACGTTCCATTTAATTGGGGAACCAAGCAAGAATTAGCTTTCCAAACTTTGAAGGAAAAATAGACATCACCTCCTCTCCTTCAATATCCTGACATGAGCCGTCCCTTCATTATTACCTGTGACGCCTCAGAAGTCGCGATTGGAGCCATCTTGTCTCAGGGCCAGATTGGCGAGGACAAACCAATCGCCTATGCCAGCCGTACCCTCAATAGCGCTGAACGAAATTACTCCACAACCAAGCGTGAATTACTTGCGATAGTTTGGGCAGCCAAGCTATTCCGCCCTTACATATTTGGAAAAGAAACAACCTTTGTGACTGATCATAAACCTTTGCTTTGGGTGTTTAGCGTAAAAGACCCTAGTAGCCGACTTTTAAGATGGAGAATTAAATTAGAGGAATACAATTACAAAATTGTTTACAAAACCGGTGTCCGCAACACCAATGCCGATGCATTGAGTCGTATTGCTTATTTAGATCCAGGACAACCTTCTCCCCTTGATGAAGAAACAAAAGATAGGATTAAGGAGTTTCACAACCTTCCTACCGGTGGACACCAAGGTATACATCGAACTATAGCCAAAATTAAAGCATACTTAGAGTTGAATAATATCGATCCGAAATCATGGAAAAGATTAAACACTGACGTTGAAGAGTATATCAAGAAATGTGAGTCGTGCCAGAAGAACCAACTCACCCAGCCTAATGTCAAACTTCCGAAGGTTATCACAACCACTCCGGACGTAGTTTTTGAGAAATGTGCTTTAGATATAGTAGGGCCGTTTCCTGAGAGTTCTCTTGGGAATAAATACATATTAACCTGCCAAGATGAACTATCCAAATATTTAGTAACCATTGCCCTACAAGAAATCGAACCCAAAGAGATGTGAGGATTATAGAACTATTAGTCTTATATCTCATGCAGCTAAAATTCTGCTCCGAATACTGAACAGAAGGTTATATGGAAGAACAAATAAAGATGTTGAGGAGGAGCAGTTCGGGTTCAGAAGAGGCAAGGGCACAAGAGATGCTATTGGATTATTAAGGGTGATCGGTGAAAGATTTATAGAAAAAGGGAAAGAGGTGTATGTTGTATTCATTGATCTAGAAAAGGCTTTTGACCGCGTGAATTGGGAATTGTTGTTGGGAGTTCTAACAAAGATAGGGTTGGAATGGAAAGATAGAAGACTCATAAGAAACTTATACATGAACCAGCAAATAAGTGTTAGGATAGGGGAAGAACTGACGGAAGAGAGTGCAATTGGAAGGGGAGTTCGACAAGGATGCTGCCTCTCGCCAACACTATTTAATGTCTATCTAGAAGAGATAGTGAAAAGAGCCTACATGATGATGGCATTTCGGTAGGAGGTAGAATGATTAGATGCATAAGATATGCAGACGATATGGCCCTTGTTGCAGAATCTGAAAAGAAAATCAATAAAATGTTAGAAAAAATGAGAAGGGGCTTTGAAGAATATGGGATGAAAATAAATGTTAGAAAGACAAAAGCCATGGTGATTGGAACAAAGGGGTCTGTGTCAAATATAAAAGTAGGAGGGGAGAAAATAGAACAAGTGAGTAGTTTTCGATACCTGGGTAGTGTTCTTAGTAATGACATGAAATGCGAACGTGAAATAAAAGCAAGGATAGGAATGGCGAAAGAAGCCTTTAAAAGAAAGAAAAGTCTTTTGTGGGACCTTAAACAAAGAGTTGAGAAAGACTCATAAAATGCTTCGTGTGGAGTGTTGTGCTGTATGGGGCGGAAGCGTGGACATTGCGTAAGGGTGACGAATATCGACTGGAAGCCTTCGAAATGTGGGTGTGGAGAAGAATGGAAAGAGTTAGTTGGGTCGAGCGGAAAACGAATGAGAGAGTGTTAGAAATGGTGGGTGAGAAAAGAACACTTTTAGATATTATTAGGAAGAGGAAGAGAAACTGGTTGGGACATTGCCTAAGAAGAGATTGTATCATGATGGACGTCCTAGAGGGTATGGTGGCGGGAAAGAGAGGGAGGGGGCGAAGGAGACTACAATTAATGGATGATATTAAAACAGAAAGATCATACGCGAAGACGAAAAGTTTAGCGGAGGACCGTGGAGCATGGAAGCTTCTCAGCTGTGGCAACTGACCTGCCAATAAAGGCAGAATACCTATGATGATGATGATTGCCCTACAGCAACAAGATGCCGAAACCGTAGCTGAAGCCTTTGTTACAAAATTCGTTTGTGTTTTCGGTGTACCCCAAACCATCCTAACCGATCAGGGTACAAATTTTATGAGCGACACCTTCAAGAAAATGTGTCGCATGTTACAAATCAAGAAACTACATTCTAGTGCATTCCACCCTCAAACCAACTTTGTGGAAAGAGTTCACAGATCTCTTGCTGAGTATCTGAGGCATTATGTGACTGAAAACCAACTGGACTGGGACGTCTGGTTGCCATACGCTGCTTTTGCTTACAATAACTCCGCATTCAGTGACTAATTATACACGACACGAGTTGATGTTTGGCCGGATGGCTAACATCCCTGGTATACTACAAAAACAAACCGACATAAATTACGCGTATGATGATTATCTCAATACTCTAAAGCAGAAGCTTCAGAACAGTTACGAGTTAGCAAGATCAAAGCTCCAACAAGCTAAGGTTAAGAACAAAGAACAATATGATAAGACAGCCTCTCATAAAGAACAATTGTTTAAAGTAGATCAAGTTTTGCTTAAAGACGAATCTGTCAGAAGAGGACGATCCAAGAAATTAGGATCACAGCGGATCGGTCCATACAAAGTAGTTAAAGTTAGAGGTGTTAATTGTACCATAGAAGGAAAAAGAAAATTTCTTGTAGTTCATGCTAATAGATTAAAATTATATCAGTAGTAGGTAATGTAGTTTCCATTTTTGTTCGCAGCCATCATGAGACATCCTCTCTCCTTGTCTGCTTGATTATATACTAAAAAAAAAAACTTTTGTTTATATGTTCTGGGTATTCTCATCGAGAACTTTAATTAAGTGTAATCACCCGAAAACTCCACAAGGTTGAGCAAATAAAAAAAATACATGGTGAAAAACCAAAGAGGAATATTAATGGTGTTAATTAACTTCATAAATTTAATTTGGTGGTTGAAATCTCAAAATTCTCATTTTGGTATTTCAGATGTTAATTATCAATAACTATTATTTAAGATTAATATTCAAGGTTATTATTTACGATAATTAAATCAGATGTTATTTCAGATGTTAATTATTATCAAATACTCTTTTGAAAACTATTAATAACACTGTGTTATCTATTAAACGTAGACAATACTCGTAGTCAGTCATTTATGAATTTCTTTGTTATACAGTAATACAAATGTATAGATCAATTATTTTTATTAATCATAAAATTCATGGTTATGTAATTAATTTACCATTGACTGATGGATTAAGGTTTAACATGTATAAATTGATACCATTTTCTACTGTGCTTAAAGATAAGTATTTCTTCATACAACCTCAAAATCCTTATTTGGTTATTGAAGTATCGAAACAATATTACGGTAAAATTGATGAAAGTATGTTTAATGCTTGTAAAGAATTAACTACTCTTTCAAAAGTATGTAAACAAACATTTCCGTTGAAACCCACACATAGTAATGAAGATTGTGAAGTAAAACTAATTGATTTTGTTAAATCGATTCCTGCAGATTGCAATCGACGTATTGTAGAATTACAGAATATTTTGTGGATTTCTTTAGATAATAATGAATGGCTATATGCTTCGCCATTCCCTGAAAAATTAACAATAGTATGTGGTAATGATGTGTCAAAAACTGTTTTGATTCATAAGACTGATAAATTGATATTAGACAAAAACTGTAAAGCTTATGGTCCAAATTTTTTGATTACTTCTCAAGAGATTTATGTCCTAACAATACAAGTAAAGATCTGCTTCCGCTACTCAATGATAGCATTGACTGTTGCATATTTTCAAACTCAAAGATTAATATTAAGGATACGGAATTTACTTTGCCTTTAAATCTTATTATACACAAAGTTACAGATTTGCAATATGCCAGCCATCGTGTTGAGGATGTTGAAAGATTAATCAATGAACAAGAATGGCAAATGAAACAGAGTAATCATGTATTTTTATATTCTACTTTGACTTATATAATCATGTTTAGCATTTTTATATTCCTTTGTGTATATTGTAGTTTTAGGTTTAATTGTTGCAGACAGAGACAAGTGGTGTAATTCTGATTGCATTAGAACCATATGTTTCAAACCAACAATCATTGCAGGTGTACAATTAAATAATCCAGCTCTTAGTGCTACTTATCGAGCTGCTTCTGGTGAAATAACATTTAATGAGGTATCACAAGATGATGATTCACCTAATCTTAATCAGAGAGTTACTCGGTCTATGAAAACCAGTTAAAATTTATTTTTGATTTAAAAATTTCTTTTTGATTGTAGTTAGTGCGAAAAATTTTTGCCTTACACTTAAAATTTTTCTTTCCCTAGGAGGAAGGACTGTAGTGGACCGCAGATTCGCAAATTGTTTTTGCGAATAAATATTTCTTTTTTTTTTACATTTTTAAAACTGCAACAGAATTCGTATTTCATTTACTTCTTTCAAAATACAAATTCGTGTTGAGTGTTCTTTTTTTCTCTTAGTTAGAACGACAGACTTCTTGTCTTCCTGTTCTGAGTAGCCGAGTCCCCCCTTCTTGACCTCAGGGTAACCGTCTGATAGATAACAACATCCCCTCTGTAAAGGGAGATGTCTGGCTCTGTGTCTGACATACATGTAGTCTTGTATTATTATTAGTGGTAGAATACTTTTAACGAAGTCCATATAATCTGTATGTTTAAAATCTTTTAATTTTTGCTTCTAAAAAGGAGGTTTATTTTTCTGTCCTCAAACTGCAGATGTTGTTATCTTAGAAGGGTCTACATATAAATTATAGTAAGAAGGCCCTTGGTTCAACATGTATAAAATCTTTGTTCTTTTGTACATTTCGATGTATACTATCATGCCAGAGTTTGGGGATGACACGTACAGCGGGGGACACTTCTAAATGGTACAGCCATATGGAGATTTACGGCTAAGGTGTACCATTTAGAAGTGTCCCCCGCTGTACAAGAACACGGAGTACATATACACGCATGCGCACCAACAAAATCTTCTCTCCTCATGTGGCGCCGCCCAGGCAATTATTGTAAACCAATCTTGGTGTTAGAAGCATGACGTGTTTCAATGGCTTTTCTCTCCGCCCCTCGGAGAAGCACTTTTCTCAGCTGACTTTGCTCTTAGTGTCGTGTGCAAACCAATCAGCTTTCTTTTCAGGTTGCTGGCTACTCTCGGGTTCCTCCCCAGGGAACTTTTGGACTTCCACGCATGTCCAACCTCTGACCTCACGGTCTGAGTGCAACGTTTGCACGCGTTACAACCATGCACACGAGACGTAAATTGGTGCCGTGTGCACAGCTGATCGAGGCCTTTAAAAACTCATGTTTTTGGCTCGATCATCGGACAACGTCCCTCTCCTGAGGCCCCTCAAGGTCGTGCTATCTAGACGGAGTCCGCAATGTCTTAGGTACGACCTAGCCCAGGATTTCCGAGTAAGTTCCTAGTTGTCCAAGCCGTCATTCTGCCCCTTACTCTCTCGGCTTCTACGGAGGCCTACCTACTCTCTTGGTTGCATCCATACCTTATCCTAGTGGCTAACTTGGCGCACTGTTTCTGAAAGCTTGACGACAGCCAGGGGTCTGCCCATAATTGCTGGTCGGCTTAGGAAACTGACGGTCAAAGTTACCTCCTTCGAACTTGGCAATCTACTTCTGAAAGCTAGCTCCAGCCGGGACCTATGCGCCCAGAAACTGCTGGCGAGCTTAGGAAGTTGACGGTCGAACTTCTGCCACTCCCCTATTTGATGTTTGTTTTGACAGACTCTAGGTTCATTGCCTAGCTGGCCTAAAACAGACGACAAATCAAATAGTTACACCTTTTGCACCTAACCTTCTACTAGGACTGACTCGTGCCCTCCCAGTCTAGTGAAGTTTTATTTTATTTTGTGTTTTTCTGTGAAGTGAGAAAACGATTGGAACCCGTCACGTAAGTCAAACTATTTACCACACATATAGTTACACTTAGCGCCCCAAGCTCGTGGACTTGTAATAATCCTAGGAACAATAAACTGCAGGCTTACTGCAAGGAACTTTATTTCTGAGTTTTGCTTTCAAGAGATATCCCAAAGGATTGGTAACTATCAAGTTTTTGTCGAGATAACGACTCCACCTTTCTCTAGTTAGAAGTTGTCTTGGCCGAGGCCATCGCTACCTTGTAAACGCTAAGATCTTCAGATTGGTTGTTAGCTAAGTTCCTGTTCCAGTATAACTTTGCCGCTCGAGTTATAATTGGTAATTTGCAGAAACTTTGGTGACCAATTAGGAGTATTTTAGTTAATTACTAAACTCTCTTGTGTGGGTGCCGGTCTACGCAACCGCATACCGCCGGCCCGCCACAAAGTATTAATTGGGAAAATCTGGCTGTCATACTCTGCAATACCACCAAATTAACATTGCTGCCAACCTAACATAAAGCTTCATTTTTTCAATTAGCACTGCATTATATCATTACATATTTCAAACCTATATGTTACGTTAAAACGGACAATATGATATTCCCAGAAACATCCAAACGTTGGAAGCACCTGAATAGTAGTAACGCAAGACGAACTGGCCAATATTGATGGCAGAAGGGAAATGCACACAGTAGAATCGTGTATTCCCGAGTCTAACCGAACAGAAATAAAAACTGCTATGACGAAATTAAAGACAATTTTCTAGGTGTACATGAAATTGCGGCTGAGTTCATTTTGAGGAGAGGGAAAATTAGTGGAACAAGATACAGAAACTGATCTTCCTTATCTATTAAAAAAAATGCCACTGAAAAAAGGAGGAATTACCACAAGAGTAGAAAAATTATTGTTCCAATTAACAAGACGATAAAACTGATTGTAATAATTATCGACCCATCTCTCTTCTCTCAACATCTGAAATCCTCTCAAACATCATGTTCGCAAGACTGACCAAATACGTAAATAAAAATATTAGAGATCATCAATGCGGATTTAGGCAAAATCGATCAGGTATTTACCATTCGACAAATGCTGAAAAAAGAAATGGGAATACGATGCTCTGGAAATCAATTATTTATAGATTTTAGAAATGCCTTCGGAGGATTAGGAATTTCGATTAGGAGGCAAATATTGTACACTTTGTCTCAAAAAGGTTCAGCGCATTCTTTACTGGTGTTTTGAGGCAATAATTTTCTAAGTCCAGCTTCGGGTATCTTCGGGAAAAAGTAAGCCAGGTTCGAACCTCCAAGCCAGCCTTTGCAATCGGAAAAAAGTTTGCAGATGTGTTTTTCTTCTTTTAAATATAATAAGACTTATTACCAAGTGTTTAAAATAGCAACATTGATTGAAATACTTAATGATACAATATTTCGAAACTTTTTTTTTTTTAATGTCAGCACATGCTTGTTTGTCATTTAGCTCTCCATACGTAATGGAACATTTAAATACGTTAAAGAATCTTTCCATATGTAAAAGAATGCTCAAAGTTAAGAAATAGAACATAATTATCGCCTGAGTACTAAAATAAAAGTCAAAGTAAAACAGAAACAGCGTTTGTAATGGATATGAATGTCATAATTATCTTGAGATCCGTTATACATCGCTAGAAGCATAGTTCTAGAAGTTCTTGTGCTAGCTCATTGGTAAGCTGTCGGATTTCAAATCATAAGGTTGAGAGTTCGAATCCCGTCTAGGTTAATCCTTTTTTTAAAATTATATTTTCCGCAATGCATGAAAAATTATATAAAATAATTACATTAGAATACATAAGTTGTGTATATATAACATAATCATTTAAGAACATAGTAATTATTATGTTTAAAATATAACATCTGACATAATTTTCACAGTAGGTCGGTATTATATATGAGGATATAAATACAAGTTAAGAAACTCGTTCAATAGCAATAAATAAATCATGTAGTGTATTTATTTGCAGCTATTTGTCATACAGAGGGTAATTCTCAACATTCATAATACAGAATGTCATTTATGTTCTTGAAAAGGTATTCGATGCATAAACAGAAGGTAGAAACAGAGAATCCAAAGTCGGAACGCTCGCAAAAAAAAATTCATGAACCCCAAAGGTCACGTGAGCAGACTGGAATTGTCCTTATGAAGCATGCCACAGCAGAAAGTCTTTACATAGATTTTCAATTCAATTCCTGATATATGCTTTTGCAATGTAGAAGTGGTGATGCCTTGAGTCGCCCTCTCTCGCTCGCTCGCTCGCTCACTCTCTATTTATACAGAATATAAAAGTGGATTTATGTGTGTATTTCAACATAATTCTGATATATCTAGAGCAATTTTAACTATATTTTTTACAGTCTGGAAAAAGAGTACTGTCGGGATACATATCAAAAATGCTAGAAACGGGTCGATATTAGTATCGAATCCATAGTTTCGTGGTCGCTTAGGTGAATAGTTCTACTTTCAATTCAAGTCCAATTAAGCTCCCATTAGTACCCAGGGTGGTTACGTAGCGACATAAAGATATCGAAATCATTCGATATTAGAATCGAATCGTAAGTTTTCATTATAATTACTTTCATTATAATACATATCCTTAGGGGGAGTAGAAGTCCGAATTTTTGCGAAAAATTTAGTATCTCACAAGCCGTTCAACTGAGAGCTGAAATTCAGCATATAACTCTTTATTAAAAATAAAGAGAATATGTCCTGGCATTGTTTAAATTATCTTTTATGAGCGGGGGGCGGGGGCGCATTTTCTATATATTGGAAATTGACAGTGGGTTGATTTGTAAAAATAATCGAAAACGATTGATATTAGTTGAGAAACAAATTGAGTAATGCAAACTAAAATTATTTTTGAATTTTATACTCACTGCTTTCTATTTATAATTGCTGAAGCTGGTGTTTAATATATGGAGCGTTCCGAGCATAAGGAAATCAAGCCATAAAGTTAGAGAAAAATGGCCATAAAATTTGTAGTCTAAACTTAATTACATGGGCATTTTCAATTAGTACGGCATGCTTAATTATATAGAAAATTAGTTTCTCTCTCTCTCTCTCTCTCTTTTTTACGTTGGTCTACTTTTCCTTGATTTGAAACTTTCAAATTTCACCCTATTTTCTACTGAAATGTGTCTGTAAGGCAACAAAGAAATAATTATATAGGATAAATTTAAATTCATTTTAATTTGGAAGATGAGAAACACTTTGCCATTATACAATATCGTAAAGGTCAGACCCACCAGTATTGTAACAGAGAGGTGCTGGAGCCATTAACGGTAGAAATTCAAACTCCGATAAGTGATAATTTCACAGTCTTGTTTTATTACAAGTGTAACCTCTTTAGTCAATGGAGAGGAGGACGTGGGCCATCGGTCAGAGTTGATGTCGATGGGTTTTGGTGGGTCGGAGTTGGTCACAATGGTTCAGAGTGGTTCATAGTTGGTGGTGGGTCAGAGTGGATTACGATGGTTGATGGGTCAGAGTGGGCCAATGGGGCATTTGGGTGGTGGGTGATAGTGGGTCATGGTGGGTCGTGGATCAAATTTTCATTGACCCACACCATCTCTGGTTAAAATTGTACTAAAGATAAGAGGCACCGAAGATGCATGTCGGCTATTATGCTCAAATTTTGCTCATGGATAGTACTCCACCAGGAAGCAATAAATCTGAAATGGTTCACGGTATCACCTTCTAGAACTCGAGATGTAGGGGTTTGTCTGATTGGCTAAATTAAGACGTCAATGATTTATCCTTCAACAACCAAGCTTTTTATGATCGTTTCCGTGGGGAAGTCAGAAGAACACGTGCCTAGTAATCGTAATATTGATAGTTTGCGTCCACCCCGGGTATTTGTTTTGTGTTTTTTTGATTCACCTAAATATAAACAAATCACACATATAGGCATTTTGACAAATTTTGGGAGAGTAATTTTGTGGTTCGTTGGCGTTTCATCGCGTCTCTGCTGCTGGTAGTAAAGTTTTCAAAATGGAACTTGGGCCACCACGGATCGTCGCTGCGGGGCCACCAATTTCTGGCGAGAGGTCAATAGTTGACCATCTGTAGTCCACCGACGCTTACAGCTTAGAGTAATGAACGATGTCTTTGCCTTGTAGAGTTCATGACTACCGACGTCGGCAGTCAACTAGCTTTTAGTATTCCTTTACTAACCATCTATTGTTCATGTTTGTACACGGTGTTGTCATAATAATAATAATAATAATAATTGTAGTAATAGTAGTATAATTGATGATAGAATAATTATTGTCTATGTATTGTCTAGGTAGGACTACACACAGGATTTGGGTCGTTTTGGTTCGACTTGACTCTAATCCGAGTCGAGTTGGAAGATATTTTTCGCGCCGAGTCCAAGAGTAGACCTCAAAGATGTCTGTTTCGAGTCGAGTCGAGTTTCAAAGAAGAGTCGTTCGTGCCCATCCCTACTAATGAGAGCTTAATCGGAGTTAAGCGAAATTGAAAGTCACACTATTTATCTAAGCGACCCCGAAAACAATGAATTCGACACTAATATCGATCATTTTCTAGCAATATTTTATATGTATCCCCCTCCCATTCACCATAGGTAACCCGACAGCACTCTTTTTGAAACTATAAGAAATGTGGTTAAAATTACTCTAGGCCAGTGGTTCTCAATCTAATTCCTATCACGATCCCCTTTTATCACATCCTCTTGCCAGCGACCCTTTTATAATTTGTTTTATAATAAGCTTGTGTGGGATTTTTAACATACCTATTTCTATAATAGTAGAATCCATTTTTTTGTTTATAGTGAACACTGCCATGGAAAATCAGCGCCCGGGGCGAGAGTATAGTACGATGTCACCGTATATATGAGTGACGTCGACAGACTAGCTACGAAGCGCCACCATGGTTGGCACGAAGCTCAATAACATTTTCAAAATAAACCCTACCTTTCCTTAATTTTGAGCACATTTTATTACGTTTCTCCTTCTATTTTACACATGTGCACATGCACTTTCCTAACATGAGTAACACACTTCCTCCGAAATGTGTGGCCCCTTTTTTCGGCGCCCGGCACTGACAGTGGATACAGTAACTGTAATATCTATATTCCCAACGACGAAGGTCCTGGTTCAAGATGGATGTTAAACTCCTTCATTGAAGAGGCCATTAACGTATCCGATCTAAGCCCACAACTTCTTGACCAAATAATAGAATGATCATGCGACAAGTCTTTGCAACTGGTTTTTTGTAACGAAGACTTGGACAAGTTCTGCCTGATGAGGAGAGAAGAATATCCTGGTCTGGGGATTGCTGCTTTAAAAGTAATAATTCCATTTGCTATATCGTACTTGTGCGAAAGTGTTTTTTTTTATGGTAAACACTAAAACAAAGATAAGAAATCGCTTATCAGTTCAAAATGGCATGAAGATTGAACCGGACATTGCTGCACTAGTGAAATCACACCATGCTTAAGTGTCTCATTAGGTTTTAATTTTAATTGTATTTCAATGTGCAGGGTTTGTTGCATGTGTATTTATCTAGTATTTCTACATACAGTTCTTATTAGTTTTATATCATACCTCTTTGATTTAAATTCATTTTTAAACAACTCTACTAACTAACTAACTCTATGGCCTATGGAACCCGGAGGTTCAATGCCGCGTTCACAAAAGCTCTCCACTGACTTCTATCCTTAGCCAATTGGATCCAGTTTCTACTTTGTATTCTTATCTCAGCGAGATCCATCTTAATATTGTCCTCCCATCTGCGCCTAGGTCTTCCTAATGGTCGTTTTCCGATTGGTCTTCCAGTCAAGATTTTGAAAGCGTTTCTACTTTCTTCCATTCTAGCTACATGACCTGCCCACCTAAGCCTTCTAGACTTGACGACCCTAACAATGTTGGGTAAACCATATAAATTATGTAGTTCCTCGTTATGAAGTTTCCGCCATTCCCCATTCCCGTTCCTCTTGGGTCCGAATATTCGTCTAAGGATCTTGTTCTCAAATACTTTCAGTCTATGTTCTTCCCTCAGAGTAAGAGACCATGTTTCGCAACCATACAGAACAACAGGCATGTATTGTTATCGTTTTGTATATTTTAAGCTTCAAATTTCTCGACAGAATTCGCGACGACAAGAGACTTTGAACAGAATAGTAACACGAATTCTACACCCTTTGAAAATGTTCAGTAGACTTATTTTTTATTGTTCTTTACAGTGTGTATAAAAAATAAAAGTATGCCTATCAGAACAAAATTAAAAATAATATTTAAAAATAATTTCTGGTATTAGATTCTAACTATATTTATCTCTTCCGCCTATCTTCGCGATCCCCTAGGGGCCGCGACTTCCAGGTTGAGAAACCCTGCTCTAGGCATACATGAGTTATGTTGGAACATACATACATACACTTTTATGTGTATAAATGCAGATAAGAGAGAGTTGAGAGAGAGCGATTAAGGAATTACCGCTCTCAATCTCTTCACTTTACTTTTGCGATTCGCGAATTTCTTACGTGACAGTTTGGGGCTAGCTAGTTTTTTGTCTTGGACCACGATCCGATTTTCGATATGCTCTACTTAAATGCTGTAATGCGAATATTGAGAAGTTATCTGCGATGAAAGTAGCTGCAAATAAATACATTACATAACTTATTTATTGCTATTACACGATTTTTTAAATTTGTATTCAATATTCACACATAACACACCGACGTTCTGTCAATACCTCAGATGTTATATTTTAAAGATAAGAATTACTTATGTCCTGAAATGATATGAATATATATATATTCAACTGATATATACAACTGATGATATGAATATATATATTCAACTGATATATACAACTGATGATATGAATATATATATTCAACTGATATATACAACTGATGAATTGTAATGTAACTATTTTACATAATTTTCATGCATTGAGGAAAGTAGAATATCATAAAAGAATTTCAGCTGAACGGGTATCGAACTCACGATTTAAACGCTCGGTGGTGTACCACTGAGCTAACATGACCGCTTTTCGGAAGCTGCTTCTGAAATATAACTGAGCTCATACGTAAATGCTCTTTTCTGTATGGAAATCACAATGACGAAACGAGAGTGTGAATACATAGTCTCGAAATATTGTATCATTAAGTATTTCAATGTTACTTTTTTCTACACTTAATACCATTTCAACATGTCTTATTATATTTAACAGAAGGAAAAACATATCTGTACATCGTTTCCCGATTACTAAGGTTGGCTTTGGAGGTTCGAACCAGCAGCTTTAGTTTACTGTTTTCCGAAGATACCCGAAGTTGGACTTCGAAAGAGTTTGTCTCAAAACAGCTATCATCATATCGCTCAATCTGTTTAGTATATGGTATATGTTTTTATACGTGTAAAGTCAGTATAACAATTCATTCTTTAAACAGCTTTTCGTATGTATTAATATTCCTTTATAAAAACTGTTTTTGATATTATTATTACGGCGCACCATTTTCAGATTTCTTTCGCGAGTCGTTGACCAAGTCGTTCCCCACCAGCGTTGCCAGACTCACAGCTCGGAATTATTCCAAAACCTGATCGAACTTATGCTAGATTCGGTCAAATTATGCTAGATCCTCATAATTACTAATTCAGGAGTTTAAAAAAACGACGTTGAGATACGATAACGTAACTTAAAATACACACAGAGAAAGAATGCATGGATAGAACTCAATACTTCACGCACCAAAATTTTAACTTAACTAAATTAATGCAGTCGTTGCCAGACTCAATGGCGTATATATCGTATAAATGAATGCAAAGTTTTTGTTTACATATTTTGAAAGAAAATTACTTCGCAGCATAAGCGGAGTTGGGAATCGTCTGCTGGGGGGGGGGGGGGGGAGATTTTTGGTCGGTCTCGGAGCTGTCATTTCAGGAATAAATATGATCATGAAGTCAGAAATAAAGATGGTGAAGTTGTCAAAAAGTTGGGGGGAGAATGGCCCCCATAGCTCCGCCCATGCCTCGGAGTTAAAGGATTAGAAAACCCTGGGTGGAGCCACAAAAAAGCCCAAAGACGTTTCGAACTTACTTCGGAAAATAAGACTGCCTGTATGGTTTACCGACTGTATGAATCAATGGAAGAGGATACATTTCTGCCGTTCTTTTTCTTCCCACGACCAACTTCTTTCTCATCTCCAGGTTTTACGGCTTTTTGATAAACTTGCTGAAATTGTGCTAGATTTGGGCAGGATGCTAAAAGCAAGATGCTAGATGCTAGAGACATGCAAATTATGCTAGATCTAGCATCATTATGCTAGATCTGGCAACGCTGTTCCCCACAATAGGCGTGTCGTGCAAGTAACCAATCACACGTCAGGTACTAGCTTTTACCTATTGCTTCCTTCTCACAGCTCAGAACATTGGTAACTATGGATAGACGTACAGCAGTAATTACTTTACGGGAGTTGGAAGGTTATTCTGCAACTGCAGCTAGCAGGCGAGTAGGTGTCCCGGCCTCTACAGGAAGGCGATGGATTCGGAAATATGGTGCTACAGGTCAGACTGATAATTTACGATCTCCTGGTCGTCCGCATGTGTCAACCGAAGCCCAAGATGCGAGATTAGTAAACGAAGCCCGGTTAGACCCACTAAGGACGTCTAGACAGCTAAGGGAAGTTTCTCTCTTTCCTGGTAGTAAGCATACAGCTCTGCGAAGGCTTCGTCATGCTGGGTTACGTGGCCGTGTTGCTGCCGTGAAGGAAAAACTCTCAGACGACCACAAAATTTACCGTCTCGCGTTTGCACAGGCGAATGTGGGTCTCAATTGGGAAAACGTAGTTTTCTCAGATGAATCCATATTCACAACATCAAAGGAGGGACGCCGTTTTGTGTATCGTCCGAGAGGCTCCCGATATGACCATGGATATGCGGCTGCTTGCAATCGCAGTGACCATGGATATGCGGCTGCTTGCAATCGCAGTGGCCATGTATCTATTTTATGTTGGGGTTGGATTTCCAGTCGCGGAGCAGGAGAGCTTCATAGAATTGAAGGGCATCTGGACAATGCTCAGTACTTAGACATTATCAGTAATATCATGGTGCTATCTGTACGAGTATTTCAGCCTGATGGTGTAATTCAGTTCCAGCAATACCAGTCGCCAATACATACTTCCCGTGTGATTCAGGAATGGTTCGCAGGGCATCCTGAGATTGATTTAATCGACTGGCCGCTCGTGGAGCAGACCTTAATCTCATGGAAAATATGTGGGCAGAAGTGAAGCGTACTCTAAGGGAAAGTTGGCCTGAGGCAGATCCACCAAGAACTCAGGATGACCTGTGGCATCTTGTTTCCGAAGCATGGCTGGAGGTAGGGTAAGGAGATAGATTTGTTACCCATGTAATAGATTCCATGCCCAGAAGAATGGAGCGTGTAATAAATTCAGAAGGGTCTTGGACACAATATTAATGTCCCCGCCTTAACTCCCGAAAACAGCCCTTTCCAGGGCTACCTAAACGCTTCTGAAAATATTTCTAGAACTAAACCACTCCTTGTATCCGATTTCAGTGCAATTCTACTAACAAAAAAAAAAAAAAAAAAAAAAAAAAAAAAAAAAAAAAAAAAAAAAAACGATAAATCGCTGCAGGTTTTGTACTCAAGACCTCTTCATTACCAAGCCCGTACTCTACCAGTGAGCTAACATGAACACGCACCCAAACACGATTTTCAATTTCTGGTATTCGAGGACAATGATGCTCATATACTTTGCAAATGATGTATTCAACTTGGGATATTCCGCAACACACACACACACACACATAAACAAAGCGAAAGAGAGAGAGAGAGAGAGATGAATATACAAAAGCATATTCAACGTATTCGAATTTGACTCTAAGTCACGACATTCCGTTCTAAAGAGAATTTGTGTTTCTTCCCGTGACGTTAAGGGGATCGGGAAAAGTTATGTGTCTTGAAGCAGGATACGACTTTGGATACTCTGTTTATACCCTTTCTATATCCGTAGGAATATATTGTATTTCACGAATGTAAATGACATGCTGTAATGAGAATATTGAGAAGTTACATCTGTATGACAAATAGATACAAATAAATACACTACATAACTTATTTATTGCTATTAAATGATTTTCCTAACTTGTATTTACATCCTCATATATAATACCGACCTACTGTGAAAATTATGTCAGATGTTATATTTTAAACATAATAATTACTATGTTCTGCAATGATTGTTATATATACACAACTTATGTATTCTAATGTAATTATTTTATATAATTTTTCATGCATTGCGGAAAATCTAATTTAAAAAAAATGATTAACCTTGAAGGGATTCGAACTCTCAACCTTATGATTTGAAATCCGACAGCTTACCAATGAGCTAACACATGGACTTCTAGAACTATGCTTCTAGCGATGTATAACGGATCTCAAGATAATTATGACATTCATATCCATTACAAACGCTGTTTCTGTTCTACTTTGACTTTTATTTTAGTACTCAGGCGATAATTATATTCTATTTCTTAACTTTGAGCATTCTTTTACATATGGAAAGATTCTTTAACGTATTTAAATGTTCCTTTACGTATGGAGAGCTAAATGACAAACAAGCATGTGCTGACATTAAAAAAAAAAAAAGTTTCGAAATATTGTATCATTAAGTATTTCAATCAATGTTGCTTTTTTAAACACTTGGTAACAAGTCTTATTATATTTAAAAAAAGAAAAACACATCTACAAACTTTTTCCCGATTGCAAAGGCTGGCTTGGAGGTTCGAACCTGGCTTACTTTTTCCCGAAGATACCCGAAGCTGGACTTAGAAAATTATTGCCTCAAAACACCAATAAAGAATGCGCTCAACCTTTTTGAGACAAGGTGTACAACATTTTTACAGAAGTTGGAATACCGAAAAAGCTAGTTAGATTAACTATGTTCAAATGAACACCAAAGTAAAGTTCGAGTAGGAAAATACTTGCCCACGAGCTTTCACGTACACAATGGCCTGAAACAAGGAGATGCATTGTTGTCATTATTCAATTTTGTTCGGAAGTACACTATAAGGAAAATAAATGAATAGCAACCAGGGCCTAGAGCTGAAGAGCGTTCTTCAGATTATGGTGCATGCTGATCAGGGTTGGCAAAAAACATGGTTTTTATTGAAAAAAAAAAACGGTTTTTTGATTTAAACCTGTTTTTTTTTTTTTTTTTTTTGGTTTAAATAATTTGCTCTATATATTTATATTACATATGGAAAGTGTTTTGCCTTGCTGTTATTATGCAACGACAGGGTTATGCTGGAAGGGATCTTATAAGCTTAAAGCGGGATCCAAACAGCTTCCCGGCTTACATCCGAGAGAAATTGTCCTCCATTTGGACTCGAAATCGGGACTAATTGGCCACAAATGCAATGAGTCTGCCGACTCACTCACGAAGGACTCCTGATAAAAATACGTTGTACTGATCTTTACATACTTGTTAATATAATTGTCAAGAGTCATTTTATGACAAGAAGATAAATAGTTGCACAAGTGAAACCATTATACAGAATTACATATAAATCGGGAAATTCCCGCGTTAGCCATTGGGAAAATCCTGTTATTACTTTAAATGCAAAGCAAATCCTGTTATTGCTTTGCATGTAAAATCTAAGGTCACCGTATCATAATCAGTACGCTAAAACTGAGGTATTAAATTCCAAATTTAATATGTAGATTTTAATAAAATTGAAACGAAGTCCAATCCAAGCTAATGTTGGAAGCTGTACGTAGGCAGTCGATAAATTTTGCCAATGTCTATCAATACATTTAGGCAACCTCTGTTGCTTTATAAAGAAACAAGCATTCAGGCAAGCAAAAACATACAATTTGCCTTGGTTTCGTATGTTTAGGCTTAACATCTTTATGTAATACCGAGGTTATAAAGACTTTCGCTTTAAAGTGACATCCAAACCACTGCTTGGTTTACACATGAAAGAAGGGTTATTGTTCGACCGAGAATTGAACATGGGACACCTTGATTAAAAGGTGAAAAGGAGATAAAACTAATGCAGATGGTTTGATATGTGGAAACGTCACCATGAAGTTCACACGATTTAAAGCATTTTTCGTTTTTTCTTCCTTCTGGTTTAAACCAGTTGTTTTTTTTGAAAAAAACAGCTGGTTTAAACCAGCCAACCCTGATGCTGATGATGTAAATTTAAGAGGGAATGATAGGAGAAAAATAGAAAGAAATGCAGTAGTCTTATTATAAACGCTTGCAGGGACATGGGTTTAGAAGTAAAAGCAGAGAAAACTAAATAAATGGAAGTTTGCCCGGATCGTAATACTGCAAATTATGCAACACTAAAATATCAAATAATACTTTCGACAAAGCAGATACTTTCAAATATCTAGGATCAATTTAACAGATCAAAACCATATTCACAAAGAAATTAAATGTTGACTGAGAGCAGTGGCGGCTTTAACGGGTAGGCACGGGTCTACCCAAAAATTTTGAAAAATATATAAACGCTATATATAAACGATATAATAAAGATTAAATACATTTTCTACTATTTATATTAATGGTAGATAATTATTTAATAAATAGCATCAACCATTACTACAGAAGTAATTTCTTACTGTCGTTAATCAATCCATAATGTATATGTATCCATGATCGAGGGACCGGATCTACACAAAATTAAAAAATGAAACGAAATCTTTGAGTTTTACGTCCCACGATTATGCCGGTTAGGCTAAAGGAGACGGCGATGATGACTAATGAATGAAATGGTGGAATGAAGAAAGTGGAAGGAAACGGGAGAACCCCGAGAAAACCCACGCACATGGTGTTTGGCCACCACAAAGTTTACTTGGCGGGGGCTGGGATCGAACCCGGGACCCCTAGCACCAGAGGTGAACGCTCTACCACTGAGCTACACAAAATTAAAATCCTAAAGCCACTCCTGACTGAAAGCACGGAATTCGTATTATTATTATTATTATTGTCCAAAATGTTTTGTCTTCGCGAATTCTGTCGAGGAATTTAAGCTTAAAATTTATAAAACGATAATTATGCATGTTGTGCTGTATGGCTGTGAAACATGGTTGCTTACTCTGAGGGAGGAACTCAAAGTATCTGAGAATAAAATACTGAGGCGAATATTCCAAGAGAAATGGGTATGGGGAATGGCGGAAACTTCATAATGAAGAACTGTACAATTTATACTGTTCGCAAAACATTGTTAGGGTCATGAAGTGTAGGAGGCTCAGATGGACAGGTCACGTAGCCTAAATGAAAAAGTAGAAACTCAAAATTTTAAGTGGGAAGATGAGAGGACAAATTTAGGATAGACCTCGCAGAAATAGGAATACAAAGTAGAAACTGAATTCAGTTGGCTAAGAAGAGAAGTCAACGGAGAGCTTTTCTGCACTTGACATTAAACCTCCGAGTTCCAAATGTAGGGACGTGAAGTTTTCGTTTTATTCCTAAAATCGGTGTTATTTTTCGCAGATTTAATACAAGCAAATAGGAGTTATTTGCTTTATTCTGTAATGATTTTGAAAAGCAAGTTTATTGTAAATATTGAGAAAGTGATCTATGAAAGCTAATTAAAATAAAGTATAATTTAAAATTAAAGGAATAGCTTTAAATTTTGACGTTTTAAATTTAAAATAAATTATATTTTTGGACTTGCCATCTGAGAAAAAAAAATGGCTCGATATCCCTCCTTACTTGGATTTATTTTATGTATGATTTAAATACATATATCGACTACAAACCACACTGTAGTGTTTCTTAAAAATTTTCTTCACTTTAAAAAACTTATCTAAAACGCAATTCATATCATTATCGACATACATTTTCACTTAATGGCGAATTTATAGTTTCTTCAATGTTTCTTATTTTTCAAAGGACAAAATTGTCAATATTTCCACATTTTCTTCTTTAAGGTTTTGCCCCCTACGGAGTTTTATTCTGAAAAATATCTTTCAGAATCAACGTTAGAAGCTGGCAAAGATATTGCTTCAGGAGCACAGGCAGCAAAATCTCAGGGGCAAACTTTCACTGAAGAACTGGTCTGTGTTATTTTATTAGTATTACCGGTCAACATGGTGATTTCGTGAATCTATCGCCTTATGCAGTGTGAAAAAAGTGCCAAATTCGCGTTATTTCGCAATTTAAAAACACCAAAAACGGCCTTCTATCATATATTTAGGTGTATCTATATATTTTACTTTGCCTTTTTCAAGTTTTCGATGTTATCGTTGAAACGAAAACTTCACGTCCCTATCCATAGGTCATAGAGTAAGTAAGTCAGTTAAGACAAACTAGGCAATGCATACCAAAAATACCCTAGTATTATATAGTATTGTTAAGGTAAGGCGTATTTCTAAGAAATAGAAAAAAAAAACATATAAGGGATTGAAAGATATACTTTAGAAAAAAAATGTATACATAAGATTGGAAAATATACTTTTCTCAAAAGGCTTTATTCACAAAAACTGGTTAAATAAGTATCACATCCAACCACGTAAATAGTTTTCAACAGACGTAAAGATCATAATGCAATTTAGATTTGTTTCATATCTCAAACAGTTCGGGAGGTATGATGAATGTTTGTAAAGTTTGTAACACTGAAAAAATATACAATTGCGAGATTGTTAGAAATAGCAAATATTATTTTTTATGCTGATAGTAGTTGTTTGGGCTCAAAATCAAGATCCAGTGAATAAAAAAAAAAAAAAAAAAAAAAAAAAAGTGACTGCATCTTTCACTCAGTGAACTTAACTTGAACTTTTGATCCCGATCAGTGCTGAACTGGCTCCATGAAAAGGCAGATATTGGGAAGGCGCCATACCAATTGGTCACAAAGGGAATGTATTGAAAATAACTTTATCTTCTTGAGATTATTCAATTCAAGAACCAATCTACGACATACAGTTACATCAACAGAGAAAAACTCAAGACCCGCAACATAAATAATAACATTTTTCTTATACCCTGGAAGTCACAAATACATTGTAGAAATTCATTTTCGCTTCTTATTTTTTCCGACGCGTTAACTAACATTATTGTAATAGTATATGACGAATAAAGTTCCTTACATACTAACATTACGTTTGAAATAAACGGACACGTCTGAAACGTTGTTTCCCTAAATTAATCTGCCATTTCTGAGCATCCAATAAATTGGACGCTTGCATTGATGAGTTAAGGTTCCTTTGAACTCCCCCTTGTCCGAGCACTTCTCCTTTTCGCCACCAGATGCTCACTTTTTCATTTAGCAATCACTGCTGGCACCTCTACTGGGAAGAACTGAAAGATCGTACCGCTCAGTTTGAATGTGTCCAGGATATCCACACTTGAAGTGCGCGGGGAGAGGAATCCAACAGATTTTTTTTTCTCTTTCGTGCACCTGCAGTCAGTCAGAGTCTATTTTTACAAGCCGTATTGTTCAGCCGCAGGGCAAAACCTCAACCAATGATGAGTAACATAAATCTTTTCTTTTTGCAGGTAGAAATAGAGTTTTTGTACGAAAAACGGGAATTAGGTTGCAGAGAACGTCATTCGCTTCGCGTTGACAAATTTTCTTTCGTCCGTTTATCACATGAAACTCTTTTTTTTTTTTTTTTTTTTTCGATTATTGCCAGAATATGAGTTAAAAAAAAACCTAAATGGTTCTTTGTATACAGAAGACAAACAAACAATACTAATATTTTCTTACATATCAGAATTATATGATTTTTTTCTGAAGTGTATGATGCATGAAAAATGGACAGAATGAATTTGACGTTTCTATTTGTCCCTATCCTTCTGAGTAGAGAGAATGCTGTGGCGCAACTAAAGAGCGTGCAGGGCCCGCAACATTGAGAGGCCCAGAACAGAAAGAAGCCGATTTCAGTTTCGAAGTTAAACTTTATAATGTTAAGATGTTAAAAATTATATGATGTTCCAACTATATCTCATTTTTACCTATGAAGACGGTAACACCTGAGCGATTATTTAGTAAATTAAATGCCAACAAAACTTTTACTGACCAGCGAAAATATTATGACCACTCGCTACTTTTTGAACGAAATGATCGGGCTGAGATAAGAGCTACAAGGCATAACACAACCGCGCGCCAAACACGACAAGAATCTCACTCGATTAGTCAGTGTGGTGCTTGTGCCTTGAATGGGGAAGGACGACGATATATCAGGGTGACTAAATGCTGGAAGCTTCATTTCGGAAACAGCGCGACTTGTCGAGTTTTCGTGATCTGCCGTGCTTATGTATTTCAAAGATGGGAAAAGGACAGTGAAACCAGCATCGAACCAAACAACAAAAAGTGGGACGACCACACCTCATTAAAAATATCGGATGTCGTAGACTCTCGAAGTTGGTACAGCAGAATAGACGAAAACTATAGCCCAACATAATAATAATAATAATAATAATAATAATAATAATAATAATAATAATAATAATAATAATGTGCATGTTTTGCACATGTGCAAGTTGTGGCTGACTAGATAGAACATAGAGTCAAAACTGTTCTCTGTAAATGACTGTTCTCTCTCTCCACGTGACTCATGAATGTGGAAAGAGGGGGTCCGTTTAACATTTTTGCGGGTAGGCCCATTCGTCCTTACTTACGCTACTGAGAGAATGTAAGGTAAAATAATAACACCAATATATATATATAATATAAACTCCTGGCGCAACAGTGCCATGTGATCTGAGTCTGCAGCGGGCTTATGTTAGTGGTAAGCAGCTAACACCCAACTACACCCAACGTTGCCGGCTGTCTAGATTGAAGTCTGCTATCTTTTAGTTTCCCAACTTTTCTCTCGATATTTGGCCAACACAGAAATGTTTGAGTGCCACGCCGGGAATTAAACCCTGGACGATGCACACCGTATCACTTTCGCTAATCATTTGGTAAAATTCAGGTTAGGGTGGTACTGAATTATTTTTGGAATATGCCATTTCTCATAAGGTAAAGTTCAAAAGTATTGTGACATAATTAAAAAGCTCATTATCAACCACGTATTCTTCCCTCTAATATCTCTAAAAGTTTTCGAGTTATGTGACAAAAATGGTTGAAACACTTGAAGTTAGTTTAGTAACTTGAAGAAGATAGTGGACTTATACATACATGATTAGAATTGCTCCAATTTTTATTTTTATTCTTCTTTCTCGTAAAGAAATACAAAATCATAATTTCAACCATTTTGGTACATTTTTCATAATTTGAAGCGCGAACAGCCGGTTTCTTTCCTTACGTTTTGAACATGGGATTTATGTTCTCCTTGTCACTTATCGTGAAAGTCATATAATGACATGGGTCCCAAAGCTAGAATATATTATGCGACAGAGGAAATGACAATTTTTGTAATTTCATCTCTCAAGATCTGTTAAATTTGGCATTTATTGAATGATATCGGTTTTATAATACGAATAAATTTTCGCAATAAGGTGCGTATAGTGGTCGTAAGAAATGACAAAAGCTACCACTGACCTTTATAGTTTGACTCATGCTTTTTCGATCATGGTATTCCCTTTAAATTTTGTAAAGGACAGTATCATTTTAATTATCTTAACCTAATTTCCTAAAGCATCTCATTCGTACGCTAAAAAAGATTTTTATTTTTTATGTATAAGAATTCAGGGAATGCAAATTTATTCAAAATTCCTTTACAAATAAATTCGCCTAAACAGATATTCCTTCGAGATTTCTGTATTTTGAAAACAAATTCAAGATTTCAGTTCTTTGTATTTACTTGTTTCCATGTTTTTTATATCAATGCTGCATGATCAGTTCCCAGAATTATTTTAGTTCCCCGGTAAATCCATTTATAAAAAGCTCCAAATACTGCTACAATTTTAATGTGGTTTCAGGAGAATCTGCATATCTCATCCTTTTGTTACTCTCTATATATTCATCTGCTAGGTAAACAAACATCAGTGAAAGAAAGAGGCTGAGAGCTAACATGTGCTCCGTGAGGAACGTTGTCATTCCTTTCACTGATATATCTAGAGAGTCTAGTGTTGCCACGAGACGAATCGAGACAAGACGAGACTTCTGGCTATGTCGTCTCGTCTAGAAAAGATGTACCAGTCTCGTCTCGTATCGAATGGTTCTGTCTCGTCTCGTGGCAACACTAGAAAGGCTGAGGCCCACAAAAAGAGCTGTTATACCAAGTGGTTAAAATTACAACTTTTAACCAAGTTTGGTTAACAGAGTACAACACACAGCACAATCTTCCAGCAACGACTGCTTAGTTTCGACTGAACCCGTAATTACTTCGATAGGAACATTTGTCAATACCGTCAGTACAGTCGAAAGGCAAGATTTCCCCATTTATTCTGATATCCTTTTTTCAGAACCCCTGGCGCCACTTCAACAAATAAGGAGGCCTATGTAACTTTCCCATTTAAAAACTGGTTTATCTTCGAATAGCATCATAAAAGGATAAAAAGGATAATTTTTATTGTCAAATCAGAATCTTTTCAAAACTCAGTATCGAGAAAGGCTGGTTCGGAACGAGAAAGACCATGAAACAATAGTTAGTTACTGATAAAATTGCCACTTCTACGCGTACTTGTACTTCTATAACAGGATTTTTATACGTAGATATCTCCACCAGACTCTGGAATAAAATCTTCTGAAACACTGATCTCACTAAACGCTTTACATTGTATTTGAATCTGGAGCACTATCACAAAATAATTAAACTTGAATCGATTGAAAAATGGAAATGAAAGCTGTTTGTAAGAATCATTTTTAAAAAATGCTTTAGGTATTCCCTGTTCTTTGTAGGATTTGAAACATTGAATCATTTGGATCATTTGAAATAATAAAAGATGGTATACATTTCGAAGGCAAATAATTTATTCCGAGTTAATAAATTTTTAAGCAAATTCAGAAACTGTGTTTGTATTTTTCGAGACACGAGACGAGACATTTCACGAAACGTTTTGTATTGTATCGTGTCTCGCTTCAAAGAGTCCTATCTCGTCTCGTTGCAACACTAAGAGAGTCTTACGCATTCTCTTTCCAAGAAAGAGCTAGAAACTTGAAAAGCGCATTCAGTCAATTGTTATCACAGAATATACTATGGGCATAGCCACTGATGTGTAGAAGATGACACAGGCGGAATTTGTTTTTGGCGAGTTGGGGCCGTGGGGCCCACAATACACGTATATGTGTGTTACATATACTTTAATTAATGTGTGGACCTAAGGACAAGGTCCCGTTCGCCCGCCCAAAAACCGCCTCAGGGAGGTGGGTTGGAAGCGCACCCCTGAAACATAGAATTATCCTAATCGTAACCTTCTGAGATAGACTACCCCGAGGAATAAGTAAATAAATAAATAAAAATAGTTTCTTAATGTTTATCTTCCGTATACGAGTAACTGAAAAATTTTAGTGTCTCAACAATGAGAGCCGTATACAGGTGATCCAGCGTTCCTGGCGCAACTTCCCTAGTTGCGGACAAAATTTCACACTATACCCTCTTTCGGCTCTCTCCCCCACGGTAGTTTTAAGAATTTTTATCTATTATCTACTCCCTTGGAGTAACTGTTGCTCTGTATTTTCAGGGGCTTGCAACCGTCAGAATGAATATCTTGGCTGCTTTCCCAGCTACCCATTCAGCATGCAATAGATACATGCAATAATAATCAAATCCCACACAAACTACTCTACCCATCAAATATTTTAACATGGAAAGTTCTTTTACGCAACGTATTTCGTTTGTTTAAAATGGAATAGACCTAAATACAACTTTTTTCTAAATGTTCTTCTGGAGATTCGATAACGAGATCGCTCACATCAAAAAACGAGAGAATTAGTCCTCTGACAATCTGGTAGAAATACAACATGCCATATATACATTACTGTGATTACATTGCTATTTATTCAATGATTATTTTGCTTAGAGCTTTCTTACTCTCCAGGGTACTCTTCAAGGGTATACAATTAAGTTACTCTTCACTTATGTCGCGAAAAAATATTCAGCTTGCAAATTTATTTCGAGAACTTCTCATTCCCTAATACATGTTTATTCTCTCAATTTGTACGTACAACCGACAAACTTACACAAAATCTCAACAGAGTTCAAATGTGAGGTGTCTGCTGTGAAACACAGGTCAATTATATGGGAGGGGCTTTTAGAGTGTAATTCTAGGAACGCTGTAGGGGGCCATCCCGCTCCACCTGAGAGAAAAAAAAAATAAAAAGAAAAAGAAAAGAAAAGAAAAGAAAAGAAATATGGCTGCACACAACTAATTCACACTGGTTACAAAGCAGGCACAACAAAGTTCTGAATGAAATATGTTTATTTTTTTGCACTATTCCATTTTCCGAACAATAACATTTACCGATGACTTGTTAGTCCCTCCACCACAGCCACCATGAAAACAAATTCAATCGGAATTTGGCCAGCTCGTTTGATCACGAATAATTATCGTTTGATCCCAACGCATAATGACGTATTACACACAATTTGGCTAGGGTTTGTTAGCCCTTGATAATCGACATGTACCATTCCATAGATATTTCAACCGTAAATAGGTAAGCAAAGTTTCGTTAGTTTATGGTAAAAAGTATGACAGATAAAGTTGATTGTTTATTTAACAATGGTGGCCTCTAACAATAAAACTAACAAGAACAACTGAAATCGACAAGTACCATTTCACAGATATCTCAGTGGTAATCCGATGAGTGTGCCAAGTTTGGTCAGTTTCTGGTACAAAATATAGCAAAGTTGATTCTTTGTTTAACGATGGTGACCTTCAACAATGAAACTAACAATATGTGAAATCAACACGTACTATTCCCTAGACATTTCAATCTTAAATGGGTGTGCAAAGTTTGGTTAGTTTGTGGTAGAAAGTATGTAAGATAAAGTTGATTGTTTATTTAACAAAGGAGAAATCCAATGATTGTTTATTTAAAAATGGTGATATTCAACAATGAAATTAAAACAATGTGAAATCTACACGTACCATTCCATAGATATTTCAATCTTAAATGGGTGTGCAAAGTTTGGCCAGTTTCTGGTAAAAAAATATGGCTGATAAAGATGATTGTTTATTTAATAATGGTTTCCTCTAACAATAAAACTAACAACAATATGTGAAATCGACACGTACTATTCCATAGACATCTTAATCGTAAATGAAAGTGCCAAGTTTGGTTAGTTTGTGGTAGAAAGTATGGCAGGTAAAGTTGTTTGTTTATTTAACAATTTAGAAATTCATCGATTGTGTATTTAACAATGGTGGTCTTCAGCAACGGAACTAACAACAATACATAAAATTGACACGTAGCATTCTCTAGATATTTAAAACATAAATTTGTGTGCAAAATTTGGTCAGTTTCTGGTAGGACGTATGGCAGACAAAGTTGATTGTTTATTTAACAATGGTAGCCTATAACAATGAAACACAACAATATGTGAAATCGGCAGGTACAATTCCCTAGATATCTCAGTTGTAATCCGATGGGTGTGCAAAGTTTGGTCAGTTGGTGGTAGAAAGTGTGGCAGATAAAGTTGATTGTATATTTAACGATGGTGGCCTTCAACAATGAAACTAACAACAATATGTGGAATCCACACGTACCACTCCCTAGATATCTCAATTTTAAATGGGTGTGCAAAGTTTCTTCACTTTCTGATAGAAAGTACGGCAGATAAAGTAGATTGTTTACTTAACAACGGTTGCCTCTAACAATGAAACTAACAACAATATGGGAAATCGGCACGAACCATTCCATTGATATCTCAATCGTAAATGAGTGTGCCAAGTTTAGTTAGTTTGTGGCAGAAAATATGACAGATACAGTAAAGTTGACTATATATTTAATAATGGAGAAATCCAACGATTGTGTATTTAACAATGGTGGTCTTCAATAATGAAACTAACAACAATATGTGAAATCGACACATAGCATTCCCTAGATATTTCAACTTTAAATGGGTGTGCAAAGTTTGGTCAATTTGTGGTAGAACGTATGGCCGTTAAAGTTGATTGTTTATTTAACAATGGTGGCCTCTAACAATGAAACTAACAACAATATGTGAAATCGACCCATACCGTTCCATTGATATCTTCATCTTAAATGAGTCTGCAAATTTTGGTTAGGTTGTTGTAGAAATTGTGGCAGTAAAACTTGATTGTTTATTTAACAATGGTGGCCTTCAACAGTGAAGCTAACAACAATATGTGAAATAGACACGTACCATTCCCTCGATATTTCAATCGTTCATGAGTGTGCGAAGTTTGGTTAGTTTGTGGTAGAAAGTATAGCAGATAAAGTTGATCGTTTATTTGACAATGTAGAAATCCAACGATTGTGTATTTAACAATGGTAGTCTTCAACAATGAAACTAACAACAATATGACAAATCGATACATATCTTTCCCTAGATATTTCAATCTTAAATGGGTGTGCAAGAGTTGGTCAGTTTCTGGTAGAACGTATGGCAGATACAGTCGATTGTTTATTTAACAATGGTGGCCTCTACAATGAAACTATCAACAATAAGTGAAATCGATACGTACTGTTCCATAGATATCTCAATCGTAAATGAGTGCCCCAAATTTGATTAGTTTGTGGTAGAAAGAGTGTAAGATAAAATTGATTGTTTATGTAACAATTTAGAAATCCAACGATTTTTTATTTAACAATGGTGGCCTTCAACAATGAAAGAACAACAATATGTGAAATCGACACATACCATTCCATAGATATCTCAATCAGTCATGAGTGTGCAAAGTTTGCTTAGTTTGTGGTAGAAAGTATGGCAGATAAAGTTGATCGTTTATTTGACAATGTAGAAATCCAACGATTGTGTATTTAACAATGGTAGTCTTCAACAATGAAACTAACAACAATATTAGGAAACGACACACATCTTTCCCTAGATATTTCAATCTTCAATGTGTGTGCAAGGTTTGGCCAGTTTCTGGTAGGAAGTATGGCAGATAAAGTTGATTGTTCATTTAACAGTGGCGGCCTCTAACAATGAAAGTAACAACAATAGGTGAAATCGACACGTACTATTCCCTAGATATCTCAATTGTAAATGAGTGTGCCTAGCTTGGTTAGTTTGTGATAGAAAGCATGGCAGATAAAGTCGATTGTTTATTTAACAATGGAGAAATCCAACGATTGTTTATTTAACAATGGTGGCCTCGAACAATGAAACTAACAACAATATGTGAAATCGACTGGTACCATTCAGTATATATCTCTGTGCTAATCCGATGGGTGTGCCAAGTTTGGTCAGTTTGTGGTAGAAAGTGTGGCAGATAAATTTGATTGTTTATTTAACAATGGTGGACTTCAACAATGAAACTAACAACAATATGCGGAATCCACACGTACCATTCCCTAGATATTTCAATCTTTAATGGGTGTGCAAAGTTTGGTCAGTTTCTGGTAGAAAGTACTTCAGATAAAGTTGATTGTTTACTCAACAATGGTGGACTCTAACAATGAAACTAATAATATGTGAAATCGACACGTACCATTCCCTAGATTTTGTAACGTCCATTAACCAGATTATATCTGTTTTTGCTTAATTTTTGAATTGTTTATTTTATTTTTGATTGTTTTAATTTTATTAGTTGTATATGTTAACATTGGTGACGGTGGCGCCATCTATCGTTTTAGACACAAACTATTTGGATGTTATGAATAACCTTAACGTCCCTTTTAAGAGCCAAGGTTATTATATAAGACAGATCGTTCTGCTTTTTAAAGGAAAAGGAAAAAAAAAAAAAGAAAAACTTCCTCACGAGATGAGACGAAACATAAGTTCTTCCGAAAGGAAGATACACATTCTGAGAAGGGACATCACTTTCACGCAGGGTTGGCAAAAACCATGGTTTTTATTGAAAAAAAGAAAACAAAAAAATCAGGCTTTTTTTGGTTTAAATCAGGTTTTCTTTTTTTTGGGTTAAATAGTTTGCTCTGTGTGTTTGTATCACATATGGACAAAAATAAGTTTGTTTCGCCTTGGTGTTGTTATACAACAACCGGGTTATGCTGGAAGGGGTTGCATAAGCTTAAAGCGAAATCCAAACCGCTTCTCGGCTTACATCCGAGAGAAATTGCCCCCCATCTGAATTCGAAACCAGGATTAACTGGCGATACGTCTGCCGACTCACTCACGAAGGACTCCTGATAAAAATACATTGTACTGATCTTTACATACTTGTTAATATAATCGTCAAGAATCATTTCTGAAGGACAAAAAGATAAACAGTTGCACAAGTGAAACCATTATACAAAATTACATATGGACAATTTCAAAATACTGCAGAGTACAGAATAACTAATTTAGTCCAAGTTAGTTTACTACGAGTGTTATTAGTCCAAGTTAAAGAAATCAACGACTTAATTTGCATATCAGTAAGAAAAGTGATTAAAGATACGAATTATTTGAGTCCACTTTGGTTCTGACCCATTTATACATAAACAGATGTCAAAGATACTTCTGATTAAATGCCTGACGTGGTGCTCCCCCCCCCCCCGAAAAAAAGTACAGTACTTCGATCAACATTATCAAAACGGAACAATATTTAGAATTTTTCTTTGATTGCAACTGCATAACAATAATAACTATAAAACTAACAGAAAAGGAACATTCATACTTATAAAAAGAACGAAAGTTGCTTTTGTAGCATAATCTCTCTGAGTACTGAATGGGGAATTTAGGTCTGAATATAATACGAATAATATACGGGAGTGAAACGTGATAACACACAAATGTGTGTTCATCAAGATTTTACGAACCCTTACACTTTTACGAACATTTTTCGTTTTTGGTTTAAACCAGATGGTTTTTTATGACTACTAAGAACTACATTCGAGACTCTTTGTCCATCTGAAATCAAGTCCAAAATGACACGCAGTTATTCACAATCGTACACTTGTACTATCCGATAAAAAATATTACTGATATTTACAGAGAAGTATCATGTAAACTTCTGATTTTCAGTATTTTTCTTTTTTCTTTTTTAAAGCAGCAATAATCAGTACAACATGTTAAATGTTTGTATGAAAATAAAATATCTTATTAATCTTTTTTAAAAAAATGTTTCACGGGACTGTTATAGCATAAATTGTTGTATTTTGTATGTGTGCATTTATAGTGTCTATCGGGTTTAATGGTTCCAACGAGTTTGAGATCGTATTTGATCAGCTAGAATCGAATGGATCAAGTATCAAGCGGGAACATGTTTACCCTAACGTCCGAACTCTAGTTCACATACCAAATCATCGTAAGCGCATTAACTTATACAATTCCACAAAAAATGAACAGTGACACTGCCGATGCTGCTTAAGTCCAAGTTAAGCCTTGATTGGCACGCAGGTCAGAATGGGAGGGTGACAGGTAAAAAGAATCGAAAACATCCTATATTTGTGTCGAATGCATAGTTTTTAGGGTCACTTACATAAAGAGTGATATTCCAGATGTGGTATATGTCCAAGATCGACCCCATTGGCATGGGGGTCAGAGGGGAGAACCAGTGAAGACTTCAGAACAGTTCCTTTGGGGTGAGTTTGAATACACTGAGAGTGAAAAGTGGTGATGCACAAATACTGCTATCACATCAGGAACAATTAGAAATATGAATGCTAGGGAAATGTTCAGGAAGACTTTACCCCTGATCACTACCTAAAATCGTCAATGCTTTGCAGAGACGTAGGCAGGAATTTATTTCAGGTATCGAAAGCTTTTTGAGGGGTTAAAATTCAATATAACGACATATTGTACTAAAATATCTAACACCATCTTTAAAACTTGGTGGAATTTACAGAAACGTAGTGATTTCGAGTGGGGGTGGGGGCACTCTGGACCGCCAGGGCCTACATCACCACTCGTGCGCAGTCGTGAATTTTCTTCCACCATCAGTCGCTGGCAGTCGACCGACGTGTGAAGATGTGAGCAGTCGTCGGATTTGAGTTTTTATAAAATGACAGAAAAGCTTCAATAGGGGTACTGCATCAAATTTTGGCAGAAGCTTGCCGATACTTAAGTGGAACCTATTCGCAAGTTTCAGCAGGCTTTCGGGGACGATGCGATTAGTGCCTCACGCTTCAAAGATGGCCGTACATCAGTGGGAAGTGAATTATGTTCAAGTAGGCTCTCATCAAGCCGGATTGACAATGTCATTGAGGAACTGCGGACTGTGGTCTTGGAGGACCGTCGTACCACAGTCCGAGACATTGCGAACGATATAGGAGTAAGCATCGCATAGGTACATTCAATATTAAACGAGAATTAGGACATGAGGAGAGTGTCCGCGAAATTTGTACCGAAGCTGCTAACAATGGAACCCATTCTACACATTTGATTCAGGCTTTCATCACCAAACAACATTCCTGTGTGTCGTGAGGATCCCTACTCACCCGACTTAGCTCCATGTGACTTTTAGTTATTTTCCAAGCTGAAAATTCCACTAAAAGGGGTTCAATTTGAGTCAAGAGAAGACATCATGTGGAATACGACGGCACAGTTGCTCACCATTTCGATACTTTTTTAACACCACGTATGCATGTATGCATGGCGAAAAAAAAGTGCGAAGCGCTTATGTGGAGTGCCACTATACATCTTTTCGAATTCGGAAACTATGAATTCAACACCAATATCTTTCGTATTCGATTACTTTTACATATGATCCCTTCCCCTCCTAGGAATGTTTCAGTGTCTTACTACTCCACAGCAAATTTTTCAGATGGTAATTTATACGTATACTAACCATTCATCTAACAGGCAATGACGTAAACGTACTATTTTTTGAAGTTATAGGTTTGAGCCCAAGTGACACTCTTATGGGTATTCCCTTTTTTATATTTTTTTCTTTTCAAAAGTCTAACATGTTTACGGAGATTTGTTTCATTTTCCACTAAAGATTCGCAAAGGTAATTATTGTTGAGTATTTAGCACCAGTTTATCAGCCAGTTCTATCAAATAAAACTCAACACAGTAGTCTTGATCCTTGATTGACACTATTCCCACACAAGAAACTTAATATCATTGATGTTGCAAAAGAAAGTGAAGTGCGTATTGTGTGTCTACCATCGCACACTACCCATAAGCTTCAACCGCTGGCTGTTGAATTTATGGCTCGCTTTAAAAATCCTACACCCATGAAATACAGAATTCGTTGGACGGCCATTCTTTTCAACCTGACATTAATTCAGGTGGAGACATGGTTTGCTTGTGCATACACACGTACATCTTCAATTGAGACTGTTTATGAATGGCTTCAGGAAATGAGGTATAATGAATATTCCACTCCATTTTTCTGAAATGACAACTGTTTAACAACGATTCTTCAAGGGAAAATGAAACAATTGTAAGCTGGCAACATTGAGAATGAGACGAATAGCAGTTGATTCTTCCATATGAAAATATTCCATAATAGATGCAGTATACTCCGGTAATATGTATTGTTAAGGCATACTAAGAATATTTCGGATCTAAGTAAAAGCGTATCTCCACAAGTTATCGAAACCTTGAGCCAAAATCAGTATTTTAAGATAAAACAGTTACAGCAAATGACAGAATAGGCGGAGCGCACGCCACTACTTAAAGATGTCGCCCAAGCAAACAGACAGGTTACCAGCTGCTCCGAGTTATTTTAATAAACAAGACAAAACCGTACGGTAAGTGAAGGAGAAAAGCAAATAACTTATCAAGCGATATCAATGTTGTTTATTCTATTGAAGCAAATTAAGACCTTAAGAAGCTAATTTTCATGTTCTCATAGAATAAAATGTGTACTTTACATATTTATTTACTTACTTCGTCCGATTTATTATTTGTCACACGCTATACAAGGTAAGAAAGTACATGAAGAAATGTAACTTATGGGGAAAAGGTATAATTTATATCCATGGATCTACTGAGTTACTTAGGTAATACTCGTGGATGAGAAACAAAATAACAGCTCTTCCAGATCAATATACTTGCTCTTCCATATCAGAGCCATCACTCACTTTTATAGTTGATAATATTGTCATTACTTATTGTGATTTCAACTGTAATTATAATTTAGAAAAAAAAAAAATAAATGAAATAAATATGTTCGGTCCCTTTCAGGGGAGGGCGAGACTGTTGAGCATTGGCTATTTTGTTCCATGTGAGGGCGGTGCTGTGAGAGAGAGACGAGAAGCTCACGTTGCAGTGACAGGAGTATGTAGAGAACTATATGCTGCAGCAGAAATATTGCGGGAAGCAGATGAAATAGCTTCCCTTTTCACCAATCGTTAATACTTGTGCGCGCAGTGATACGATATCGAGTTACATGGCTTGCTTTTGAAGGTTGCAAAGGTATATGAAAATGTATATAGAAGTGTCGTGCAGTAAAAGATAGATTTGATTTCAATTGGGGGGTTTCAACAGCCTTCTCTTGAAAAACTTTATCAACCCACTGAAGCAATTCTTAAGCCAACAAGAATCTGTCTTATTTTCCTTAAACAGAAGCAGCACTGAAAAATGTTCTTAAGGTTGAAAGTTGATTCGATTCACTCTATTGTCCGCAACCGACTGCAACTTCATGCACAAGCTATGTTGATACAATCACGGGATTTATACAAGAAATTTTAGATTTTCACTTAGCAAGCTGCTGCTGTTATTCTTATTACCATAGATTCTTGGTTCGTACATGATCTTTGAAATGAATCAGGCTTTCAAATGATATCAAACACACTGCCTCCAGGATGCAAAATTCGGGAGAAATTTTGGGCAAGCCTAGCGAAACCCAGGGTACAGCAGGTTGGAACGAAAAAGTGAATTTCCGAATATCAAGTTCTAAAAGTGCGGGAAAGTTGTGTATTCACATGTTAATAAAGGAGAAAATATAAAAAAAATTATTGTATTTTACCTTTAGTTCGCGCAAAGAGGAAAAAAATGACTAAAATGTATTATTCTCTTATGCTCAAATTTTAAGCATAAGTTTTTTGCTTTTTAATAGTATAAAATTACTTTTAGTTCTTTAGTAATGGTAAAATAATTTAAAATTATAGTGCTATATTTATTTAGAATTCGCGCATATGACCTAAGATCAGTAACTTTCCGTAAAAATTGTATTTCTTTGTAAGTTTCACAAATAGACGTACTCTTGTTTTAAAAATTTCCTTGGAGAGTGGTTTTATATATTCAAATTTGAGACGAAAACATTAACTTGCAGCTTACTAATACTAAAAATAAAGTAATGACTACAATTAACAGCAGCTTCATACAGTTAAAAAAAATTGGCAAAAAAGCAGTCTTAAAGTCAGCAAAACTACAGAAAGATGTAAATTCATATTTTTCTCAAACTATCTTAAGAGTCGAGATGCAAGTAAGACTGCTGGTGCTCAGACTTCGTATGACAACGGCAAGTCCGCTGCAGAGAAACTTTAAGTCTGCATATTTATCATCTGCAATTTTCAGCTTTCTCAAACTAAACTTCCGTACGTTCTTGAGGCACTCCAGTTGAAGTTTCATGTAGTCTGATTGCAAGTGGTTAATTTTGTAGAAAATAGTTGTCTCTGATATCTTCTAGACTCTTATTTCCATCATGTACTTGCAGTTCACGTCTTTTCCCTCACTTCTATCCTTTTCTAGATTTCAAAATCTTTGGAGAGTTGCTTCAAGAGCACAGTCATCAGCTATGAAGAAACACATGTATTTTCTGCTTTCTTCACAGCTGTACTGACCATGCTGTGAGCACCATCGTCCTTGCTTTGCCCACGAAAGTTTTCGAAATACTTGAGGGATATTTCATTGATATTTACACTATGAATAACAGTATGCAGAAAATGGATACAATAATAGAATTATTGTTCCGACCTCCGCAACCGTCAGCAAAAAAGGTAACCCTTACATTACTAAAGTGTAAATGAGCACTTCAAAGTCGTCTATATGGAAGCCTATCAGCCTCTGTATGGAAAACTAACTATTAATTGCAACCTCGATTTAACAAAAAATCTGTGTGTTTCGCAGTTAAAAGTAAACTGACATCAGACAATAATTTTAAGTTTGTAGCATTCAAGTTGTAAAATGCATAAAAGCAAGCTATTTAATTGATTAAGGTGGATCATCACCCGGAAGTCAGTATAAGCATTAGTTCATTGCCTTAACCAATGCGTAACAAAATGGCACATTATTATAAGTATTGCACTATAAAATAGAGTTATGCGTCACCTACAATCTAAAATACTACTTCCTTTGGTTATCTATTCTGTTATCTAAAAAAAGTAACATATAAGAGGAAAACCTGATGAGTTTCAAGATGAGTACGCAAGATGGCGCTTGCTGTTAGATTTTGCTACTCCTGTGCTCAGTTTTATGAAATTTTAACTTACGAACATAAATTTTTTTTACAAGTAGTTATCTCATTACGAAATATGGATATTATATGATAGTTTTTCGTGTTATGTTTTACATTTTATCCAAATGTTATTCTATGTTTACGAAAATAGTTTTAGTGGCTGAATTTTATGCTTGCGCAGGACGCCATAATGCTTCGTTCCCAAACTTGCATGTGTACAGTTGCAGTCACAGTATTAGGGCAATTCCTTGTTAGCATTTGAAGTTCAGAGGCGGAACCTGCGAATTGTGATGAAACCATTATAATTAATAAAAGTTTAAAATGGGAAAACGGAAGGAATCATGTAAAAGAAAGAAGAATCTAACTGAAAGTAAAAGGTCAAAGAGCCAAAGGAAGGGAAGAGAGAGAATAATTTGAAGAATCGGCTAAGCGCTTTTCAACTTCTGTTTGTTGCCACGTAAATATTATACACACGTGTAATATAAAGATAGTTTATTTTGACCATCATTTTGAACGTTAAATATGTAATATGTGATCTTTATTTATTTATTTATGTTTTGCTGAAACTTAATTTGCTTAGGTAAAACATTATGTCTTTTTGAAAATAATTTATGTTTTTGAGCTTTCATATGTACACGAATAGTTGCCTGAACCAGTTAGTGGAAAAATACTAATTAATTTCACTTTCTAGGGAAGGCTGTGGGGTGTTACTCTGACTTCATATTGATACTATGCTCAGCCGACTCCTTTTTACATACGAAACAATTAGGCAATCGCAAAAATCCTCGATCGCAAGCATGTTCGAATTATTAGCGTTAAAAGTTCAAAATTGAATAGATTTTGAAAAAGGTTTGAAGTAACCATATTTTTTTTAGATACACTCTTCATTTTTTGTACTGGAGTGTTTTCTTGGGTGCTCGACAGAATTATGAGGTCAAGACATATGCATTTTATAAGATAAAGGAACTTATTGGGGAAGGGTTAAAAGGTAACGGGGTCTTACGACTTGCAAATTGCCTCTTATTTGGCACAACGGGTCAGTAGGCTAATAAAATCTATTTGCCACTCCTGTTCAACTGTATTGTCATTCAAATGTCACTTTCCTGTGTGGTCACCTTAACACTGAATAATGAGATTTGTCTCCGAAACCTTTTGCCGCGGAACTAACGTGAACGGGACTCCCAACACAGCCGGCCTCTGTGCATTGTGGAGAAAATGAAATATTTCAGTTTAACATCCGACGATTATGCCCTTTAGGCTAAGAAAGACAACGATGAAGGCAAGTGAGTGATGATGGAAAATTGATGGAATGAGAAAAAGGGAGGAAACAGGAGTACCCCGAGAAAACAATTGGACATGATGGTGTCCATTGAGGAAGACGGTGTTTCAATATCTCACTGCTAGCCATAATAATAATAATAATAATAATAATAAAAAAAAAATCAACGGATTTTAATGGCGATTGTTTGAAAACAATGGCCAATATTTTAAGGTATTCCGCGAGAAATGTGACCAAAAAACAAACAATCGACTAGCGATATGCAAACAGCGGTTTTCTCAAGAATAAAAGCCACCTGATTCACAACTTTGAGTGCACATTCCCGCTAGCTACTTTTTTTTTTTTCGGCCTATTTTGTCGTTGAATATCTTAGAATATTCCCTGGAGTTTGACCAGTATTTTCCCATAATCGGCATTCCAATTCGCTGAGAACTAAGCATATGGCTAGAGATTATGTATTAAAATACCGTATTCTGCGATGCATAAGTACAGGCGACAGGGTTCGGAGAACAGTTCAGGGTAGTTCCGCGGCAGGCCTCTCTGGTGCTGCGCGAATTGTTTGAATCGCCATTTCCGCACGATTAACTACAAATAAATTACCGGTGGTATAAACTAATATTCGTATTCACTGTCAATGCCAGCCTGTAATGTATAATTTATTTGAATTAACTTCAATTTAAGAATAACCTGATTTTCTTTTTCCATATATGATACTATGTTGTAGTGCCCCCCGGTGCAAAATTTTTGCTGAACAGCTAATCCGGATAAAACAATACAATGCTGAGCCTTTTGAGAAAATATTGGTCTTACTCCTAGCTACAGAGGGGGAAGAACACTACAATATAGATCATCACAAGTTAAGTTCTGAATACCACGACGTTCTTCATTGAATTCTGCACGCCTGGCAGAGTTTCCGAGACTAATGTTATTGTTCAATTTGAAGCTGGCCACACAGGAAAGTGATATTTGAATGACTATACAGTCGAATAGAGGTAGCAAATACATTTTATTAGCCTATTGGCTCAGTATGCCAAATGGGAGGCAATTTGCGAGGTGTAAGACTCCACTACCCTTTAACCCCTTCCAAGTAATTGCCCTTATGTTGCAAATTGCATATGTTTTGATCTTAGCATTGTGTTGGGCATCCAAGAAAACACCCTGATACCAAAACTGAAGCGTCTATCTCAAGAAATAGTACTTTAAACTTTCTGCAAAATCTGTTCAATTTTGAACTTTTAACGTTTATAATTCGAACACGCTTGCGATCGAAGATTTCTCCGGTTGCCTAATTGTTTCATATGTAAAAATGCGTCAACTGAGCATAATATCGATACGATGTCAGAGTAACACCCCGCGACCTTCCCTAGTTAGTATTTTAAAAAATCATAAAACCGTACAGCTTGAATTCTTTATATATAAGGAAAAGAAAGTATGTGTAGCTTCAGTTTAGAAACGCATCATTCCTGTAGAAATGCAAATCCTTTTTCTACTCCGGAGCTGCAGTGGTTCCGTGGTAGAGTATTGACATCTGGTACATGGGGTCGCTGGTTCGATCCAAGCTTTGCCAGGTGGGCTTTATGGTAGACAAACACCATGTGTGTGTGGGTTTTCTCGGGGTTTCCCGTGTGCTCCTACTTTTCTCATTCTACCATTTCATTCATTCTTATCACCATCTCGTTTAGACTACATAGCATAACCGAGAAACACGAATGTTTTTTTTTTTTTTCTGTAACGTCCTATCATTGTGCTCCGAAGGAAAGGTAGACGATGATGATGACAACAAACTAGAGAATTCATACTTAAGCTTATTGTCGAAGATCATGTGATATATGAAGTACAACAATCAAGATGCAAAAACAAGTACTTGCAAAACACTTGGAGAAATGAAGTAGGTTAAATATACTAGCAGATTTTAATAAAATTAGCAGGAAAATAGCTCTGTAGATAGATTACCTCTGGCGCACGAAATCGCTGGTTCGATTCCATTTCTCGTCAGGAAGACTTTATGTAGGGGACACAGTGAGCATGAATTTTCTCGGTATTTTCTCACTTTCTTCAGTCCACCATTTCGACAATTATAATTAATGCTCCTTTTAGATTCGGAGTATAATAGTGGAGTATTAAACTAGAAAATTTCAAATAACGCCTTTGGCACCCTAACACCCGTGCTAATCATGTAGCTTTACTTGCTAAGGGCCTTATGTAGAGTCCCACTGATTCTTGATTAATGCCATACTACAAAGTTCAACTAATATATGTTTCCTGCAGTAGTCAGGCATTTAGTATGATGCAAATCATACCTCAGAACGATTCTGCATAAGGCACTATAAGTCTCAGATTTCTCATTCCACCTGGATTGTGGAATAAATCTGTCTGTGCAAGTAAGTAAACTAGTAAAAGTTGATAATAGTTTTCATTTAACGCAGCTTAAGCCGCATTTGGTCCAGAAAACGCTGGAATTTTAGCCATGATGATTATACCCTCTAAAGTAAAGTTTGCACTGGGAAATTCAAGTTACAAAATATATGCACTGGGGAACACAACTTACCAAATACCTGCACGGGAATACAACTTACAAAATACAAGGAACTAAGTCTGTTTTGTTGAAAAGATCGGATTTGTGTAATGGTTTTGTATTTTTATACTTATTCTTAATTTGCACCTTTGAGACATCTAGTTATAGATAAATGTGTAATATTTCTGCCATTTGCTGAGAAATTTTTCCCATAAATGTAGTTTTAGTTGCCCCTAAATGCAGTTTGAGTCGAATTTTGACCATGAAATCCTGGAATATTATCCATGATATTAAAGCCTCTAAAGTAGAGCTGCACCGAGGATTGTAACTTCGCTTATAAAACACCATTTTTGAACATACTAACATGTAAGAATCTGTTTTGTCCTACGAGTATGTAATGATTTTGTATTTGTACACATATTCTTAATCTGCACCGTAGAGGCATCTAGTTATAAATAAATGGGGATACGGCTGTTTCGGTGTAGGACGTTTTGGTGCAGGGCGTTTCGGTGTACGGATGTCTTGGTGTAAGGACGTTTAGGTGTGAGGCTGGTTCGGTGTAAAAGTTCCCAATGTTTACACCGAAATGTCCACTCTTCAAAATGAAAATAATTCGTTAGGGAGAAATAAATTCATGAAGTAGAAATATAAGTTAATAAATAAAATAAAAATTAAATGCTGCTGTAATTGGCAGGGTTACTTATTTATAGTGAGTCCCCTCGCTTCACTCTATCTCAAAACTTCTTATATCCTTAAATGTTATAATTCTGAATTGATTGGGAAAACGTTTTACGGTAATGATATATAGTAAAAAAGTGTGTGATGCATAAATATTGTGTACACCACACACACCTTATTACGGAATTAACTGTGCACAAATCGCAAAATGCTGCACAATCTTTGAAAGAAAATTTTCAAACACAGGTGATTTTTCTTCCAAATAACCGCTTTTATATTATGCATACCCAATAAGATTAGCAAATCTAGAAGAAAACTGATTATGAATGAGTGATGGGATCTTAATTATATTATTACGGAGATGTAAATTCGTTATAGTTGTAGAGAAGGACAGTGTCAGAAAAATGTCTCAAGAAATTTTTTTTAACGGCCTAAAGAACACAACAAGAGGCTGAATCCTACCAGTTGTTCCTGCAGAAATGGTTTCTATTATGAGTTACTCTTTTGTTCTTAAAATAGGTTCAAAGTTGATGAATTGTGACCACTCCACGAAGCTAATAACAAAATGGACTTTGCATTAGACGCTTGAAGAAAATTCTCTTGGAACCATGATCTCACAAGACTTGATGTTAATTTTTTCCGGATTTGACGCTTTCACAAGGATATTTTCAAATTTAAAGAGGTTATGTTGGACTATAAGACCAAATGTTCCATTGCTTCCCTACAAAACAATTAACAGTGGTGATAAAAAAACACTATTTGCAGAAATTAAAGGCTGTATAGCTACGAGTCATAGAATTTACTGACTGTGCCACACTTTCTACTGTTTGTATCCCTGTAAACACTAGAGTAGGTCCCGTCTGCATTTCCAAATTAAACCGTATTGATCAGAGTTATAAATATTTTCTTTTCCAATAACACGTTTTGCTTCACATTCGCGACAAATGCATTGGCACTGGCTTCTAACTTTTTTGGCTATAGATTTAATCAAATGTCCTATTAAAATAAGTACAGAAAGGGTTTCAAATCAGTCTGCACCTTCTCCCAGAGCCTCTGCGAATTATAATTGTTCTTGGCTAACTGCAGAACATTTCAAACCAGAAGACTATCTGTAATTATAATCATCATATTGGATACGCCAATTTGAATTTTATAATTTTAACACCAGGTTCTGAATCACCTGTCCTAAAACCCACTTGGCAGTAAGCTGTCCGTATCATTTAATCTTCTATTTTAATGATTATTTTCTATTTATGCTTGTAGGCCACCTCCAACGTTTAAAGGGTGGTTTCTACCCTTAAACCCGCACCATTTCCAAAATAATAATAATAATAATTAAAAAAAAAAAAAGTGACGATTATTTTTTGATATTCTACAAGTATGCAAAGTTTCATTCAAATCAGTAAATTACACTTCCGTAAGTCTCTTTGTTAGTGCTGTTCAAATGGAAGAAATAAGTTAATTGGCGGACATGAAGTCAAAACAAAGAAAAAATACGCCTATGTTACGAAGAGACTGAGCAACGTTTGTGAAATTTACCAATCTGATGATGTATACAGTCTTTAAAGGAATTGAGTACAATTTTAGATTCTGAGTTGAGTGATTCTATGTAATTTTATTTTATTTTTTTTTTCAACAAAATTCCTTTGAGGTATTATTCAGTTTGTATATATTATTACTATGACTCAGGAACTTTATGTATATATTTATTGCTATTTAGAAATGATGCTCAATACTTTGCAGTAAATTTGATTTTTGAATTAGATTTGATTATTATTCTATAAAACTCGCCTATGGACACCTCTGAATCGAAATTACTGTTACGAATGGATTGGTGTTGTATTATCATCCTGTCTCAATAACAATGTTAATCAGTTTACACTATTGCAGAGTGGCTACACTATGACACTTCATGACTGTTCATTACAAACATACGATTAATGCAATCAAATATTAGGCTATACACCGAAACGTCCTTTACAGCCAAGCGTCCTTACACCGTAACGCCCGTACACCGAAACACCCTAGACCCAAATAAATGTATAACGTTTCACTGCTGTTTTCTGAGAAATTATTACTATAAAAATGATATAACTTTCCCCTAAATGCAAACTGAGTTGCACTTTGACCAGAAAACGTTGGAATTTTAGCCATGATATTAAGTCTCTAAAGTAGAGATACGCCAAGGATTGCAACTACGCTTGTAAAATATCATTCTTGAGCGTACTGAGAGTCTGTTTTGTCCAAAAGACGAAATTTATGTAATGATTTTGTATTAGCATACGTATTCTTAATCTCCCCCTGTAAAGACATCTAGTTTGATAGAAATATATGCATAACGTTTCGTGAGTTGGAAAAATCATATTTGATCAAATAATTCATATATTAAAGCAGGCAGTAATGAGTAAAATGGAAATAAAACCTCTCATTTTTCTACGTAGTAAATCATGTATAAAACGTGATCGTGTCTAAACACTTTTTTATCCGTAACTCATGCGGCAACATCGCATGTGTTGCAATGTGCTCTGCCATCTAGTGAGAAAGTTTTACCCTAAAGGTGACTAGCGATCCAGCTTAATTTCGTCAGTGGCAATTAATATCGATTTTCAAACTTCGCTACAACATTACGTATCACAATTGTATAATTTTTAAAAAGTAACGTACACCAGAGGAAATTAGAATAGCCTATTACTACTATACTACCACCTTGTTGTGCAATTTGAAAAGAGTAACAGAATAATAGATACATTATAGGTCATGGAGTCATGGTCATTCGTACGACCAATTTGGTTATTGGTATTTAATACGAATTATCCTTATTCTGAAACATATTTGGTTTCCTTTCATCAAAAATGTATATGTAAAGGTCTACAATGTACAAGATTTCAAACATACTCACTCGACTTAAGTGTCCAATGATTTTTGGTACCAAACCAGCATCAATAACAGCTTGAACCTGATGCTGATTTCCTGCGGTAATATTAGAAAGGAACCACACGGCTTCCTACAAAAAGAGCAAAATATAGTTAAAAAATATATATTCAATTCCTAATTACCACATTTTACAAACAATTATAATAAAACCAATTTGTTGGTGAGTATTTTCTTATAAAGCACATTGGAACAAAAGTTTTGCACAAGCCTAGGTGTAAAAATCATATAATGATGAACGGGACAGAATCTTACAAACATTGCTATAGGTAATTCCTCACAAACTAATTACCTATTTATGCAGTCGGCCAACTATGATGTATTCGATTTAAAACAGTCAAGTGTGCGATCTGCAATCGGAAAAAAAATGAAATGAAATCTTTAAGTTTAACGTCTCACGGTTATGCCGGTTAGGCGAAAGGAGACGGTGATAATGAGAAATGAGTGAAATGGTGGAATGAAGAAAGTGGGAGGAAACGGGAGAACCCCGAGAAAACCCACGAGCACGGTGTTTGTCCACCACAAAGTCCACACGGCGCGAGCTGGGATCGAACCAGGGACCCCAAGCACCAGAGGTGAACGCTCTACCACTGAGCCACCGCGCCCCCATTTTAATAGCATTTGAATTGTTTAGCGACGTGATACAAGTCCGATAAATAAGATAATCCTGATAAGATTTGAAACCTCATAGGTACGCTCGATAGGGAATAGAGCCGGTTCTGTCGTACATAAAACACGTGCAGTTGCACAGGGCGATAAATTTTAGGAAGCGACGAAAAAGGCATACAAATGCAAAATTGAAAAATATTATTTAGAATAAATACTATTTCTTTGGATCTGACTTCATGATTATGTGAATTAAATTTATCAACCTAAGCCGTCTCTAAACATTACCTTCATAAATCATGTTTACGTTGCATTTCTTTATGGTCGCGTCGTGTTTACAGTGCTAATACATAACGCGACGTGGCAAAACATGTCATTTCCAGATTTGAGTAAGCACATTTTCAATTCGATTGTAAAAGTGGCTTTTACTCAAGTTTAAAAAACGGCGACATTTACCAAATTTGCGAATTAAAGTAATATAGTCTTAATGTATATAAAGTTATGTTAAATTTTTCATTTTTATACGTCGTCATACTGATTTTGTCTTTACGAATTAGCGTGTTACAGTCACACAGATTTTAGTTGCTTTTTGGAAAGAATCCAGCCAAGTCGATTTTGCTGTGGACCTATAGTCTGTAAGGTAATGTTCAAGTATTCTAATGTTCTGTTTTTAAATATACGACAAACTGATAATCAGTAGACTCAAATACAGAGTATTCATAAAAACACTATCATACTTTAAAGTGGTATTACGTCGCTTTGGATAATCGTATTTAAATGAAATTGATCACATTTGACACAAGAACTAAAATTTTCTTAAAGATTTTCCCTGTTAATATGGATCTGTCTTACGGTAATCATATCATCATTGTCCAAGAAATTCTCGTTTACATTTCAACAAATTTAGTTGCTCGTTAAAATCACACATTCGCTTTTGATGACACCAAAACATACGACATTCCAATGTTCTAAATGATAATGTTTATTATACTTCTTATGACAAACCTCACACTAGCTACAATTGAAACAAGCTGTAAATTCTGTATTACATTATAATGCTCATTTACAAAGAGTAAATTTAAAGATTTTTTTTACATCGTCAGCTCGTGGTCCTTCATTCATAATATCACTTCAAGAAAATGAATTGTACAGAGTGATTTTTAAATTCACATATTTCAGGAATTCCACCACCATTGCTTAATTCCACGTTAATTGCTTTACATAGGTCTCCTGCTTCGTTCTCTATTGCATATTTATTTTGTTTTTGATATTTAACACTCTCGCAACTACAAGTGCGCGTCCTAAACACATCATGTAACAACTCCTTTTTTGACTTTATAAATTCATTAATATTCATAATCCTGCGTTTTGTTTGACCTTGTCCTCTCGGCATCCTCACATGATCGAAGTTTACTACATACTTTTCATTAGTGAGAAAGGCTCATTGTTTCGTAGTACACATTCAAAATTCATCCATAATATGTCTGATGTTAAGTTTTTTGCTTTTCTAAACGAAAGCCAAAGAGGTCGCAGCGATATTCACGCTAACCCGTTCATGTGCTTGTAAATTTCGTAGAAGATAATTTAATAGTTCACATAAATATTATGAATTTTCGTAAATGAGTAAGGAAAAGGATCAAGATTACCCTTATAGTTCTACCTTCCATGATATATCGTTATATCGTCTGTTGTCTTCTCGTTTCCTCTATGGTCTGAAATCTATTGTTTTCATCATTATGATTACTATTTCCATACCTTACTTTTATTGTTTCATTTGCACTTTGAATATATTCACGCATGATTTTATTTGGTCGCTTTTCTATTTCTTCGTAATTCGAAGTTACTGTATGGTTCAAATTATTATTTTCGTACTGTTACGGGATATGAAGTCAGGACAAGCTAGGACATCTTTATTTCATGTGGAAATTCAACCAGTCATCAATGGAAGCCAAGCAGCCTTCAAGAGTTCACTGCCTGATGTTATTAACACCAATATTCTGTTGTACGTCGCTAGCAGAATTTATATCAAAAGATTAATTAACTATTGCTTTGCTGTTATTGAGGAAGTCTTTGTACTTGTAATTTGTAATAAGCCTTGGTAGCAACTTCCTATTACCTTTTGCCTACCAAACAGTCTCACACGCGATGCTTTTAATTTGCTTTGTTAGATCAATTGCTTCTCTCAATTGGTTCGACCTCATTGGCCCCTCATAGCCAGGCTACTGCAAGACATTGTCCGTTTCGTTCGTTTACCCACGACACGATGTTACAACAAGGAAGTAATAACTACAGAAGTAAATACTTTGACTCAGGTGAGTCTCCTTTTGGTTCGTTTACCTGTCAACGATAGCAATTTCAGGAGCAAGTTTACGAGTTTGTGTTGAGTCGACGACATGTAGAAACATGGACTTGGTCAATGTCAGTTTTGGGTAATCGACCACGCTCAGGAAACTCTGTGGTGTCACCATCATCTCATTCTGACGTCAGAGGGACAGTCAGGTCACAAGCAATTGAGAGGGCACGATCTGGGTCTTTGGATCTCAACCACGACGCGAGACACATCGGAGTCTCCCTGCCTTTGGGGTCCGGCATTCAATGCCATGGTTGATTGTCGGACAAGTTTTCATCATGGATTTCATCAGGACAACCCAACCTGCAAGTCACTGGAACTTTGAGGACTGCGCCTAAACATCACCTATCAGTAAAAAGAAGAAGATTGGAACTACTTCGAATTAGGGTAAGACTGTTCAAAATTAGTTGCTATTCCTTTGTTTACCATCTATTCCTTAACGCCCTTATTGCTACCAATTTTCAATAAAAATGCATTGGTTACTTTCAAATTATTGTAACACTAAATTCATATTCATTATCTTGTCTAATTTTGCTCATTGTTCTAGTCGCCTAAGACTAGTGGGGGAGTCGCCCCCATTTAGTATGTGCTTTATTGCTATAAATTTGGTATTGTTATCCCGCACCTCTTAGGTGCCTCTCGTTTATATCCCAACAGTTAAGTGGTGTCGGAACAGTACACTATTCTCTAATACCACTTACATTATGGTTGGATATATTACTTCTTTTTCCGACTTTGAAAATAAATTATTCACCCATTTTTCTATTTAAGCACGGTAAAATTCTTCTTGTTCTTTTCCTTGCACAGCGTCTTCTTCTAATATATCTACTACTGACGGATAGGCTTCTTCTTGTTTAAGATATTTCACTAGATCTTCCAGGTCTGAATATGGAAAACATATTTTCCTTCTTTCACGTTATCTTCCTTTTCTATTAATCCCATGATCAAAGCATACTTTTCATGTGACGATTCTTCTTTTTGTATACTATTTTCTTTGATTTCTTCCGTTTCATGTACTATTGACTATGGCCCCTGAAGTTCATCATTTTCTTGATCTCCCTTTTGCCTTCATTTTCAACTATTTCTTCTTTATTGTCATATTTGTCTTCATCCTTTCGTGTTAATTCATCTTTTTCATCTTCAATTAAGATGTTGTTCTCTTTTGATTGAATTTTCACATTTATATTTTTTAGTAACTGTTGTGTACTTTTACCACATTCTTTTTCTTCACCTTTTTCTATAAACTTCGTAATATCTCATAATAGTTCTTGAGTGTTTCTTGACTTCTCTTCATTTTATATTTCTTAAAATGATAAGGTAATAAGAAAGGAAACTTCCGGAATAAGGAATACACACCTTTCTGTTTTTACGATCATACAAAATAATACCTTATATAATATTTAGTTAACATCACGCAGGTTTATTAACTGTACATTCGAACACACCTTATAATGCTTAACCCTTATCCGGGCAACCGGGGCCTCTCAGGCCCAGTAGCTTCATTTTTCTAAAATTTCTCAATAACCATACATATTTCGAAGACATAAAATACTGAATTCTTCTATCTTTCGTCGAAGTTAAAATCATGAACATATCGAGTTGGTAAAGCTTTTTTTTTTTTTTTTTTTTTTAATTTGAAAATCTTTTCCTAACGTAACCGGGCAACCGGGGCCTAGGAGGCCCCGTATAACTTTAGTGAAATTCCTGTCAAATATTAGATCAAATTGTCACATAATTATATATTGAACACGTGACTATTGTAACCTTTAGTCGGAACAGTATGCGGCAACAGACATTGAATTTTGAGTGTTCTGCACTTAAAATATATACTGGGCCTGACAGGCCCCGGTTGCCCGTTTACGTTACAAAAATGTCTGGACCGGATTTGCTATTCTGCTTGGTCGGCTTACAAAAGCGTGACACGAAGTTTCGCTACTTGACAAAAATATATACCGGTACATTCTAGGCTAGTCTGAACAGTAAGTGACAATAGGTATTGATTTTGTGTATTCTGCACTTAAAATATATACTGGGCCTCACAGGCCCCGGTTGCCCGTTTACGTTACAAAAATGTCTTGCCCGGATAAGGGTTAAAATATTAATGCCAAAATAATGAATGTGTGATTTGATTTTAGTTACTAATGTCTTGTCTTAGAGAGTTATTTAAAAGACACTTTCTTTTCAAGAATTCAGCAAGTATTTATCTCCAAGGACTGAAACCATTTATCTCCTGGGAAGTATAAATTTCTTTCTCGATTTTCTCCGTGTAATTTACAAGGTAACAGCTAACTGTTACGTGCTTATCATTTAGCTGGGAATGAATATGTTAGAGGTTTATCCTCATTATAACCAGTATCGGGTTTTCTTTTTGTGTGATATGAATCCTATAGAGGGTTCCTTTCTCTATATGCACAGACTAAGTACTACTCAGATTCTCGTTTTTGAGACAATTCTATCCCACATACCCTTTCTGCAGCTCCCATCAAGTGAAATTTTGTAGTGCACAACTTTACGAATGACGATACTAAGTTTTGATTCTCGTTTCTGAGGCAATTCTAGCGTAAATTAATATATCACACACCTCTTTTCCCAGCTCCAACCAAATGGACTTTTCATGATAGGAATAAACTGAGTTGAGATTTTCATTTCTGAGATTTCTAACCAAAATTAATGTCTCACATATTCCTTTTAACCAAGAACAAACCAATGGGAATATGCAAAGCAAAGTAAATTGGAAGCTGCAACAGTGTGGTAGAGAATGGGAGTCAAAAAGTAACTTTTTTTTTGTCTTCTTAGTTCATATCCAGTAATATAGCAATAGAGTGTATTTTCCCTCAGATGTTAACACTTGATGACTAACCAGCGGAGTTTCCTTCCTTCTTGCTAAAATTACTGGAGGAAGACCCTTTTCAATGCTTAGACGCGGTCAGTGACCTTCAAGGTCATTCTCCCTCTCACACCTAAGTTACAACGAACGCATTATTAAAAAACAAGATTGATATCTTTCCCATAGGGTTTCATATAATTCATCTTAACTGCCAAAGCGTAGTGAGCTATTACAAATTGTTGGAAATAGTCCAGTCCCTTAATATCGCAGTGATTGCCATAGGAGAATCAAGGTTAAAACCCAGAATGAACCCTTCGCTCATTCAAATTGATGGCTATAATCTGTTTCGTGCAGATCGTAGTCAAACGGGCTGGGGAGGTGTTTGTACATTTGCAACAAATGATACAGAATGCGAAGTTCTAGACAATTCTACACCTGAACACAACAACAATCCTGAGTATTTACTGCTTGAGATGAACATTAATAAATACAAAATAGCCATCTGCATTATAGACCCACTAGTGCTCATATGCTATCAGTGACTGAGGAAGCTCTTTCCATCGACTTCTTAGCCTATGAAGATATCATAGTTTTAGGTGATATCAATGCAGACTTTAATAAGAAAAAACTATGCGAAAACAAAAGATGCATCGGCAATGTTCGAATCACTCAATCTGTCGGTTTTACCATTTTACTCTACACATCACACTAAACGTTCACATTCCTGGATTGATCACAGTTAGGGGCAGGAGTTTTTCGCAAGTTGCGAAATCGCGAAAGCTTTCCTACAAAGCCGGGAGTTGGTTTTCCAACGAACTACGTCAGATTGAGTAAGGAAATAGGTATTTTGAAGTCGCGACAAAATGCGATAACTGACATTTTGAGCGAAATGTGCCGCAAAACGCGACAAATTGCGAATTTTTAAAAACGTCAATTTCAGTTGTTAAAATACAGAAATAAAAAGTACAATTTTTCAAAGGGGAGAAAAATTTAAACTTAAATAACTTGTGCTTGTCGGCAATATGGCTTCCAATAACAAATACTGACTGTGAAAGTTTTATTTTATTTTATTTTTTTAATACAGCTTGATAATCAATGATAGAAAGCTACAAATGAAAGAAGAAAATGTTGAAACATGCAACATGCTGCACTTTTAATCAGAATAATAATTTGCGGACGAGATACACTACTGCACTAATGTATTGTATGTATGTGTTTTTACATGTATATATGTTTCCGGTTTATAACTAATACAATGTATGATGTTTTGTGATGGCAATTGTGATGATACTGTGCTACTGTATTTTAAGTTTTTGGACTTGTAAAAGAAGAAAGAAGTAATTTGTTATTAGTAACTGCATAAAGAATAACTTCATTGTTCTAAGTAGCATTATTGATATATTGCTTATTACTTATATTGGGCTTACATTAGAATTTGTATAATTTATATTAGAGTTTGTAAAGTAATTTACTTAGCGACAAAATGACAAATTTTATATCTCAAAATGCGACAAAATACGAAATTTTTAATTTCAAATTGCGAAAAACTTCCCCTAATCACAGTGCAGTATCAAAACCCAGCAAATGCAACATGGTCAGTTGCACCAGGAATATCTAAGCACGATCTTTTGTTTCTTTCCTACTCAGTACGTGTTCCGAAATATTAACCTAAAATTATATCGTATAGAGACTTTAAAAATCTCGACCATGTAGATTTATTGCATGATGCAGCCACTCGGCCGTGGGCTGACATATTATTAATTCCAAATTTGGAAGATAAAATTTTTGAATTTAAAAAATGTTACTTGGTTTACACGACAAACATGCACCTGTTCGCACTGTGCGAGCTAAACGAAAACCAGCACCATGGATTACTTCTGAAATAACAGATTATATGTCAACTCGCGATTCATGTTTTCGGAAATTTAAGAGAACACGCAATACTGAAGACGGGCATAACAAAACAAAACAAATGTTAAGAAATGCACAGTATAAGTACATTCGTAACCTAAACAGTGAAAATTTAAATGCCAAGGAAATATGACAAAATTTTTGGAGACAAGGTTAGGAAGAAGGCCAAGAGAATTTAGTATCACAGACTGTAATTTAGATGATCTGAATTTACACTTCGCACACGCCGCATGTAGGCAAACCATGCAACCGAATGTTATTCCTGCTTTCAGCCCCCACACCAGAGTCAACTCGATTTGTTTTATTTCAAAAATGTTGAAAATTATGAAACAATGAAAATATTAAAAGAAATAAAAACAAGTGCTTGTGGGGTAGATGTATTCTCCATTAAATTAATAAAATTTATAACCCACACCATCGTTCCTATCATTACACATATTATCAATCAGTCACTCACAATCGGATACTTCCCTTCATCGTGGAAGTATGCGATAATGCTGCCAATACCCAAGAAACCAAATGCTTGCGAACTTAAGGACTACAGGTCCATAGCGTTATCAAAGGTCTTGGAGAAAGCTGTACATAAACGAACATAAGCTTTCTTATCTTTACATGATATTCTCGATCTCTATCAATCAGGCTTCCGTCCCAGGCACCTCCACCAATGTTTTAAAAATCACAGACGATATCAAGCACGTGCTGGATAAAGGAAGAGCCACCATCTTAACATTAATTGACGCAAGTCGCGCCTTTGATTCCCTGAATACTGAGCCCTATTGGCTAAACTGCACTCTTACAACTTTGCAACAATTACAATCCAGTGGTTTTCCTCCTACCTTAAAGGCCACCAGCAGCGCATTACTTGTGAAAATGATTATCTTCCTGGATTAAATTAACATTAGGGGTACCTCAAGGTTCCATTTTAGGACCACTAGCTTTTAGTATTTATATTAACAACATTTCCTCAGCCCTTCTTACACAGACTACCTGCAAGTTCATTTGGATTTTAAACCTTCTACTGTCCATACTGCTGTGGAAGCAATGAATATTTACAGGTTTTAGCACAATGGACTAACAAACATAATCTAGAGCTTAACCCTGAAAAAACGAAGCCCATCATTCTTTCAGCAAATAAAAGACGCTCTACAAAACTGGACGTGTCAACCCTTCCTCCCATCATGCTTAACGGTACGCAAATAGATTACGCTAATCAGGTGAGAAATCTAGGTATTACAACGGATAATCACCTGACGTGGGACGAACACGTAATTAATACAACCAAGAAAGTTTATTTTACACTGCACTCTCTTAATAAACTAAAACACTTTCTTACAGTAAAGCAAAAGACTCAATTAGTTCAGGCGCTCCTGCTTCCTATATTTCACTATTGTGATGTAGTATATAATGACTTATCCACTACGCTTTCAGCTAAACCGAAACGTATGTACACTACAACACATGCATTCAATTTATCTTTAATTGCTATCGCTACGACCATATTACCCCGGCACTGAATGAGCTTGGCTGGCTACCGCTTCATCTCTCTAGTGTTCAGTATCGTTACAAACAAGGCCCCTCCATATTTAAACAATAATTATCAATTCGTTGCCCGTCACGGCCACGTCACTAAAGATGGTAATTCTTTGCTACTCCCTAAGCATCGCACAGATAGATATGGCAAATCATTCGTGCCTACTAGTATCCGTCTCTGGAACAGTTTACCCCCCAGTGAGAAGAACTTAAAATCAAAATTTGCCCTAGTACCAAAAACTTGTTACTGCAGAACCTGTCCACTTAGTATACCCATTCTCTGATAAACATAACACAACAGTTTTGAAAAATTCTTTACAACTGATTATTATTATTATTATTATTATTATTATCGAATAGTTTTCAACTTTTTGTTATGTGAAGTCATAGTCTTCAAATTTAATCATTTTCAGAATTTTGGGAAACAAAGTGTAGCTATATTTTACAATGTTTTAATCTCTTTTCAGTTATGTATTTGCGTGTTACAAGAGTATGTCTAGTATTGTACGTCAATGTAGAAACTCGTCTGTTACGTTATCGTAAATAAATTGTATAATCTGTTTGTAAACAACTACACAACCGTCGGACAGCATGTTGAAAGATATTTCATTTTGGTGTGATGTCAGGGAGATTTTTGGTTGACCAAGATTTCATCAAAGAATCTTGGGAGCACGTGTGAGATTTCAACCAGACTATGGAAACTGTATTACAGCAATTCAGCACTTTTCAGTAGTCTCAGATTACGTCCTGAAGAGAGAGTGAAATTGGTAGTGTGAAATAGAAGATCAGAGATCTCAGCAGTACTACAACGAGAGAACTTCATTTAATGACTAGTAGAATTAACGTGGTAAAAATCTGAAATTAATACTCTGGAAGAGAGTTGAAGCTGAATATTTTGCTTTTGCCACCAGGTGATCCTACACGGCGTGAAGGTATGTACAGTGAAACCTGTCTATGTTGGCCACCACCCGTTCCATTGAAAAGTGGCCAACTTAGACAGGTGGCCAACTTATAGAAATTAAGATTGGTGTATTTTTAGAATAGGGTTATTAGTATTACTAGATTGTATAATTTTAATAAACAATGGCACAACGGCTACTTTTAAATAAGAGTAATCAAAACAATACCAGTACTAGAAAAATACTACAGTATATTTAATATATGTACTTTTCTCTTCCTGAAAGCTAGTCTGGTGCACTGAATTATTCGAATTGAAAACAAAACACAAACAACCATAAAATTGAAATGTATGTAGGCAGTTTATTGAAATTGATATTGTAGCACACTGAGTTACTCAGATTGAAAACAATAAAAGCAAAATTATAAATTGAATAACTTATATGCAGTTTATATGATTTTTTTTTCGGCAGTGACAAATATTTTCTGTAGATACCTTTTGAAAAGTAGCAAATCAGTTATTAATAACAAATTTACTCATAATGGTTCATTTCAGACGCATATATTTTATTCTTTTTTGGCACATATGCACATTCTAATTTCGTAGTTAACTACGTTTTGTTAATGAACTACAAGTGTTTCCCTTGGAGCAAAAGATATTAAAAAAAAAAAAACTTCAGGGAATTCATATCTCAAAACCTCAGCTACCTTTCGACAAGCTGTCTGGTGCCAACAGATGACAATTGAGATCGTTAGCTTTAACCTTGAGAATTCTCTGGAATTACTAAGGCTCCCCACTGATGAAAGGAGCCGATATAGCTAATGGTTTTACCAAAACAGACAGGGTAAACAAATACGTACAGCTATTTCCTGAATTCCTGCACGTCCTTTTTCTTATTCACCTCTTCTTTCACCACCCCTTTGTCAGGGTTAGTGTTTTCGTCATTGACCTCCAAGAACAAATCGTGGCAATCTATGTTTCTCTGTCTCCAGTAACAAATACAGAACATTTGGCTCTCATATGGGAATACGAGTTAAGAAAAACAACAAAACGTATTTTGCGTGGCGAAGATACGCATCACAGGATAAACATTGCTTCAATGAGGCCAACTTTCCAAGATAGACAGGTACAGAGTAATAAGTAGCGAATGTCTTACGGGAAAATGTAGGTTCAAGACGAACTAGGCCAAGATAAGCAGGTGCCCAACTTAAGAGAGGTGGCCATGTTGACAGGTTTTACTGTACCTATCAACCAGAAACCTCTCTATCAGTTTAAGCCTGACATACACATTCAAATTAATATCCTTCAGACAGGCTACACAACAACACGTTACGCACTAAATTCAAAGCTATTATGAATATACATTTACAAATTCAATGACACGTTTTCATTTTTATCACGGTTCTGTATGGCCGTTAAACAAACAGTGGTGGACATCCCCAAATCATCAACATGTCTCACTTGCACATCATAGATGCGTCAAAAGGTACTGTTAGTTCCAGATGCTAACAGGTAGAATCTTGGTTACATAAGTCGCTCTAAGAAAAATCCTACTCAATTTTGACAAAAGATAACCTAGGTTCCACAGTTAGTAATTAGGTATAAGAGAGGACCTTATGGCCCTAATCTTGCTGCTGCAGAAAAAAAGGCAATAAATAAACAAATATGAAGATTAGAATACTTTCCGGTGACAGAAGCGCCATTCGGTACGTAGTCCACCATTATGCCATCTTCGTCCACGGATGCCAGGACTTTTTTGACCGATTTCTGGGTACGGAAGTTATTGAGGAATATTTGCTTGCAATTACTGGGAAATGAAATGAAATTAATCATTGAATTAATACTCATTTTTGTCAGTAGTTTTTAGAACTCTGCGCCCGCATTACAGACTTCGGGAAGCACAAAACCTACTGTTGTGATTGACAATTTTTATAGATTTCAAAAGGAACATCTTCCTAGCTTGATGTGGTATGCAGTCTTTGAAGAAGAGAAAAAATGCAAATAAAGGCGTTCATGAAGCTATGGGAACATTTTGTGACCATGTTTTTATTCAGGTTCTACAAAGGCATTTCAGAACATTTCAGAAAACCTTCGATTTGGTTTTCTACAATAGATATCTTACTGACTAAGAACCTGCCCTCCACTGAGACATTTCCGGGGGATGAAATTAAACATTTTTACACGATTCCACAAATCAGAATATTCTTGTTTCTTGGACATTATTTTTGCAAAAAAGTCATCTAATCTGATGCTGCTCATCTTCTCTTTGTATTCTCTGAAGTCATGAGACCTCTGAATTTCAGTACAGCAAAACACATTGACACTTTACTTTCTCAGCTACAGAATCAGATATTCTATTATGCTATGATAGAATAGATATACAGTACTGCTGATCATGGGAAAGGGCCTTGCTGTGGTGAAGAAGACCTATTGAAGCACTACGCTATAAAACGTAATCCTTCCAGTCAAAGTACGGCTACAATTCAAGATGCCGGGGATTTTACAAGTGGTGAAGCCATACACATCAACAGCCTCATCTTGGTGCCCAATGGGGAAGTTAAGAATTCTACCAGCACAAAATAGTTTAATTAAACTACCCACGTGAAAGGAATTCAAAAGTCACGTGTCTCGACTCATAGTAATGGCGAACTTATACTGTAAGAACTCTAAAGAGCAAGAATAAATTATTTCATTTGTCTAACCACGATTTACGAAATGCCAGGAGAATATTTACCTTCACCACCTACAAAGAGAGATGATTGTGTCCTGTATGTATGACTGTGACTGATACTTGCAGAGGATCTACATATCAGTTACGAGTTGAGCTGATATTGAGTTTAATGTCCCTTCAACAGTGAGGCTATAAGACGAAACCTACTGATTAACGTGGAATCCGAATTACATGAACTCCCGCCGGGAATCGAACCCGGAACTCCTACGCCAAAGGAGCGTACGCTAACTGCTTAGGCACGAAGGAGCTCGCGAGTTAAATAAAATCGTCGTGAACTTCAGTGCACCACATGAACGGCTGCTGGGTGTAGACTTCCACTTGCAAGAGAGCATCACTATCGCTAGTGCTTACTTCCTATTCGCGATATTTTAAAGACTCTGGGTGCCTTAGCTCTTATTGGTTCAATAAGAAAGCAACACTTTATATCAAAGGAAAATACTGATAAAGTTAAACATATTTTTAGTTCATTGAATTGATGATTTCAGTTCTAAGCAGAGTATATAAGAAGTGGAATGCTTTGGAAACTGTAATATATTTTGGAACTAGCATATATATTTCGTAAACTTTAATATTGTCACAGCCGTACATCTTATTATTGTATTTTTCTTTTTTTTTTTAATTGAATATTATGTAATTGTTGTTGTTGGTTAATTATATTTAATTATGCTATGGGATGTTGAAAGGACGGCCGATCTCCCCTTCTTAATTGAGAAGTTACCAATTGTTTATATTGTATATATGTATGTTTTGTTTATTTCATCTGTTCAATATGTGTGTTCTTAAATCCCAATGAACAGGATATGAAAGAGATTTTGCAGATGTTTGTTAGAAAATGGTCACCAGGTCTTACACGTGATGAGGACTTAAGCACTGAATATCAATGTGTCAATTTCTTTTAATATAACAAAAAATGTGTACGAAAAGGGAAAATACTTTAGAGTTTAGGTGCGCATGCAGCTATAGTGTTGGGTGCACAAAAGGGTGTATATGGAAAGTTAACATTGGTGACCAAAGTACAAAATAGTCATAAGATCTGACGTACGTTGCAGAAACTTGTCACGTTTTTAGCATTTACTATAAATGAGATGTGTCTCCAAAAACTGATGTAACTTCGTAGACGCACGTCAGACTATAAACCTCGGGGTCCGTCGGTCAATCTCTTTTTCGGCAACTGTAAGTCTAAATTAACAGACGGACTTCAACTGTAACTTTACTTTCTTTTAATCTTCATTTTACAAATAAACTGGGATATTAAATTCGTCTCTATTATTCAAAGTGTACTTGCACCCCCGGATCTGTCTGCAGCTAAAGATTAAGAGAGATTTAATATGTTTGTTGTTTATTCACGTGTGACCGCTCGCATACTATTAATCCTGAAGTTGAATTATAAAGTACGTTCCGCTCGCGTACTGGAGCTGCAACAATATGAATGAAAGTTGTGTCTGTTATTTATCTTTATGCAGAATTAAAATAGACTGTCAAAAAAAGCTGTTTTAATTCCATGAGTTTAATGTATGAAAATGTGGTAAGAGAAAATGGTTTAGTGTATAAAAAAGTTTTCAGTTGTTTATAAATCCTGTTCAACTTAAAAGTGGAAGCTCTCCTTTTCAGGAATGTAGTACTATATGATACTGATCAAGCCACAGAATAAAAATTTTGGGTAATGGTATTTCTGAAGAACAATCCAATGATTTATTTAGAAAAACAGCAAGAGAACTTGGACACATTTCCAAACGATCATTTGAATCAGTAATTATTATCTTTCAAATAAATAAATATATAAATAAACTAACAAAAGATTTATGAGTCGTTCTAGACACAGAGCATTTTAATTTTAATTTTATTTCCAAAATTCGAACGTGAAAAAGGGTGCCATTTTTGCCGCCCTGTATCTCCGACAGTTTTTTTTCTTTCTTTTCAATTTTCTACTGAATTTTAACTGTTAAAGTCAAGAACATTTTAGACTATCAAGGTAAAATTTCTTATTTGCCTGCCTGAATTAATCTGAACTATGCCTTTGGTAATGCCAATTTTTGCTAAGAATCCATGTAGCCTACTTTGCTCTACGCGAACTCGTACCACATTGTACCGGGAAATGTACGTATAAGTACGCAACAACACTGTACTGGTTTCTTGACTCATACAAGCACTAACTATTCCTAATATTGAGACAGACGCGGCCACCTACATATGCTTTTTAGTTTCATGACTTGCTACCGACTGCCATCTGATGTTACCCAGAGAATAGATGTTGTGGCAAATGTTACACCTTGGAGAAATTTTGTCACCTGGTACTTCTCTAATCTCATGAGAAAATGTATATTATTATATATATATTTTCGTGAGAAAATATATATACACGGTGTAAAGAAAGGTTGTTTGCAACGCTTGGGAGGTGATTCTACAGATGAAAATAAGTAAAAATGTATATGTAACACAATGTCCATCTCGGCCTCCTAACCGAGTTACGGACGTCCTAAAGGGTGGGAAAATGAACTTTGAAGGCTAATTCTGACAAAACAACAAGACAGAGAAGGGCGGTGTTAGGCGGCTCAAACAGACTCTTAACATGGACTATCCAAAGATACTAAGATTAGATGTGTACAAGGCGAGCGCAAGGGATTCCCCAAAGGACGTGAAGCATGCCGCGGACATTATGAGGGCAACGTGAGGTGAGAGGATGTATGTGAAGTGCTCATGCATACAGAAACGAATAGCTGAAGTATGTATGCGTATGCAAGATCGCGGGAGAAGTGCGTGGTTGCATAACCGTACAGGAAAGAAGCGCAATTTCGACAGGTTTATTCAAAGCATGTGTTCGAGAAAGCAGAAAGGGCAGTCCGACAGTGGGGTAGGGACATACAGCGTAGGGTCGACAGTTGTGTAATTAAAAAGCGCTAATAGGGAGGTGATGCAACGTTCACGATAGAGGAACCGAAACCTGTTCCGGTGATAGTACTCGTAGAAGACAAGCTGCAGCTGATTACTACAATTGCAATACAAACAAAAATAATGAAACACTGAGTAAAGAGATTCACACAGTACGGCAAGATACCGAGGCACAGCAAAAGTTTGAACTGACATCCAAGATTCAACGTGTGATTCTGCGCATGGAGAGTGAAAGGGCAATTCGATAAGCATTTAATAATAATAATAATAATAATAATAATAATAATAATAATAATAATAATAATAATAATAATAATAATAATAATAATAATAATAAGAAGAAGAAGAAGAAGAAGAAGAAGATGATGATGATGGTGAGGAATACGAATAAAACTAATGTTTTATTGTATTAGTGTTAGTATTAGCACCGTCACTATCAGCATTGTACTAGCTACCTGTTGTCTCAAATGGACCTACATCAAACTACAATGACCTCTCTAAATATTACAGATGCATATGTAAAATATGTCATGTCTCTCTCAATGTTCTGTGCGCATGCGTAGAAAGATTCATCGAGACACTCAGTGTGTGTGTGTAGAAACTGTCCTCCATGAGCAGCATTGCACAAGTGACATCGGTTAATAACAGACTGCCTGGTACGGCCAAATACTTCCGGTGTATCGGAAATTCGCGCCGCAGCAATCGAAATATGAGCCACGAGTTCTTCGGCTGTTTGCACTAGTGTTTCATAGACAATCCGTTTCATTTCACCCCAGAGGAAGAAGTCTATGGGTGTGAGATATGGCGAGAAAGGTGGCCATAATACTAGACCACCCCTACCAAACCATCGATTACCGAAAGTTTCATACAGGAATATCCGTACACGTTGGTCAAAATGAGCAGGCGCGCCGTCATGTTGGAACCAGAGCCGCTGTCTCAATGCCAAGGGTACATCCTCGAGAGTAGAAAAAATGAAATGAAATCTTTGAGTTTTACGTCCCACGGTTATGCCGGTTAGGCTAAAGGAGACGGTGATGATGAGTAATGAATGAAATGGTGGAATGAAGAAAGTGGGAGGAAACGGGAGAACCCCGAGAAAACCCACGCCCACGGTGTTTGTCCACCACAAAGTTCACTTGGCGGGGGCTGGGATCGAACCCGGGACCCTTCGAGAAGTAGAGGTAAGACCTCACACAAAAAGGTAAGATAATTGCCACCAGTCAGACGATTAGGTAAGATGTACGGTCCAATGAGGTAGTCATGTATGATGCCATACCAGACCTGTGCTGATGCTGCTGCACAAGGGTTGCGTGAGGATTATCCTCAGCCCATACATGACTGTTGTGACCGTTTAGTATGCCTGCTCTGGTGAATATACACTCGTCCGTTTATAAAATAACTGTTGGGAAGTCTGGCTCAGCAATAGTGCGTCGCAGAAACCACTGGCAGAAGTCCACATGCGGTTGAAAGTCTGCAGGGGATAAATCATGAACCTTTTGAAACTTAAAAGGGTGCATTCGTTCCTCGTGCACAACATGCCACACAGTTGTATGACTTGTGTTTAGCGCCTGACCTACGGAGCGCGTGCTGATTTCAGGATGAGACGTGAATGCTTCCAGCACGTTTTCCTCAAATGCAACAGTTCGCACACTGATTTCGTCCTACTTCTTGTCAGGGTTTTTGTAGTGATCCTGTGTTCCGAAGTCGGCGATCGATGGTTTGAAAGAAGACGTGCGACGGTAATCTTCTATTCGGGAACGGTTCTTCATACAGACCCATCAGACGCCAACTGATACAGACGCCTTGCCTCCCGGCTGTTACTTTTCGCCTCGCCATATATGAGATGCATATCAGCACGCTCAGTAAAAGAGTAGTCCGCCATTCTATCAGTTGCACTGTCGTTCACGGTTCTGGGAGTATCACAATGATAAGCGGTGAAACTATTTAAATGATTATTGTTTCTATTGTTTCTACTATCATTTACGTGCGAGTTATCAGTTGCCCAATTCTATACACTGAGGCCCTTATACATTTTATGCGAACACACACACACCAAAATAGCATTTACTCGACGGCATCAACTATCAAAGCAGCTCCAACTAGTTGTGGAATTCAGTTACGAGCCCTGTGCATTAGATACGCCACCTAGTGTCAAACCAGAGACAGAACCACACATGTTGCTTAGTGGACGAAGAAACTACGTCACTTGCAGTCCGAGGACGCAATTTCGTATTGAATCATGGAGAACCTTACACACATGCGGATCCTGTCATTCATAGTGGTGTTTGTGTAGGGCAAAATTAACGAGTGATTTTATATATATATATATATATATATATATATATATAGAAGTACAGTAATTACATATGAATCTACAAATGTATTACTGGTTACATGTGAAGATAGTTTGTTTTTCTTTTTTTTTTCTGAACTCCGCAAAACGAAACTGAGCTCTAACCCCACCTTTGCGACTACGTGTAGCATGAACGTTGAACACCTTTGGTGTGTAGTAAATCTGGATGATTTCTCATGGTGTGGGTAAAATAGATGAATGCAAAATCAGCGCTAATGTCTTCGTGTTGAATTACTTTCCTTCCAGTATTTTACCTTAAAAGGCTTGATACTTAAGCATAGAGTTCCGCTATTTACTTAAGGCCCTTCTAAACGCTCCCCACATCTTTTCCCCCCGATTTATGAAATTCGTGTGGAAACTGAATAAAATATTGTAAAATTTCTTGGGTAGAGCAATAAAATGTATTCGGGATTTGGACTTTTCCCTTCACCTTTTTATTATAAAAAGTTTATGTACACAAATTATAATAAGAAATTCCACTAATATTTAGGTAAGATTAGATAGGAGCCCGGTGACCAAGCGTCGTGAGAGGGGTGTAGATTAGGTATCTCTCTCTCGGTGACCGTGCGTCGTGAGTATAAGGATGGGTACCTCTCGGTGACCAAGCGTAGTGAGAGGGGTTTTAGGTGTTTCGATCAATCCGGGAAGATTGACGTTGGTCGAGGTGTGCAGGTCCTTTTTATCCTGTCTTGTCGGTTTCCTTCGTTGATTCTCTCCTTCCGACTGTTGGCGATGGTGATCGACTCCTCTTCGGGATCGTCGTCTGCTTGTTTGTGTTTATAATCAACACGTGTAGTACGCATGGCTATTGCATGGTACGGCAACGTGGGGATCCTTACAATATTCAGGTTTTGGAAAGTGGGCAACATAGTAGTTATGGTACTCATAAACTAAGAAACGATCCAAATAACATTTGAGACATTTGATAGGAATCTGGAAATCAATCTAGGGCCGCGGTGGCTCAGTGGTAGAGCGTTCACCTCTGGTGCTTGGGGTCCCGGGTTCGATTCCAGCTCCCGCCAAGTGAACTTTGTGGTGGACAAACACCGTGTACGTGGGTTTTCTCGGGGTTCTCCCGTTTCCTCCCACTTTCTTCATTCCACCATTTCATTCATTACTCATCATCACCGTCTCCTTTAGCCTAACCGGCATAACCGTGGGACGTAAAACTCAAAGATTTCATTTCATTTTTTGGAAATCAATCTTTTCTGGAAATCAATTATTTAAGATCATTTCATAAGTTCAATGATCACTGTGGGGCCGAATTTTCAAAATTCGACTACTTTCTTTCGTTTTCTCACAATTTTCAAATACCGAGAAACGTTGTGGGGAGCGTTTCGAGGAGCCTTACTCAGCAATAGGAAGTCCTTAAATTCCACAGTAACTTTGTCATGTCGTGGATAAAACTTGGAATAATTGATTTGCAGTGTATCAAATTATGTTAATAAATAGTACACATCTGGCTAGACGTGACGCTTAAGAAACGCGACCACACTTAAGCCACAGTCTGTCGGTTATAAAGAACTCTGCTTCTTCCTTTCGTAATGACAGGCAAGGCTGCCAGATTTCCAACACACTTCAGAAAGCTATTCCTAAATCACCTGGTAACTTTTCGCTTTAGAGGTGTTTTACTGCTTCATAAAACAGTGGGCGCTGTTAATTGCACGACGCGTCAAGTACGCGAGAGGATCATTTATTATTATTATTATTATTATTATTATTACTTAAATGCTCATCGAATTGCCCTTTCACCTACATGTTCAACCCCGGATGCCACTTCCCACTCCTGCTGCGTCTCGGCATCCTGCCGTACTGTGCGAATCTCTTTTTGCGGGTGAATTCCACCTGAAGAACACTCTATTTGTGTGGATAATTTCGTCGACACAAGAAATATTTAAAATTGTGCAGTCTCGCAATATCTTTTATACTTCTAACTACAGTTTGAAAAGGTTAGTCACTAAATAAAACTTGCTTTAATAATAAGAGACAAGTAAAACCACTGTTCAAACTCAGTTCATTATCGAAAACCGTAACTTATCATTCAAATGGTCTTTTTATACAACAATGGCAAAGATTAGGAATATTTTACTTTTTTCAATGCATAGGTAATCTACAATTATTCGAATTTACAACTTTGTGTGATCCATAGTTTCGTCATAAATATCCTCAAACGTTTTTTACATTCTAACGCAGTGGTCGAATTCAGCCTTAACTATTCAGTTTTTTATTCTTGCTGTTTGTATTGCAATTGTAGTAATCAGCTGAAGCTTATCTTCTACGAGTACTATTACCGGAACAGGTTTCCGTTCCTCTATCGTAAACGTTGCATCACCTCTCCATTAGCGCTTCCTAATTACCCAACTGTCGACCCTGTGTAGAGCGCTGTATGTCCCTATCCCACTGCCGGACTGCCCTTTCTGCTTTCTCGAAAACATTCTTTGAATAAACCTGTCGAACTTACGCTTCTTTCCTGTACGGTTATGCAACTACGCACTTCTCCCGCCATCTTGAATACGCACACGCACTTCAGCTATTCGTTTCTGTATGCATGAACACTTCACACACACCCTCTCACCTCACTTTGCCCTCATAACGTCCGCGGCATGCTTCGCATCCTTTGGGGAATCCCTTGCGTTCGCCTTGTACACATCTAATCTTAGTATCTCCGGATAGTCCATGTTGAGAATCTGTGTGGGCCGCCTAACACCGCCCTTCTCTCTCTTGTCGTTTTACCAGAATTAGCCTTCTGTTCAGAATTAGAAGTTCATTTTCCCACCCTTTTGGACGTCCATAACTCGGTTAGGAGGCCGAGATGGACATTGTGTTACATAGACATTTTTACTTGTTTTCATCTGTAGAATCACCTCCCAAGCGTTGTAAACAACCTTTCTTTACACCCTATATATATATATATATATATATATATATACAGTGGACTCTCTTTCATTCGAAGTCTAAGGGGACACGAAAAAACTTCGAATTATCCAGCAACATTCATTTTTACATATATAACAACAAACAAACCAAAGTACTGTGCATCAAAAACATATTTATATGGTGTAGACTTTACCTTTAAAGCAGTTTATTATTTGCGTGATCGAATACCACAAACTAACAAACGACACTGACTCCACATAATTCAAACTAAGTATACAATGGAAAATATTTTTACGTACAACACTACAACATACATTGAATAGCCCAAACAATTAAACGCCAGTAACAATTTGAATATTCTGTTCTCACTTTTACGAAGTCGTAAACCTCATTTGCTTAAATTTGATTGTTTTTGTACGTTTAATAAATCTTGAATTTCATGTATTTCGTGAAATACGATATTAATAACATTTGGTTACTTCACCAATAATTCATCTCAAATTTTCAACCAATTCTGAAACCAGGTGAGATTGGCACACATTCTCTATCTTTACTTCTTCCCCAACTCACCTTCATCTTTATCAATACATAGATTTTTTTATTTATCTTTTGTATTACTCTTTCCTATGGCTGCATCTGGATAACTGAAAACATGTTAAAACTCTATTTCCCTGCTTACATATGTCCAACATTAAAAATTTTCAATTGTATTTACTTCGAATTATCCAAAACATAGGTTCAAAAGTTCGATTTATCCACGATTTTTTACTATTGTTTTCAGTACAGTTCGTGGGGAATGGACTTCTGTTCGAATTATCCAATATTTCGAATTATCCAAGTTCAAATTAACGAGACTCCACTGTATGTATATATAACAATTAGGACGAACTGAACGTAGTCTTGGAATATTTAAAAAGTGACATGTACCTGCATAGGAACATTGTACCAAACACTATAATTACAACACATCTTCATTTTTGGTCCCTGTCTCTGCAATTTGAGCAACCACGCTAAACCAGCACAAAGCTGTTCTATGCTCCCGCTTCTTCATCGCCTCTCTATATAACAATATAGAGTCGTAAACAAAAATCTGCTGTGAAAGACTGTATAAAATATTTTTCCTAATTTGCATTTGCTTGTTCTTTTCCTTTTTTGAAACACAGCCAGTTTCTGTCTTTAGGCATTTAAGCTTTCTTAATTTTCTCAAATAAGAAACTGAAGTGATAAACTGAAACATGCAAACAATGAAACACGATACGCTCTTAAACTGATAATGAAATGTATACACTCGTTCTCAGGTTGCCATTTATTCATTTGGAATTTCTTGTAATAATGCTTTTATCACTCTATATTAGCTATGTTTCGCACAATTGGATATTTACAAAATTACTTTTTACCAATAACGAATACAGTGGCGTGCGGTGACTTTTCTCATAGGGGACTAGGTTCGAAGACATTTCTATCAGGTGTAAAAAAAATTAGAAATCGAATAAACATAAGCCTTACATAATTTAATAACAAAGAAACAAGTTAGTAAATTAATCAAATAAAAAGTGAAACAATCATATATATAATATTGTCAAATTTACCTTTATTTATATATTAGTGGAATTCTCCTGTCACCCATCTGAAGGAACTTTTCGATTACTGCGTCGTAGAAGGATCCTTGACTTTGCAGTTCATCTAGCAAGCTTTTTTCAATAGATAACAGGGAAAGTGTAGAAACTCTATTCTCGCTCTGCGTATTACGAACAGACGTCTTTACACGTTTCAAACAAGAGAATGTGCGCTCTACAGTGGAAGTGCTGACTGGTATTGTTGACACCAAGCAACATAATTTATGTTTCTGGAAACGCTTTTTCTGCTAAACCTGTTTCTAGAGAGCCTGTAAACTGATGTTAATTCACTCCGCAAATTGCTGAAATCGAAAAAAACTCCCGTAACTTGATTTAAGAGTCAAAAACAAGGAATCAGGAAATTGAGTTCTGAAGCACTGAAATTTCTTTGAATCTAACAGTTCAAGAAACTGCAACTCACTGAGATCTTGAAATCTCACCTCCATTTGTCCAATCACAGTGTCAATAATTTCATTGTAGAGACGCACATATTTAATTTTTGGATCTGCTTGGTCATCATCTTTATGTCTTTTCTTAGGAGCTTCCACGTTATCATTTACTTCTACTTTTCTATAAATCTCTTCAAAATCATTTCTTGCATCTCTAAGGTGAGATAACGTCTCTTTTACTTTTTCGATGCAGTATTTCACATCCAATGTTTTACTTTGAAGAATATTGAATAATGTGTCCGTAAGCGATAAAATATGACTGAAAACTTTTAGTAAAACTACAAAATCGAAATCCTTCAATGATAACACGTAGCCTCTTGCAGTCATGAAAGCCTCAGTGTCCCAATTATCTGGATCTTCTGCAATGTCCTCAAAAAACCGTAAGAGCTCTGTTTGATTTTCATTCACTGCATTCACAATTCTTGAACTGTAATTCCATCTTGTATTGGCGACCGTTGGAAATCGTTTAGTTACCTCCGGTTTAGCAAGAGCATTAACGCGTTTTGATGAATGCGAAAAGAAATTTGGAATGCCGCTCAATGTTTTAAATTTTACATTCCTTGATGTGATTAACAGACTGTGTAAGAACGAGATTGGGTCTGTAAGCATAGCAGTGTATGAAGAGTGCACTGGGATACCTCCTTTTCATAAGAGATTGTAAGCCGTTCAAATGTCCAGAAAACGTGACAGCTCCATCATAGCCTTGTGCTACAAGCTTTTGCTCACAATTCAAGTGAGACAGAACTTGGAAAACATGCTCACTTAGAGCAGTCGCAGTGCGATCACTACTGACGTCTATGAAACCAAAGAACCTTTCATGAATAATGCCGTCATTCACGTACCGAATGACGGTTGAAAGTTGAGAGAGCTTTGCAATGTCCGTAGTTTCGTCCAACATTATTACTATAAAAAGTGTATTGTCTATTTCTAACTTAATTTTATCCAGAATTACATCACCAACACATTTAATAATATCATTCTGAATTTTGTTTGATGTTTCTTTAAAGGCTCCCGCACTATGATGAGAATTCAATTTACTATCGTATTTAGAGAGTAACTGAATTACTTCAATAAAGTTTCCCTGATTGACAGAATCTCCCTTTTCTTTATGTCTAAATGGTAGCTCTTGTTTAGCCAAAAACAACACACATCTATCAATCGCTTCATTACTTCTCGGTTTGAATCAACCTCTGTATTATGCTTTAAAACATCTAACCTTCTTTGCTCGCTCAATTGAAAATCAATTCTGGTTCTCCCGAAAGTTTTCAATTTTGTTATTGCGGACAGGTGTGAATAGCACTTTTCGTGGCGCATCTTGGCTTTGTGAAAATTGTTCATGTCACAAAATCCATCATTATTCCACACGTCTTCTTCTGTGTGGAACAGAACACAAGGCCAGCAGTATAGTTTGTTTCTTAACTTACATGCAGTTAACCATTTTGAAGAAGCATAATAGTCAGTTTTGAAATTACGTGTATAATATTTCATTTTTGTCTGGATTGAAATACTTGGAGTTGGTCTACCATTGGTTATTATTTGTTGCATTTCCTGAAAACTAAGGCCCCCAAACGATACCATGAATAATTTGTACAAAACACAGCATTGAAAGGCCCGATCCCCACTCCTACACTCCCCTGTATCAATTGAAATACCATTGCTTGCGCCATCCCTCTGCTGCAAGGGGCTAGATTTCTCAGCCGAGTCCCCTTCCATACTTTATACTTCGACTCACTTTCAAAATATATTGATAATGCAACAAGTTCACACTTCACTAGATCTCTTATAGTGTCAAGAATAATAATGTAAGTTTAATTGAGTCAATACTATAACTAGTAAAAAGCAAATGAACATTAAATTTACTTACGACGGAACGCCCAAACTTAGATTCTACACAGCGCGATACGCGCACTAGCTGACTGGAACCTGTTTCCTTCCCCGAGAAGAACCGATTACAGCCAGAACTTTTCCGATCTCTACTCAGCTGTCGCAGCCAGCGGACGGGCGCGGATTAAAGTTGTGTGAGAATTGAAACAGCTATTTTACGAAGAAAATAGAGAAATATAAACATTGGTTCTGGTTTCTTCCGTATATATTTATCACAACGTACTTTAATTAAAATGCCAGGGGACTAGCCTAGTCCCCTAGTCTCCTTGACGGCACGCCGCTGAACGAATATTATCGCGAAAGTAAACTGAATTCCCATAGCAGAAAGTGAGCAAAGAATAACTTATTCCTGAGAAAAATATTCTATTAAAACATCATTTACATGGATGAAAGAAGTCAATCTTACAAGGGACGTATGGGAATCGTGACAGCTAGATATTTATGAAGATTGGTACCCCTGACTAAATGTGGATCACTGATCATCGTAGTGATAGTCACTTGGTGCGGAAATGCCTTGTTTACTCGCTACGTATAATACATATACCAAGTAGTGACCGGGTGAAGCTGTGACGAATTATTCCCCAAAACGGCCGGAAAGGGCCAGAAAATGAAAAATGTATGCAGGTAACCTAATACGTACTGGAGGGGGACACGTGACTAAGAATATGACAGTAGTGTTGCCATCCTAACACAAAGAGTAGTTTTTGAAATAGAACGTCTATCATTTTATGGTATTAAAACAATTGGCATAAAACGTGAAAGAAAATGAGCAAAATTTGGGTTGTTAGTGTTGCCAAATAAGGGAGATATGAGGCTCTAAAATTGGGAAGTTATCAGGTCCGTACAGAGAAACGAACAAATGTACAACAACAACAAGACTGTAGAAGGAACAAATGTACAGTAGGGAGCATGCAGTGACTAACGGGTTTGATACGTTATATCGAGTGTGCGGCTAGGGAGAGAAATGTACGTATTTTGCTATACTATCTATGGCTTTTCTGTTGTATGTATTGGTGTATTATCTTAAAAATATTTTGCGTCTGTATACTGGTAATCTGAATGCAGTATGTTTTATCTTCATCGTTGTCTCACATGACAAAGTTTCCTATACTCTCGACTGACACCTACTACAAGACACTAATCTTTGCGAATCGATTCTGACGTACTTTCTTGTCACAGATTGTTATCTTTCGTGCACAGCTTTCTGTATTCTTTTCAGGCGCTACGCCTTCGTTTCTGTGGTTTGGAAGGCATTCAGGATGTTATGCAGTGTTGCAACCCGAAGACAGTTCGGTTTATTGCTCTTGGGAACGGTTCGAAATATCGATTCCTCACACACGTCATTGCAATTGCTGTGTTACAAGAATATTTACTGTCCACACTTTTGCATTATGTTAAATGGGACTACTACTTTCTCCGACTATGTACCATGTGTCCTTTTTGGGCGAAACCTGTATCAAGTTCGTTCGTCACTGGATGCTGTAGTTTTCTCCATACTGTACATTTGTTCCATCTACAGTCTTGTTGTTGTAAATTTGTTCGCTTCTTCGTACCGGCCCCATAATTTCTCAACTTTAGAACCTCATATCTCCCTTATTTGCCAACACTAACAACCCAACTTTTGCCTGTTTTCTTTCACGTTTTATGTCAATTGTTTTAATACCATAAAATGGTATATGTTCTATTTGAAAAAAAGTTTGAGTTGGGATAGCAACACTGCTTGTGTGACATTACTGGCATGTTCTTCGTCATATGTTCCCCGCCCGTACGTATCAAGTTACCTGCATGCATTTTTCATTTTCTGCTTACAGGGCTCATAGTGGTCTGGGCTCTTGCAAATAGTTAAAAAGTGACCAAAAGCACACGAAAAAGTTACTAAAATCCCATCATGCCCTTTGTCAATATCTCCATCACCTCTCTCTTTGTTTGTTGTTTTGTTTCATCTTTTCTTCTTTACTTTTTTTGAACTTCCTTTCTTAGGTTTTCTAAGTATGCTTTGTAGTTACGGTAAGCAGACTTAGCAGATATAAGAAGCTTCTAAGTAAGTGGAACAAGTTCTGGTCTATTTCCGAATTTCTTCATCCCAGACATTATATTTAACTTAGCATTAAGAGTTCTCAAAGTCATGAAATATTCAAATTCATCACCTACTCTTAAGAAGAACATACAAGAAGCATAACACATGACGAACATAATGAACCACACAAACACAACGTTGAGCGAAGTGTTAACTATTACGAGAGAAAACTAAAAGACTATTATGATAGAAGAAAGAATAGACACAAAAGGATTCTCAACCTCACCTTGAGAGCTTAAGCATCCACCAACCATCTACTGTGCTTTGGAAAGAATAAAAGCTGAAGTGAGAATAAAGCTGACTATTTCACATGTGGCAGCAAGTACTGAAGCTTTCAGAAGAGTAATGAGTAACAAGCTTCTGCCTTTTTTTCATTTACTTTTATAATATTTTTCTTAGAAAACTGCCAATCCAAAACATAACTCACACGAACAAGTAACTTTACTTCCCAAAAAAGTAACTTTTAGTGACAAATTTGAAAAAAAGTAACTTTTAGTGTCCAACTTGAAAAAAAAAAGTTAACTTTTAGTTTAAAAAAAAAAGTGACGCGCTATGAGCCCTGTGCATTTTTCCAGCGTTTGTGGAGTACAACTCGGCACAGCCTCACCCGGTCACTGCTTTGTGTATCTATTATACGTAGCGGGTAAACAAGGTATTTCCGCACCGAGTGACTATTACCATGATGATTAGCGATCCATAATTAGTAGGGATGGCCAATTCCGGAATTTTTACTTTCCGGAATCCGGAAAGTAAAATCGGAAAATTCCGGAATTCGGAAAAATTCCGGAATTCAGAAAAATTCCGCATTTCGGAAAAATTCCGGAATTTGGAAAAAGTCCGGAATTCAGGAAAATTATTTTTTTCTTTTTGTAATCCTAAGAATTTGGTTCAAATGCAAACGAACAAATTTCCTTTTTGTAATCCTAGGAATGTATGATGCAAGTTAAGCTGAAACTTACATCCTATAGTATACACTACTCAATCTTCCCTTAATTTTTGTTTTACTGTGATATTGTCCAGAGATAAGACATATATCACACTGAGATAAACAACTTGACATAATGAAGATATTATCATACGTAGTTTTCCAGAAAATCGTGAGAAACGAATTTTTATGAAGTTAAAATATGCGTCGCTTGTTGCCAGTGTGATGCAATTGATAACTTTTATGCTGGAATAGTCTTATTATTATTATTATTATTATTATTAATCGTTTATGTACTGTAAAAGAAAAATATGAACCGTTAAGTAGTAGATTTTATCTGTTGTCTTTTGATATCTTCTAACAGTAATAACAAACTGCTTGCAAATACGCAATGATTATCAAGGACAATGGCATATTAATGTAAGGACTACTCTCCAGACTAGCAATAAACAATAAACAATAACAGATAAACAATAGTTGCAAAAAAAAAAAAAAAGTAACTAACTTGGGCACGTCAGAATGTTCGTGAGAATATAGGGATGCATTGAGACTCTAGCAAAGAGCGTGGTGTTATTATTACTCAAAGGGCCGTACGATGGAGGCATTAACGTTAATGTTAATAACACTAATGAGCACTTACTTGCTCTAACGGTTAACCTAATTTTTGAGATGATTCTTAGAAGTGAGCGTGTTGGCATGCAGTTACAAGACTTATATCCATTATTTAAAAAGCACACGTTATCTGTGGAGTACTAACGATTTGCGTCACTATCGAACACTAACGTAGCACTAGCGACGTTTAAAGTCGAAATTGGGGTCTGACATAAGTGGCTTGTCAACTTCACGGACATTATATTTTCCTTGAATGCGAGAATTTTGCGCCCGGGAAATTTGCGCCCTACCACAAAAATAAGAAAAAATTCGCTCGCAATATATTTGCACTGGGATGTTTGCGCCCTACCGCAAAAAAAGGAGGAAATGCGCCGGCTATATATTTGCACTGGGATGTTAGCGCCCTACAATTCAACTTATTTTTGTATTGTGTAAAGTAACTTCCACTCACACTTGAACTAGGCTTGCCTCTCATCGTCTCAGTGAGTTACTCCATCCGTTATAATATTTCGAACAAATGAAAAAAATACTAAAGGGCAATCCATACAAATACAATTTTTCATTATACTACAAAATTTACAATAAAAGTATAAATGACTGATATATAATTATTTATTAATATAATCAAAGAGTATAATTTAATCTACAAAAGGCTGTTTGGCTCTACCCAGATATCTCTGTTCACAATCCTTGCGAGTTGTTTGGCTTTTCAGGACACAAAATATAGAAAAGAAAATGTAAAGTGAATGTAAAATCAGTTCAGTAATATTATCAAGAAAACTATGTACAGTGTGTTTACTTGCTCGAATTACACTTCAAACACAATTGCGTTCAGTCGTTCTTTCAGAAAAAATGTTCCGGGGGGCACACTTAGTATTCCGGAGGGGGGTCACTGCTGGTACTATTCTATTTATTATTATATTATAGACGTATTATTTTGATCTCCTCCGAGGGGGCACCCTGAGAGCTCTGGGGAGGCCAGTGTTCCCCCAAAATCATCTCTGGAAGAAGCAGTGATTGCGTTGATCCGTTGTGTTCTTTTGGCTTATATTGAAGTTTATTCTCCCCTTATATAGCCACAATGAAAATAAATCACAAATGGCATGGTTGTGGGGGAAGGATTGTTTATGCTGTAATGTCAGCCCCTCCGAGCAAATGCGTAAGATCCAATAGGTTCTTTTATTTCGCAGGGCTCAAACTTCCCGGTGGAGGTACATCGCAGGCGCAATTTTCCGTTCTTGAGGTAGGGTGAAAATTTCCCAGACGCAAAATTCTCGACACCGTTCGAATGACCTCGGAAGACTATATCTTTTTCAATACTTTTTTATATTCTTTTACTCGAGATTTCTTGATAGCTTCTTATTAAAATACTTACTAATATATCCTCATTTTATTGTCCTAACCAATCAATATGGGTATGTTGTCAGTAAAATATTTAGTTTGATCGAGCCTCTGGTGTGTAACCGCAGTATTTCATATCATTTCCCCATTAGAAATCTTAGCTAAACGAACCAATATATGTTGCCAATAAAATAGTTTAGAATGATTCAGCCCCTGGTAAATAACCACAGTATTTCGTGACAGACCCCCCCCCCCTTCCTATTACCATACTCTAGCTACGTGCCTGACTCAGCTAATTCTCTACATTCTTTACCAAGCACACATTTTCTAAAACGGAAAATGCTCTCTAAATACCTAAGCTCATTATTTTCAGCAGATGCACAAATTGGGTAACATTCTATCTACATGAATGTTATATAGGTCGATTACTGGAAACCGCTTCTCGCTATCTATTACCATATTTACTATATAATGATTAACGTTAAAACCGGGAATGGTTGATATGTACCGCTTCCAGTTTGAATATTACATTCATCAGGAAACTCGATTCTTAACTATTGACTCTGTACATCATGGCCAAAATTGATGATAATCCATCAGATAGTTCTTGAGGCTGTTTGTTTCACTGACGGACAGAATGAATATATGGCTATAGAGTTTTGATAAACTAAATTCGTTAATGAGTGATGATGGAACAAATATAAGAAAGGGAACCAAGAGTAGGCCTAACACCAGGAAAATTTTCGAACACAAAAATAGCCATCGAAAACCCACATGTCCTGGGTTAGAATACCACAGATGAAAACTCTACCACTGAGTCATCAATCACCCGCTTGTTAGTTTTATTAATTATTATATTAATATAAATTAATGAATGCCAGCTTATGTTAATTATTGAACAATTACCTTGTATACTTCGTAAAGTCAAAAATTATAAATTTGTATTTACTGTACATAGGTATGTTGACAATAAGCGAATGTTATTAGAATATTTCTTGAGATTTCTTTTCCTTTACTGCCTTTCGCCTGGTTAAAAAGTAGTTTGCAGTGCTTTGGAGCAGCTGCAGGTGGGAACGCGATAATGTTTGAGACATACCGGCAACTTTTTTGTGTGCGAAAATAAGACCTTCCTCATAAAGCAGTAAATAACTGCAGCAGCAATTGTCTACATAAGTGATAAAGACATATCCAACTACAAGAAACTAATACAGTACGGTATATATATTCATTATTGTGTTTCTCTTTTAACAGCTACTAGCTAGGGATGGCCAATTCCAGAATTTTTACTTTCCGGAAACCGGGAAGTAAAATCGGAAAAATTCCGGATTTCGGAAAAATTCCGAATTTTTTTCTAAATTCCGGATTTTTCCCGTATGTCGGACTTTTTCTGAATTCCGGAATTTTTAGGATGGCAATTTTTATAAATATCTAGATGTCACGGTTCGCATACGTCCCTTGTTTGTTTCACGATTCCCGAAGGCGCCTTACGGTTACTGAAAGACAAACGCTCATTACTTATTATTCATCTTCGTATTCAATCGTAAGTTCAACGTCGCACGAACGAGATACTAATTATTAAGTTAATGATGTAAGAGCAAAAGAAATGCAAATAAGGGAGAAAATCGTCATAAACTTATTTGCGCATTATTTATGGTGTATCCGGCTCAGACAATTTAATGCTTTCTCTTTTGAAAGTCTGCTACCTTTAAACAAATAGTGTAAATAATCGTTTTACTTTCTCGCAACGGATGTATATCAGCAACGAGCAGACGAAGCAGCCAGTGCCCTTGGCAATCAACTTCAGCCAATCACAGTCGTACTTGTGCTTACGTCACTATGGTAGGTGGGAGTCACGTGAGCCGCGAGAACAAGGAGAAAACGCGAGAGGTAGCCATCATTAGGTGCCAAGAAAGTTCAAGGAAGAGACACACCTTCTCCTCGCTGCTGAAACAACTCACATAAAATATAATATCGAGCACATCCGTTTGTATTTGCACAATTTAAAAACATCAACATCTTTTGTTGTCATAATATTACCTTTTACTTGTAAAGACATGTAAATATAGTGTTATTATTAAATATAATTGCAATTTGTGTGTATCATTAGCGTTATTCTGGCCTGCCTCACATGTTCGTTCGCTTTGTTGTGCATGGTACGAAATACATATTAATGCTAACAAATTATTGTTGTATTGTTTTCCAGACTAAAAGATGCTGAAATTTTGTCCTATTTGTACTTTTAAGGTTGTTATTTGAATTTTCGCCTATGTGTAGTTAGCGGTGAAAGAAGCTATTCTTTTGTAATAACTTGTTTCGTCGTTAACGCTCGGGTGAAAGGTTCAATTAATGACTATTTACTGTAATGTTTGCTCTACTGAGATTACCATCCTATGGAGTAAACATCAGAAAAATGGTGCCGGGACATGTGTCAAATCAGTAACCTTTTTCTTTTTCGTAAATTCTCAGTTTTGTGTTAATGGGTGTAGGCCTAGGTATTTTAGACTATCTAAAATTGCTGAGTTATATTTGCCGCCATCTTGATATGTTGTTACGTGCATGAAAATGTCGTGGCGATATCCAGATTTATCACCTTCATCTCTCTTTTTAAATTGAGAGAATTATTTTTTTTTTTTATCATTAGCAACCTTAGATTTTTCAAGAATTAGTTAAATTGTTTGTGTTAGCAAATTTGTTATATTTGGATCGTCATGGCTGAAGGCGATCTTAGAACGGTAATTCTCGCGATGAAGCGGAAATTAACTGCATCAATTAATGCATTGGGAGATAATAAAAACCGTGTGGGTAAAAGTGTTGTGGCGATAAGCGAAAATCAAGAGAAAATGAAAGAAGATTTTATGGAATTACGCAGTGAGTGCAGCGAAAATATTTCCCAGTGCAAAGAAGGCATAACTGACGAAATTAACAAGGTGAATCATGTGATGCAAAGTGAAATTAAGAAGTTGAGTGAGTGTATTTTAGCAGTGCGTCAGGAACTGACTGAACAAATTATGGCAGTGGAGTTGAAATGTTTCAATACATGTGAAGAAGTGCGTAGAAGCGTCAGAGAATTAGCCGAAGCGATACAGGATGTACGGGGCACAGTTGAAGAAAGCACGCGCCAAGTGAATGACCAGCAACGGCAACTGAACGAGTGTCATACAAAGCGAGTGATTATGAAAGGAGACTGCGTTTGGTTGAAAGTTTGAATAACTTCCGCGAAAGTAGATTACGTAAGTACGAAATAAGGCAAAGTGAATATAACGCGGCAATACAAGAGTGTATCCAAGTATGTAATGAACAAAGAGAGTTGAGCCACCAGTGTTACGAAACTTGTTTGCGTGCTTGTGAGTTGGGTGAACAAGTCAAGCAAGAGCTTGATAGACTAACAGAACCAGTGTATCGCATAGAATTAGTAAATGTGCGCCAAGACGCAGGAAGTGATATGTCGCAAAGAAATAACGGCTCCGTGCGCAGTGTGAAGCGTGAGAGGAAATCAAGTTGTAACTCTTAAAGGGCGTCTCATACGGATGTGGAAAGTGGTGTAATACGGAAGACGGAAAGTGATGTAAAAGGAAAACCCGTATACTAAGCGCGCAAGAAACACTTAAGCAACTCTCTACATTTTCAGGTGGTATGATGAAAGAAAGTGCAAGTGAATTTTTAGAAAATTTTGATAGAGAAATGTCATTCGTGGGAGTGCCGCAGAGTGAATATTTAACAATTATGCCGCTCATTCTTAAAGATAGTGCACTGAAATGGTATGATCTGCATGGTAAGAGGTGCCAAACTTTCCAAGAGTTTGTGATACAGTTTCAAAATGCATTTGAAAGTCCGTTGGGGAAAGCTACGTGCTTGCGAAACTTACGTTCTATTCCGTTCGATCCAAAGCGTTACAGTAGTGTTGTTGACTTTGTGACTGAGCGTTTTAGCCAAATTCAAGCTCTGGAAGAGTATGAAAACCCAACCATTACGTTGACACACTTCATCACTCTCCTGCACAAGCGATACCAATTAGCTATGATGGGTTCCATGCCGGATAACGTTAACCAGTTTCTTGCGAGTGTGCAGTCTATTGAAGAATTCTCAGGTATAACGAATATGTATGACAATCAGCGTAACAAGCAGAAACACAAAAGTGGTGCAAGTGTTAATGTGAATAATGTGAAAGCAGAAACGAATAGTGAATTGAGCAGTGACCAAAATTCGCGTCCGAATTTCAAACCAAGCTGTAAAAAGAAATTTTATGAACGTGGACGGCGTAGTAATTTTAACAAAAAAAATAATGCGAATGGGGGAATCGTTCACAAGGGAATACGCAAGAGAACGTACGCGCAAAAGAAGATAGAAGCGAACCGCAGGGTGCAGGAGCACAAGAAAACCAAGCTAGTACACAAAATCCTCCCAGCCCTTCGAATCAACGGTAATTGGTTCTCTAAGTTTAACAGAGGTCCTAATGTGAACAACGCTAACAATCAACAACGACAGTTTACGTACCAACAAGGTGGATTTCATCCACAGGCCGCTATGCCTTTAAACTAGTAGCGCCCTCCCACTTGATTACAAAGGGGAGGGATTTCAGTAGTGTAAATAGGATTACTTTTCCACACATGTGCAACGAAGAAGATATGCAAGCGGACGATGACATAGATAATATTAATTAAAAGGAAGTAATTACGTGTGAATTAGGTAGTAATACTATGAGAGTGAAAATTTAGTTAAACGAACCTAAAATTTGCTTATTAGATAGTGGATCGGAATTGTGCTTGTTACGGTATAACATTTTTCGAGAAGTGACTAAATGTGTAACGAATGTGCATTTGCAGAAAGGAGAGCATATTGTTTTGTGTGATTTTCTTCGAAGAAAGAAGAATGTGAAAGGAAAGGTTAACTTACCGGTACGAAATGAAGATGTTGAGGTGCCAGTTGAATTTCTCGTACTTCCAGAGCTACACGAAGACGTCATACTTGGTGCAAATCTCCTTGAGAAATTAAACAGTCATAGATTTTAAGCGAAGTAACTTGCGTGTTGAATTTCAAGGAGTTAGTGGTGAAGTGCCGTTAATACAGAGAAATAGTGAAAGTGTCACTGTAGCTAATGTTAGTGAATTTAAGTATGAGGTAGCCCCTATTGTTGTGTTGTCAGAAATAATGGACCTTAATGAGTTTTATGCGAAAACAGTGAATGTGTTTCGCAGTGGGTGCGCCGAAACTGTAAAGGAAAATGAAGCTAGTGACCAAATGGAGGACTTTCCACCAATTTATACTTTACTGTAGATGAAATAAGGGATGCAGTTACTCGCGCTACGCTGTTTAATAAGAACAAGAAAGAAGAATTATTTCAGTTGTTATTGAAACACAGAAGGGTGTTCGCTCGTTTTCCTGGCTTGTGTAATAAATTTCAGTACCGATTAGAAGTAGATACAAGTGAACCTATTGTTGCTCGTCCTTACGATATTCCGCACAAATACAAGGAAGGAGTGCGTGAAGAAATCTGCAAATTATTAAAGTGGGGTATAATTCGACCTAGTTCATCGTGTCATCTGTTACCGTTACATATAGTGCTGGAAAAGGGAAGAAAATTAATCACTACTGAATCCCGATGAATGAAGACTAGTTCAATAACATTTTCGAGGAAAACAGGAAGAAAGCAAACGAAGATTGCATGGTGCAAGCGAAAGAAGAAAGTGAAGACGACAAATAACGAAAATATTTAACATTTTCGTCAATAATATGTTCTGTGGTATGTGCGACACAGTTACTCAGACGAGCGAAACTTGTTCAGTCTATAAGAGAAATACTACCAGTAGTGCTTTAAAGAAGTAAGATCGAATTTATGGAGATATATTAGAAGTTGTTAGAGTATAAACACATTGTATTAGAGTATTCCTTTTGTTGTTAGATGAACAACATTGAAGTTTTACCTTGAAAACCTACGACCACGTTTCGCCATGAATTTCATGTGCAATCAGTTTCTTTCTTTCTTCCGTAAAACTCTATGGGATTTCCTTAGTATAACTTCTTTTTGTTAACCACATCTCTTGTGTTTTCGTGGTCGTACTTTTTTTTTTTTTGAGGAGGGGGGGGGGGGCAATGGCTTTTCTTCATATAGTCGTCAGACCATCCCTAAGATGGATACAGGTTGGCATCTGTAGACATCTGACATTGCCTCAATATAAGACTCCATCATCCGAGTTTATATTGATTTATTTCCATCTTTATACTAATATCCATATAATAGTCGTAATTAAGATTACACGTGTAGGTTTATTATGTTATCTACATATTTTTATTCAGCATCATATCCTATATATGTATATTTTAGTATCACGTGTATGTTTGGTGAGGTTGCATGTTGGTGGCGAAAATGGGTCATGTCTATCGTGTTTGATGCGCATGAAGAGAGTGTAGCAAATGAAGAAATATTTACATTTCTTTTGTCAACTCATCCCAAGTCAACTTCCTTTTAACCATGGTCACGCTAATTTACCCTTATTGTAATAATTACATGTAACACGTAAAGAATATACACTTGCTATACATACACGAAGAATACAACACAAGGAAAAACACACGTATATCCAAACAATAAGAAGAACACACATTTCATTCACATTCCATTTAACGCGAATGCAGGAGCAACAGCAGCACATTTAATATATATATATATATATATATATATATATATATATATATAAAAGTGAGATGCAAATCATATGTTGAATAAGTCTATGCGCAATAAAGTATAGTACAGAAAAAAAAAATCTCAATAATGGCGCCCTGTATTCAGAAAAAAGGAAGTTCTAAGCTAATATAGGAGGAATGCAGAGAACTTCAAGAACTTCCATTGATGGACCTAGCCCTATCCAATCGGAAGAGGATAGGAGCAGAAGATTCAGTCGTCGTGTTCATTCAATGGGAAGAGAATGAACGAAGAGACCAGACAGTGTGGACAGTGAACAATCTGAACAGCGTTGCGTGTGCAGACAGTAAACATCATAAATAGTGTGTTCTGAGCGAACAGTGAAGTGTTATTCTTCAAACTGAGAAATATTTATTTTAATATCTATCTTTTATTTTTCAATTAATTGACAAATGTTTTATAAGTTGAAGTTAATTCATTATTTTAAGTGCTTTTTCATTTTATTAATATTATGTTGCAATATTTTAGTGTGTGTTACATATCCATTTTGTCATTATTATTTGAGTGAATTTGCATTTGAATTATTACTATTATTCATGAATATATCATCTAATTATGGACTGACTAAACATTTAATATCAGTGAGTGCAATGTTAAACCAAGTGCTTGTGCGAACTATGACTTAGCCAGTGTATACTTGAATAACTTACAGTGTGTCCCGTCATACGCAAGTACTAACAATAAGTGTTGCCAGGGTTCTTAAGGTAAACGCATCTATCAGCTGTTCGGGAGCCATCTGTCATACGCTTATTCGTGCATTATTTTTGGTGTATCCGGCTCAGACAATTTAATCCTTTTTCTTTTAAAAGTCTGCTACCTTTAAACAAATAGTGTAAATAATCGTTTTACTTTCTCGCAACGGATGTATATCAGCAACGAGCAGACGAAGCAGCCAGTGCCCTTGGCAATCAACTTCAGCCAATCACAGTCGTACTTGTGCTTACGTCACTATGGTAAGTGGGAGTCACGTGAGCCGCGAGAACAAGGAAAAAACGCGAGAGGTAGCCATCATTAGGTGCCAAGAAAGTTCAAGGAAGAGACACACCTTCTCCTCGCTGCTGAATCAACTCACATAAAATATAATATCGAGCACATCCGTTTGTATTTGCACAATTTAAAAACATCAACATCTTTTGTTGTCATAATATTACCTTTTACTTGTAAAGACATGTAAGTATAGTGTTATTATTAAATATAATCTCCAATTTGTGCGTATCATTAGCGTTATTCTGACCCGAGAAATGCTGCCTCATGATTGTTCGCTTTGTTGTGCATGGTACGAAATACATATTAATGCTAACAAATTATTGTTGTATTGTTTTCCAGATTAAATGATGCTGAAATTTTGTCCTATTTGTAAGTTTAAGGTTGTTATTTGAATTTTCGCCTATGTGTAGTTAGCGGTGAAAGAAGCTATTCTTTTGTAATAACTTGTTTCGTCGTTAACGCTTGGGTGAAAGGTTCAATTAATAACTATTTAGTGTAATGTTTGCTCTACTGGGATTACCATCCTACTGGGATTAACATCACAAAAAGAGAGAACTCCTAGAAACACCTTACTCTGTGATTATTTATCCAAAAAACCAATATCGCGCATCGATGGTTCGAACTTAGTAACTTTGGTGCCAGAATTGAAAACTCTACCGACTATGACACTGAATTTGTGTTTAGTATGAACATAAAATATATTTCACACCTATGTAACATCTGAAACATGTTCGATCCCTTGGATCAGTTTCTTTCATTCAATAAAAAAGATGATAATGAACCGTCAGCAACAAGGAACCAGTTTGCTTTCCTAGTTCCAAAATACAAGGATTTACGCGAAAAACAAGATATACATCAGAAACATACGATGAAAATAACATATTTAATTTACGATTTCTTTCGTACCGTAAATGTACGAAGGCGTCAAACATTAAAACAGGAATTGCACATCATGAAACTTCATTACTTCCACGATGTTCTCGAAACCTATTATATTATCTTATGATAATTTAAATCGCGAATTCTAACCATCCCCTTCTCTTTCATTTCACTGCAAGTTGCTAATTAAGAAATTGTTTTTCTTTTTTTTTTTAAGAAAGAAAAAAAAAGACGGGAGCTAACAGGGAGTATCCCCATAGCACACCCTCCAACTCCCAGAAAGTTTTAGTGCAAACTCTCAAAACTGCATTCCAGTTACAAAATATTTTTGTATGTGTTGTCTGAAAGAATCTTCTTTTATTATACTTTTAGCATTTCGTATTAGTATTGAAAAGCCATACATAAATTTGACATAAACAACGATTAAAGAGAGAGAAAATGAAACTTTCTTGAACTCATGTAAAATAAATATTGTTTGCGAATTGCTGCATCGTTTTTAATATTGATGTAATTTATAAATTAGAAAAAACAATATTTTCTAAAAGCTTATGAAACGAAATTTGATGAAAAATGATTAACTATGTAACTATAACTGTATAGCAATTAATAAATACTGCATTATAAGCACAAAGTAGAAAGTACCCTTTGGTGTCTATAGAACTCATGCTTAAAGATTATGAGTCCAATTAAATAAGTCTGGCTATCCACTGAATATTAACCCAATGAATACGCCGATGTGCAACTTTATTAGCAGTTTTTATAAACACATAAGGACTTCTGAAATAAAACTCTTTGAGAAATACACTAAAATGAAAACCCAAAAGCTAAAATACGAGTGATCGAATTCCAAAATTATCTAATTGGCGTGACTAAGCTACTTTCACTTAATGTAAGGTAGAAAACTGATAGAATCGAAACTAGTGGGAACGAAAACTGACGACAGTTGCAATTATGCGTACATTGGAAATGAATTTGCCATTGCATCGTTCATCTGAGTGTATTTTGTGGACCATTTACCAATTTTATATTCCAGTACATAAGTGAAAGGAAAAGTTAATGCGCACAACTACAGAATGTAGGTTTGTTACACATCATTAGTACACAACACAGAAAAGTTTTTAAATTTGAAGTTGGTAATTAAGAAAAACAAGCACTGAACCACACCTGAAATCATCTTAGAATTTTCAATCGAAATTCGCTGGCTACTTAACAGAATTTTCTGACTTCTCCTGGTCTTCTCAAATTCCCGAAGTTTTCTGTTTTTCCGAGTTTGTCGTCACTTGACACTATTAATCGTATTAATTTATCGCGGATTGCATCTATTGTCTTGGTTAGGTAGCGATTATCCAAGTTCGAAGTCGGAGGATTAATAACTGATGAAAAGTATAATAATAATAATAATAACAAACTACAGTTCTATTTCCATTTCCTTTGCTATCTGTTTGTTTATGATGATACATTGTGAAGAATGGTTACTCACAATGTTCAAGAAAGCAAACAAATAAAAATATGTTATATCGTTGGAAATGGTGCCAGTCTACTCCCTCATGAAGCAAAGTTTAATATCAAGAGCATGGAAATAAAAGAGTCCGAATCATGGAATATGACTCGTCTCTACTTAAAATAAACTTCAGATCTTAAATCTCACAAGGAAGGATCACGCAGTGGCTCCGCTGAGATCCGAACGAGACAATTGTGTTTGCATTTGATATGTTATAACTAGATGAATCCCAAAGTTATATGTGCCACCGGGCGGAATATCGTGAGTTACAACATATTTTGTAATCTAAGAACTACAGAAAAATTACCTGGCAGAATAGTTTGAACCGAGTCATTTGTTTGGAAACGGTTCGGTAAATGGAAAACTCGGCCAACACGTATCCCATCGTTTTCAACGACAAACTTTTTGGGGTAAAAACTTTGTCCCACGGTCCCCTGCAGGGTCCCAGATGGCGTCCAACTCAAAATTTTCAAAAGGCAAGGGGGGTTAAGTGGCACATCATTTGAAAGCTGTTGTAAAATGAAAGAAAATGCAGTAAGTCTCGACTCTCTACAATAACCTTGTGCAAAATGACTGAGGGTCAAAGTGTAAACAAAAACTTAATTGACAAGTCCATGGCAACCCCTATAAATAGGAAACGGTGAGACAATGTGAAAACAAGAAAGGAAGTGTAGCATTATTTTCAAAGTACAACGATTTAAGTGAAAACGTCTTGTCCCAGGGTCCACACATGGTCCGAGGTGGGATCCGACTAAAAAGTTTCAAATTACAAGAGAGGCAGGACATCGTTTGGAAGCTCTTGTTAAGTGAAAGAAGATGGAGCACGTCTCGACTTTCTACGACAACCCTGTCCAAAATTACGGTGGGTCAAAATGTAAACAAAAGCTTATTTGATAATCTAAGGCCACCTTGAATCCAAGATGGCCGCTTAAAGCATATCACGAAAGGATAACATACCAAACTGCAAAATAAACTTCAGATCTCAAATTGGTCAGATTGGTAGGCGATTTGAGTTTAAGCTTACGAATGTTCTCATCACTAGCACACGATATGCCACACTTCCAGTAGTTGTATTTTAAACTATTAGAAGTTATTATTAATATCATGGTAGTTTGACCTGAGCTACGTCAAGAATAATATACTTACACAATGGCAGGAAATAAGTTTTTCAACATAGGCGTATGAGCTGAACAATGAATACACCAGTAAACGATTTCCTCAAGATGTATCATGCATATGCAGCATATGAACATATTACACAAGGTAACAGAATCATATTTTTAACTCCCACTCAGTTTTACGAGAACCGACTAAAATCTCATCAATACTACAGAACGGAAGTGCAGTATGAAGAACTATAAAACTTATAGCAAAATCATAACAACATTTGCCACAAAGCCACTGGATGCCAAAAAGTAAAGTATGATCCTTATCGGTAAAATAAGAAGGTGCTTGAATAGTTTTAAGCGTATGCATAAAATGATAGATTCATGTTAAGCACACGTATTGACCCACTACCAATTGTCAGTCTGACTCTATTATTTAATATATAAACTATAACACCTTCATTTACGGTTTGCAGAGTTCTAACATCCGGCTTTCACTATTGATTTACTATTCCTTGATCTGTATCAGGAGTTCTCCATCGGCGTTCGGAGGTACTGGGCTCATATTTTTGTTGTGTACATCTCAATTGGACAACGGACGTAGAATGCTGCTCCGATTTCCGATTCAATTTTCGATCACTTTAGAGCTAATTAAGGTCACGTTTTCTGGTTTACTTTCATTATTTGGAGTTTCACGCATGCTTCGTATTTCTGGCGTGGCTATCAGCAACTGGAAGCCACAGAAAAAAAAAAAAAAAAAAAAAAAAAAAACATTATATACTATTCATGCTTATATAAGTAAACAGAAATAGAAGAATGGAGATGTAAGATCTGGTAGAACGAAAATAAAGAAGAAAATGGAAATTACAGAAAGAATTCCAGCAAAAATATCTACCACATTTTACTTATTTGTCCTGTCCAATATCTCGGTTTTAACTAGGCCACCAACTGTATTATTGGAGTCAAAACTTTTCATTTCACAGTGAATGGTTTAATTGACACACATCGGTACATTAAATATTTGTGTGTGTTGTATTCTTATGTTTTCTCCCTGTCCTTCATTATATGAAAAAAATATATATTCCGGGACAATTTGGCGCACAGTACAATTGAGCAATATCAATTTATCAACCCTATTCTTGCAGCTCCGAATATAAAGTTATTTTTATTGATCTATTCTAAATTTATTGAATATTGATTTAGTTTTTGCTAACGTTTCAAGAGTTTGGCCTAATATGCGACACTTGTAGGGAATCATACATGAAAGAACATACAAGAACGATAAGAATCCTCTCACCGTATATATTATATATAATAAAACACTTAGCTTAATCTATTATAATAATAAGCATAAAAAGAAGAGATGTGCTTCATTTTTCCTGCACTGTACGCCCCTACATACTACATATCCAACATTTAAAAAGAAAACTCGGTTCGCATTTGGATGGTATAATACATTTTTTTTTTTTTTTTTTTTTTTTACACCTATTTCATTACCTGCACGTTTGTACTCTTCAAGGTAAAGGGAACAGGGATAGACAGACAGACACTCACTCGAACTCACTCTCGCTCTCTCTCTCACACACACACACACTGATTTATTCATTAGATATCCGTTAAACTGTGGATGAGACGGTTTTGTGATATACTTATCCTAAGGAGGAATGGAGGGGTGTAAATGATCTTTTCCCGTTCGCCACATTTTCGGGAGCCGCGGTGGCTGTGGTAGAGCGTTCACCTCTGGTGCTTGGGGTCCCGGGTTCGATCCCAGCCCCGGTTAAATGAACTTTGTGGTGGACAAACACCGTGTGCGTAGTTTCCTCGGGGTCCTCCCGTTTCCTCCCACTTTCTTCATTCCACCATTTCATTCATTACTCATAATCACAGTCTCCTTCAGCCTAACCGGCATAACCGTGGAACGTAAAACTCAAAGATTTCATTTTTTTCGCCACATTTTCGGAAGTATTAGTTGTATGATTTTGAACTTTTGTATAAACGTTCTCCTTGCACCTTAAGCAGCAAATAAGGCGATGTTTCTTAAGGGCATATTCTAAGGTGATGATATGAACTTTTATTTTTTTCCGATGTTCGCTAGATCTCCGGTATATTGTAAGACGTGGTGGAATCATGAAATGTTGTATAAATGTTCTTGAATATTGGGCTGTAAACAAGACGTGGTTTCGAGAATTGAATATTCTAAGGAAGATGAGGGATTTAATATATTTTTTGCAGTTCGCCAGGTATTCGTAGCTGTAAGGCGTAGGACCTTGAATTTTTGTGTAAATATTCTTACAACCTACGCTGCAAATAGGTGACTATTTTGGAGTTCTATATTCTACGGGAATTTTTTTTATTTTTTTATTTATTTATTTACTTTATTTGTGTCTGATGAAGAGGACGTTAGGTCCTTGAAACTGTAACACATTGTAAGTATAGTTTTTAATATATTTCATTCTGCTCTGGTCAGAACTGTGTTTAATTTGTTACTTTATTTATTTATTTTTTATTTTTTTTATTTTTATTTTTTTTTTATTTTTATTTATTTTTTGCTCGCCAAATCTCCGAAACTAATAGTGTTAGAATCTTGAAATTTTGTATAAATGTTCTTCAAACATCCTAGCTGTAAAAGTAAGGTTTCTGGAACTGCAGCTAAGGAATCATAAAAGTTTAAATGTTTCTTGCCCTTCACCAGATCTCAGAAATCGTAAGTCACAGAACCTTGAAATTTTGCAGAAGTATTCTCCTTACACCGTAGGTTGCAAATAAGGAGCTTAAATATAGTTTTCGCTTATTACTTTTTCCTTGGGCGTGTTCGTGTTATTCACTTGCGTTCAGTATCGAAGAAGAAAAGAAATAAAACGTAGGGAAACGAAGACAATTAAAAATATTGTCTGCGGTTAACGCGAGGGGATATACACAAGTTACGATATAAATGAAAGGAAAATATTCATCACTCTCACTGCCTCTGCCTTAAATGCGCAACCATACCAAACGGCTTTTCTTTCATCAAAACTTGATTGGAATTTAGGCAAACTTTACGTATATTATAAACTCGTAAGCCATACAAAAGTAATTATTTCATTTAATCTATGTAATAATATTTACCTTACAAATCTTTTCTTTCTGGTGTGTAAGAAGAGCCGGGAAATGTGACAATGCATCACAATTAAGAACTACTTGTGTCTGTTCATCTGTACCGGTTACTATATTTCCCACAGCCCGCAATGCAGCTGTTTGAACCTGAAATGAAACGAAATCGATGTAACATATATAAAGTACTTATGTAACACATGTAATATATATAAAGTATTTGTAAACCAGTTCACGACTCGTATTTTATATTTATTTTACTCTATAATTGATCAGTTATATGAAGGTAAGGTATAAAGAGTAACAGCACCTAAACACTCTACTTAAAAGTGATTTGATTTCATCATACGAGAAATAAGGACAAATACGGAGTTTTACACTATATTTCCGACAAGTACATAGTATCAATCTACTTACAGGTTGTAATTCTTGAACCGGTTGTAATCATTTGCGAGTTCTAGACTCTCCCCTGGAGTCTTGGTCACGGAGGGCAACAGAAGGGAAAGTAAAAACATCAGGAAAAATAGAAGGAACGGATTTACCAGGGTTGAGTATGCCAGAGTCACCTTGTGAAACCTAAAATCACGTATCAAATGAAAAGAACTCGGGTTGCAACTTGGCGGGGTCAATTTGCATATTCTCTTGTTCATTAGTGGAAGGATGTCAGCTCTTAAGTGTTTTTATTCAGTAGAAAAGGAAAGGAAAGCAAACTTATTTATTAAGATCTTTATATAAAGAGTAACAATAATAAGTTCGGTATCAGATTACAATAAGCCCATTGCTGCCAGCCAACATATTATAAATCCGCTCATTCTGCAAAGACTAAATCAAACATTTGGAAGAAGTTCCTTTCACGTGCCACTGACTTCCTCTTTGGCATTAAATTTACAGATTCAGACTTATCATTCATTGAAGCTTGGCAGTATGAATGAATATCTAATTCTATTATTAATAAATTTGTATAACCAAGTCAGAAGTTTTAATAGACCTAAAGCCGAGTGAGATTGCCTACTTTTCTCAGACTAACAACAACATTGAAGATTACTTTTAAGCAGCACTTCTCGAACAGCTTTTAAGCCTTCAAAACTTTAGAGAAGAACATCACCCAATTTAAGAGCTATTAAACAGATGCCAGTGAGAAATCAGATCGCTATGAAAGAAGATACAGTTGTTATCGAGCAGGATATAGTGTAGCAGGAAGGATGACATTTTAGTTACAATAAAGCATTGGACCAAGATGCATCGCGCTCTTATTATTAAAGCGTATTTCAAAAATGGTGACCGTATGGCAGCTACTCAGCGTTAAGAAAGAAAGAAAAAAATCCACATTAGGACTTCAACAGTACCAAAACAGCACATCATTCGGAGGTGGATTGATCAGTTTCATGCTACAGCAAGTTCCACGAATAAGAAAAGACAGTGCGGACACCAGAAAACAGAGTACGGAATGCTATTGACAGAAGTCCTAGGATTAGTAAACGAACACTGCCGTTTTATACATGTCACACAGAAGTCTGTACCGCTTCTCTACAGCAATTTAAGTTGTCATCCGTACAAAAACAGTCCAGTACAGATTTCAACGACCTCTAAGACGAGAATAGGAACATTTTTCCAAACGTGATTTTGTCGGATTAGGACACTTTGAACTGATACGCATGTCAACAAACGAAACATGTGATACTGGAGTAATGTGAATCAAAAAGAAGTCCACGAGAAACCATTCCATAGTGCAAAGCTCACGGTTTGGCGCGGTGTTTCGGCTTCCGGAATTATTGGACCCTACTTTTTTGAAGATCACCACGTGAACGCAGTCACAGTCATTTCGGAACGTTAGAGGCCTCCTGACAGCTTTCGTGATTACTGAACTACACAGACAAGAGCGTTGATTTGTTATCAGTTTATTCCCAGCAAGATGGGGCAACTGCGCATACCGCTCGAGAAAGAATGGCAACGTTACGGTGTTCGCGAGCAAAATCATCCCATGTTTTAGTAACATAGCTGTGGCCAGCAAGATCCCCCGATCTGAATGATTGCGGGAGCACTTCAAAAGTTGAGTGTTTGTATCATGAGTCTCCAACTTAGAGGATGTGAAGCGTCGCATCAGTGAAGAGGTCCGGGCAATTCCACGTGCAATGCTGGTGAAAGAAATTGATTGTTTTGTCCGTCGACTTCATCAATACATCACAAAGAACAGTGGTTATCTCACAGATGTGATTTTCAAAAAATAAATATCCTACACAAAGCAAAACGTGACTTGAATTATTTTGTCATAAAGTAGCATTATGTGATTTATCAATTACCACTCTCGTCCTTTACATTCACTATGTAGTGTTACTGTAGGACCTGTAATAAAATGGTAGATTGATTGTGCCGGATTCTGTATAAGCAAGACTAACAGAAACCTCAAGGCTCGTGTAAAAAAAGTATGTTAGGGATGAAAAATCGGTAAGTCAGGTGTCAGGTCTATCGAAACATTTACAAGAAACTTAACATAGTGTAACAGATTCAAAAATTTTACTAAAAGCTAAAACGTGAAATAGAAAGACTAGTTTTTAAAAATGTCTTCATTAAAAAAGTTGGGTAAGTGATGAATGAGAAGTAATAATTGCTGTAATTACAAAATTTCCGCAGCAATAGCGTAACAATAAAAACAATACTAAGAGTTGGCATCTTACTACTAATGAACAAAACAATACGCAAAGTAACTTTGTCACATTGCAATCTGCGTTCTCATAATTTGACGTGTGATTATGTGTTTGGCATGGTGACCCTTACACTACTCTATCATTGTAAGTCCGTTTCTTTTACTTTTCCCGATGTTTTTACTAATCCTTCTTCTGTTGTTGTCTTCCACCACCAGGACTCCAGGGGAGTCGAAAACTCGAAAGTATATGTGACATTTACGAATTCCATAAAAATGTGAGTAAAATGATAGAATTCCTGAGCGTGTCATTAGAATGTCTGATATGCGTAGTTAGCGTACCAATGCGGTAAGCCATAAATCCGGACTCGACCCCTCGCTCACTGTTTCTAAAATTCTATTGGTTATGTTCAAGATAGAAAAATTTGTTCCATTGATTAACTAATTTACAACTGATAAGATATAATTTTGGTCATATAGTTTTTTAAAAGAAATCCCACACTGAATTAAGTAACTACATTCAATAAGTAATATGCTTCAAGCTAGGTACTGAATTAGAATGAACTAAATGCAGCATTCAGTACAAATTTACTAACAGTTAGTAACATTAGAATACTCACCTTTACTTCTTTATGGGATAGTAAGGGAACAAGTTTTGGAACAACCCCACTATCAATTACCATCTGTATTTGCTCATTTCCTCCGTCTGTTAAGTAACTTAAGGCCCACACAGTGTCTACCAATATCTGAAATAATAATAATAACTCGTATTTTGCATTATTATTATTTTAATATAAGAAACATATACAATAAGAAATTTAATATCAATTTCACTTGCCTGCAGCCATTTTGCGACAGAGAAAGCAATAGCCAGTGTTTACTAATTTGAAATTGCAAATAACAAGAAACAGACATAAAATGCTTAAGTAACAACAGGTGAGCTTGTCCTGGAATCTAGACTATCCTTTCTACTGCAAGCACCTTGGCATCTAGTCGTTTCAACAAACTCATGTTTCACCTCCCGGATGTTTCCTTTTGTATTCTACTCCCACATAGCTTGGCACGAAAATAAATTTTTAAACAATGCCACTTTCCTTCATAAAAAGAACTAGAGATGTGGTAGTTGTGTGAGAAATTTTGTTATGCACTTCTTTATGTTGAGCAGCTGGATATTATGCCTTATGTCTCTCTCACACTCTTGAGGTATATGTAGCAAATTGACATTTCCAAATCATGGGCGAAAATTGACAACCTTGACATGAAAGGCATAGGAACTGTATTTTAACTGTATGTGCTACTAACAAGCAATGTCTTCCAAGTGTCACACTTCAATTTGCTTGGAACTCCTGTAGTGAATAAATGAATCAAAAGTAGGGCATAAGTGTCTTTTTATATCGGCCAACGTGAGGATGAAGGAATAAACACCCCCTAAAGTGGGAACATAGGGTAATATGACACCTTCTAGTAAGGTCATAACGGGCAACGCAATCTGTCGATTCGCTAGACGCATTTAAAGTTCGTAGAGGATGAAACAATAAGGGAAAACATTGTAATAGTCGACATGTCCGGCAAATGGCGAATCAATTACAATATTGTCATCATCTGCATGCAATGAAAGAAGTGCTATGAATTCCTGAACGATGAATACACACGTCTAATTGTCTTGAAACTGTTGCTATGGAAAGATTTAAGAAAAACAATATATGGATCTCTTGTAAATATTGGCCAAGGTGAGAGAGAAGAATTGGCAAAGGAATTTGTTACTACAGTTTGAACTGTCGTTTGTACCTGTTTTAGAAAGCAATATCTTGAGTGCTTAGAGCATGGTTACATCACACGATACTAGAAATTAAATAATAATTACGAACAATTCATAAAACAATTGGATACCGAATTTAATTCGTTTTATCCTTGACTAGCAGCGTTCACCCCGCTTCGCTGCGGTCACCCCGGAACGCAATAAACTTTCTTACTTAGATAATTTTTACTTTTTCGCTTTCAAATTGCAGTAAATGTTAACATTATAGCGCCTGTCATTTATGTTAACCCGCCGAGTGACACGGTCATGCGGGTTGCATATAATTACGTTTATTTTTATACCTATGATGAACTAACAAAGGATTTGTACGTATGGACACTTGAATGGTCAATTATCTCAAGACACTGGTAATTAAAAATTAAAGTGATATGATAAAAACCATCTAGGGTCCAAATCCTAATAACCCCCCAAAAATAAAAGAAATTGGTTCAGCCGTATTAGCGTGATGAGGGAACAAAGGATTTGTACGTTCTCTTTTATAATATAGAAAAATAAGCGTGTTACAAGTGGAATGTTATCTCGTATTAACAAAAAGGGCAATCATGCTAGAATAAAGCGTCAATCAGAGCAATATGTTAATTGCATGCCTTGTGTCCTATATATCACTGATGACGCGCACTGAATGGTATATTATATATATATATATATATATATATACAGGGTGCGGCACGTAAAACCGGCCCGTAAAGTGAACACACAAAATGAAATGTAATGTATTGAATATGATTAACTACAACACATAAATGAAATGTAATGTATTGAATATGACTACTCACCTTCACAGCAGGTGCTGAAAGTGTCCTCCGCCCACTTCAACACACATGTGAGCACGATTGAGGAGATTCATATATACCCTTGTCAGTTCTTGTGTTGTAATGCTATTGGTGACATCCTGGATCCTGGTCTTGAGTTCTTCAATTGTGTGTGGATTTGTTTCGTATACTCTTCCCTTTAACAGTCCCCATAAGTAAAAGTCACACGTGGACAAGTCTGGTGACCGAGGAGGCCACAAGCCTTTGCTGATTGTCCTCTCTGGTGTAAACATCTCATGCACAAGGGACAATGATGCAGCTGATGTGTGGCATGTTGCACCGTCCTGCTGAAAGTAACATAACTGACGCTCCTCTTCGGTCAAGTGTGTATAAAACTCCTCCAGGATTCCCATATACACGTCACTGTTCACTGTCGTCTCAAAGAATATGGGCCCAATAACGCGTGTGGCGGAAATGGCACACCAAACACCAATCTTCTCATCATGCAAGGGTACCTGGTGGATTGCGTGTGGATTTTCTGTCGACCAATACCGGTTGTTTTGGGAATTTACGTACCCAGACAGGTGGAACCACGCCTCGTCACTCATGATGAGCATTAGTGGATCCAAGAAACCACTGGCAACATTGCTCAACAGCCATGAACAGAAATGCACCTTCTTCTGCAGGTCAGGCTCCTTCAGTTCTTGCACAACACTTATCCGGTACGGTTTTAACTTCAGTCCCCTTAAAACACGTCTGCAACTTCTCTCACTCGCATGAACCTGTTGACTCAATCTCCTGGTTGACTTTCGAGGACTTCTTGTCATTATCTCCTCCACCTGCATCTTTAATTCAGGTGTGCAGACAGATGGTCGTCTGTTCCTGGGAGCATTTTGAACCGATCCTGTACGCCGCCATTTTTCAATCAATTCCTGAATGGTGCTTTTTGCTGGCACAGAACGTCCTGGAAATTTCTCCCGAAACAAATTCTTTGTTTTCACAAAAGATCCAGCGAGAATGAACCCTTCAACAATGGCAACACGCCCGGGTATCGAATACGGCATTATCACACACTGACACTCACCCGGCTTAACACAACGAGGCCTTTTTCTCAACTGGTTTCGACAAGTTTCACTGGCTGCGGCTGCACGTGACTGCTGCAGGTCACGTAAGTCGACCCGACCTCGACACGCCATCTCTTGGTAGGAAGGTAGATTATTTAAGTGTTGCCAAAAACACAATATACCAGAATATTACGAGGGGCGGTTTTACGTGCCGCACCCTGTATATATATATATATGTATATATATATACATATATATACATAATATAATATATAATATATATATGTATATTATAATATACATATATAATATATGTATATATTAGGGTGGTCCTTAATTTTTGATTTCCTAATTTCTTTGGACTCACCCCTAAAATGGTTCCATATGGGATAAAATTAAGCTAGAAGAAAAATTAAGTCCATTGAATAAAATTAAATGGTGCCCCAAGCGACCTAAAAATCTAGAATAAAATCTTGTAATTGAGAAACGGCTTAAGGGAACGCAAAAATACACTGGATAATGGAACTAGAGGAAGAAACACATATAATGTTGTATAGTATTGTCACAGCGGCCATCTTGAAGTCCGCCATCTTGGATTCAGATCAAAATTTTCAAATAGGAAGAGGGTTATGTGACATCGTTTTGAGGTGGCGTTTCACCAGAAACACAAATCTGGCACTATCTTAAAGATAGCCTTAGTCGTCTAAGAATTATTACCTGTGAAAATATTTCTCTTTGTCACAAGTAATAACTCTTACACAACTAAATGTAAAGACGAGTTTGGCTCGAAAAGAACAAGAGGGATATGTGCGGCTTCATTAGAAAGAGGAATGCAAAAGAAAAATGCACTTCTGAAAATGATTTGTATGAATTTTACACCAAAATACACGGAGGTAAGCATTTCAAGAAATGAAGAGGAAAACCCAGTTGGGTATGTAAGATAAAATGTAACTATGTGCCTGTGTGCGCCCGGACCCTGCAAGAGATGTAAAAGGTAAAAAACTAATTTTAAAACTCCAAGACAGGTTGCTGCTCTTGATCGATACAAGTCCACTGATAGAACGAGAATACATATTCTGACAGCGACGGCAGAAACATTAGGCCATAATGTAAAGGAACTAGTAATAAATATGCATCGATGCTGAGAGAAAATCCGTAGCGAAGTTGCATAAGACCACAAAAACAATTCCGGAGTGCAAGTGCGTTAGTTCTGCAATGAGACGGAAAACTACTGCCGAGTTTGACTGGTAGAGAGACTATCGACGGGTTATCAATATTAATTACAGGAGATGCTCATGAGAGGCTAATTGGTGTTCTCAGTTTGTCATCATGAAGAGGAGAACGAACATATTATTTCTACTACAGTTCATTAGCTTGAAGAATGGAACTTTGTAAAGTTCATGCAGGCAGTTTGTTGTCACACTAATCCCTGCAATATGTGTCATGTGAACGGTGCTTTCATTCTGCTAGAGCAGATGCTCCAAAATGATCTTCTATACCTTCCTTGTAGACACTACATTTATGAATTGGTTTTAAAATGTGTATTTGACAAGTGTTGTGTTTCGCTTGCATCTGGACCGGACGTTTCCCTATTTAAGCATTTTCAGAACGATTGGTCTAAAATAGATTGTACTAACTTTATTCCAGAATTGATTATGATAATGACGTAAGGAACAACATTTCAGATGTAAGAAATGAAGTATTGAATTTTGCTATCAAACTTGTAGAAGCAGGACACCGCAGAGAAGATTACAGTAAATTTTTAGAACTGACATTCTTGGATGGCATACCTCCTCGAAGAGTTTTCTTTCGTTTGCCTGGAGCAATTCACCATGCAAGGTAGATGGGAACAGCACTATACTGTTTAAAAATATTTCTCTTTCGCCAACATTTTCGTTTAACGAAGCAAATAGAAACGGGTCTTCGGAGAGCATGAATTTTTCTGATACGACTATATCCAAGCTTGATTTAAATGTGATCAAGTATTCTATTCATCATTACAAGACCTGCAATTTTTGAAAGCTTTGTACAGTTATAGGCAAATAGATAATGAATTGTCTGAAGTGGCTCTAAATTTTCTCGGCATCTCTGGTATTTGAAGGAGGAATACGTAGCATCGGAGTTTTTGATGATGAAGTTAACATAGTGGAAAAACAAAAATTGGTTGAAAGAATTAAAACTATAAGGAGAAACCGTGAAGCAGCAAAGAGGCTTGACGCAAGGATAATACCATAAAAATTCTTGCGAAAAGAGAAATCAGTGATTTTGATACAACAAACAATTTTTTCTCGTGAGATTTAAAATAACCAAAGGGTTTCTTGAGTGTTATCCGATTTCATGGTCAGATAACAATGACTATCTTCAAGGAAAGACAATAGTTAAACTCATCTCCCTAATAAACGATGCAGCAGAAAAGGGAGTGAAACCAACAGAAGATTACAACATCGTTTTTACGAAAAATGAGAATCAGAAACAGTTTCTTTTGCACATAGTGAATTCTCATAGATAATCTTTTCCTAGATGTGACAAAAGTGAACTGTGTAGTATATAAGATTGAAAACCTATTGAAAACTTACCCCAAAGCTACAGTACTACATAAATAAGGGATATTTCAATTTATTCCATGTTATATTTTTTTCTTTTTCCTCATAATGGTCTATGAATCATCTTGATGGAAAAACTTATTGGTAGTTCACGAGGAAACAAAGATTTAACTTTCTCTAGCAGTTTGTTTCCAGTTTATGTAAAATACTTCCAAAATTCTTACAAATCTGTGGTCCATAACTACAATAAAATAACATTACATCGAAGCATTTCGTTTTTCACACGTAATAACTCCTACAAGATTATTGGTAGCTTGAAAATAATACGAGCTTTGTGCTTCTGGGAAAACACCACCTCAAAATGATATGTAACATGACCCTCTTCCTATTTGAAAATTTTCACCTGAATTCAAGATGGCGGACTTCAAGATGGCCGCCATAATAATGCTATACAAAATTAGGTTGGTCATTTCCTCTAGTTCCATTATCCAAGGTATCTTTCCATTCCCTTAAGCCGTTTGTAAATTACAAGAGTTTATTCCAGCTTTCCTCCATATACTATGTATTGTAAACGCATTCAAAATTTTAGGTCGTTTGGGGCACCATTTAAAATTATTCAATGGATCTAATTTTTCTCCTGGCTTAATTTTGTCCCATATGGAACCATTTTAGGGGGTGAGTCCAAGGAAATTCCTAAATTTATTTTTCCCCATATAAATAAGGACCACCCTAATATATATATATATATATATATGCACAATAAGGCATGGCTATCATTATATTTATTGGGCCGTAATGATTCAAAGTTATACGGCTCTATCAAAAGTGGGTGTACATCAATTAAATGTCATTCGTCTACTTGCAGCCTATTTTGACATTCCAGAACCACCTCCAAACAGGGCAGAGACACACCTTGGAAACTACCTCTGGGAATTGATCAATGACGCTGCAAATACAGCCATGCCAATATACAACGACGTCGTTACTGTACAATTTGATTTGGATAAGCATGTCATGGAACCAAATGCCATCACTGACTCTGGACAAGTAGATGAAACTTACGAGGAATATGTGTGAAGGAGAACATCGGGGACATGCGATGATATTACTGGTGAGGCTGCGGACTTGGAATAAAAGAGGAAAGCAGTTGAATTATGAAAGAGTGGAAAACTAGAGAGATTGCCGTTATAGTTCGTTATGCGACACTGCGAGAGAACAATGTCCCGAAAACAGTCGTACCGGTGGGAAAAACAAGTCTCTTCAGGTGGAACACGCAAAGACAAATTACGTGAGGTGTCACTCGCCGTGCTACAGAATTTTAAAACCGCAGTAGGTGTACATTTACCGATGAATGCGTACATCTGCTGCGGTGGGCTTTCCACTCAGATCAGGAGAATACCCTTGCTTCATTTACAGCCTCAAAAACCTGGTTGTGGGCATTTAAGCGAGCGCATAGTATTGTTTTACGTAAAGTGGTCAAACTTATAACTGTCTTCCAACATTAGCCATTGTGTATGTCTAATGGCGCAACTAGTTATGGCCTTGCTAAAACGTGTCATATTGCACTATGTTCCTACTTCAGGAGGATGTTTACCACCTTCATCCCCCATGTTGGCCATTATAATGTCCTATTTTTGGTTCCATTATTCATTGCAGGAGTTTCAAGCAAATCCGCTTTGTGCGTTGCTAGTTATGGCCTTGCTAAAAGGCGTCATATTGCACTATGTTCGATACTTTAGGGGTGTTTATCCCTTCATTCCCAACGTTGATCTATATATACATATATATATAGAACACGTATGACTTACTTTTGATTCCTTTATTCACTCCAGGAAATTCAAGCAACTCGGAGAGTGACACTTGAAAAACCTTTCTTATAAGATAAAACTCGGCAACTCTTTTATTTTAAAATGTGCACCTCCACTTTCTCGATCAAGGCAAAAACGGCTTCATTTTATTTCCATAATGGCCTGACTCATATAAACAGAAGTAAGCATAATACAGTACCGGTATGCGAATTTGTCTTCTGGTGTGAAGTCAACTGCGCATATACATTTCAAACTTTAAAGATAGAAACGCATATACATCAGATTTAAGATTCAGATACACTGTGTACATAAAATTATCCTCACTTATTTGACAAGGAACTCAAATGCAGTTTTCTCAATATTTCTCAACTACAAAAGGGTTAAATATGATTTGATAAGAAACTTTAAAATCACTGAATTTGTTACGTGCTTTCAAAATACATGAGAGCATATAATCATGAAGGGCGTTTTATCAATATTTCCATATTGATACGAAACACAGATCGAAGAATTGAGCCTTGTTACTGTCATACTGTAGTAATACTGTTGTAAAAGGGCTAAAATAATTATCATACGAAATTTTTTTATTGATTCTTGAAAAACTCGAAAATAAATTTAAAAAAAAAACTAATTTCTAACCAACAAATTAGGTGGATTATTCATCACACAGATAATAAAATCGTGGAAGATTAAATTTATCTTATGACACTGAGAAAATGATTTTGACACGAACGTACAACCACCTAAAAACTTTCATCTCTGATTGTGTTACCATTATCACTAAGAAATCTCCTCTTCTTCAATACGAATAACGGTACGTCAAATTGAAAATGGGAGTGAGATAAAAAATCTCGCCTATCCTGTAAATGAAGTTTTATGAAATATATCTCAATTTTATTATATATACAGGGTTTGTCCGGGAAGTAACGAGCCCCATTTGACTGTGAAGCGACGTACGGTGTTACGGGTGAAAAGGAGCGGGAGGGACCTTAGCTTTCCAGCTGTACCGGGGTTAGTAGCCTTCGTGCTCTCGGCAAGTTAGAAGTGCTGCGGCGTGAACCACTGCGTAGTGACCTTGTTGTACTTACGAGGAGGAAACGTTACTGCAACGTTACGCGTGAAGCTGAAAAAGACGTCAAAGGAATCTTACGACATGCTTAAGGAAGCTTTGCGGTTGCCTGTACGTCCTATTCACAGGCAAAGAGTGGCACAAAGCGTTCCGAGAAGGTCGGGAAAACGTCAACGACGAGGCCCGTTGCGGACGTCCCTCAATCCGCGAACGGAGGAAGATGTCACCTGTATGCGCGAACTGCTCAACACAGATAGTCGCATTAGTGTTCGTATGAAGGCGGAACAGTTAAACCAGCCGAAAACCGTTGTCCACAAGATATCGGAAGAATTGAGCATGCTGAAAGTCTGTACAAAACTTATGTTGAAAGTCTTGACCGACGCGCAAAAAGTGAATCGCGTGGAAACGTGTCAGGAACAGGAACAGAAAGAACTTTTTTAGGATGATCCCAATTTCCTGGACAATGTAATCACTGGTGAAGAGTCATGGATTTTTGAATATGATCCGGAATCTAACACGGGATGTACTTGAGTCTGAACCCACAAAGTGGGGGTGATGTATATACTTCCTGAAAGCTTGGGTCAAGGTAAGATCAAAACCGGTTACCAAAATTGGGGAGGTCTCAAGCATTTCGCTTGAGGGCAGCACGTTATTTATTTTTATTAACACCTTTAAGCGTGTCTTAACGGCCGTTGCAACCCCGAAAAATCTGGAACGGTGAGACAGATATAAAAACAGAAAAACATGTCTTTCATCATTTCAAAAGTATAACGTGTCAAAGCAAAATAAATTGTCCCAGGGACCCCCGCAGGGTCCCAGAATTTTTAAATTGAAAGGGGGATCAACTTGCACATCGTATGAAAGTTGGTGTTAAATAAAAGAAGATAAATCAAGTCGCGACTCTTTACGATAAGCCTGTGCAAAATAGCGGTGGGTCAAAATATCAACACAATCTTCATTGCAAAGTCTATGGCCACTCGTATGTATCTGAAACGGTGGAATAGGTGTAGAAACAAAAACACGGATATGTCATTATTTCAAAAGTATAATGCTTCAAAGTATAAAAGTGCCTCGCAGGGTTCCAAACAGGGTCAAACTCAAAATGCTGAAATTGGAAGGGGTTCAAATTGAGTATCGTATGAAAGCTTATGTTAAGTAAAAGAAGAGGAAACAAGTCTCGACTCGATGAAAAAGTCTATTGCCACTCTTATTAATCTTAAACGGTGAGACAGGTAAAAAAAAAAAAAAAACCTAGACTGTATCAAAGGAAAAAAGAAATATCCCAGTTTCAACTGCAGGATCCCAGACGGGGTCCAACTCAAAAGTTTCAAGTGCCAATGGGGGTAAATAAGCACGTAATAAGCTCGTGTTAAATGATACAGAATTGAACATTGGACAAGTCTCGACTGACGATAAGCAATGCAAAATGGCACGAGTAATTTCCTTTGATACATTCTAGTTTTTTGTTTTGTTTTTGCATCTGTCTCACCGCTCAAGTGGAATGCTTCAGACCTCCCCAATTTTGTTAACCGGTTTTGATCTTACCTTGATCCAAACTTTCAGGAAATATATACATCACCTCCACTTTGTGGGTTCAGGTTCAAGTACATTCCGTGTAAGAGGCAAAGCTCAGAATGGCACACGCCATTGTCACCGAGCCAGAAGAAAGCTCGAATGTTGTTGTTGTTGTTGTTGTTTTTTTTTTTTTTTTTTTTTTTTTTTTTTTTTTTTTTTTTTTTTTTAATAATGCAAAAGGAATCGTGCACCACAATTTTGTCCCCGCTGGCCAGGCTGCTCAATATTACAAAGGAGTGCTTCGGAGACTGAACATCAGGGTCACCAGAGTCCGAAGGAGCTCCAAGGACCATGGAAACTGCATCATGATAATAAGCCCTCTCACAACGCCTTTATTGTGACGTCCTACCTGACCCGGATCGGTCAGGTTCCCCACCCACCCTACAGTCCCGACTGACTTCTTTGTTTCCTCGATTGAAACAGGTGCTTAAAGGACATCGTTTTGGCACTGTGGAAAACATCCAAGGAAAAAAACGACGACTCTTTTAAAGAACATCTCGGGTGAGGACTTTCAAAAGACATATAGAGCATGGCATCGCGCTGGTAAAAGTGTATTGATGCGAAAGGTATGTACTTTGAGGAATATTAAGTTTCTGTATATGTACGATTAATAAATTGTGAGAGAAAAAATGAGGCTCGTTACTTCCCGGACAAACCCTGTACTTGAAAGTTTTGAAGTTTCAATACGAAGAAACATTATTAACAAATGAACTTTAATACTTTCGTTCAATATTAGAGCAAGATAATTAAATTTGAAGCAGAATACTTAAATCTTGACTATCTTTCGTCCACTGGCATAATTGTGTAAGGGGAATTTTGTATACAGAAAATTCTTGTAGCCACTGCCAAAGTTAATGGAAGTTGCAGAAGTAATGACAACACAATCTTCAACCGAGAATGGAATGGCTAATGAAGATGACTTACGTCATTAGGTTACATAAACTTTGGTCAACGCTGAACACTGGAACTTCAGTGCTAAAAGCGGGGCTACCGTGCGTTTAGAGCTACATATGAAACATTTTATGTAATTTTATCGTCTTTATTTCTGTTATGAAATTTTTATATAGACATTATCTGCAGTACTTCAATATTTGTTTCTAACCAATGCTTTATGTTTATATGAAGCAAGTAAGGTAGTTATGCTGAGCGTTAGGTGAGATTGGAGAGGAGCATGCTGTATCACAAGCTACTCACGTTTGGTACAACAGACTCGAACAATTAGCACGAATGCAGCTAGGAATGCAAAAGCAACAGACACAAACAAGCAACAGATAAACACAAAAGGTGTCATATACTACAGTGACGAATCCACAACCTACATACTATTAACAACCCGTCAGAAACTGAGAAAATTACGCTGGGAGACTTTACTGAATCCGCCGTATAGAACGAATCTGACACTGTAAGACTATTATTTATTTCGGTTTCTGCAGAACTTCCTGAATGGTGTTAAGTTAGTTTCAAGAAAGGCCTGTAAAAACCACGTATCACAATCTTTTGACCAGAAACCACCGAAATCCTACAGCGATGGAATTGTTTTGTCAGCAGAGAAATTGCAGATTATAGAACAAAATAGTGCATATATAGTTCTGTAATGAAATTTTGAAATAGCAATAAATAAATCCTCAATTTTGACCTCCAAAGGATCAATGTATTTTAGAGAAACTGATATAAATTTCAATGAAACAGTGATAGTATTTGAATGTTTATTTTTGAAATTGAAATTGAAAAAGGCTTTATTCAAGCGGGCGAGGTTCAGCATATTGCTGCTCTACCACCTAACCCTTGTCAGGGAAGTACATTGTGTTATACAAAAAACATACAATCAATTGAGTACAAAAGATACGGTTACATACAAGAAAAATACAGGTATACAGTAAGACGATTTAAAAAAAAAAAAAAAAGTACTTTTAACAAAACACACACACACGCACAAGTACGACAAGTGAAGAAAGAAAAAAAAAACATACAAATACAAACATGAAAACAAAAACATACCAATCAATAACATAGAGACAAAATAAGCTATTCTTGTAATTCACAATGTAGGGAGGAGGGTGATGAAATATTTTTATAATGCATGATTATTTAATAAAGAATATGTACAAAGTCAAGTCTGATTTCATTTACGTGGTTCAAGTGATAGAATACAAATCATGGGTACCTGAACTTAAATTTTGTTGGCTGAGTAAATACATTTTTAACATTTTCTTGAAAGAATTAAATGTGTTAGCTTCTTTTACTACATTTGGTAGAGCATCCCATGACCTTGGTGCTAATACTGAAAATGCCGCAGTGGTTTGCTTGAGTCTATGGTGTGGAATATCAAACGTATTTCTTTTGCGTGTTAAGTGAGTGTGAATAGTTGACCTAGCAGTGAGTTTCTTGTATAAATACGCGGGACGTGCTGTTTTAAGAATTTTATAAATGAGAGAGCAATAATGCAAATGTCGTCTTCTGGACATTGTCAGCATGCTATTACTGTTCAGAATAGGCAAAATATGATTGAATTTTCGTATGTTGTAACAGAAGCGGATGCATGAATTTTGTACCTTTTGGATCAGAATGGCATTGCTTTTTGTTAGAAGCGGGCCATACACAACATCACAATAATCAAACAAAGACAGTATCAGCGTTTGTGTCAGGAGTAGCTTGGTATCTTTGGACAGACAGTCTCGTATTTTGTACAAGTTTCTTAGTATTCCTAAAGCTTTTGAACACTGAGTAGAGACGTGATTATTCATAGAAAGTTTATCGTCAATTTGTACTCCAAGACTTTTAACACAAGGTGAATAGCTAATGTTTGAGTCCATTATTTGTAATTCTAATTTGTCCGGAGCAATTTTATTAACTTGATTAGCGGAACCTAGAACAGTATAAGTACATTTTAAGGGATTAATAATAAGACCGTTATCAATACACCAGTTACTGATAGCCTTAAGATCTTGGTTAAGGAGTCGAACTTGTGGTAAGTCCTGAGGCAAGGCTTTTATAAACAATTGAGTGTCGTCTGCGTAACAGTACATCTTTGAATGCTGTACAACAAATACCAGATCTGCAGTGTATAAGGTGAACAAAACTGGCCCTAAAATTGAGCCTTGTGGAACACCTCTATCAAGTACAGCAGCTTCAGAAATTTTGTAATGAGAGGAACTACGTAAAGTAACTTGCTGTTTTCTCTTATGTACATAGGATTCGAACCATTTTATGGTATTTACTGAAAAGTTATAGTATTTCATTTTTGCTAAGAGAACACCATGCTGTACAAGGTCGAATGCCTTTGAGAGGTCTAATAAAACTAGTATGACCACATTTTTGTCATTTAGTGCATGAAGCACATTGTCTTTAATACCTAACAAAGCAGTAGAAGTGCTGTGAAATTTACGAAACCCAGATTGTTCGCATGGAAGTATGCCAGAGCTATCAATATATGAAATCATTTGCTGAAGCACTAACTTTTCAATTACCTTTGAAAGAACTGGCAATATACTTATTGGCCGAAGGTCACTAGTTGATTTAATACAAGGCTTCTTTGGTAATGGCAGAATTTTAGCTAGTTTCCAGGGATCAAGGAATTTACCATTCGATAAAGAGTAGTTCACAATATTAGTTAAGGGAGATGTGATAACAGGTAAAGCTATATCAGGAAATCTAAAATGATAAAATTTTTAACAATTAAAATTATATTACAATAATTGCGCACAATTCTTTAAATTAGTAGAATTCTTAGCGATGAAATCACGCCATACGTTCGAAATCTAGGTTAAAATATTATAAACAAAATGCAGATGGAACACTGAAAAAGAGTTAACAAAAGACGTGTCCGTGTAAACTACGTCGAATATGTAATTCCATCGCCGACTTAAGTTGTATTTTGTAGCTTTTTTCTCGACGAAGAAGTGTACTGAAAGTAGCTCATAATAAAGACTATTTATCCTGAATTACGCCTAGGGTCTCAATAGATTAGGTGGTTTGCTAGAAAAGTAATGAGACTGATTTCCTTCTAATAAAGAAATTTATTATTTTTATGAATCAGTGTTATCACCTTCAGAACAGTCCGTTTGGGAAGCTACACAGCAATGGAGACCTTGTTTCCAGTCTTCGAAGCAGTGCTGGAAGACTTCTGCTGCAATACCTTTCAGCTTGTCGGAGTCTCTCTTCTGGATATTAATCCGAAGTATCAAAATGAAGTCTTCTTACGTGGTTTTTGAAAATATAAAACAAAAAGAAGTCACAGAGACTGAGCTCCAGAGAATAGGGGAGGTGAGGAACCACAGGAATGCATTTTTCGGCCAAATATCATTGATGGAGACTCAAGTATGGTATAGTCCGTTGTCGGGAATTTTCTCATGTCCAAATCCTGTGTTTAAATTTGACAGTCGGTAAACACATTCTAATATAACTCTCCACTAATTATTCTCACTGTCAATCGATAATCTGTTCTTACAAGAGAGTTCACTTACTCTTTTCCGTTCTTGGGGTTGAAGGTCTTTCCCACGTGAGGTTTGTCTTCCACTTGTTCTCGGCCTTCTAAAAAGGACTTGAGCCATCTGAACACCTGTACCCTGGATGGAAGTATTTTCTATAAACTCTCCGTAACTTTTTAAGTCACAGTAGCACATTCTCCAAACTTCACACAAAATGTGATAGAACACCGTTGCTCAAGCCTTTCCCGGTCCATTTTCCTAACGCACTTCACAAATGTAACTCCATTTCAGACGCTCTCAGCAATCGTGTACCAATTCCTATAAAATCAAACTTATACTAAGTCAACGGCACGCGGTTACTTGACTGAAGTATAAAGGTGGAGGTGGTAGCATTGTCGGTTCGTGCACAGTGTTGCCAGTCCTATTTTCTAATATGCCAGGTACTTTAGAATGCCTTCACAACAATTTATTTTGTCTCCTTTTTTATGCCTTATTTTACAATTACACGATATAAGTTTTCTGTTCTCAATTTCTTATATGTTTACTCTACTAGAAAGACAAGTGTGCATTATTCATGACTTAAAAGAGAGAAAACAAAAAAAGCAACTTACATTAATATCAGTATGATGGATTAAAATATTTAATGCAGGAAGTATTTCTTTAATCGTTTGCACTGGTGGTGGTGGATCCTTGTTCCGACACAGGTTCACAATAACCCATGTTACATTCCTCAAGAAACTTATTGGAATTTCTGGCTTTATAAAAGACAATAACGGTTGAACAACTCCCAAATTAATTACGTAATCACGAAGATGAGGGCCGTCGCCAATTATGTTACCTGAAAAATTAAAATAAATTACTATCAGATTGGCAAGCATTTAGTAAAACAGTACTGACAGCCAAAACTGTAAAATACGTTTAACACAGTATGTTTCCCCATTGAAAAAGGAATAAAACAAATTCATTAAAGTTTTATGTCACGTCACTAAGGTAAAATTTAGCCATCATATATATATATATATATATATATATATATATATATATATATATATAGAGAGAGAGAGAGAGAGAGAGAGAGAGAGAGAGAGAGAGAGAGGTGTAAGGACATTGTGGTTTCAAATTGAGAAATGCTCAAAGTGATGGCTAAATTTTACCTTAGTGACTATATATATTGCATTTTAAAAGATCTATCAATAACAACACACAGTTCTCCAGCAAGTTATATTTAAGTAATGAACCTGAAGTGAAAGAAAGGCTCATTCCACGTCAAATCACCCAGGTCATGTCACCCACCAATTCAGATTTTAATGAAACTTCGTGTACTTGTTAACACTACTATGGTATGAAGACCTGTAAAATTTTTCTTCCGAAATCCTAATAGTTTGTGAGAAATACGAGACCAAAGTTTCAGAATTTCAGGCATCCCGGTCGTTCTCGAGGCCATTTAATATTTCGTAGAGCTTAATACAAAAATTCATATCTCAGTATCTAAGCAATGTATCACTTGGAAGTTTCTACCCGAAGTTTATGTAAGTTTATAGAGCTAATAATAATAATAATAATAAAAACACCATCAAGATTGCTGTAAATTAAGGGTGAAAAATGTACAATTGCACTTCAAAATAGTTAATTTTTTGTGTAAATTTCTACTTTTACATAATGCGCATTATCGCTGTAAGGCGGACCAATTACCTTGCCGCCCTTTTTTTAAAAATTAAACCTTAAGGTATGTTCTAAGAGACTGTAAAATAAAATTAGTGGTTTTTTGAATGCTTCGGTTAGTAATTCTCATTTAACCTTCAAGGCCAACGCACCAGAAAGTGTTATTGCCATTGATGCAAGTAAGGTATTGGCACATTATTGCTCGATTCACTCACACAGGTATCAAATAATCACTAAGTATACGTGTTGTTTGTGTTGAAGTGTGTGGGGGTTCAGAGAAGCGGGATAACCAGGCTAGAAAGATTCATTCTCGAAATTTTAGTTTTTTTTTTTTCTGTTTCACGAACTATTAATATAATCAAAGTGAATTTAATGTTAAAATTGAATTAATTTTCCAAATCTACAGTCCATTATCTTTCAAATAAAGTAGAAATGAAGGTGATATAACAGTCAAGGGGAAGCCAGTGCCAGATAAAAGTCCTGCCAACCAAACTTAACGTAACCTTACAAGCTTTTAGTCATAATGGAAAGTTTTGAATGACTTGAAGAGTATACATTTATTTAATATATTTGTTGATACATGTATCTATAGTGTCAAAGATCTCACGTTCGTAGTTGTTAAATATACAGGGTGTCTCAAAAGTCATCTGACATAGGATTACTGTTATTATCATAGTTACAACAAAATGTAAGCGGAAAAACATTTTCCAAACATGATGTTTTCAATCTAAAGTGAAGGATTTTTTAAAATTGGACTAGCCGTTTGGGCTGTGCACTCTTTATGTGCTCAATGTTAAACGAAAATGCAACGTTGCCATTTACCTAGACCCACAACATAAGTGAATTAAGTTACTGTCTTTTACGCTAACGTGTCGACGGCCAGCCCAATTTAAAACATGACTTCTATTCACCATAATTTCACTAAATTGGTCCACCTCCCCCAGCCCCTCTATTAATGGTAACGTTGCATTTGTAAGTATTAGGCAACACCACCCAAGGAAAAACGCACACACACAGGCAAACACAAAAAAAGTTCAGTGCCACATACAATTGAACGCTGATATTTTATAGCGCGCAAATTACGTTGAAAAAACAAACTCTCCTTCAATATTCTAATAGAAAGAATGTGCAGAAGAGATGTGTATTTTAACCTCCACTTACACCTCACAGCCAACCATTTCCTCATCTGTTTCATCGTATTATCTGCATTCAGACTTTTTTTTTTTTTTTTTTTTTGAACGTTTGTATTACATTTAGTACAGATGTAATAAAGACCAGTGGAAGATGTAATAAAGTGGAAGACCAGTTCTTCCTGCCCATATGAAAATGTGACAAATTCCAGGCAATGTTCTGTGCATGTACAGGTACATGTGACTTTAACAGGTACTATACAGGCGCCTGTAGCTGTAAAAAGCATATTAGTTTCCCACTGACAGGTGAATCTACCTGTGGCTATAAACATGTGATACATGTGTAGATGGTGTTCAATGTCAGAAGTTCTCAAACATGCAATGAAAAGTATTTGTACATATCAAGGAGACATGTAATGTACATACACCAAGGTACATGCATAATACAGGTCCATGTAATATACCTGGGACATACAAACGCAATAGGTATGTTCAAAAAAATGATTCAAATTGATGGCATGTGCCTGTAATCTATCAGTCACATCCATGGGAAATGCTAGTTTTTCGTCTTATGCCCATGCACTTAACATGTACATGTAAAACACATGCAAAGTACCTGCAGAACGATAGACAAAATGCAATGTAAATTACATGTTTACATGCGTAAGTTAGGAGTGAAAAACATGGAATGTACAATACTTGTACACATAAATGAAAACAGGTAAGGAACATGCATCCACGGAAAATGAATGTCACAGGTGCATGTATTGTACCTAGCAGACGGAGATAAAGCGTACATGTACAGGGAATATAAGATAGGTAAATCACTATGTATCGGAAACTACATGCCACATGCATGGGGAATGCAAGATTTCCCCCGTATGCTCAGGTACTTACCATGTACATGTAAAACACTTGGAAAGTACATGCAAATGGATAAAAGGATACGATAATATGTACACTAGCATGCAAAAGTCAGAAGTTAAAAACATGCAATATACAGCACCTGTACAAATAAACGTAAACATGTAAGAAGCATGCACTTGACATAAATTATTTTGTGATCTTCGACACCTAAGTTACAGATCCGGATAGGGGAAGGGGAGGTAACTGGCACGGCAGTGGTCAGGCCCTGTGTTGTAAAGTAGCCTACCATTCCTGTATTCACCTGGTGTGACTGGGGAACTGTAGCCAGGGCGGCCGCACGCAAGAATCGATACTAGAACCTTCTGAATGCCAAGCTAACATTCTACCAATGTGAAACACCTCTTCAGTTACATACATACAAGTTGAAGATTTATGATAGCAAAAAGTGAGTTTCGTTTCAAAGTGTGAAACTCATGCAGACTTCCAAAATATGCAAATTCAATATTCACATCGGAAATACATACGCTTTTCGATTTCAATAGATGGATAAGGTCGGAGATTAGACTTACTGTTGGAACAACAAATTGATATTAAAAGGTCATGTCCAGCTATCTGTTATCATTTTTGCTCTAGAGAGATTTATATCGAAAAACCAGAAGTAGCAAACTTTTACAATTTCTGGTGTTTATAGATACGTTTGGAGATAGTATATTTTCTTCAGATTCTGAATCAATTTCCGAAAAAACAAATCTGTTGCTGTAATTAGTTTTTATTATTATCATTATTATTATTATTTACAATGTTGAAATCGGAAACTTGATTTCTACACCTTCGGTTGAATACAGGATGAAGAGAAGAAAACAAACCTATTTTTTTGGATGCTGATTTCCGTAAGTTTTACCATTGATTTCACAGACCCCGAGAACTATGGATGTGACACCAGGAACGTCATTTCAGATTTGTCTTGGCAGGGGGGGAGGGCAATACCCCTTGATATAATTAAAATTTTGCGTTTTTTGCTGATTTGCTACTATTCTATTGATAAAATCTATATAAATTTCAATAGCCCCTCCCTGCCCCCTAAATGACGCCCCTGTGCGACGCTAATCGGTCATTTTAGACTTTTTACATGCCTTGCTAAATCGCTGGTCCCCTGTGACCCCTAGTTCGAATTTAAAAAAGAAGAAAAAAAAGCTTTCTCGGTCTCGGGCCTGGACCAAGGTACTCGTGACCAAAATTTGGTTACTTTTGGTCTATACGTTTGGCACCCAGGCAGCACACACACACACACATATTTATATATATATATATATATATATATATATATATATATATATATATATATAGTTATTACACATGATTCATCAGGTTTTAAAGTCTTATAACTTCCAATATTTAATGTCCACCTATTTGTAATAATAACCAATCGAAAGAGCATACTATAAAGTTTTGTTTATGTCATTGCAGGTTCCGTTATGACTCACCAGGTGGCAGGGTGATAACAGTTTGCAAAATGGCGAATAATTAACAGAACACATGTTTCTTACATGTTACTATACATGTTTTACATCTTCTACATGCAAGCAGTAGAGGTTTTCCACACCCGTAACATGCATGTGGCATGTACCTGTCACATGTACAATTTTTATAAATTCTCCACCTGTAACATGCATGTCACCTGTATGGTTTTCCATGTTTTCCACCTGTTATATGCAAGCAGCAGCTGTTTTCCATACCCGCAACATGCAAGTCACATGTATGGTTTTTACATGTATATATACATTACATGCGGTTCTTACATCTGACATGCATATTTCGCAAGTACTTTTCACATGTACCAGGTAAAAGCTATTTATCATACACGCATATAACTTGTGCTCAGCATGCATGTTACAGACATTATACATGACACGTACATCACATGTTCTATACTGGTACAGCGGCTGTACTCGCACGTCTTCTTCGTTGACAGGCACTTTACATACGTTTTTATGGTAGATCTATTAGGGTATCTACCGTACAAACACATGTGCAGTAATACCTGTTCATGCCCTATACATGTTTGCTCAACATGCATGTGTAGGGCGTTTAAACTGGGGTCATTTTCAGGCATCTGCACATGTGCCTGTCACACAGGTGGATAAAGGGCATGTGTTACATGCGCCTGTACATGTGCCTGCTTTTTCACAAGAGTGCTGAGTTTCTCACGGTCTGAATCATCCTTCTGGAAATATTGACGTACAGAATCCCTTCTTGGGTAGAAATAGCATCATACATAACTCGCTAGGCAATCAAACTGTCTTTGTGAAAAATTTCCATAAGACACTGTTATATCATAAACCGGTATTACACACGATGAGTCCTAAGTCTCCATAACAAATGGTGAAAACGGTGACTAATGTTTTTATTTATTTATTAATACGTAACGAACAATGCCCAGAAATGCACTCATACTAAGTAAACGTGAGTTCAAAGCGTCGGAAATGTAAGGAATAGCATCAAGAACATGAAAGCCATTGCGACTTCACCAATAATATTTCATCAATACGATGCAATATGTGCACCTTTGCATACCAATAAGGATGCAACAACTGAGGCCAAGTTGAAATTGTGCAAGGGGGCTCACTAAGAAACTGGGTAAACTAAATGAATGTCACTAGTGGGATCGCATGATTGATATTGAAATGTGGCCAATGTGTGTAGTGATATCAACACGTAGCTAATGGACAAACGTCAAAATGTCCCACTACAGCTGGGACACCGTCCCACGTGCGAAAACTAGGAAAATAACGTTGTACATTCTGCTATTACATGTGATGCACTTTTCGGTAGAACGTAACTAGAAAACGATTATATCAATGTCCCTCTTTGTTGGGGACATTGTCCCACAGTCGACACATATGAAAAGAAATCTCTTAATCCATGGTTCAAATTCTGATAGAGCGTGAAAATAAACTTGTACCATGTCCCACGTCTTCTGGGACATATGACGTACTCAAAATAGAGGAAAATGGGTGAAAGCAACGTGACGTACGTAACATGTTGACTTCCTTTTCTGATTTTCTTTGAGTGTAGCGGCCTTCATAATGAAGATATCGCTTTACCTCTTTTTTTATTGGACAGATAGCAAATGCAGCTTTAATGTGATATAAAATACACATCAATCAATTACCAAAAACAAATTACATAAATGTGCAAAACGTCGCGACCTACGCACAATGAAATGGACATTGAAGTCAGACATCGAAAAGAAAACGATAAATTCTGCTCTGCTGTTGCATGTGTGTGCTCGAAGAAAATTGCGTGTATAGGTGACTACTGGTATGCTATTTCTGCATTGTAACCGGAGTTTTCTATGCATCGGTATCTTAGCAAAAAAAAATCGTAACTAGCGTTACGTACGCACATATTTCGTGACGTAAGTAACAGCATGCACTTTGACTAGAAGAAACAATTGTGGAGTGGAGACTCAAAATTGAAAGTCTCGAAGAGAGATCGATTGGAAAGCCATAGAAGAAATATACGTTACTGATATTTATTGATGATAACGCACAGTCGTTTGGAAGTAGCAGACATCGTAAAATTCAACATAGTGTGAAAAATATAAATATGTGCATACAAATGTACAGTGTGCATTTTAATTAGTAATGTTCAAGTCCTTCAGGTACTCGTGGGCAAAAGTGTAGCGATCTCGTTTCTCACAGGGTTTTGGAAGAACTTTCTGGATGCGATTTCGTTCCACAGAATCAAAGTCATCTACACGTGGATGACAAAAGAATGCGTCTTTTCCCTGATCACTTTCACGCATGTATTTCACTCGGTGCATTCCATCACTTTCGACAGCAGTTACGTGTCCCACATGTTTTATGTCTCATCTTCGACTTTATACACCACTGCAACATAACTTCCGATTTTGATGTCAACATTTTGGGAAGGAAGCAACTTGTCTCTGACACTTTGCGAAATATTTTTCTCAGATTCATCTCGATCTGAATATGTATCACTTCCACTGGTGCTGTAAATTGCAATGTGCAATTGGTACGAGTTTTTCAAGATCGGCACTTGTCTTTCATATATCACAGCAACAAACCTTTTAGCAGGAACAACGTATCTTGCGTACTTGATTGTTTTTAGTTGCTGTAAGTTCACGTCCATGAAGTGTATAACAAAGGGAAAGTCGCAGTTGGCTGTGTCTTGATGCAATATAAAAAGGTATTCAATTTGCTGGGTATTTTTGGGAGTGACGGAATGGAAATCACTAGCGTTTTTCATTATTATTTTTCCTTGAAGAACACGGAACCAAACTTCTCTTTTCATCTTTGCTCCAACTCCATCATGTGCCCATCTACCATGATAGCTTTCGTGAAAGTTCCACTCTGTTGGTACAATTTCACTTAGTAGCTTTACATAGACAATGGATCTCCGATTCTTCCGATACCTGTCCACAGGTGTATTTTTTAATGGGCAATTCCAGCAAAATCTTAAATTGTTGAAGGCGGCTACTTGGAAAGTACCATGGTTTTTCGTGTCAGATATTACTCCCTAACTTCGCTCTCCATTGCTGAAGTATGCTACTGTGATGTAAATAGTGACAGTAGGATCGGCTGCGTTTGACCAGTGGGCTGCCATAACTTCGTATTGATGCTTAATTGCGTAATTTTCTGCGAAGTCTGTCTGCAAAACCACTTCATCTATATTTTCATTTCTTCTTTGAAGGTGCTCAGCTTCTGGTTTTGTCTTCTTATGTTGTATATGTGACACCGATACACTAGTAACTGTTTCTCCATTTCTGTCACATATTGAAAGTCAAAATGAACAATTTCTTCGGTGCCTCTCATCCACTGATAAACTTCAACCCATTCCTCACGATCTTCCGGTTCACACAACAGACCTTGGATGTATGTTTTACGTTCGTACATGTCATGCACTTATTCTTCATACATATCTCACTCTCTGTATCGCATATCACAGCATCGATGCAGAGCACGTTCTCTGTCAAGAAGCACGTTCTTTGTCATTGGTAGCTGGTTCTATTTCACTTTGGCGCCAATCATTTTTTGAATGTTCTCACAGTATGGACAAGCAAGACAAGTGATCCTACTTAGATACAGTAATGCATTCTTTGGGGCGAAGGTTCAGGAAACTAGTTTAACTCATAGGTATATTTTTGCAAATTCGGTAATGAAGAGCTTGTGTGTCTCGCTGATGTAAAACATCATGAGTCTCTTTTGCATCTTTCCTTTTTCCCATCATTGTTGTACATGAAAACGGTATTTTTTTTCCCAGGGAGCATTCGCAATATATTGTCACTCTTGTAAAAATTAATTACGGTTGCTTTTGTGTTGCTTCTTAGTACGATGCTTTTATAATGTTGTGTTTTCCTTTGTGCCACGCCAAACTGCTCCACTATTTTTTAACCACTCTGAGTTTTCTTCTAGGGCTATGTTAACGATGCAGCATTCTGATAGCCCATACTAGATCCAGATAGGACAGATTCTTCTCGGTTCCTTTCGCTGCGGACTTCTGCATCCGTATTTTTGTCTGTCGACGCACTTTTTGCCTTCGATGCTGACATTGTCTTTCGGTACTGCTGCATTCTATGCTTTTCTTTCTCACGATTTGCTGCTTTTTCTTCTTCACTTAACTTCTCTAGCGTTTTCCGTTGTGGACTTCTGGGGCTAACTGGTTCCATACTTATATATAGAAGTTGCAGAAAAGAAATGACATGGTGCACTTTCAACACACACCATAACTGAAATCAACGATAAGACAATCCTGTCTCTAATGAACACGCAGCAGTCGATGCAGTGCTGCCATTTGTACTAACAATACTACTTGATTCATTAACAATTAATATATATTGTTTCAACTGCTAAAGAAGGCTAGTATCAGGCATGACCAGACATTATTTGCCGTGACGTACGTAACAAATACCGTTATGTTACGTACGTCACGCATTCAGTTCGTTGGTCACGTACTTTATTGGCTAACCAGATGTCACAAACGTTTGCGGTAAATTCCTACTGTTAGAAGGTATGATCTATTTGAATAATTTAACGAATGAAAGTTGTCCACGCGCTTTTCATTGTACAGGATAAACTTAACCCCCTTTTCCGTGACGTACGTAACATAACACCACGGGTCTTCTCGATTTCACTGCTACTAGCGATGCCTAAACACACAGAGCTGAAAATTTCTGTTTTGGCCTGGAAGGTAACGTTCCATAGACGACATTTCTATGAAGGATGGTGAAAGTATTGCAAAGATGCTCAGTGGAACAATAACTAAACCATGCACTTCCCTTTCATTTCACAACAGCACATTAATACACTTTCTGTTACAAAGAAGCTGATTACTTTACAATAAACAACAATTTCATAACAAATTCTGCAAACCATGTAACTACACTTCATTCTCTTTCTATTGATGTATAGCATGTTATGGTGGAAGCATTATGATTTTTGCCCTTCAATGTCCTGAATTGTTTGCTTTTACCCAAATACCTCCAGAAATTCGTATCTTACACGCAGTGCACATGCCAAGACAAAGACGAAAATGAACCAATTCGGCACATGTAACACTACTGCTGGAACACCATACATATGGAAAATAAAACGACATGAGAAGTAGGAAGAAACGTCTTAAAGCTCTGATTGTTTGCAACTGTGCAGTAGGAGTAACAAAATGAAACACACAAGCATGTTGGGAGGCTGTACAAGAGCGCTTGCCAAAAGTGGGTACTCCTCAAAGAAATGAATACAGAGAAAGTGAGGCTCCCTCGAAGCCTCAGGGTTGGAGCGCTTGCTTTCGCTCGCGTGGTCGCAGTTTCCAATCCTACTGGGAGCCCACGGCTTCAGATTCAAGACCAGAGTAATTATTTTCCTATTTTTCGCACGTGGGACGGTGTCCCAGCAGTAGTGGAACATGTTGACATTTGTTCATTAGCTACATGTCAATATCAACACACACATGGCTACATTTCAATCATGCGATCCCACTAGTGACATTAATTTAGTTTACCCAGTTTCTTAGTGAGTCCCCTTGCACAATTTCAACTTGGCCTCAGTTGTTGCATCCTTATTGGTATGCAACCGTGCAAATCATATTGCATCGGTTTGAGGGAATATTATTGGTGAATTGGCAATGGTTTTCATATTCTTGACGCTAATCCTTATATTTCCGATGCTTTGAACTCACGTTTACTGAGCTTGAGTGCATTTCTGGGCATTTTTTGTTAAGTGTTTCCACACATGTGAATCACCCTTCTTCATCTGTTGTGCTATACGGACACTCCAGATGTCTTTCTAGAGCATTTGAGTACAAATTTGCTACACTTAATACTCAGAACATCACTGTTGGTCAGCATCCGTTCCTGACGATTATGCACCCACACACAACGGGCATGAAGGTGTCCGCCATTTTGTATTTGTTCCAGATATCGACTTAATACAAACGAATTATTGTTACCTGGTAGATAACCTATCAATTCATATCAATTTAGACTAATTTTCATTTGGCAGATTATCCGGGACTCCCTACGTTCCTTTGGGGAATCCCTTGCGTGTGCATGGTAGATTGTGAAACGTGCAAAATTCAATACAGTAGGTATGACTTCTTTAGTGAATTTTTTACCCGCCCTCTTTACGTTGGATAGTTTCCGAACTATTGGCGTCCGAAAGTCATTTTCCCACGCTTTCGGCACCTTGTAGATCCGAAGATATGTCCGATAGCCGAAAGTTCAAGAAAACTTTTTTCTTGTCTCAGTTGCAGGAGTCACCCCCCAAGAGTTTTAACACTTATTTTGCAACACCCGATATATATATATATATATATATATATATATATATATATATATATATATATATATATATATATATATGAGAGAGAGAGAGAATATATATGCTTGAACTTTTAAATTAAGTCGTTACCGTAATTGATAATCTGGATTTTTATAAAGCGACTTCAACAATCATATAAAGCAGTGGTTCTCAAACTTGCTGTTACTGCGACCCACATTCAATAATAAGAAGTATTCTGTGGCCCACCTACTTTTATTCAAATACACAACGACATTCTACGTAATGGTGGTGTATTTCAAAGCAATTAAATTTTGTAAATCATATCTCTCATTCCAGTTCGTTCAGTCCGTTTTAGTAATTAATATGACATTTATTTGGGGATGTGAATACCCCAAGCGACTACGAATGTTATAAAGTAGAGCTCGATGCTTAAATTTTAATAAATCAAAATTTAGTTGGTTTCTTTTATATTTATTGTAAATATCTCTTTCAAATTAAATTGTAATGTAAATTTATGAATATAGTGGCCCTGTCGGTACGAGAATATCAGTCGCTGACGATAGCGGATCAAGCAAGTGTAATATTAATTTATTTCTAAACAACTGTTATCATATGAATTTGTACGAACTTTCAAAAAAGGTTAAAATATTCCCACAGAAAGGTAACACAGAGCTAACACTACTCCCAACGCAGTGCCCTACTGATTTACTTTCGAATTGTCTTCCTTGAATCACTATTTCACTTGCAGAAGCAGCTACTAAACACCAATATTTGTTGGTATAAGAAGGGAACGCTATACAATGCGTTGTTATTTCAAGGCAAGTATTGACTTCAAATAAGGAAGATAAATCAGAAACTTACCTAATGCCCACACTGCCTGTTCGCATACATTTTGATGTGACGAATGTAATAATTGAAGAAAAAGAGGCACTGCCCCAGCTGCTACTACTGACTGCGTCTGTGCTGAGGTTCCACTTGCAATGTTTGTCAAAGCCCATGCTGCTTCAAACTGCAACGACGGACTGAAAAAGATAAAATTTTATGAATATGTAAAACAGTTCATGATGTGTGTTTCACAAGGTTAGCATTGATAATAATAATGATTATTATTGCAATGGATAAGGTAATAGTTAAAAATAGCCATGAAGCACTGTGGTTAAGAATGCATTGGGAGGAAATTTACTCTTTCGTTACATTCCATAACCATATTTGGAGAAGTGAAAGATTTTCTGCGTCGCAAAGGCGCACACATATATATACACTTTTGTCTGTTTGCAAAGACAAATTTCTCAGAGGTGCCTTTATACGAGATTCTTATAAAGTTAATTTTTTTCGTAACTAATATAGAATGTGTTATCCTAACATTCTACTGATAATAACTCCTTTTATTAAGTGCAGTAAAATTTCCTATATCACCATTTAAAAACAAAACAAATAATAATAATAATAATAATAATATCGAATCATATAACACAACTTAGATCATTTCTTACATGACAAACGAGTATCTAATTCAGTGTTGGAACGAGGGTTGTTTTGCTTAACACAAATGATTAAAGCTTGTTTTAAACAATAGATTTTGTTTCAAACAAAATTTATCGTACGTTCTAACCGTGTATTGGTTAAGACTTGTTTTAAACATATGTTTATTTTATTTTCGTTAAAAAAAAAAAAAAAATCTGCCAGAGAAAGAAAACTGTCAAAAAGTGCTCCCCATTCAAACGACTATTTCCTTCCCATGTTAATGTTTTGATTTCTCGTGCTGCAACAGGTCAATGCTGTGATCTACAATTTATCTTTTCTCTTTTTTCCCCTTGTTTTTAACGTTTATTATTTACAATTTATTGTTTAAACGCTTATCAGTTAAGTTGCGAGAAAATCTCATAGTAGAAGGTTAGACTACTTGTAGAACTGATATTAAAAAAAAAAATAGATAAAAGAATCATCATGGAAACAAGTTTTCATGTTCAGAAAACAAACAAAGGGTTCTTTCCTAAATTGCAGTTCTGAAATTAAAATATCGCAGGCATTCGTTGATACAGTACATGTTCGTTTTCCGTATAACTTGGAATCATTTAACATGAGTTTTACGGGAAGAAAAAAGGACATCGTTCGGAGCAAATTTATTAAAGTAACTCTAACTCTATCAGATAAGAAAACAACTCGTTGCAAAATGTGTAAGAAAGAAATGGTTGGTTTAGTTCAAAGAATGAAGAATCATTATGAAAAATGCAATGCTGTGAATAAACTGGAAACCCAAACAGATGGTATAAGTGTTGATCCGAAAATTGCTTCTGACGAGTCTAAAGTCAGTGATGTGGTTGAGATTCAACTGGGAACTTCAGGTAGGAATTAATTTTGTATCACCAATATCTTTTTCATTATATTATGAAAATCTTATTTTGTCCCTCTCCGATACCTCCGTTGTAAGTTTTCTTAAAAACTTTACACCCTGGCATAGCTTGTATGAAGGAACCAGGTGAGAAAACGCGCGGTACGGCAGTCACCTGTGTGACTAACCATTATAGCGTGATACTTATTGTCACATCATTTCCGAACGTCAGTGAGGTTCCTGGGACGACCTGATATACATTTGTTCGTCTGTCTGTATGTATGCACCACGCTACAGGGCGCAATTTTCGATCTTTTAACATTAAATTTTGAGGGTAGAGGCATCAGACGTCCGGAATTGCTGTCTAGATTTTGACTGCGATCCGACGCAAAATTTCAAAATCAGTGATTTGGATTAGCTCTCTCATATACAGCTGTGCTACTGATGCAAAACTGTGATCATATCAAACTAAACAAACTAATATTATGAGTTTTCGAACTTGGGATCCAGAATAAATTTGGTCTAATTTAGTTTATTTTCAAAAAATATTTTTAGATATGGGGCGTTCAGAGAACAAGGGATCCAAGTCCATTTTCAGAAAGGTTCACTTTTGCTCAGCAAACGTAGTATCTTCTGTAGCGATCTGTGCTACGGTACAATTGCATCAGATGAAGATTTGGACTTGGGACCTGACTTATGAGACACCCTGTTAAAAAGGACTTGAAAGAAAATAATTATTACCTATATTAATTTAAAAAGAAATACTTTGTTTAAATTAATTGGAAGATTGTAATGTACTTTGTTGTTCTTTTTAATATCTGTCTGTTAATTCTATTGATTTTTCAAAAATAGAAGAGGAAAAAAAAACGAAATGTATGGTTGTTAAGTCAAGATCGTTACGTTGTTACTCTGTTAATACACGTCACGCCCGGAGTTTACGATGTGTTTGCAACTGCCTTCGGTTAGCAGATGCTTGGTTGAATTCACCACGAGGTACAATGCTTCTAGTGATCTCCTTCTAAAGGTGTCTTGAATTGAGGTTGTGTGTTATACGAGACGTCTGTTGTTTGGCCAATAACCGGCTGTGAATACTTGTATGCGAGCAAGCACTTTGTTATGCGGAAATAAAACGTGAACCTACAAGAAAATGTGCAATTCTTTTGTGAGCTTCTAATACGGTTTAGCAGCGATCTGGATGAATTTAGCGTCCATTCTTATTCTTCTTGCTTTTATGATTAATACGACTAACAAAGTAAGGAGGTTTTGGTTTATTGGAAGGACGGTAAAACACCCAGGAGTGAAATACGTCCACAAATAAAAAGGGTAAGTATTAAAGTTATTTTTGCTTCTAAAATCATTGGGCCTTTCATTTAAATAATATACATTAGAGTTTTGTAATAGATAAAAATAACAGTTTGTGTTTGGAATTTATTGAAATAACATTTGGTAAAATACTAAAACCTTAATTTACGTAACTAAGCAAGAACATTTATTCCGATTTTGCATTTTTGTGATATTAGGCTACGGCTAAATGATTGTAGAATTGCGTTCCTTTCTTGAATTTGCGTATTATCTGATTTTGATAGTTTTGCGATAGTTTTTAATACTTTTTGATTGAAATTTTCCATCGTTTTTCTCAAGTATTTTTTTCTTGGAATAAATATTAGTAACTTCGCAATTGACTTTGGTATTAGTTTTCGGTTCCGTTACTGTCTACATTACTTGGATTGGAAACCGTGGGCCGTCTCCTATTTCTAGAAATTAGTTTGTATGATCTATGGATTGAATTTGAGTAAAAATTAAATTTGGTACAATTAAATAACTTAAATTGAATTATATTTAATTAAATTGTAGGCTGATTTATTTGATGTTTGGGTAATTAACGGACTTATAATACTCGGAAATTACTAAATTTTGTAAAAGCACAGACGTTCATTAATCTAATATTAATCTAGGCACGGTCACTTATTGTTTTGCATAATTGAATCTTAATTATCGAATTTGGAATTCTTAAGCTATAGTTGTTGGAAGTATTTTTGAAATAAAATTCAGAATTGAACTTGTGAGTTTAATTTCCTTTGATATTTGAAATAGTTTGATAGCAGACAATTTAATTGACCTAGTATAAGAACCGGAAAAATTATTGCCTCAATTTGACTTTGATCTTTTTTTAAATTTATGGTTGTAGTGTTACTTATTTGACGATCAGGTACCTCCAATGCACCCAGCCATACTGGAAGCTTAAACTGCCATACTTTTGAGTTGATAACCTTTAATTTTCTTTTTTTCCAAGAGAAGTTTTAAGCTCCACCGGCTAGGAGAGCGTTACAAGATTCAACCAAGCATCTCCTTCCTTTCTTCTCTCGTTAATAACTTTTGAGATCGGGTTTAATGAGGTTAAGAGGAGAATAGTGTTTGTATAAAATTTCAATCGGACAAATAAGGTTGGTTATTATTTATTTGCTTTTCAAAAAATTGAAAAAATTAGACACATATGTTCTGACGAGCAAGTAAACTTTATCCGGATTATTGAAGTTGATGAAAAGCCCTAGCGGAAAACTTTCTATAGTATCCCATTCTATTCTTTTTGCAGTTTGAATAGTAGTTGTAGTTAATGAATAGTATATATTTAAAAGTATTATTTACTGTGTTTTGCCTTTTTGTTGAAATTTTTCCTAGCAATATGACTGACAACAATTATGAGAGCATTGATATGCCAGAAATTGATTCTGATGTTGAATTACATACTGTCGATCAGACCGAAGTTATTAGTAGCGACTTCGGTGAAATATCAATGAGTTTGACTCCTCCAAATAGAGAATCCTTGCTGTATGTTCATTCTCAAGGTGATAGAGAAAGTAATGTAAATACTTCAAGTGACCGTAGGGTAGATGGAGATCGAGAGCAGCATTATTTTCTATAACTTATATTGACTCTTTTCTTCGAGTATTTTTAGAATATTGTCTATGGCTATGAGTACACGAGCCTAATCGTGTGTTTTGTCGTCGCTTATTAAACAAAACTGTCAGTTGTTTCATAATAATATACCACTGCTGTAAAGATGGTACTTTGCTCGCTTTTCCAGTGATAACTCTTGAACTTCACTTTTCAGAATAACAGTCCAGTTTTCAGCGAAGTCCACATGAAGTATAATAGAATTTGTATCTTGAAATTTTATACGATGCTTTTCGGTAGCAATTAATTCTCTTTGGATGATCTTGATGTAGTCATGAATTACAATTCTTACACTTAAACCAGCAACACGATACGAAAACAGAAAGTAGCACAGTTTCTTTAGCGAAATAATTTTTCTCACATGGCATACGTAACACTTTCATTATCAACAGGACCAATAATTAAACACTCCACACTATTTCCTCCCACTCCAGGAGATTCACCACATTCTGACGACAGGTGTCATTTTCTACGGATCATACTACTAAAGAACATAGTCAGTCATGACAGCGTCAATATTGGATGGATGGATACATACTTACATACACTTACACACTCACTCACAGGTTGCGGACTGACCCACTTTGGTCGAATACTATAAAATTTCGAGTGACCCATTCTTATGCTGGGATTGTTTAAAAAGTCCGCAAATTTCTGATGGAACGCGCAAGAAAAAACTTTTCTTTTTTTTGACTTTTTGTCTATTTTCCATCACTGTAATGACATCGCACTTGTTGGGACTTTGTGTGGAGCATTCCAAATCATTACTGAGGTAATAGTTCAGGCTTTTTATAGATCATCAGAATTTATTGGATGGCCGTTTCAAGTAAACTTAAAATTTGTGTGTTTCGAAATCGTACAATCAACCTCAGATTACTTTGGTTTTAGAAAACGGAGAAGAAAGGGGGAGGCTCATTTTTTTCAGAGAGCATTTTTGATCAAAATAATAAAAAGCAGTCAGGAAACATTTTATTCTTCATTTAATCAATGTGAATCACGAACATCACCAAACTGTTGCACTTTTATTCTTTTCAGTGTTGCCAACTGTGACATCAAAGTTAACAAAACTTCGCTAAATTCAAAAGGTTGTAGTTAATTCATGAAGCATTGGTCGAGAATGCTACTTGGTGTGTTTATTACTCATGTAAAGTTGAACTATCTGACAAAATTTCAGGATTTTAAAAGAAGATGTTTTCGAGAAAATGGCGACATTTCAAAATTTGATAATTTCTTGATTATTTTCCGACGAAACGATTGCACACACAAGCGATACAATTTTTTTTTTCGTAAAGCGGGTAACTAGGTCTTACCAACCGTGAAACCAGAATTTTAAAATTGGAACCGGAAGTGCTCGAGAAAAATTCGCAAACTTCGACTTTTCAGATAAACTGACGTTCATTTGTTAATTTATGTACAAAAAGATACGCATGCGCAAACCAAACTATAAGAAAATATAGTTTGTTCATGTCTCTATGTACACTCATGTCCAAAATGACTGTCGCATATCTATAACTGTCTTCTTGTACGAATACAATTTGATAATGATTTTGCAGGGTACTTTTAATATTGATGCTATGTGTATAATCGGAAAATGTATATTTGTGGTAAATTTCAAAGGAAAAGAATTATAAATACGAAAATGAGAAAGAGAAAAAGAAAATGTTGCTATATGCACAAGAAAGCGTTATTTCCGTTTTATTGTTCTTATTTACTCCTGTTTTGACATGAAATTTGCCACATACATTTCTTTGCCGATTATACACAAACTAACATTATAAGAAATACCAGACGGATTCGTTATCAAATTATATTCCTAGAACAACATATTTATAGACATGCAACAATAATTTTGGACATGAGTGTACATACCACAAGAATTATAACTATCTGTCTCCATAGCTGAATGGTAGGGCTCCGAATTCGACCATTTTCCATGTCTTCTATAAATTGTACTCCCCGTCTTTGATGGCCCATTAATTGGCGGGAAAATTTTTTCGACAAAACAAAAAAATATGGGTCTCTTAAAAACATGTCTAGTTCCTATAAAAAAGTTTCAACAATATCTGATATGCTGAAGGTACATGCTCTGCCTGAATTAAAATGGAAGGCACCAAAAGAGCTTTTTGAGTCTGAATAGGAAATTATTTCATATTAATATATCATGTGCAGTCCGCATTAGCTTCTATGATGACTCTTTATCTCTGTGGTAGAGAGTGAACAAGTTGGCAACACATCGATGTTCCTGGGAACTTTTTCCCCACACATCAAGAACTAGCTCCCATAAATTTTCGGCCGTCCTTGATGGATTATCAGGCCAATTGTCTTGTAATGTCCTCGTACCTTCTGCCTATATATTCTCCATCGGATTCAGGTCAGATGCTTTAGGAACCTAATCAGCTACTTCAACATTGGATTACTGTTGTAACCAGGCTTGAACCAAATGGGAATCGTGAACTGAGCAATGATCTAGTTGAACGTCTAAGACAGAAAATGCAGGTGATTTAAAGGCGCCTGTGAAACATGCATAAACAGGCATATTTTTACACGCGCCTGTACATGCGCCTGAAAATGGTACGCTTTTAAACGCATGAGACAGGTATCGATTTTTTTCACAATCATTGCATGTTCATTTCATGGAAACAGGTAGTTTTCATGTTGATAGGGTTGCAACCTTGCAACGTGAAAAATGCGTGCAACCAGGTAGAGAGTGGAAAGACATGTACGTAACCGGCATATTCCATGTAGTTGGCATATGCATTAGCTCATGAGGATCTGACGACAGCTACTTTTCATTTGATAAAAATGTAATTGACATGTTAAATACAGTACATGTGAAATACAGGTGTTAGCGAATTAGTGGGCGTGTTAGCGGAATATACATGTAAAATACATCACATTAAGTACTATGTATGTGTCAGGACCTTGCATAGCGAATGTCGAATTGGAGACTTGTGCCTAAATATTGCATGTCTTCTATGCCTATAACGTGAATGTTTAGCTCCAATCCGACTTGTTCACCACACGTATCTGTTCAATCCATTTATTGGCAATCATGATCATTGAATCTTCCCGTTCACCTGTACACTGCACGTACGGGAGTTACTACGCATGTACACGAAAATGATAAATGTAAAATAACATATTCTACATCATGCGTTTTCCATGCTATACGCTAATATATTGTATTTACATGTAATGCGAATGTCACACAACTATATTACATGTTGATAAACAGACACCTTCCTTGTACTTTTCATTCTTACTCTATTGCGAATGCTATCAACAATTCATTCACGGTACTTAACATGCACATATTCCCTCCATTTACTTGCATGTGAGTGACTACGTGTACATTGCATGTTCTCATTTTAACGTACAGGCTCTGTACAACGCGTGTTTCCGTGCAAAATTTCCAACAGAACAGAACTTTTTCGACATGCATATAACCTGAAGACAATGTGCCTGTAATATTTTCTTTACATGTGTTTTCGCCGAAACAGGCGCCTGTATAATGCCTGTCAAGGGATACGGACAAAACCTCACCGCCCAAAACCTCGCGGGACAAAATCTCGCCGGTCCAAAACCTCGCGGGACAAAATCACGCCGGTCCAAAACCTCGCCACCCAAAACATCGCGTGGCCAAACTCTCGCCTGCAGCTTAATAAAAATTCAATGTAGTATAACAATATCTGCTGCTTTTCTTATAAGTAAAAAGAAAAAGGAAGGAAGAGCTCGGTGTGGTGAGAGTAGGGGCTCCGAATTCTACTTCGCCCCGGGCGCCGAAATCTCTTGCTACGGCTCTGTATATATATATATCACTCCCACTCCCTTTTGTTGTGCCGACAGTGTGAAATTATAAAAGACATCCTAGGCTCGAACCTCATCTATGTTGAAAATTTGATTGAGATCGGTAGGATGGCTCAAGAGGTATAATGTAACAAACATAGTCATTTAATTTTTATATATATAGATTTCCAAAGCATGCATTAGAATTTTTCTTGTCATTATTTTAATGTATTTATGTGTTATTACTAAATATATACATATAGTAATATATAGAACATTCTACACTGAAGAAATCATCGTGAAGAGGTTTTATCCTGACGACATTTCTTCCCAGGCGACACTACGTCTCGCCTAATTTATACCAGGCGAGATTCTGTCGCGAGATCATTACAACGAGGTTTTGGTCAGGCGAGATTTTGGGTATGGCGATATTTTGGGGCGCGAGGATTTGGAAGACGAGGTTTTGGCCCGACGAGATTTTGGGTGGCGAGGTTTTGGCCCCGCGAGATTTTGGCCCGCGACGTTTTGGGCGGCGAGGTTTTGGCCAGGCGGGGTTTTGGCTTCGCGAGATTTTGTTCCGCGAGGTTGACGCCGCAAGGTTTTGTACCCAAACCGCCTGTCAAAATCTGACAGGCTTTTACAGGAAGTTCCATGTACAAAACCTTGCATGTTTCCTTAAAAAACATTCGTAATAGGCCGTCTTAAAATGTATTTCGTAACTTATATATAACGTGGGTTCCAGTCACCACGGCATGGCGCGTCCTCAGGTTGCGGATCGAGGAGAAGGCCTCTAGATATAGAGGTTAGCTGCGAATATACTGAATAAGCAGTCGCGGACAGCCGACTAGGAGTGGTCCTCCAGCTTGGGGGTTTTGGGTAGGGCTAACAACCTCATCCTGTACAAAAAAAAAAAAAAAAAAAAAAAAAAAAAAACACTTGTTCAGAAATAATCACAAAAGCCTCGGACAAGGACTGATAACTTGGCACGACCTCAGCAAAAGAAAATGAACATGAGATTTGGAACATGGAATATTAGGAGTCTTTATAGGGCAGGCGCGTTAAAATCCGTAGCGGGTGAGTTTGAGAAATACAGGATGGACGTAGTAGGAGTTCGGGAAGTTAGGTGGGAAGGAAATGGATCTGTGAATTCTGGAAATTTTACGTTCTTTTACGGAGAAGGAAATAAAAATCACCAGTTAGGAAAGGGTTTTTCGTTCGCAAACGAATATTACCAGCAATTAAACGGGTTGAATTTGTTACTGATAGACCTTCTTTTATTACTCTTAAGGGACGGTGGTGTGATATTATTGTTTTAAATGTACATGCCCCAACTGAAGATAAGGATGACGATATAAAAGACAGTTTCTACGGCGAAGTGGAACGGATATTTGCCCAACTCCCGCGATACCATATGAAAATTCTATTAGGGGATCTCAACGCGAAAGTAGAACGAGAGAATATTTCCAAACCGATTATAGGGAACGAAAGTCTGCATAAGGAAAGTAATGGCAACGGTGTTAGACTCGTGAACTTTGCAACATCCAAAAACCTAATCGTGAAGAGTACAAAATTCCCACATCGCGACGTTCATAAATACACTTGGACATCACCAGATGGGAAAACACATAATCAAATTGATCACGTGTTAGTAGATAGAAGAAGGCAATCTAGCATAATTGATGTCCGGTCGTTTAGAGGGGCTGATTGTGACACTGATCACTACCTGGTAGCAGCGATAATACGAGAGAGATTATCGTTGAATAAAAGTAATATTCATTGTCCGAAAACAGAGAGATTCAATTTAAAGAAATTAGAAGAGAGCCAGGTAAAAGAGGAATACCAGATTGAAGTTTCGAATAGATTCTAGGCTTTAGAAGATTCGGAGTGCACTAGTGTTGAGGATACCTGGATTGAAATTAGAGATAGCATTAAAAGTTCAGCAAAAGAAAAATTGGGGCACGCGGAAATACGTAGGAACAAACCATGGTTCGACCAGGAATGCATAAAACTAGCAGAGAAGAGAAAACGGGCAAAATTACGGTGGCTACAAAATTCGAATGAAATAACCTACACAAAATTTCGCAGATATCAGGTGGGAAACTTCCAAAACATTTAGAACAAAGAAACGCGATTTTCTGAAAGCTAATATTAAGAAACTTGAAGGTAATAGTAAAAATAAAAACATCCGGGATATGTATAAGGGGATCAGCGAATTTAAGAAAGGCTATCAACCTCGTGCTTACATATTAAAGAAATCTGACGGGACAGTTCTCACTGATACGGATAGCATCTTAAATAGATGGAAAGATTTCTTTGACGATTTACTTAACACGAAACCAAAAACTAGTGTGCGTGGAGAAAAGGAGATACACACCGCAGAACCGTATATTCCAGAACTCAACCGAATAGAAGTAGAAACCGTTATAAAGAAATTAAAGAAATACAAATCTCCGGGTGTAGATGAAATTCCGGCTGAGTTCATTTTAGCTGGAGGAGAAATATTGTAAAACAAGATAAACTTATTCTCCTTATCTGGAACAAGGAAGAATTGCCACAAGAGTGGAAAGAATCATTGTTCCAATTCACAAGAAAGGCGACAAAACTGACTGTAATAATTATCGAGGCATTTCTCTTCTGTCAACAGAATCAATCCTTTCAAATATTCTATTAGCAAGATTGACCCCATACGCAGATAGATTAATTAAGATATGTTTAAATGAATCCCAAAGTAAAGTCCGGGTAGGAAAATTTTTGTCCACGAGCTTTCACGTCGAAAATGGCCTGAAACAAGGAGATGCGTTGTCGCCATTATTATTTAACTTTGTTCTGGAATACGCTATAAGGAAAATCAAAGATAGCAACCAGTGCCTAGAGTTGAACGGTATTCACCAGGTTATGGCATATGCTGATGATGTAAATTTAATAGGGGATGATAGGAGAACAATAGAGATAAATGCAGAGATCTTATTAAACGCTTGCAGGGACATGGGTTTAGAAGTAAATGCAGAGAAAACTAAATACATGGAAGTGCGTCGGGACCGTAATACAGCAAATTATAGATGCGTTAAAGTATTAAATAATACTTTTGATAAAGTGGGTAGTTTCAAATATCTAGGATCAATATTAACAGAGGAAAATCATATTCACGAAGAAATTAAATGTCGACTAAAAGCAGGGAATTCGTGTTATTATTCGGTTCAAGATCTCTTGTCGTCGCGAATTCTGTCGAGGAATTTGAAGCTTAAAATATATAAAACGATAATCATGCCTGTTTGTTCTGTATGGCTGTGAAACATGGTCACTTACTCTGAGGGAAGAACATAGACAAAGTATTTGAGAACAAGATCCTGAGATGAATATTCGGGCCCAAGAGGAACGGGAATGGGGAATGGCGGAAACTTCCTAACGAGGAACTATATAATTTATATGGTTTACCCAACATTGTTAGGGTCGTCAAGTCTAGGAGGCTTAGGTGGGCAGGTCATGTAGCTAGAATGAAAGAAAGTAGAAACGCTTTCAAAGTCTTGACTGGAAGAAAAATCGGAAAACGACCATTAAGAAGACCTAGGCGCAGACGGGAGGACAATATTAAGATGGATCTCGCAGAGATTGGAATACAAAGTAGAAACTGGATGCAGTTAGCAAAGGATAGAAGTCAGTGGAGAGCTTTTGTGAACGCGGCATTGAACCTCCGGGTTTCATAAACCATAGCGTTAGTTAGTTAGTTATATATATATATATATATATATATATATATATATATATATATATATATATACAAATCCATGCCTAAAATAACTTGTAAACGAAATTTTGCAAAGTTTAATACAATTTATCATCATATTCAATTTGGTCTCCCTGGAAAAGCTTTAGATTCCCCTGAAATAAATTCCTGCGTACGTCCCTGTATATGATGAATCACATGTTTCTACGAAAGAGTAAAATCTTTTCAAATATTCTTGGTTTTATTCCGCTAATTTCGATCGATTTTTCATAAATTTCTCCTATAGTTTGGCTATAATAAAGCTAACTGGGCAAAGACATTCTTTCGGGAAACTCGCATTGGCAGTAAAACAGGAAACAAATTGCGTGAAACAGATGGCTAATCATACTCTACTTGCAGTTATGATATTGCTTCTACATCCGTCGGTTTAATAGTTCTAGATTAAAAATATAAATCATATATTCAATTTGCGACTTGACTTAACCGTATTTTGATGTATGGTAGATATTGTTGATCTATACGTACAGGACAAAAATTATATTATGCGTTCAGCAACATTATCTTTTAGTTTCCACCCCTGTCTGTGACAGAAATCCAGGAAAAATGAACTAGAAATAAAGAAAATTCGCAAGGACCTACATTCATCTTTCGGAATTAGTTTTCTTATGGGCTATCTAGGTTTCTATGGCCGGAACTGTACTAAATTTTGTTGTTATCCTAGAGCAGCGAAGTTCACCTTTTCTCACATACTATATATACAGTTCCTAAAAACTTGTTCTTCAGTGTCTTCTATACCAGGCTTACGGCAATAATGGTCAAACTATTTGTGATACCCTACATGATATGTAGGCCTATATGTCAAAAACTTATTTCTGTGTCGTTTATCCTCGAAGTTCATTGTTGTTGTTATTATTAATATTATTACTGTTATTATTATTATTATTATTATTCGGTCTTTGGACTTCTTTTGAGAATGAGAGAGAGAGATAGAGTGCGTGTGACTGTGTTTATTTGTTTTTGTTTGTTTTCTGGCCAGGAAATATTTCTTCCATGTTTATTGATCTTAAGTATCTTTTTTTTTTAATAATTACTTTTACCTATACTGTTACTCTGGCATTTTCCCCCAAAATCGTTATTGAAAATAAATTAGTTAAAAAAAAATCTCATCCTGCTCTACCCTATTCGAAATGTAACAAATTCAATTCTTTCAATTTGTTCTGTGGATAAAATTTTTGTAACACATGAATTTTGTACCCAGTTAAACATATTCTTTTTTTTTAATTAACATGTTGTTAATAGCTGTTTTAAGAATACTCAACTCCCTAGAACGCTTCTCCACGGACTTCTTCGGGCTACGCAAGGAACTTGTTCTCGGAGCTTCAATCGTTCCATAGCCGTCCTGGACTTGTCTCCTTCAGCAGGCTATTTCTTTGAGTTGTCTGTTTCAACAAACGTTTTCTTGCGGGGGATGGGGTTTTAGTTTAACACGACGGTATTCACATCTAACATGTGTAACCGACCCAAACTTAGTAAGTCATAATATATATTGAACTTTCCTCTGCACCGCAGCATGATGATTACCGAGCTTGTGCAGCTTGCGTGTCGTTCAAACAAACGCGCATACGCTAGCCCTCGAGTGTCTGCACGTAAGCTTTCGTATAAATATACGTGGAGTGTTTATCTTTCATTTAACGCATGTCTCATGTCTGCAACTATAATAGTTTGAAACATGTTGCGTAAACATAACCATCTGAAACCCCACTATTATTTTACAGACACAGTGTACCTCCCTTTCTTCAAAAAATATGCGATAGCAATACCGTATTGATTTCTAAGACTCGTTTACGTTTTAGCTCCTAAGCGAACTAACTTGGAAGCATGAGGCTCATTTCCCAGCCCAGGTTCCCCGCAGATAATCCCATTAATCTTGTATATGTTAAAGTACTACGTGAGTTAATACGAAAAACTACATTAGTTTAAGTAAAGGTCAAACAGAGATGCGAAAACTGAATTTGGAATTATCATCATCGTCTATGGAAAAAATACAAAAAGGCATAACTCTTTTACAAAACCAAAATGTTCTGATTATATACTTCAATAGTACTTAGTAAGACCTTTGAAATGAACCTACTCTCACTGTGGGGAAATGTACCATTGGCAACTTATAGTCAATCAAAGCTGGACCAAATTCATATTTTAAACATAAAAGACTTTAAGATGACACTTATCACACAAAGCAATTGTCGCATATTTAGTGCTTTCGGACCGAATGCCAAAGGTCTTAAACTTTTATGGACCTGAAGTTTCACGCAATATTCACATCGTAAGGGGTAAAAAATCCAATTAAATCGGTAATGCATGATTTGTATCTCAGGCGAAGTCAAGTCAATACAGAGGTGGATCACTACCCGGAAGTCAGTATAAGCATTAGTTCATTGCCTTAACCAATGCGTAAGGAAATGGCACATATTATAAATATTGCACTATAAAATAGAGTTATGTGTTAGCTATAACATAAGATACTATTTCCTTATTCTTACAGTGCTTATGCATTCTGTTATCTAAAAAAGTAACGCATAAGAAGAAAACTTGATGATTTTTAAGATGAGTACGCAAGATGGCGCTTGCTGTTAGATATTACTACTCCTGTGTTCAGTTTTATGAAATGTTTACTTATAAGCATAAATTATTTTACAAGTAGTTATCTCTTTACGGAATATGGATATTATATGACCGTTTTTTGTGTTATGTTTCACATTTTATCCAGATGTTATTCTAAGTTTAAGGAAATATCTTTAGCGGCTAAATCTCATGCTTGCGCAGGACGCCATAATGCTTCGTTGCCAAGCTTGTATGTGTGCTGTTGCAGCCACAGTAGTAGGGCAATTCCTTGTTAGCGTTTGAAGTCTAGAAGCGGAACCTGTGAATTGTGACAAAACTATTATAATTAATAAAAGTTTAAAATGGGGAAACGGGAGGAATCATATAAAAGAAAAAAGAATCCAACTCCAAGTACGAAAGTCGAAGAGCCAAAGGAAGCGGAGAGAAAGGGAGAATAATTTTAAGAATCAGCTAAGCGCTTTTCAATTTTTAACTGTTTGTTGCCATGTTAATATTAAACACACGCGTAATATAGTTTATTTTGACGATCATTTTGAACGTTAAATGCGTAATATGTGTTCTTCCTTTCTTTTTTCTTCTATTTATTCATTTATTTATTTATTTATTTATTGCTGAAACTTAATTTGTTTAGGTAAAATATTATATTTTCTTGAAAATAATTTATGTTTTTGAGCTTTCATATGCACACGAGTAGTTGCCTGAACCCGTTATTGTAAAATACTAATTCATTTTGCTTACTAGGGAAGATCGTAGGGTGTTACTCTGACTTCATATTGATCCTATGCTCAGTCGACTCCATTTTACATATGAAACAATTAGGCAACCGGAGAAATCCTCAATTGCAAGCGTGTTCGAATTATAAACGTTAAAAGTTCAAAATTGAACAGTTCTGAAAAAGTTTGAAGTAACCATTTTTTGAGATATACGCTTCATTTTTGGTACTGGGGTCTTTTCTTGAGTGCTCGACAGACTGATGAGCTCAAAATGTACGCATTTTGCAAGATAAGGGAACTTATTGGGGAGAGGTTGAAGCTTGAAGGGTAATGGCGTTTTACAACTTGCAAATTGCCAACTGTTTGGCACACCGGGTCAGTAGGCTAATAAAATTTATTTGCCATTCCTATTCTACTCTATTGTCATTTGAATGTCACTTTTCTGTGTGGCCACCTTAACATTGAACAATGACATATGTCTTCGAAACGCTTTGCCGCGGAACTAACGTGAATGGCCCAACCCAGCCGGCCTTTGTGTATTAAGGAAAAAATGAAATATTTCAATCCAACGAGTATGCCCTTTAGGCAAAGGAAGACGATGATTAAGGCAAGTGAATGATGATGGAAGAATAGATGGAATGAGATGAATGGAGTAAACGGGAGTACCCCGAGAAATCCCATTGTGGAAGACTGTGTTTCAATATTTCACCACTAGCTATTTTTTTTTTTTTAATTTTCAACGGATTTTAATGACGATTGTTTGAAAATAGTGACCAAACTTCAGGCAATATTTTACGGTATTCCGCGAAAAATGAGACCAAAAAACAAACAATCGGCTAGCGATGATGTGTGCAAAACCGTTTTTCTCGAGAATAAAAACCACCTGTTCACAACTTTGAGCGCACATTCCCCTTAACCATTTTTTTTTTTTTTTTTTTTTTTTTAATTTTTATTTTTCGGTCTAGTTTGTCGTTGAATGTCTTAGAATATTCCTTGGAGTTGGACCAATATTTTCCCATAATCGGCATTCCAATTCACTGAAAACTAAGCACATGGCTAGCGATGATGTATTAGAACACCGTGTTCTGTGATGCATAAGCATAGGCCGACAGGGTCGGAGTACCGCTCAGGTTTGTTCCGCGGCAGGTCTCTCTGGCGCTGTGGTGCAGGTCTCTTTGGATTGCCATTTACGTATGATTAACCACAAATGAAATGCCGGTGGCATAAATTAATATTTGTATTCACTGTCAATGCCAGCCTGTAGTGGATAATTTATTTGATTTAACTTCATTTTAACAATAATCTGATTTTCGTTTTCCATATATGGTACGGTGTTGTTGTGCGCCCCAGTGCTTTTTTTTTTTTTTTTTCTGAACAGCTGATTCGGATTAAACAACATATTGGTGACAGAGCGTTTTGAGAAAATATTGGTCTCACTCCTAGCTACAGAAGGGGGAAGAACACTACAATATAGATCATCGTACACGACGTTCATTGAATTTTGCACGCCTGGCAAAGCGTTTCCGAGACTAATGTTATTGTTCAATTTGAAGGTGGCCACACAGGAAAGTGATATTTGAATGACACTACAGTCGAATAAAGGTAGCAAATACATTTTATTAGCCTATTGGTCCAGTATACCAAATGGGAAGCAATTTGCAAGGTGTAAGACGCCAGAAGCCTTCACCCTCTTCCAAATAATTGCCCTTATCCTGCAAAATGTGTACTTTTGATCTTACCACTGTGTTGGGCGCCCAAGAAAATCCCCTGCTATTAAAACTGAAGCGTTTATCTCAAGAAATGGTACTTCAAACTTTCTGCAAAATCTGTTCAATTTTGAACTTTTAACGCTCATAATTCGAATACGTTTGTGATTGAGGATTTCTCTGGTTGCCTAATTGTTTCATATGTAAAAAGGCGTCGACTGAGCATAATACCGATACGAAGCCAGAGTAACACCCCGCAACCTTCCCTAGTTAGTATTTTTTAAAAATCATTAACCCTACAGCTTGAATTATTGTTTTTTTCCTATAGAGAAAAGAAAGTGTATACTTCAGTTCAGAAACGCAACGACTCCTGTAGAAATGCACATTATTTTTCTACTCCGGAGCTGCAGTGGCTCCGTGGTAGAGCATTGACATTTTGTACGTAATGTTTCTGGTTCGTTCTCAGCTTTGCCAGGTGCAGGGAGTAATCTACACCCCCCAACACCCTCCCAAATTTCTTTACACACACTCCCCCAAATCCAATTGTGTCAATCAGTATCATATAGGTTATTTATTACATCGCGTTAAAAAAGGTTTAGCGTTTAGGAAAGAAGGCAATATTCTTATTTATTTATTTCACTTCAAAATACGAAGCGACCTCGTTCTTATGCACGTCTTCGAGAACCACATGACCTCATTGTTTCGGGCGGTATTTCGATCAAAACGAATGACAAAACAGACCCACTCACAGTGGCGTAACTAAAGTTTTGGGTGACCACCCCGCAACAGCGTGGAGTGGGGCCCCTTCTCTGATGGCTTGGGCCCCCCGCAAGGCGGGGTCTGCGGGGCCCTTATTTACGCCCCTGCCCACTCATACCTACCCTCCTGGGCTCCGCGGTCATTACCGAGTAGAGAGATTGATGAACAGATGCAGATGACTGAAATTGGCTACGTCTTGAGCAGTCATTCACCTACCTCCTCCTCAATAAGGAAAAATGTGACAATATAGTGTGGAAAATAGGTATATGTAAGATATTCAAATTGAAAAGTTGGAAGATTTAGTAAAAAAAAAAAAAAAAAAAAAAAAAAAAAAAAAAAAAACTGACGTTATAGTTAGTGTAAATAGTGAGACTGCAAAAATTGCCCAAATGTTCGTAGTTTCTTCAAGAAACAGTCTTCTTCAGTCTTCTTCAAGAAACAGTTCTTCAAGAAACCCTTATCCGGGCAAGACATTTTTGTAACGTAAACGGGCAACCGGGGCCTGTGAGGCCCAGTATATATTTTAAGTGCAGAATACACAAAATCAATGCCTATTGTCACTTACTGTTCAGACTAGTCTAGAATGTACCGGTATATATTTTTGTCAAGTAGCGAAACTTCGTGTCACGCTTTTGTAAGCCGACCAAGCAGAATAGCAAATCCGGTCCAGATATTTTTGTAACGTAAACGGGCAACCGGGGCCTGTCAGGCCCAGTATATATTTTAAGTGCAGAACACTCAAAATTCAATGTCTGTTGCCGCATACTGTTCCGACTAAAGGTTACAATAGTCACGTGTTCAATATATAATTATGTGACAATTTGATCTAATATTTGACAGGAATTTCACTAAAGTTATACGGGGCCTCCTAGGCCCCGGTTGCCCGGTTACGTTAGGAAAAGATTTTCAAATTTAAAAAAAAAAAAAAAAAAAAAAAAAAGCTTTACCAACTCGATATGTTCATGATTTTAACTTCGACGAAAGATAGAATAATTCAGTATTTTATGTCTTTGAAATATGTATGGTTATTGAGAAATTTTAGAAAAATGAAGCTACTGGGCCTGGGAGGCCCCGGTTGCCCGGATAAGGGTTAAATTAAGACGAAATGATATTTCTATTGAGTGTGGAGTACAACTTGCTCAAGTATGGAGATGGGGAATATCATAACTCAGGATCAGGTGAAACAATTTTTTTATTGGTTTGTTATTTAGCAGGAGAAAATAACGGATTTGAACTCGGTTTTCTCTTTGTATTAATATGAAATCTTTGAACTTAGTTTCCTATTCGTGTTAATATGAAATTTTATTTTAATGATCCAATGTACAGAAATTAATCTATTAATCGTTTTTTTTTTTTTTTTTTTTTTTTTTAAGCAGATTGAGCTCCATAAACGAAAGCTGCGAGGGAGAAAGGAACATGGAACCAGTTACTCTTACTAATAGTTGCATAACAAAATATACTGTTTTCTTTGAGTTTGTTTAAAAATGTATATCACTATTGAGAGCACCCCCCTTTTATTTTGAACACCCCCCAAGTAAAAATTTCAGGCGTACTTACTGGCCAGGTGGGCTTTATATGTGTGTGGGTTTTCTCGGGGTTTCCAGTGTGCTCCTACTTTTCTCATTCTACCATTTCATTCTTTCTTATCCTCAACGTCTCGTTTAGCCTACATGGCATAACCGAGAAACCTGAATGCCTTTTTTTGTGTAACGTCCTATCATTGTGCTCCGACGGAAAGGTAGACGGTGATGACAACGAATGAAATGGTTGAATGAAAGAAAGGGAGGGACCCGGAGGAAACCCACACATATGGTTTGTCCACTATAAAGCCCACCAGAAGTGAGTGCTCTATGTCTAGCTCTTATTGATCCAATATTCAGACCGTAAATGATACGTTTACCACTTGCGGTTTCAACATAAGAATAAGGAGCGGAGATGGAACCCATGTCTTTGACGCTGAATCTATACCAACAAATAATTTCTTGTTATCGCTTGCCATCTTTGCTCTATGTAAATTGAAAGTGTGATAAGGGGCAATGCAGAATGACAGAATGAAGTAGCTACAATCATTGGCATATGTCACAGTTCAATCTGTAACATTATCCACGCATCCTCGAAAGGTGTTTGGTTGTTTTAAAACGCTTTTATCCAGAAACACACGTCAAGGCACATTATATTTGGTTACACCGAGGGCTATTTAATGTAGTCCACAAAGTTATGTAATATGCCTCAATAATAATTGTTTTGCATTAAGCGTTATGCGCATCAATGTATGTCGGGCTTTTGCCCCTTCCCCGACCTTGGAAAAATCCTGTGGGTGTTTCTGGATAAAAGTATTCTTGTTCGGAACTGTTATTAACTTCAGGTGTCCATAGTATGAAGAGTGGACCATACTGAAATATAGCGTGAAACTGTTTTGAATATATGTCACTATAAACAAGAATTAGAGAATGCATACCTGAGCTTGTTATTGTAGAAGATCATGTGTTATTTGAAGTACAGCAATCAAGATGCAAAAACAAGTACTTGCAAAACACTTGGAGAAATGAAGAAGGTTAAATATACTAGTAGATTTTAATAAAATTAGCTGTAAATAGCTCGGTAGATAGATCACCTCTGGCGTACGAGATCGCTGGTTCGATCGCACTTCTCGCCAGGAGGACTTTATGTAGGACACGTAGTGTGCGTGGATTTTCTCGGTGTTTTCCCACTTCCTTCAATCCACCATTTCGATACTCAACATCACTGCTTCTTTTAGATTTGGAATATAATCGTGGAATATTAAACTAGAGAATTTCAAATAACGCCTTCGGTACCCTAACACCCGTGCTAATCGTATAGCTTTACTCACTACGGGCCTTATACAAAGTCGTTCTGATGCGTGATTATTGCCATACTAAAGCCTTCGACTAAAACGTTTCCTGCAGTAATCAGGCTTTTAGTATGACGCAAACCATACGTCAAAACGACTCTGTATAAGGCCCTATAAGTCTCAGATTCCTCATTCCACCTGGATTGTGAAACAAATCTGCCTGTGTAAGTAAGCAACCTAGTAGAAGTTGGTAACAGTTTTCATTTAACCCAGTTTAAGCCGTATTTTGACCAGAAAACGCTAGTATATTAGCCATGATATTTAAGCCCCTAAACTAAAGCAGCTCCGGGGATTGCAACTTCGCTTATAAAATACCATTTTTGAACGTACTAAGAATCTGTTTTGTCTTATGTACCCACGTAATGATTTTGTATTTGTACACATATTCTTAATCTGCACCGTAGAGATATCTAGTTATAAATAAATGTATAACGTTTCACTGCCATTGTCTGAGAAACTATTACCATAAAAATGATATAATTTTCCACTAAATACAAATTGACTTGCGATTTTACCAGAAAACGCTGGAATTTTAACCATGAAAATTAAGCCTTTAATGTAGAGCTATACCAAGGATGGCAACTATGCTTATAAAATACCATTTTTGAGTGTACTGAGAGTCTGTTTTGTCCAAAAGATGAAATTTATGTAATGATTTTGTATTAGTATACGATTTCTTAATCTGCGCCCTAAAGACATCTAGTTTGAGAGAAATATAGATATAAGCATAACGTTTTATGAGTTGAAAAAATCACTTTTGATCCAAGAATATAATTAATTCACATTTTAAAGCACGCAATATTGAGTAAAATGGAAATAAAAGCTCTCATTTCTCTTCGTAGTAAATCATGTATAAAATGTGATCGTGTCTAACCACTTTTCTATCCGTGATTCATGTGGCAACATCGCATGTGTCGCAATGCGCTCTGCCATCTATTGAGAAAGTTTTACCCTAATGGTGACTAACGATCCAGCTTAACCTGAAATCTCTAGACAGCAAAGACTACTTACTTATCATGGGATTCAAGGCAACGAACAAGAATCGGCAAAATGCCACTATGTATGAGGGCATCAATAGGTGGATTTCTATCTGAAGACAGCAGTTTTCGCGCGGACTGCACAGCATTCAACTGTACTGATGGTTTGTCACTTGCTGCATTCTGTACTAGTTGCTCGAGATTTGTATTCGCTAGTCCTCGATCGAGATCTTCGTCATCTGAAAAGAAAATAAGCTAGTAAGATGTTACACATGTAAAATAAATAATAATTTAATAAATAATAAATGAAATTTGTGTTTCAAATGCAAACGAAACAAAAATACAGTTACAAATTTATTTCAAAGATTCAAGAACAAAAGCTTTGGATAATTTTACACGGAAATACGTCATTTGAAAGAAGTGAATACAATACAGTCTAATACCAGATTTATGAATTATTACACAGCTGTCTAGGAATATTTTATATGAGTTTCAGAAATATTTGACAGTACAATTGTAGTGTTCACATATATAGATTTCTATTTCCTTGAGTGTATATGCAAAACTTTCCACTAAAAAAACGATCACGTACGAAACAGAGCTCTAGGTGACTAGATGACGTATACGTTCAACTTAGTGGTACACAGTCAGGGTTTCGATTGTATTGTAATTTATTATTTTTTAGATAACCTTCTCCGTACTTGCACTCTATGTTGGAACTATTCACTGAGAATGAAACCATGAACAGGTATTACAAAGGAGCACACAGCAAGTATCAAACCGCAGGAAGTTAACATGTGTCAGATTAGAAATCGTACACAACACGTAGAAAAATAACCGAACATTTTTTTTTTTTTTCAATGTATGTAACATAATGAAAAATTCAACTGGCAAACGAGATTTTCGATTGAAATACGGTCACCAAACAAAACGTAACTTCAAAAGATCGCACAGTTCTTGGCTGATCTGAACTGAGCTCACAGAAATTTATACGCAAGGATGGCCTAAGAACTCCAGTATCCGGAAATGTTTCAGAAATTGGAAATTTTACTCTCCGGAATTTGGAGAAAATTCTGTTTTATGAACATTTCAAACATAAAATCATAAAAATTCGCGGTTTATAAACATTCCAAATATAAAACCACAAAGTTAAAATACCTGCAAGAAATCAGAGCATTGTTTGTACAAAGGTCAGTCGAACAGTAACACACAATTCACTGTAACTCAGGGAAAGTAACCATTGGAGAAATGAAAGTTTTGTTGTAAAAGCATTGCTCCTTTACAAGTATCACTCAATTAAGATCCATTTGCTTCACTTCATTGCCGCAATGATTCTTTCCACGAAATAATACGAAAGCACGTTCTTAATCGTGATTACATCACTTCTTCATACACGCAATGGGCTCTTTCCATGAACTCCACGAAATCATTCTGAACAATCAAAAAACCCTTTAAGATCACCCCACACGTTCTTCCTGTTCTGTATTATCTTTCTCAAGAGCCATGGAACCCAGCGAGTACCATCTTTCCTGTACGCTGATCATTGGATTAGAGTACAGCTATACCTGTGTACTTCATGAGGTCTTGTGATGATACACCTGACTCCCGGCAATCAATGACTGGCGCGTTTTGTAATAGTTCTCAGTAAGCGGATAAAAAAAATATTAAAAATAGACACTTTCGATCAGCCGATGAAGATGGAAACTATTGCTTACTAGGGCAATGTCAAGGTTTAGTCATTTATTTGCTTAAAAGTTGATTGCACTGCCATCTATATTGTGGATTCTCCGAACAACTGTACTGTTTTCTTTAAAATTATGTATCAGGTAATAGCTTATAGGAGTAGAAAATTTTGTGTCTGTGAAAATGGCTACATAGCTAAGTGAAGTGACTATCCTTTATGGAATCTTGGTTCAGATTCTACTCCTATATGTAAGGATGTATGGAATTACATGAGTCGTGAGAATTTGTAAGGTGACCAGTGCAATAATATTCAACGAGAATTGTAAGTAGAAATTTTATTCTTAGGTTTTTCTCTCTTTTTCGGATCAACGTAACTTCAATGCCGGTAAGTGATATTTCATTGATCACTACTTTTCCATAATGTGTATGTAGTTGCTATTTAAATTCCTTTTGGTTCTAAATCTGAATAATTGGCGTAAAACTTCGGAATTTATAACCTGCAAATTGAAGTTTGATATTCGAAATTTAATATTGGTAATTAATGGAATCTTCTGTACAATCATATAAATATTGGGAAACGTTAAATGTGTTATGTTGTTATATTCATTTTATATTATATATGAGGGCCATTTAACACGAAGTTGCAACATAGTTGTGAAATAGAATGTAGTGAATCACTCACCTCAAGAAGATTACAGTCCTTTGATGTAGTCTCTGCCAGCCTGTTGAACCCTTCGCCAGATGTCTGGTAACCGCTGAATGCCTATCGAAGTCCCCTTTGTGAGAGGGTGTTGACAGTGCGCCCTAAGGCACGAACAATACTAGGAATGTCTCTGAAACGTTTGCCCCTGAGAGGTTCTTTAATTTTGGGAAAAAATGAAAATCGCTGGGGCTCATATCCGGGATGTATGGCGGGTGCTCCAGTACTTCCCAACCCCATCGTCATAACCGAGTCTGTACTGGATTGGCTGTATGGCATCTGGCATTGTCGTGTAGGAGAATTGGTCCAGACTCCAGGAGGTGTGGACGTTTGCGCCGCAATGCTGGTCACAAATGGTGACTGAGGTATGAAGCATAGTATGCAGCATTAACGGTAACGCCCGGTGGAACTTGATGTGACAGGATAATGCCTTCGTGGTCGTATGACATTATCATTGCCTTCACGTTTGCTGGCTGTGATCTACGCTTTTTCGGCCGTGGAGATTCTGCGTGGCACAATTCACTCGACTGACGTTTCAATTCAGGCTCGTAGAATCTTCCCCACGTTTCGTCACTTGCAATAATGCGATGCATTACCTTCCTTATTGTAACGTTGAAGATGTAGGCGCGCAATCCCCACCTATGCCAATTTTGAATCTCGGTCAGAGAAAGACTGCAATTTTTCGCATGCCAAGATCTTTTGTTAGCATGTGGAACTCTGTTCCGGAAGAAATGTTCAGCTCCTGCGCCAATTCACTACAAGTCCAGCGCCAATCACCGTCAAGGAGTGTCCGTAGTCTTGCAAGATGAATTTCGTCCGTAGCCCGTTCCATATCCTCCACCGTGCATTTTGTTTGTTGACTGTCGTCCCGCCTGACATGCTGCAACCCATCTCGCTGCTGTGTGATATATAGAGCAGCTTCACCACAGGCCTCTACTAATCCTCTGTAAATCGTCCTAGCAGTTCGCCCTCGTGCCACCTGGAATCTGATAAACACAGGCTGTTCTACGCGCGTGAACAATGCGTTAGGGCGGTGTTTAACACAACAATCACTTTAACAATGTCTACTCGCCACACACACCGTAATATACAGCAGGGCCAGATCTACGAAATATTGCGCCCGGGGCAAAGTTTTTCTGGCGACCCCTTCCTCCCAAGTCTAAATACGAGTATTGTATGTTAGGAATTAGAACAAATCTTAGGTTAAAGTATATATTTTAAAAAGTTTAAACTATTTGTCATCTTTCACCCTTTTATAACTTTTACTGAAATTTGTGCACACATACGAAACGTATCCAAAAGTTACAAAGTGAGAAGTATCAAAAGTCATTTTACCGTTTAATCGAAACACAAACCAATACATTATGCAATGTTTATGTTTTATTTATATCAAATATTTGATATTTTTAAAACTTAAATTCTGAAACCGATTCTTTTTCTTGTTGTTGTTGTTGAAGCTCATTTATTTCGAAAATAAAATACACTGTTATACTGAAAACAAAATTCTCAAGATTCTCCACGTAAGAAATATATTGTTATATACATGTTTCAGGACCTATTGTGAAATGTCCTTCAGATTGTAACGCAAAGTAATAATAATGTTGTATCAAGAAAAGTTTATAACAATTCGAACAAGCTATAAAGGTAACAAGGAAAGTTCTGACGCTATTTGTGGAGATATGTGTTCAATTGGCCCTCATACCGTCACTTGAATGCGAATGGAGAAAAGGCGAAGGTCAGTTCTTGGTGCGGGTATATCCAACATATTACCTGGTTGTGACAGTTCGTTATTCACCGTGAACTTGCGTAAGGGCAGAGTAAACATGGAGCCTCCACAGAGGGTCATAAGGGCGTGTATGCTGTACGAGTTCAAACTGGGATCAAACGTCGCTGCAGCGAGGCGCAAGGTATGCCAAGCCTTTGGTGAGGGTGTCATGACTACGTGCACAGTGCAGAGGTGATTTAACTAGCTTAAGGACGGGGCGAAATACTTGAAGACGCACCACGTGCCGGAAGACCAACACATGTACAAAATTAAGATCTTCAGGCAGTAATTGAAGCGAACAGTGGCCATATACGTGAGGAACTGGGAATGCAATTCAGTGTGAGTGAAGAAATCATTCGGCAGCACCTCCATCAACTTGGAAAGCACTACAAGTTGGGTCAATGGGTCTCACGAGATTTGACTCCGGGCCAGAAGGCAACGCGAGCAGATACCTGTGTTTCTTTGCTGTCTCGTCTGAGGAAGGGGCCATTTCTGGACAGGATGTTGACATGTAATGAGAAGTAGGTCCTGTACGAAGCCCAACGGCGCTGTCATCATTGGTTAGCATCCCATGAATCGGTTCTAAAACAACCGAAACCAGCACTAACACCAGAAGAAGGTCCTCCTGTGTGTTTGGTGGACTGCTTGCGGCATCGTGCATCGGGAACTGCTACCAGCTGGTCAGAGTATCAATGCAACTGAGTACTGTCAGCAGTTGAGCCGTGTTCAAGGAAAACTCAAAACTCTGGAGTCAGCACTTCCGAATCGCAAAGGGGTCGTCCTCTTACAGGACAACACTAAGCCCCACGTGGCTAGGATGACTCGGGACACCATTCTACGCCTTATATGTAAAACACTATTGCATCCGCCATACTCCCCGGACATTGCACCGTATAATTATCACTTGTTCCATTCCTTGGACAATCACCTTAGAGGACGCCAGATCAAATCTCTAGTAAAGGTTCAAAATGCACTTGATACCTTGTTCTCTTTATGGATCACCAAGTTCTACCGCGATGGAATCCATGACCTTCGAGAAGTTGGCAGAAGGTCGTCGATGCTGATGGGAACTATTTTTGATCTTCTAGGTACATCTTAGGTGACATATCGATTTTCGAATGTGCTGGGTGAAAAAGCGACAGAACTCCCTTGGTTACATTTATATTTAGAAACATTGACCCTTAACTTGATAACTTGTACGTTCCTCTTCTTGTTGGCTCAGGAAATTCTTCTTCATTGACTTACTTTATGATTCCTCCTGTGTGTGTATATTGGCTTTTCAGTTGTATGCTTGGCTTCACTGTATTTGCGAGCCTTCCACCTGTATGTAGATGATTATGTAAGTTGACATTTCTCAAGTGATATTGGCTTTTCTCATGCGATATTTGCATTTCTCATGTATATATTGGCTTTTCGCGTGTCTATTTTTACCTTTTCCTTGCATGTATATATTGGCTTCACTCTATGTGTGGGTCTTCCATCTGTGTGTAATAATTCTTCTAGTAATATGCATAAGTTTTTCATCAGATGTTGATTGAGCAACCTTGTTCTTTATAGCTAGTTACCAAATCTGAGAGCCTTTCCTGTCCCATAGATGAACGTATGTTTTAATGAGTTTTAATTTGCTGAAACTTCTTTCACAAGTTGCCACACTGCATGGAAGGATAAGAACCACTGATACGCTTGGACAGACACTTTGAAAGCCATTTTCGGTAATCATATCGAGTATGTTCCTTGGATGGACCTCTTGAGGTCCGGCAAGAATACAACAGCCTGGTCATTAAGATTCTCAATTTCTAACATAATACTACAGCATTCAAATTGCCTTGGAATCTCAAAGCGAAATCCGTGCACGATTTTTTCAGGTCCTCCGAACCCGAAGACATTTCAGACAATAAGCTTTCTCTGAGGAAGCTGAAGACTTTGCTTACTTCTTTGAGCCTATCCATTCTACTACAGAGTTCTTCCCGCAAGAGCTCAAGAATTCTGAAGAAATATTGTCTAAGGCGATCCTCTTCAGTAAAAAGTCTTGCTTCATCCTCTCCTGACATTCTCTTCTTCTTCAAGATACATTTTTCTCTGAACTGATCTTCCATATTTATCAAATTAACATTAACCTTCGCTTCCGACAACCATCTGTCAAATCTATAATTCTGAATCTGGAGATGGTGTTCAAAAGATCAGATAACAGATCAAGAGACCTTTGCAAAGTCAAATCCTTATTCTCAGTGTTTATTCCAGATATGTTTTAAGCGGGCACTGCCCCCAAGAGGAGACCAAAATAATACTATATAATTTAATAATAATTAGAATAATACCATGTGATAATAATATGCTCCCCTCCGAATACTAAGTATGCCCCCAAGATACATTTTTTCTAAAAGAAACACTGCTTATTTTTTATTTCTTTGGGTTAACGCCATTTATTTCATGCAAAACTGAATCCCAAAATACTAAATTAATCACAATTTTAAGATCTTTGATTGATTTCATTAAGTTTTTGGGAACTGATTTGACTTCTGAATTAGAGGAAGTGGTTATAATTTCATCAAATGCTGCAAGAACATTTTTTAGCTCAGATTTCCTCCCATTTTCTTCATTTCACCAAGCACCCCATCGTCGTCCCCGGGGCAAATGCCCCGAATTGCCCCCCCCCCCCCTTCGTAGATCCGGCCGATATATAGGACCGCACCAGCGTTGAACTGACATTTCAGACAATAAGCTTTCTCTGAGGAAGCTGTACACATCCACGGAACACACTACGTTCGTCATTTGCCTATACAACACTCCAATCGTAACAGTGTTGTTGCCAGTTCGAGTTAAATGATCCTCGTATATATATATATATATATATATATATATATATATATATATATACAGGGTAGCCCATTTTAATCTTTACACGGAAATATCTCGAAAACGGTTGAATATAAATGAACTAAACAAAAACTCAAATAGGAAATACCATGGGGCAAATCGAATGGCGATGTCGCGGTGCTTCCCAGGGCTGCTCTTCAAGGGAGACAGAGGCCCAACTTTAAAATTTTAAATGGAAACATGGGGCGTCTGACAGATCTTTAGAAACTAAAATGGGATGTGGCAAAAAAAAAAAAAAAAATCATATCTGTTGCCGTATTCAAAATGGCTGCCAAGATATGTTACTTGCATCAGATAAACGTCCAGTACCACTAATATGAAAACGGTTGAACATAAATGAACCAAACAAAAACTCAAATAGGAAAGCCATGTGGCAAATCGACTGATATTGTCGCCGTGCCCCCCTTCCCCAGGGCCGCCTTTGATGGGGGGCCAGCCCCAACTTAAAAATTTTAAACGAAAATATGGGTCTAGTGATACCGCGTTCGACAGATCTTCATACACTAAACAGCATTGTGGCAAAAGATTGTTCATATGGGTCACCGTTTTCAAAATGGCCGCCAAGACATGGTGCCTGTATCAGACTAAACTTCCAGCACCACTAATATGAAAACGGTTGGAGATAGATGAACAGGATAAAACTCGTATAGGAAATTACAGAGGGTATTTATCATTCCACGTATCGAAAATAATTCAACGAAGAAAAAGTTTATTAAAGTATAAGTGACATAATGCTAAAGAGGAAATCTAATTCTTAGAAAATGATCTTTCCGATCTCCCTCCGTAAGTGGGTGAAGCGGGAATGAATAGTAAAATCTCAAATAAGAAACCCACTTTCACTTGCAATAGGTACGTTTTGTCTGAAACACTTGGGTGTACAAGTAATTGGTACTGTAATGAATCAATATTGTGCAGATGACTTTTGAGCAAAACCAACGTTTGTACACATTGTTCTAAAATTGCATTGTTCGACAAATTGGTTTCGCATTTCAGTTGATTCATTTTAGCACAAATCATTGCCTACAATCAAAATGGAAGGTACCATTTAACAAGAATTTTACGTACTTTTTTCCATTACAGACATCTATCTCTTATAAAAAGACATTTCAGATAATTTTGTTGTGTAGATACAATTTGCAAAAGCTCATTTGCAATTTCACCGTTCCTTCCCATCCCTTTTCAACCATTTACGGAAGACGTTGGAACGATGATTTTCTAGGAATTAGATTTCCTCCTTTGCATTATGGCACTTTTACTCTAATCATCATCTCTGTTGCAACAGTTTCGACCCATGGAATGATAAATACTCTGATTTCCTATAGGAATTTTATTCTGTTCATCCGTTATTATCTTCAACCGTTTTTATATTAGTGGTACTGGATGTTTTATCTGGTACAGGCGCCATGTCTTGGCGGCCATTTTGAAAACTGTGACCCATATGAACAATCTTTTCCCACAACGCTGTTTAGTGTATGAAGATCTATCGAACGATGTATCCCTTGACCCAAATTTTCGTTTAAAATTTCTAAGTTGGACCTGGGTCCCCATCAAAGGCGGCCCTGGAGATCACCGCGACATCATTCGATTTGCCACATGGCTTTCCTATTTGAGTTTTTGTTTGGGTCATTTATGTTCAACCGTTTTCATATTAGTGGTACTGGACGTTTATCTGATACAGGTAACATATCTTGGCGGCCATTTTGAATACGGTGACAGATATGAAAAATCTTTTGCCACATCGCTTTTTAGTTTCTAAAGATCTATCGAACGAGGTATCAGTCGCCCATGTTTCAATTTAAAATTTTAAAGTTGGGCCCCCGCGACATCACCATTCGATTTACCCCATGGTATTTCCTATTTGAGGTTTTGTTCAGTTCAATTATGTTGAACCGTTTTCGAGATATTTCCGTGGAAAGATTAAAATGGGCCACCCTGTATATCGTTACTTATATTTCATGTTTTTCAATTATACAATAAATTGTTCTTGTTTAGAAATTGGTCGAATATTTTTCTGAAATTCACACCACTGCCCATAACTCTGGATCAGAGGAAAAAATCGAACCGTTCCATGAGTAGTAGTTTACCTATTCTTACAGAATTGCTACTGAAGTTTTCATCGATTGTGACGGTTGACTTCTATTTCAAATTGGCTTATACTGGTTGCTGCAATCACTACCCAGAAATCTCTGAAACTATCGACACTAATTATTCGATTTATTGTGTTGTCCACATTGTAGAGGAATTCGACCACTGCACCTTGGCCTAGTTAAATGGCTCATTGATCATCCATGTTACGTATTTGCAACAACAAGAAATAAAAATTAGATATAGGCTTTTCTCTAGTGCAGTGGTTCTCAAACTTTCTGATAACGCGGACCCCCTTGCAGTTTTATCTGAAATTTCACATGGTACTAAAAAATATACTAATTAGAATTATCAATGACAAGAAAACTCATGGATCTAGGAACATATTTTGGGAGGGGTTTCTCATCACTTTTTTTTTAGAAATTCCAGAATTGGGGGGAACTTGATGTTTACAAGCATAGGAATGACTTTTTTTTTTTTTTTTTTTTTTTTAATAATCTAGAATTGATGGTATGGTGGGAGCTTTCTGCCGCTTGAAGACTAAATCCATGAAATTCCGAGGTGTCGTGCAGTTAATGTTCAGCTGCTTTTGAAAAAGTGCCCTGACAAAGAAGGAATTTCTCTCACTTGAAGCTCCTACATGGTTGGCCGGCTTCAGGGCAGAAATTTAGTAAAGTAAAAAAACATTTAAATTTAGAAACGTAGGTATAATTTCTAATTGCTTTCTTTTTAGTAACTGAAAAAATACTTCTTGCATAACAGCTGTGAGTTCCATTTCATTATAACACATTTCAATTTTTAGGCGTCGCGGACCCCTGGCTAGGCCCCACGGACCCCACTTGAAGAACCCTCTCTCTAGTGGTTACCAGAGATGGAGTGGGTCAGTGGGTCAAGTTTTCTGAGTGGGTCGTGGGTCAACAGCATGTGACCCACTGTGACCCACCACCCACCGTGACCCACTGCGACCCACCGACTCAGTATGATCTACCAACCCTCTCTGCTCACTGCATTGTAGACAGTATCTTCTGAAGACTGGTAAATTTGTCACCGTTTTACTTTCAAGACCTTCATTTCCCTTTCTTTTCCACTTGTTTCTGTCTACTTACCTGAGGTGAGTATATCTAACCAAGCGAAAAAAGAACTTCAGACACTTTTGGATATTGATATTTTTAATAGTAATAATAGCAATAGGACTTACACTACAACTTGGCTTTCGAGACCTGTGAGTTTTTAGAGCTAACTACTGGAAAAAATACATTTTTGAATAACTGTAATATATAAATTATTTATAAAAAATTGAATGTAACTGTGTGCGCCTGATCATCACGGTCAAATTGCAAAGTCAAATGAAATTACTTCTGGTATATAGTTAGGCCTTAATCCAAATTGGAATGTTATATTGCTTTTATTATAATGCATAATATCCTAAGGAGGTAGTGAGAATCCGAATTTTTGCGAAAAAAATGAGTATCTCGCAAGCCGTTAAACTTAGGGAGCTGAAATGCAGTGTATTAACTCTTTATTGAAAATAAACAGAATGTGTCCTAGCATTTTTTTAAATTCTCCTTTATGTGTGTGGGGGAAGGCACTTTCTATATATGGAAAATTGGTAGTGAGTTGGTTTGTAAAAAGGATCGAAAACGATCGATGTTATTTAAGAAAAAAATCAGAAACAAAAAATACAGTGCTTGGCTCCATATATCCATTGCTTTCTGCTATAATAATTGCTGAAGCTTATGTTTATTATATGGAGCGCTCACAGCACAGGGCAATCAACCCATAAAGCTGTGAGAAAAATAGACAAAATTTGTACTGTAAGCTTAATTACACGGAAATTTGAAGTTTGGATTGTACGCATAATTGTATGGAAAATTTTACACTCTTTTCCCTTTACGTTGGTCTACTTACTTTGATTTGGAACTTTGATATTTCATCCTTTTTTCCACTGAAAAGTATTGATAATTCAACAAGGAAATAATTATACTATGATAATTTAATTGAAATTCATCGTAATTTGGCACATGGCAAACAGCAGTGTGGTAATTGAAGTTGAAGAAGGAGGGAAATTCCCATTCACCTCTGAACACTTTTCAGGAACCTCGTTCCCTTTCGCTTTCTAGACGGAGGAGGGAACTTGGTAATGGTTCAAACCTTCATGTGTAATTACAAAAATTAAATTTATAAACAAATAAGAAATCATCAGTTTATCAGGCTTTAATTGATAATTTATTTACAAGATTCCCTATCAAAGGCGTGGTAGATGAAGTTTTTCTTCTACATGGGTCGACATTGTCAACTGACATGGCCGATATGGAAAAGATGTTGTATGGTGATAGAGAGATGATACTTCTTGCTGAGTATTTCAAAACTGACCGAGAAAAGTAGATTGTCGATGAGAAGTTGCAGAAATCGGGTAGAAGTATTATCAATTTCCACGACAGAGTGCAAACGGGGATTTCCCCTTATGAATTTACAGATGACTGATATTAGAAATAGATTAAGTGCTCAAAAATTGTCTAACTTGTTGCTCATCAATGTTAATGGCCCACCGCTAGACAAGCTCAAAGTAGACGAGCTAGTTATTTCTTGGCTGAAGGATGGACATCATTCCACTGCGGATGATTTACCGCCAAAAAGTTACCAACAGGAAATAAATCCGATTTCAGATTTGTTTTAAGGTGGAAAATTATAGGGATGTGCACGAGTCGAGTCGAGACAGGATTTTCCTGACAAAATTCGGGTCGAGACACGGCTCTTCCAATAGAGAAATATACATTTTTCGAGTCGAGACATCACTTCTACAGCACATTTTCGAGACGAGAGACATAAATCTTGTCTCGTGCGCATCCCTAGAAAATTACGAGTTACGGAAAATGTATACTTGTATTACCAATGGCTTATTTGTGTTATTCAACTTTGTACCTACTTTTTATTAAATCTCTTCTTTGCTTTAGGTAAACTACTTTGGAATAAATATTCATAATAATTGCAATTATGCATATTTGTAACTTAAATTTAACGTGGTGTTTTAGTGATTATACAAATTACAATTATGAGCATACTTTATGGAGGTGCTCTCACATAGGATACCCGAGCACCTTTATACCCTATGAACAACTGATTTTTCAAGTCTTTTGTGAGAAAAATACTGTGAGCTGAGAAACCATAACCTTTTCCATATTGTAAGGGGTATTTTCATGTGAATAGAAGTTTCTTTTGGAATGCGTTCAGAAATTAACACTTGCAAGAATATTCTCTTAGTACAAGTATAGTTTAGGCACACACTCGAATTTCCCCCCACCTCGAACTTTTTCAATTTGCTCACTGACAAACACTTTACCATTTCATATCGTAAAGATCAGATCCACCGTTATTGTAACAGAGTGGTACTTGAGCGATTGACTAGAAATTCAAACTCCGATTAGTGACAATTTCACAGTCTTGTTTTATTACAAGTATAAACTCTTTAGTCAGTTCAGAAGAGGCCGTGGATCGTGTTCAGAATTGATGACGATGGATTTTGGTGGGTCAGAGTAGGTCATAGTGGATGACAGTGGTTCATGGTGGGTGGTGGGTCACGGTGGGTCAAAGTGGGTCGCCGTGGGTGATGGGTCAGAGTGGGTCACCGTGGGTGGTGGGTCAGAGTGGGTGGTGGGTCAGTGGGTCGTGGGCCACGGTGGGTGGTGGGTCAGTGGGTCATGGTGGGTGGTGGGTCAGTGGGTCGTGGGTCACGGTGGGTGGTGGGTCAGTGGGTCGTGGGTCACGGTGGGTGGTGGGTCGTGGGTCAAGTTTTCATTGACCCACGCCAACTCTGGTGGTTACCATTACCAACCTACAATGGAGTGTTAGTTACTTTTTACGAGACTTCTTGTGAGGCGATTAACGAACAGTACAGCCCTTCCTAACAACAGTATTTCCACCTCTCGAACCACTAGAGATTAACTTCCGTAAGATTTTTATGGATCAGGTTTCGTATCAGTCGTAAATTAAGTTTTCAATGAGAGTAACATACATAAAATATAGTGCTAAAATCGATTGTTTGTTGTACGAAACTTGGTGCACAAGTTTTATAACGTTATGTAGAAAAACTGAAAGTCCGAGCGTTGCTGATACAAGATGACGAGAGTGCTACCTGTAAAAACCACATTAAATTGAAGGGAAACACTAGGGACAAAGTATAATGTCAGGTAAACATCAGTTTTCTTTAAATATACAAAAGCAACGAACAAACTAATCGTCACGAGCCATTACAAACATCTACATTGGTAGCAACACGGACAATGCACTATGCCATTCCGCTATGTGCAACAGCAAAAAGTACGATTAAACAGCATGTTCCCTACTCCTCCGCCTTAGGCACAGTCACAATTTTTTAATTAATTATCTAAAAATATATATAGGAAAACAAGACATGTGAATAAAACTACATGATCATTACTATTCGTGCTCAGGATTCCTTTCCCTTATTATTTTATGACATGTGTGAAGATGCGAGGCCGATGTATTATTTTCCTGCAAAGCATGTCAACAAATCACATAAAAATTTCACTACTCGAACAATTTTAAAAGATTGAGTATAGTTATATTATTTCACTATGGACTCTGCAAAAGTTTGACTACAGTTTCACAAAATGGCGGTGCCATTTACTACCACGATCTTCGATTGATATTATACAGGATGGGGCAAGAAGATGTTAACATTAAATGGATGTTCCTTTTGTTTTTATTTTGCAGATTAAACCATAGCGTGCCGATATTCCATTGAGGAACGAAGGAAAATAGCTGCCTGAATGGAGGTTTTTCAGTTCCCTAGCATCGTACAACAAAAATCCACAGCCTAGACCGGACAGGATACACCTTCGCGTTTGATAATTGGTAGGATCTACGAGAAGTTTGTAAGGACGGGGTCCGTTCGAGACGACAGATAGGGAAACAGTGGTAAATGAGATTTGTTCGAACTGAAGGATCCTCGTCCAGGGAGAAATGGTAGCCAGCCCAACCAAGTCCTCACGCAGATTTTCTCTAGACCACCATTTCTCAAAGGCTAGTGGTTAGAATTTTATACCGTGGTTTAGGAATAAAGTTATACCACTTGTAGATTGTGCAGCATTTCACAAACGCGGTCAAGCAAGTGCATGTAAATGTTGCACAAATATCTTGGAAATGGTGCGTATGGAGCCAGACATTCTGTTCATATTTTCTGACGCAGCAACATTCCACGACAGCAATTGTGTGAACGAACATAGCTGTGTTATCTGGGCACCCGCAGGAAGTTCGCAAGCACATGTGGGATTCCACCAAGGTGAAAGTTTGGTGTGCAGTGAGCAAATTTGGAGTGACTGGATCCTTGTTTTTTGAAGAGACCGTTAGAGTGTAACGGACTTTACCGCTATTAAAAAAAAAATCCTGGCTGGATTAAGCCAATTTTGTAATGCTTTTTTCTAGTGGTTTCTCTCTTTTTTTTTAGCTCAAAATATTTAAATCGCCAATTTATTCCAAACTCTCGATTTTAAATTTCAAATAATTAACAAATAAATAGTAAATACATTTGTTGTAGTTGCACAGAGATATTAACATTCTCAATTTCAGATACCAAGTTTTTACTAAAGCAGTAAACCAGCAGTGAAATTGATGATTATTCAACGCCAATAAGACTTCATACCCTAGAAGAGAATATACAGTGCCGGCAAAAAAAAATCTTTACATTGTGTGGCAAAAAAAATCTTTACATGGAAAATCCACGTAACGGGGTCAAGTGCCGTTCCCGCCATAAAAATGTGAGATGAGCCTGGTGATGACGTCAGTCATTAGCGCACCACTTGCAATCTCCCCTCACCCAGCAGAAGCTCAGTGTGTCTCGTGGCGTTGTACGGCTAGATAGTTCTTTCTTTACTCTCTGCAGCTAGACTTTTGTTTAAGTTCTTAAAAGTTAGTAGTTTTATTTCTTTGTTCTGATTACATACAATGGGTCATAAAAAACTGACAATAGAAGAGAAATCCCGGGCCTTAACTCTTCTGGAGAAAGTTGATTAGGTAATTGCTGCATCCAGAGATCTTGGAGTGTTAAGAGAGACTATTTATCAGCTAAAGCGTTCAGCGCCGTCATTGGCTGCTGGAACTGTACCACGTAGGAAGTCCGGCTCCGGTGCACTTAGGGAGACTTCAACAAGGACTGAGAAACTTCTAAAGCATGAAGTAATATCAAATCCTGCCATAACCGCTGTAGAATTGAAAAACAAGTACCCTAAGCTCCTCCAGAACGTCGCAACTAGGACAGTTCGTGACCGTCTACAAAATGATCTGAGCTTGCCAAGTCGCCGTGTTGCGAAGAAGCCCCTGCTCACAGCGGCAATGAAGAGAAAAAGGCTCGACTTCTGTAAGAAATATAAAGATTGGACATCTGAAGAGTGGAAGAAAGTGATGTTTAGTGATGAGAGCACTTTTAGGTTGATTCGGGATGGACCGAAGATGGTGCGCCGTCCGAGTACTGCTTCACGATATGACCCGATATTTACACTAAAGACCGTTAAATACCCTGATAATGTGATTGTGTGGGGTGCATTCAGTGGTAATAAGGGCAGGGGTGGTTTGTACTTTCTTCCCAAGAATGAAACCATGAAAGCAAGCAATTATACTAATGTTTTGGAAGAACATTTACTTCCTTTTTGGGACATTCATGAGTGTGATTGTTTTATGCATGATGTGGCCCCGGCACATACGTCCAAGGCCGTGCAAAAGTTTCTTAGTGACCATAATATTACTCTGTTAAGGTGGCTAGGTAATTCTCCTGACATTAATCCAATCGAAAACGCCTGGAACGTCATGGAAAACAAGATTCAAGAGACACGACCGACCCACACCAAGGATTTAAAGGAAATGATCAAAGCACTATGGGCATCCACGAACTCCACATACTTCGCCAACCTGGCTAAATCAATGCCTAAACGATTGCAGAGGTCGATAAAATGTAAAGGCGATATGACAAAATACTAATTGTAATGTATTAGCCACAATAAAAGACTTCAATATTATGAATTTGTAATGATTTCTTATTTGTTTCACAATGTAAAGATTTTTTTGCCGGCACTGTATGTATAGAAGTCCATCATTTCGTAACTAACAGCTTTAGAAGATTCCACGGGAAAGTATTAGGCAGGTACGAATGATATGTCTAGGCAGGCAGGAAACAGTATTAGGCAGGAAACTTATGTCAGCACTACAACACAGGGATGGAATAAGGTCAGGTGACTAACGTCACAAACTCGGTACACAACCGGAGAACAAGCAATAGTACCCCGACAATCGGAAGGCAATGGGCTCTAGAACAGGATCGTATGAAAGTGCACCGCACGTATCCCCTTCTCAGTTACTTAACATTAAATACAATCAAGTACTATATAGTATGCTAATTGGCCTTGTACTGTAGTATGACATGTTAGGGCACCCGTATTGTTAAGTTTCGCGCTGAATTTTTAATATTTGTAGTTATTTTGTAATTTCACTTACGTGTTCGTGGGTTTATTGTCTGTTTCGTATTGCTTTGTCTCCAATGGTTCTTTCATTAGTGAACTAGATATGAATCGGCATACGGAATGCAGCCCTATTCCTAATCTGAACGGATTTATATATATGGGTCATTCTCATTTAACTCCGGCACACGATGTTCTACTGCATTCTATACTCAAAATTTTACTTATCTAGTTTCTATTTTGGGGGGAGATAGGATATCTGCTGCTAATGCTTGGAACAACATTAGGTACGAAATATATCTCCGAGTTATTTCAGAATACTGTAAAAATTACTAATTTTGTTACGTAAGTTACCTGTCCCACACAAGCATGAGATGCAAAATGAAATCATTACGATAGTAATAAGAAGGTTACATAGAAATGAAAAATATGCTATAGACTTCCTTTTTTAGTGAGTACTTCCTTTTTAGTGAGTATCTTTGTTAATTTTAAGAGAAAGAAACTTCTGTCCTGTAACTGTCTGTTCCTTAAGTTACTCTCTGGTTCTATTGATTTCCAACACATGGAATGATTCGAATTATAACGTGATATGGTTAGTTTTGTTCTCTGAATGTTTCATGCGTCAATGTAAGCAGTAGCGCCGATGATAGTGGTACGTTTTTGATCTTGTGGAAGAAAATATGTAGATAATTAGTAGGTTTAATATGTGTCACGTACCTTACCAATGCTTTAGGACTATTCATGTTGCTAAAAAATTACACTTAGTATATTCTGAAGCGCTGGTCTATCGTTTTTCAAGTATTAAAAGAGACTGAGTTCAAAGTTAGTAATCTGATCATTTTTTCTTTAAAATACACAGAATGTCACATACGGGTCATTCCACGTCAGTTCAACCAACGCTTTTAACCCACTATCTCCGATTTGGATGAATTTTGGTAGAGTTATAAAAATTTTCATGCTGATTACAAGTGTGTGAATTTTATTGCAATACCATCAGTGGTTCAAAAGTTATAGAATTTCAAAAATGAGAAGAAAATCCATATTTAACAGTCGCGACACGATATTTCCCAGTTTTGGAAGAACACTAAAACAATCATATTTCGGTTTCTATTAATGCCAGAAGCATGATTATTTTTTTTATTCAGATTGTCTTGAAGTTGTTTACCATTAAAAACATGAAAACTTTCCTTAGAACTGATAGAAAATTTATGGTCATTTGAAAGGTAACATTTTGGAAGAAAGAAAAAAAAAAAAAAAAAAAAAAAAAACTAGAACGCCATTTTGTAGACTTCAAACCTTTATTTACCGAAATTCCCATCATGAATTTGTTTCAATGAATTTGTTCAGATGATATGGAACATGACGTAACAACAGTCAGAGGAACTGGTAATGTCGGATTTAAAACAAAATTTTCCTCACATAACAAATGTGGGATATTTTACTGATGGGTGTGGAGCCCAATATAAGAACTGCAAAGCCTTCTTTCTTAAATATGTACTTCCATGCAAGTGATTTCCATGGTATGGTGGCAAAATGGCCTTTTTTGCTACCAGCCTTGGAAAGTCCCCATGCGATGGAATTGGTGGTGCTTTTAAACGAGTTGTGATAAAAGTAAGCCATCAGAGACCATTGTCTCATCAAATAAATACATGTGTCCTTATGTTTCATTTCTGTGAAGAAAACATCATTAGCACCATGTTTTTGTGTACAAAGAAGAAATGGCTGTTGTTCTGCCACACTTCAATAAAGACTTCTAGAGCAAAAACTATTCCGGGAACGCGTGCAATGCATTGTTTTGAAAAAACTGGTCCATTAAGATTGGAACGAAGCGTACAGGTCTGGATGAAGATTTTGGTTAGTGAATAGTGATGACGGTGATGCATCAGTAAATTTCCGACATTCCCATGGTCCATCTCCCTAATTTTGTTGGGCTGAAAATGATTCCTGATGTGTTCCGTTTACTCACATCTGATGTAAAGTTGATATAACAACTACTACTGGCAGAACCTACCAGTTATCTCCAAAGTCTCTGCAAGTAGTTACTTCAATGTGGGAAACGTTTACAAGAAGTACTTGATGTTAATATTTGATTACAGCAAAACCGAAGATTTATTTTATGTGCCATAACATGTAGGCTGTACTATGAAGCTTTATTATATTTGCTTCTTTGGTAGTTATTTTGATTAACATTGATAAATGTTAATGCCCATTTAGTGATCAGATTATTTATTGTATTTTTCCCTTACCCATAAATTTTCGAAACTCCGTATTTCTCCTCCGTGCTTGGATGGTCCATCACAATTTTTGTATAGTGAAAATAGATATAATAAGGTTACTGCAAAATGTGGCACAGATACGTCTAACGCTGTAACAGGCAACCTTGAAATTGGTTGCGAGGAGACCGAGGAGTACTTATACCAACATTTTTTGGGGAGAGGGTATGTTAAATCGTATGGAAGTTATTGGAAAAAGTTTATTTCGCAATCAGTTGGCAACACTGACTGGGATATTTCCTTAGTGCTTGGATGGCCCATCACAATTTTTGTATGTGAAAATAGATGTAATAAGCTTACTACAAAATGTGGCAGAGCTGCATCTAACGCTGTGACAGGCAAGCTTGAAATTGTTTGGCAACCCCGGTAACTGGGTTGCTTGGGAGGAGTGGTAATGCTCACAGATGTGTTTTTAGGATACCGAAGAATACTTATACCAATTTTGGGGTGAATATTAAATCGTATGGAAGTTATTGGAAAATGTTTATTTAACAATCAGTTGGCAACACTCACTGGGATATCCCCTCAGTGATTGGATGGTCCATCTGATAAGTGTTTAGAAGTAAATTTTCTTCTCTTTCTTCTATTAAAACCTCAGCTTTAGTACAAGAATTGTACATACATGTCATATATAGTGCCTTCCATTTCAACTCAGGCAAAAAAAAAGTAAAATAAATAAATAAAATTGTACCTTCACCATCTCAGATACTGTTGAAACTTTTTTTTTTTTATAGCAACTACATATGTTTTAGGAGACCCATATTTTTTTGTTTTGTCAGAAAAAAAATTTCCCGCCATGTAATGGGCCATCAAAGATGGGAAGTACAATCTATGAATTATAGGAAACATGGAAAGTGGTCAACTTCGGAGCCCCACCATAACACTTTCATTTTCATCAGGACCAATAATTAAACACACCATACTTTCCACTCCAGGAGGTTCACTACATTCTTGAAGAAGACAGTTGTCGTTTTCTACGGATCATACTACTAAAGAAAATAGCCACTCCTGACGGCTTCAATACAGGCTGCACCTTTGATTTGTTGCAACGCAATAGCAGCTAACTTAAAATTTGCACGACACACACACACACACACATACATACTTTCCTCGCAGGTTTCGCACTGACCCACTACGGACATACCGAAGATATCTCGCGATCGAGGTCGAGGTTTAAGTCGCGGTGTGATGACTAGACTATCTCAATGTCTAGTCGCGATGGATGAAGGGCGCACATAGCGAGGAGGTCGCACCCTCACTGTTAAGTTCTCAGTTTAAAGAGAACCATTGCTGTGATGCATGTGAAATTATTCCGTTAGTGCTTACAAATCCCTTCGAAACCACATTTTGAAATTGACTGCAGCAAATGAAGTTTCTGCACTGCAATTCCATTATCCGACGTTTCCTACCTATGGATACGTGCCTGTCTTTACAGGTATTTCTTTGCCTTATATCAATAACGAATTTAGAAGAAACCCTTTTTATTAATCTCGGAATTGAGGGGGGGGGCGTGGTTCTTAACATAGATATGATCAGGGGTGTAGCCAGCAGATTTGTGTAGGGGGGCCCGTCGTTTTTGAGGGGGGGGGGGCAGCTACAATGTACAAATCCAAAAAGAAAGTGTTGCTGCTAGTGTTTTTGAGTCCTGAAAGAAAGGAAAATTTTGGTTTTCTTCTGGAAAACTAAAAAAACTATATTTTAGCTTCTTCTTCTTCTTCTTCTTATTATTATTATTATTATTATTAATTATCCATAAATTATATTCAAGGTAGTTTTTATTATGCTTAATCAAGAACTACTGCCCGGGACCAAACGCTATACTTTTGTGCATAACTATAAAGGTAACCAAGAAAGTTCTGTCCCTTTTCGTGGAGGTCTGTGTTCAATTGGACCTCACACCGTGAGTTGAATGCGAGTGGAGATAAGGCGAACGTCAGTTGTTGGTGTGGGTATATCCAACATACTACCTGGTTGTGGCAATTCAGACACACCGTGAACTTGCGTAAAGACAGAGGGAACATGGGACATCCACAGAGCGTCATAAGAGCATGTATGCTGAACGAGTTCAAATGGAGGTCAAACGCCGCTGTAACGGGAAAGAAGATATGCCAGGCCTTTGGTGAGGGTGTCGTGACGACGCGGACATCACCTGTTCCATTCTTGTCCGATTATCACCTGTTCCATTCTTTGAACAATCACCTTAGAGGACGCCAGTTCAAATCCCTAGTAAAAGTCCAAAATGCACCTGATACTTTCTTCGCTTCACGGCCCACCAAGTTCTACCGCGATGGATTCCATGGCCTTCCAGAAAGTTTTCAGAAGGTCGTCGATGCTGATGGGGATTATTTTTGATCTTCCAGGTTAGGTGACATATCGATGTTCGAAGGTGGTGGGTGAAAAAGCAACAAAACTTTTCTTGGTTACCTTTATATTTAAATTTAAGACCTTGTATACAGAACCTATCTACACAAGATTGATTTTCTTTGAAATTTCACTTAATTTCTTTGTTTCCTGACAAAAATATTTATTATTCGTGACTAAAAAAACATAATTATTTTATTACACTGAGTAGAAATAAAAGAGAGAGCGAATGAAATCCAAATTGAATAAAAGCATTGTTTCTCACCAAATTTTCCATCCACTTGTTAAAGCATATAAAAATATACTGTACTTACAAATCAGTTTAATACCTTTGTTTTATGGCTGTATTTGTAGTACCTTGTTAAAACGTTTGTCTTCAAACTATCAAATATAAATCGCAGTAAATTGTGTAATCTGCTGTCACAAAAAAAGTATCCTATTATTCGATCGGTATGGAAAAACAATATTTCTCCATACTATTTTACCATAAATTATTAATTGTCAATAAACTTTGTTACTTTTAAATGAATGAAGCGAGATAATTTTACTATGATGTTTTAAAAGCTGGTCATTTGGGGGGGGGGGCAGGAAACAATTTGGGGGACCTGGCCCCGATGGCCCCCCCTTGGCTACACCCCTGGATATGATTAACAGTAGCTTCGTTTTTCTTTAGAAATTCCACAATTTACGGACTTCAGCCCGAAAGACCCCTCCCTATGACCTAACTGCCTTATATAATAGTAAGATACAGAATAATTATCAAATAAATAACTTATCTGACATTCCCGTTTCAGTTGGTATTTTCTTCCATTCTCTATTTAAAACGTGCCTATTAAGATGCTGTTTGTATTTCTTATTCCATATTGCTGGAACATTCCTCATCAGTTCTATTAGTATGTCTTTCATAATCAAATATAATAGTACAGCAAAACCTATCGAGCACAGACACACACATAATCCTCTGCAGACGAAATTCTAAACAAATAAAAACTTTATTCCTTGTAACGCTTCAGGGAGAGCCAAAGAAAGCACGAGCCACAGCGATGCTTTCGCTGAACATCGATGTAAGAACAAACTCAGTTGTTCATCATCGTGACCACTAATTCACCCTTGCGATCGACCTCTAGGTCGTTATGTAGCGTACATCTTCGGCATGTGCTTACTCATTTGAATACATGGGTTTGTGCCAGTAGCGAAGGTGTGACCGCGACTTAAACCTCGACATCGATCGCACGGTATCTTCGGCCTGTCCCTACCCTTAAAAGTTGCACGATACATACATACACACACATATATACACACTTCCCTTGCAGGTTGCGGACTGAGTCCGACTGACCCACTTTGGTCGAATGCTATAAAATTTCGAATATCACATTCTTATGCTGGGATTGTTCTGTTTAAATTGTCCGTAAATTTCTTTGATGGAACGCGTAAAAAAACGTTTCGATTTTTTAAAACTTCATGTCCATTTTCGATCGACGACATCGGACTTATTGGGACTTTGTATGGAGCATTCCAAATCATCACTGAGGTAATAGTTCAGGCTTTTTATAGATCATCAGAATTTATTGGATGGCCGTTTCAAGTAAACTTAATTTGTGTGTTTCATATCATAATTTCCACCTCCGATTACTTCGGTTTAAGAAAACGGAGGAGTAGGGAGGGAGGCTCATTTTACTATTTCATAGAGCATTTTTGGTTAAAATAATAAAAAACAGTCAGGAAAAAACTTTTATTCTTCATTTAATGAATGTGAATCACAATCATTATCAAATTGTTGCACTTTTATTGTTTCCAGTGTTGCCAAATGCGGCATTAAAGTAAATAAAACTTCGGTAACTTCAAAAGGCTGTAGTTAATTCATGAAGCACTGGTCGAGAATGGTATTTGGTGTGTTTATTATTCATGTACAGTTTAACTGTCTGACGAAATTTCAGAATTTTAAAATATTGCGTTTTCGAGAAAATGGCGATATTTGAAAATTTCACGATTTCTTGAATTTTTTTTTGCGACGAAACGGTTGCACACAGAAGCGATACAATTTTTTTTTTTTTTTCGGAAAGCGGGTAACTAGGTCTTTTAACCGTGAAAACAGAATTTTAAAATTCGAACCGGAAGTGCTAAAAAAAATTCGAAACTTCGACTTTTCAAACTAACGTTCATTTGTTAATTTATGTACAAAACGATACGCATTCGCAAACCAAACTATAATAAAATATAGTTTATTTATATCCCTATGTACATGCCACACGGTACTTTTCTCAGCACCAGTCTGTTCAACTTTTAACCTTATTTTGGCCGATATATATATACTTATATACCGTCCTATCATGTGGTACGTTTTGTCGCCTGACATTATTTGATTGCTGATTGGAAGACTCTTTGCAAGTAGCCCTCCAGGCAAATAGTACGTTTTGTCGCTTGTCATTATTTAAAGTGTTTTTAGAAAACCCTTCACAAGCAGCCCTTATGGTAACCTCATTTGTACGAATTTTCGGGCACGTCAGCATGCTGCCCATAAATATTAATCAACTGGTATATGATTATTAGACTTAAAATCGGTTCCCAATGTCACTGATTTTATTCTATCAAGTTTATTTTATATTTTTTTACGTGTAATCCCCTCCAAGATTAATACTGTATAATGTGTAACACTGGCTATTGGCTTGATTTAGTTTCACTTTTCTTCATATTTTCTCTTTTGTATATTTCATATATTGATATGTACATAATTCATCTCATACGGTCTTGTAATTAGCAGGGTGATAAATGAATTAATGTGTTGTTGATTGGGGGATGAAGCCATATAATATAATATAATTTGTGATATGGTAGAAATGCGAATATTAGCATGGAATTAATGTTTCATATATATCTTCAGTCTTCTTAAAGAGACGTGTATGCATTGATAGGAATGCACTGATAGGACAATCAGACCTAGGACATTTTCAGATATTTAGTATGGTGAAGGAGAGAGAAGTATAGTTTCTGAAAATTTCATGCGACTTATGTAGCTAACAATATATGGGAATTGTTAAAAAATATTCCTATTCGCATTGAATATGATATTCGTTCGTCTATGACCAATCTGTTCAATAACTAGTTGTAACGAAGTAGGGGTAGACAAGAATTTTGATTTTGAATTGAGGTAGTAAATTATAATCTAAAGAATTCTTTCCTTTCTTTATTAAATAAAACCTATTAAAGTTTTGAGAAGAGTTCAGTAACAATAAGGACGATACGTTCATTGAATCTGTGTTTTTATTTTTATTTATTTATTTTTTTTCGATACGTTTTATTAAATGTCGTGTATTTTAACTAAGGTACGACTGATTTCTTGTTGTAATCCGAAATCCAAACTTCATCTTCTTCGATATCTTAAATTAATAAAATCATATATATTAAGAACCCGGATTATTATTGAAATTAAGCTGTTTGATAGCTAATAAGCGTTCTCAACTACGAAATAGTCAATAACAAAGAAATTGTATAGGAATTTCATGAATGGAACTTTCGCAAGGATCTGGAATATCTGAATAGAGTTTTGTTTCGAGTAAGTAAGATGATTTTAAAGTGACGTTTCGAGTCAAGGATATATTTATTTGGATTTAAAGTATCGAATTACACAGAACACACAAATGCGACTGATTTTTATTTAAAATCAAACTGGAACACACTGCACAACAAATAGCAAAAATCATTAATAGTGCATTTGGGCCAGGAATGGCGAACGAACGCACCATTCGCCGTTGGTTTGTTAAATTATTTCCTGTGACACGACGTTGTAAAATGGGTCCTGTGGGCATCGACCAACGTCATGTTCGGATGAGCTCCTCACGAACACGGTGGAAATGATTATTAATTATTTACTACTCAAAACACTTGAGTTTCTTTTCACTGTGAGACTATGGTAACTTCCAAATTATGCAGCTTCAACACTGAAACCGGAAATATAGATATAACTTCCGGCAGAGATACACTGATAATGTGAGAGATACAGTCCATTCACCGACCACTGAATCCTAATCAAAAACAATTTCTCGCTCTTCCAACTATTAATATGTAGGATTCAATATTGAAATCGGAAGTGGTACTAATTCTTACTCTTCTGAATTTACTAGAAGAATGAAGCTCACATGAAATCTATTCTTAAGATCTAGAATCCATACCATAAATAGTTTTGTTGCTTCTATTACAGTTTCACTATGGAAATTAATATTATAACCGGAAGTAGTTTATTTCAACCACTTTTGGTTGGAACAAGGAAATGAAGTCGAAAATTGAACTTATTCTTGCGATAATGAATTCTTTTTTAAAACTGCTTCTCTTTATCTATTACCATTTTTCACTATGGAAACCGTAGATTTCTATTTTTTCCGGTTTGTATACGGGAAGAAGTGTCGAGATTAAAGTTATTCATGGAACACTAAATTCACATCAAGAAGCAATTTCTTCCTATCTCTTACTGTGTTAAGATGTATATTGCAACTGGCAGTAGTATTAAATCTCTATCACTTCCGATTTTAGTACAAAATAGAAAAGGGACATGGTACCTTTTCTTTAGACGCTGAATCGATTCTAGAAAAACCTTGTCGCTATTAACGATCTTGTTCTATGATGGTCAACGTTAAAACCGGAACTCGTTTATTTCTGTCACTTTCAGTTTGAATAGAGGAAGGGAAAGATGAAACCTATTGGGGGAAGGTGAATCAATTCCAAGACATCGTTTCTACCTGTTACCACATTTTATGGAGATTAATATTGAAACCGAAAGTAGTGTTACAGTCTACCGATTCTGTTTTTTTTTTTTTTTTTTTTTTTAAAGTGCGGGTGAAGATGATTTCTTTTCTTGAGGTATTGAATCTATTTCACAAATCAGCTTCACGCTCATACTGATTTGGTTCTATGGTAATCAGTTTTGAAGCCGGAAAGACTAATTTCTACTACTTCCAGTTTGAATAAAGAGTTAACGGACGATACGGAATCAATTCTGACACTGAATCTAATCTCGAGAAAAATGATTATCAACATATCCTACCGGTTTTCTTCTGATATCTACACATACATACATACATACAGACAGTTATAGCCGTTCTATAAGATTCCGATACCTATGCATACGGTCGTTTGGGAAATATTTTCTCTAATATCGAAGTGATCTTATCACAAATTTTAAAAGAACAACTCATAGAGAAAAACGGTTGAAATGCATATTTCAACAAGTAGCAGTGTTACATGTACACCACGTCAAGGAGTTTGGTTTCTATGGCGTTATTATTGACACCGAAAGAGTTAGAAGATTTATACCATTTTTGGTCTTCGTAGGGAGATTAGAATGGAAATGGCATATGATCTTCGCACGCTTGATTTCACAAAACCGCTTCTCTCATTTATCTATTATCATTTTTACCTGTACCTATCACCGTTAAAACTGGTAGTGGTTGATTTCTCCCACTTCCCGTTTTTATGAAGAGATTTCTTCCACTTCCCGTTTTTATGATGAGATTAAGTGAATAGGGAATTAAGAAAGAAGATTATACCTATTCTTAGTACGCTAAATCGTTCCCATCCCCTAAATTTCCCGCTGGATTCACTGTCCTCATTAATAAAATTTGTGAATTTATTATGTACCGAAGCAATGATACTTATGCTAACTACCCATACACTGATACTTTACGAACACTTTTATTCCAACTCTACGAAAGGGATGGATTTCGATAATGATCCTACAAGTCAATCCAGATAGACAAGCCATCCAATCCCACAGCCCTTCAAAAAATTAATAAAAAAAATTTTCTTCACTTTCTTTCCCCCCAATGGGTTCACATTCCACGAAAAAAAAAATGAAATGAAATTTCTTTAGTTTAACGTCCCATGATTATACTCTTTATGTTATAGAAGACAGCTGATTAATGAAAGTGAAGGACTGTAAAGTAAGTTTTGGGCGTTCACTGGGAATCGAACCCAGAACTACGTACAGCCAAGGCACATGCGCTAGCCATTACGAGAAGGGTTGCGTAAGTTTCCGGCCTAACACAGTAAATGAACTCATATTTCAAAACACTTATACTATGTTATGTAACTGTATTGTTTTGCAAAAAATCGTAAATGTATTTCAAATATTTCTCTTGTTGTAGGTTTAAAGTGACTGGCGGAGCATACTGTGACTTTTGCCAAATGTGAGAAGAGAGTAATCATCAAATACCTCTTCTCAAAGAATATGAGAGCGAAGGAAATTTTTCATGAATTGACACAGATAATGGTCAATGACTGTCCTTTACATAGCACAGTGAAATCGTGGGTTGCAGAGTTCAGGTGCGCCAGGAGGAGCACCGAGATGAGGAGAGGTGTAGAAAACCCAGAACAATAGTGACCGTGGAATCTGTGGATTGTATGCAAGACATGGTTCTTGCAGACAGGCAAACTGGTCTGTCACATAATGCAGAGACCCTAGAGATCAGTATGGAGCATATGCATTACATCGTGCATGAAGAACTTGCTATGAAAAAAGGTCGGCAAAGTAGGTGCCCGAACTTCTCACAGCTGATCAGAAGCGGACAAGACGGGACTGTGTACAGAGTGTGTTACGTCGTTTTTCAATGAGTGCTTTCAACTTTATTAAACAAATTATTACTGCTGATGAAACGCAATTTTGTGTGTATGATCCCGAGACCAAAACTCAAGTCTATGCTGAAAGATATGTGAACCTGCTGGAAAAACTGTATACTGCATTGAAGGAAAAGAGTCGAGGAGAACTATCTAAACGCATCGTTTTCTTGGAAGACAATGCTCCTTGCCAGGAAGCAGCCACCGCAATGCACAAAACTGTGTGAACAGAAACTCGGTACCATTGAGAATTTCCCTATTCTCCAGATCTGGCCCCCTCAGACTAGTACATTTTTCCAAAATTTAAGACGCACAACTGAATTTAGACACAAATGACGTCATAGCAGCTGCAGACACACGGTTTGCAGCACAAGAAAAGATGTTTTATTATGGGACAGAACTGCTGCAACATCGTTGTAGTAAACTTGTGAACCTACGAGGCCAGAAACTTATCTAACCCCCCGTCGTAGACCAACGAAGAGGACGTTCAGAGTTCTCGAGTGGAAAAGTGTCGGAATTGTTCCCTGGCTAAAACCTACGAAAATAGTTTATTTGTCAACCGATAAACATACACTTAAAACGAACACAAGCATCGTGAGCCTCAATCTTAACTTGACTTAAACTTACAAAGTATTGCGCAAGTCTATTTTTTCAGTCACTGACATCGTCATTCCTGCGTTTTACAGGTTGCTCCTGTTTTATAATGAAATCGAGTAACACATAATCAATTTTTACAAAATCTGTTAAATACACGGTAGAAGCTCACTATGTAATATTGTTTAGTGGTACTAATGATGTGGCATGCAATGAAGGAGATAAAGTAATTAGGAAAATTAGAAGTAAACTCTCAAAAGTAAAGTATTCTAAAGTCATAGTAGTTAATGTACCTCATAGGTTTGACCTCATAAAAGAATCGTGTGTTAATGTGGCTGTCAAAGACGTAAATACAAAGCTAAAATCTCTCTGCGATCACTTTAGAAATGTACTACTAGATGTAAGTAACATTAAAAGAGAAATGTACACAGAACATGGCATGAACTTTAATCAAGCGGGTAAAAATTACATCTGTCAAAAAATTTGTAAAATAATTGGCAAAGATTTACATACGAAGTCTAAATTTAAAGCACCAATTTCAATGTCATGGAAAATACAGGGAAACTGACTTTCTCCGACCCCGTGAGTATGAGTAATACTACCTGGGGCCGGGTGAAAACTTCAAATATAACAAAGTCTGTTGATTTTACTGATATAAATGGTTTAATAAAAGTTAAAACTAACGGTAGCTGGATTCAAAACTGCAGCACGGATATAAGTATGCAAGCTCTACTCCTATTGCACTTGCTCTACTCCACATACAATCCATAAGGAATAAGCTTGCTGAACTTGAAACTTTTTTAGACCTCTTTCCTTGTGAAATACTCTGTGTGAATGAACACTGGCTCAAGCGTGATGGGAAGTATATGTACGTACCAACGGGATATGAGGTAACAACTATTTACTGTAGAGAATCATCAATACATGGTGGTGTAAGTATTTATGTTAAAAAGGAATTATTAATTGAATATACTGTTCTTAATCTACACCAATTTTGCATCAATCAAAATTCTTAAGTAGTTGGTATTTTTATTTAAAAGTATAGGGATAATTGTATCTGTGTACCGAACTCCTAAATCAGATGTGGATATTTTCCTCAATGCCTGGGAAAAATGAGATATTTATCTCAATAAGTACAAAAATTAAAAATTATTGTATGTAGGGGATATAAATATCAATATTTTACAAAATACACATGCAAAAGCAATGCTCTGTAATGTCCTTAGGTCTCATAATTTCTACTATAATAATGATGAACCTACAAGGGAATTAGCATGTTTAGATAATATTATCGCCAATTAAAAAAAGAATAGCGTATCATGTGGCACAGTACAGCCTTTACTGTCTGACCATGAAGGAGTATGGCTTTTGTTTCCAGTGAAATCACAAAAGACTCGAAACTACTGTGTTACCAAGAAAATTAGATTATTACGTGAGACTAATGTAAAAAATCTAAGGTCTAGGTTAAGAGAAACTGACTGGAATAATATTCTTGTAAAAAGCAGTGACATCACAGAAGCCTTTAAACACTTCCTGGGTACATTAAAAGGATATTTAAATGAGTACTGTCCAGAAAAGACAAAAAAGATTAATGTTTGTTTAAATAAACCTACTAAGAGAACTCCAAAGTGGTATACGCGAGAGCTTAAAACACATAGGAATAGAGTAATTACTTTATATGACATAGCTAAGGCGACGAGATCAACAAGTGATCAAGAAAAGTTTAAAGCTGCTAAGAGAATGTACAGAAAAGAAATCAAGGCTGCAAAGATTGCAGCAAATGAGAAATGGATTAATAATTCAAAAAATAAATGCTCTGCAGCTTGGTCACTAATAAACAAACAGATTGGAAACAATGTTACAAAAGATAGAATATCTATACCTCCAAGTGAATTTAATAAATACTTTATAAATATTATGAGTAACTTTGAGATTAATGACGATTCCACGGAAAACAAAATAGATTTTAGTCGTATGCTACCATTGCAATATAAAAACAAAATTACGTCTCACTTTCAGTGGAACTTCATAAATGCCAGAACTGTTTATTCAGTTGTCAATAAATTGAAAGTGTCCAGCAGCGAAGATTGGTATGAACTTTCTAATAACTTATTGAAAAAAAAAGTTATTGACTTAATAATAGAACCCTTGGTTTATCTACTAAATTGGATGCTCTTTGAGGGATTTTTTCCAGATTGCCTAAAATATACTGTAACTGTACCAGTACATAAGAAGGATGGTAAAAATGAGGTTCAAAAACTATCGTCCAATCTCTTTAGTACCGATACTTCTGAAAGTTTTTGAACAATGCATCAAAGAACAACTATCAACCTTCTTTGAAGAGAATGAGCTTTTTCATTCTTCGCAATTTGGATTTAGAAAAGGTCGTTCCACAGTTAAAGCTGTTGAAAATATAGTATCACAACTAACAGACTGTTTTGAAAATAATATGAATGTTTGTGCAACACTATTAGATTTAACTAAAGCTTTCGATACAGTGTCACATGATACACTCCTTTCAAAATTGCATTATTATGGGGTTAGAGAAAAAGAACTGTCTCTGATTAAATCTTATCTTAGTAACAGAAAACAGGCTGTTCGCGTTGGTAATTCAACTTCAGAATTTTTGAACGTAACAACTGATGTACCACAGGGAAGTGTCCTGGGGCCATTTCTTTTTCTAATTTACGTTAATGATCTTCCAAGTTTTCTTCCTTTTAACAGTGTTTTGTATGCTGATGATACGACTGTCTTAACCATGGATAAAAATTTTAAAAATGTTCAAACTAAAAACACTCAAATGTGTTCAGTATGGCTAAATTGTAATAGGCTGCTATTAAATGAATCAAAGACGGATGTTTTGTATTTTCATCTTAATAACAACATAAATGATTTGAATGAGTGTCATTCTGTAAAATTGTTAGGAATCCACTTGGATCCAAAGTTAAACTGGAACATACATACTGAAAATCTATGTAGAAGACTATCTAGTGTTATATATTTATTATGTAAACTAAAAACTGTTGTTAGTGAACAAATACTTCTGTCAGCTTATTATGCTTTCTTTCATTCTCTATTGCTCTACGGTATATTATTATGGGGTAATTCAACTGGTGCTCAAACAGTCTTTAAGTAGCAACAAAAGGCAATACGAGTGTTAAAGAGACTATGTGATAATGACTTTTGCAGACCTTTCTTTAAAGAGATGCAAATCATGACAGTGCCCTCAATGTATATCTATAGCTGTCTCTTGTATATTAAAGAAAACTTGGAAAATATCAGCACCCGAAATAAAATTCATTGCTGTAACACAAGATACGGAGACGACCTCGATACACCATATTTTAGGTTAAGTAAAACACAAAAGAGTTCACTGCGATGAAGATGTATAATCTTCTACCTACAAAAATTCGTGGTATGTGTAATAGAAACTTTGAGAAACATTGTAAATTTTGGCTCATTGAAACAGCTGTGTATAGCGTTTTAGAATTTGAGAAAGAATTAAAAAATAAAAAGTGACTCGTTATGTACCTATATATTCAATGTATATACTTTGTATACTCTCTTGACGTTGTCTATTGCAACAAATGTTATTTAAAGAGAATAAAAATATTCTCTACAATTCTATTCTATTCGAATTGTCAATTGTGCTACGTTGTTCTTAACTTGGTAATTTCCATGCATGTCACTACTCACAATACATCCGCATTACCGCAGGAATGGTGAACTATTCTTTCCTTCGATAACAACTATATAATTTATTTCGTTCTTTATTACGCGCAAACAGATTAGGCTACTTATAACATCTCAACTGCAACTTTTAAAAACCGTTGAATAAAGTGAATAGTAACACTCCCCGCTCTCCTGTTCCACTGCGCTTGCCAAGACACTGAGGTAAACACAACAGCAGCGCCTTACGCGAAGAATAGCAATGCTATACTGTTCAGGATATAAAAGTTGTTTGACTAGTTTGTCTGCAAAGAGGATATTCGAGAAGCGTATGGGAACACAAAATTATTCAATTTATGGGAATAATGAACTCGATCCAGAGGAAGGATCGAATCCTTGTTTAGGGGAATCAGATTCGGAAACCAAGAAAACCGGGATCATACAACTTGCCGGAACCAAGGGATTCGATCCGGGGAACGAATCCTTGTTTGGAGTGGACAGAAAAAGAGTCGATTTCAGAAAAAGAACCGTACTACCCATCACTAGTATGCATTATTAAGCGGGATTTCTTTAACAACAGATTATAACCACATGCAGTACAGCACAGATACGTAACAAGATAGGTTTGACAACTGAACATTTGTTCTAAACACTTTGCAACATGAATCAGATCGTCATTCGTTCATATATATTTTCTGCAGGTGGTCGTTAGAAATATTCGCACATGTGACAAAAAATTGAAAAAAAGACATCAACAGGTCAATGAATACGCCTGCCCTAAACTACCACATGTCCTGCAAAGTAGACTATGAAAGGGTCCTGTCTCTACTCATCGACAAAAGACGAAAGAGAGAGACGGAAAACCAAGGAACAGCAACGTCCATTGTATTTTTGAAGAAGTTACATATTATCTTTCCCTGTGGTTTATTGACCTTCCGTACCGAAACCGCATTGAATTCTATTCTGAAAGATTTCTTAAATATGATCAAGATCACGCATACAGTTGAATGTGTGTAGTTTGTATCCAACATACAAATATAGATTTGAGAGCATGGGGATAATGATTCAATTCGGCCAGTTTACACAGGGGTAACTTGGAGAATAATATCCACTACATGTTTTCTGGAAAAATGCAGGTTCTACAACAATGGGACAAACTTAGGGAGGTGATAACAACAAACTTACAAACTTAGAGAGGACGCCAACTTAACAGCTTTTATTTAAGTATTATTTTGAACTATTATATTTCCTTTCATTGGTGAAAATGTTATACTCAAAAGTTGCAATACAAATCTAAATTTGTTCAGTAGCTCGTTACGCAAATAGCATTATATATATAAATGATTATTTAAACAATACACCAACCTGTAGAATCTGCCTGAGGAACATTTCTTCGTTTCAAAAGTGTTTCATCTCTCTTATTCTTTCTCAGTTCAACTGTCACCTCATTTCTCCGCCTTCTCATTTCCTGAAAAATAACAACCTTAATTATTTTGTTTCAATGAAGTGTTACTCCTATAGATATTTAGCAATGCCGAAAGAAATAGTACTATCACAACTACAATGGGTTACGAAGAGCAATTACTTGTTACTTGTACTACATATAAATATTTAGTAAATATTCCAAAATTACATTGATTGACGTCATTTCAATCAAACCCTCTTGTTAATTATTGGTGAAAAATATACATTATCATCACAAGAAATACTACAAAATAAGTTGCTGTACAATCCAAAATTTCTGTAAAACTGTCCGCTAAAAATGTTCGAAAAGCAGAAAGGAGTTTTTTTTTACTTAACTGTCCCTGTGTAAATATTTTTCTTTCATCTTCCTCTCACTCACAAATACAAACACACACACCAAAGAGAAAACTTAAAATAAATTAGAAAAGTAACATTATTTCACAAATTCCCTAGATGTACACTTCTCCCATATATAATTACACGCCCGACTTTGTCTAAGTCCCCTAAAATTGTAAATTTGGCAACGACGCATTCGACGTAATGGTAGGGGAAGTCATAGGAAAAAAATAACGAGACCTCCGAACACAGCTTACAGTTTGCTCTTTGAAATACTCAGTTCTCTTTTTGTAACTTAATGTAATGATACATTTAGAACTTCATTGTGCTTGATAAATGCAGAAAACTTGGTTGTAGGTAAAGCGCACACACTTTTCATCACAAAATTCATTTAAAAAAATGCTAAAACATTCATTCTCTATCCATAAAATTGGAATGAAACTTCGTAGTTGTTTCGATAGCCATGCGTACTAAGTTCTTACTTTCTGTGTGGATTTAGAACTTTTAAACCTGGTTCGAATCCCACTCGATGCTCTTACTTTTTTCATTTTGTAATTCTTGTTATTCTTGCCGTAACTTTTATAATATATGTATTACACGAAGGTGATGCACAACTTTCTAACTTGTGGAAAATTCTATGTGACCAAGCGCTGGCTCCCTTTTCTTGAAGTCGCTAGTGTCGCTTTGTTTATATCGTAGAACAGGTACTTTTACCGACTTGCCAACGGCTTAACGCGCTAGGAAACTAAACGTGCTAGAGACAAAACCAGAAAGTAATCGAGAGGGAGAGGCAGTGTCGATAGCAGATAACACATGTTGTTAGTGCTCTGTATCTTTTCTTTCTTAAAAGATCGGCATACTAAAAATAAAAACTTGTGCTTTCTTCTGTATGAAACAAGACGGCATGAAAATTTGAAAATAATTTATTATTATTATTTAATAGTTGTGATGCATTTGTTGTGTCAGTGGCGTCGCAAGCGGTGGGCAATAACCCAGGGCCTTGCGCTTTAAGACCAACGAGCCTAAATTCAATTTGGCTCGCTTTAAGACCCATCGATTCAACTATTGTCCATGACCAAGGAAGAGGATAAACCGAGCTATTATTGGGTACCTAATCCATCTTGATGTGTGTCAATCGATAAGGAACCGTAAACTTCTAATGCTACTGTGAGAATTTACGTTGCAATTTCTAAAAGGTCAGACGTTCATTGTAATGAACTTCGCTACGGTGTACCTTCAATAATACTGACCCAGAAAGCATTGATGTTATCCATGACATAAAATTGCAGAATCAAAACCTTTGGTGTTCTATAGAAATTATAGGCATTTTGTATCAGAAGTTACATCATCCTCTGATGAAGTCTTGAAGATACAAATATATGGCTGAGCATGATCAAATATTGACGATAGAGGTTCCCAAATCAGAATGCTGAACACAGTCGGCAGCGAGATCAGTGTTCTTTCTGGGTGTACTTTTCCCCTCGAAGTTGAAAGATCGCACCAAATAGTGTCCCCAACTCATTTTGACTTCTTCTCAGACAAACTTTTCTAGAGGAAAACGTGAAAGAGTGCTCACTTTTGAGCACACTACTTATCTATATAAAGCAGATACAAAAAGTTTTTACAAAGATTCCTAATTCAATGTATAGCTTATATCCACTATTTTGAACCTGAAACAAAACTGATCTGAAAGCAGTAGAGAACACCCCTTCATCTCCATCCGAAAAATACTCATGAGAGATTGTTTGGGTAAGATGATGGCTAGGGGCACGAGATCTTCGCACTAAGGATTTGAAAATTTCGCGTTTCGTTTATCATATTTCGCGTTTTGTCGCATTTCTAAAAAAAATGTTTTGCATTTTGAAGCTTGTGGAAAAGATACTGCCTGACATTTTTACAACTATTCCTTTTATTGAATAGATCGCTATAGAAATAAACCATTAATTACCTAAAAACAAAATACATTGAATATTTCACTTGACATTGTAAATTTCAATTATAGAAAATTATTATTATTATTTTTTTAATTATCAAACTGAAAGAAAATCAGTAACTAAACTTCCTATGAGTAGTAAAGTTTTGCTGTCTTCTGAAAACACATAGGCACAAGTTACATTTAAGTATGTTACATGTTTCCACATTTTCCTCCTCCATTATTGTACTTTTGTCACTTATCACCAGTCCATACTTAAAAGGAAAAAATCCTCACAATTGACATTACATGTTGGAAGCCACACAAATGTAAGTGCATTTACAACAAACTCCAATCAATCACCACTTCGTAACTCCCCATGCAGCTACGATGGTGATAGCTAACGCGCAACATTGTTCTCTATAGCCGTGTTCGAATCAGCCAAAATGCACCATGCATGCCAATTCTACCGTTCTGTCAACAGAAAACTAGCGCTTTTAAATTAACGAAAACTTTTTTTTATTTCGCATTATTTCGCGTATTGTTAGAAATTTTGCGCAAAACTGCCAATTTCGCGTTTTATCGCGCAACGGAAACCAATTAAAAGAATATCATAAAACGTCAAGAAACAGAAAATTACTTAATTCTGAAGCATTTAGTTTTATCGCGTATTGCGAAAAACTCGTGCTTCTAGTGATGGCCAATGTTCTATGAAACTGAGTGCGTTCTTGTGAGATAGACTCTGGCAAATGGTGATACTATTGGGAGCTATTAAGACGTTTAAATGAAAAATACAAGATCGTCGTGGAAACCCATGTAACCAGGGAAGGGTCCGAATGGAGTACTCGAGTTGCCGAACGACACGTATCAAATATGAAAGAGGGTGTGAAACTATGTACATATGCAAATTTGTAGCGGCTGAGGGCAACATGGAGAAGCATAAGCGCCGGAAGAAATATGGCCGACCGTAGGGCTCAACAACACAGAAAGCTAAGGAATTACTGAATGGCCACAGAAATGAAGGTCAAATGTTTAGTAGTTGATATATGGTAAGATCTGCTATATATTGGGGAATATGAACATCATGGCCGCCATATTGAAACTGGTCATCTTAAATTTGGATTCACAATGTAAAAGAGAAAGTGGATTATGTGACACATCAAATAGCACTGAAATTTTACCAGAGTTCATTGGTGTTAGCCATTCTGTAGTAACTTTACTGTGAGTTGAGAAGTGACATGCAAAAAGCACTTGTAAGAACTATGAGCCTCACTAGTATGACGCAAAAACTGGAGCTTGGAGAACTTTGGTTTGCATACAGACCAAGGGAAAAGTGTGTTTATATGCAGAATAATTTAGAGTAAAGGAAGCATCATCGAAGATCGTCAATTCCCCGCAAAGACGTCTGATATCCCTTCGAATATCAAGATATTTGCTAGAAAATTAGCAAATATGTACAAGGATGATTTGAAGGTTTTTTCTTCAGGAAGTATTTAGCCACATGTGCACGAGAATCCTATCTTGCTGCTGGTTGATTCGTTGTCTTGTAACGAAGACGATAAAATGATACATTCCACTGTTCCGGATAATATTGCCTTTCACAAGATATACCCACGGGTATCCACGGGGGGTGAGTCCCACGTAATTTTTTACTGCCCCTTTAAAATTTTCATGGTAGTCTTGCAAATGAACTATAATATGGTTGGTTTGTCACCCCCATATACTTTTGGGCTAGCTGTGGTCCTAAATGCATTGGAAGTATTCAACCTCTCGGCGTTGGATTCTTTAGCACATACAAACAGTCACGGATGCTGCGTTACCTTTTGATGGGCTTCATGTATGGCATCGTGACAACTTCATCCATCTCCAAGCGTTTACGTACTTCTAGTTTAGTGCTCCCCGGTCACCAGTTTTAAACATGTCTTTCACATGGCTGGATATCTTGAAGAGCATCCAGGAAAATTCCAGACTTCAATGTACTTTTGTTCTGATTATGGAACACCATCGATTGTCAGCAGCATCAGGCAATAGTCCGTTTTTTAAAGCGTGCACACTTTGAACAGCTCTCGTATTTTCATCACAATCTTATAGATACTCTTCACATCAACTGTCCTTCATAGACTGGTATGTACCTTTATCAGTATACTTCCTTATGTGATGAAATATGAAGAAGCACATCGTAATTGTATTTGTAATCCCCAGCCCCCATTTGTTTCGGGTGTTTTAACGTGATGACGACTACCCATCTTTAACCAAGCAACATTACCAACTCTTTGCATGTGCAAATATTCTTTGTACTCTTTTCCTAGATGCACAAACCCGCCAGCATGTTGCAGATGGTTTAGAGCATATACGATTGTCCACACGCTCATTAGAATATACTGGCACTTGTCGCTTTTTGCATATAGATGTTGCTGGTCATTTGTATTGTACCTTGCAAATGCACCAAACGGCAAACAGGTTATTTAGACATTTGTGTAAATATCCCCTCACGACATTCTTTCATGTTACTTCTCAACTCACAATCAAGTTACTACAGAATGGCTAACACCAATTAACTTCTGGTAAAATTTCAGTGCTATTTGATACGCCACATGACCTACTTTTTTTCTTTTACATTGTGAATCCAAATTTAAGATGACCAGTTTCAATATGGCGGCCATGATGTTCATGTTCCCAACATATAGCAGATCTTCTCATCTATCTACTACTAAACATTTGACCATTTCTGTGGTCATTCACGCACAGAACGAGTAATTTCTTAGCTATCTGTGTTGTTGTGCCCTATTGTCGGTCATATTTCTTCCTACTCTCATGCTTCTCCATGTTGCCCTCAGCCGCTATAAGTTTGCATATGTGCATAGTTACACACCCTCTTTCATATCTGATACATGTCGTTCGGCAACTCGAGTACCCCATTTGGGCCCTTCCCTGGTAAGATGGTTCTGATACACCAAGACAACAAAGTCCATAGGTGTAACAACAAACTGGGAGGAAATAAAATGTTTCATCAAATTTAGTACCCTCAAACCTTTCTTCTATTCACTACTCAATAATAATTGATTTTGAGTTTAGCTTCCCTTTTAGCAGCGAGGCTATATGAGAAGTGAGCCTACAGCTGAACGTAGGCCCCGAACCATATGAGCTCCCGGGAACCGACGTCGGATCTCCCACATCAAAGACGCGTATAATATATTTTTAGTTTAGCATCCCTTTAAGCAACGAGGCTATATGAGAAGTGAACCTACAGCATAAAGTAGGTCCCGAACCACATGAGCTCCGTCGGAAATTTAACTCAAGTCTCCCCCGCACAAGACGCGTATAATAATAATAAAACATGAACTACGTTCCGGTAGGGTGAAGGAGGTATTAGATCTGATAGTGATTTCCTGAATACTAGAACTCCGGATTTATTTACAGGTTTACGAAAATCTTATGGTTCGATGCAAGAAGTTATTTGCACTAAGGATGAATCACATTGGGATAAACGGAAAAGTTTTACGCCTGTACACCTTCTTATTTTTGGATAAATTAGAAAGTTGTCCATCACCTCCGCGTAATAGATAAACTATAAAAGTGTACGGCAGGAATAACTGGAAAATTACAAAAATAAAATAAAAATAAAATAAAAGCATCGAGTAGGATTCGAACCAGGTTCAAAAGTATTAGTTTAACACAAAAATAGACTACTTAACACGCCTGGCTAACGCAAGAACTTCAGAACGCTCCTTCAGTTGTATTAATAGAGGATGAACTTCTTAACAACTCTTCTTTTTATCATGTTTTTTTTTTTTTTTTTTTTTTTCGTCGAGAAGCGTCTGTGTTTTCTTTAACAATGTTTTCTGCATTAATGCTAAGGTACTGTTTTGTACTAGAAGCATTATTATATGAAGTAACAAAAAAACTGAGAATTTCAAACAGCAAACTGTGAGCTGTGTTCGTAAGTCTTGTTACTCTTTTCATTCCTTCTCCTCTTCTCACTCAGAATACGTTGTTGCCAAAGTTACAATTTCAAGGGACTTAGAATATTTTACTCGCGCATTTTTAAATTGGAGAAATGTACGTTAACTTTTACATTGAACATCTACACTCATTTTGTTATTAATACTTCATTTACAATTTATTCTGTGATTTTGGTCAATATGTTGTGCATTGCTATTTCTTGTTTTACTTTCGATTGAGGCCCTAATATCAGGGCAGAATGAAATTTCCAATTTGAATCCAACAGCCACACTTAACTACATTTTTTGTCTCTTTTTTAATAAAGTGAATGAAGTAGACTTTACCAAAAAACTAACCGTTCTAGATTTTCTATTAATAAAATTTAGATGTTTATATTATCATACTTGTTCTGCGATTATTGGCAGGTTGTTTGTCGCAAACTGAGACTTTCCATTAACCATGGTATTCAGCTAATCAGTCTACTCATCTTCACGTACGATTTTCCTGCTTTAATACCGTCCATTAACTGTTGACTTAGCCGTCTTTTCCCTGCTCTCATTCTACCCCATTCTTCATGACACAGTTTCTTCACAGTCAGTGTCTCAACCATATTGTTTTCCTCTTAGCAATCTATATATATATAAAAATGAAAATCACTATGTTTGTGACTAAATCTTCTGAATCGCCCGACCGATCTTGATCAAATTTGTAACATGGATGAGGTTCGAGGCTGGGCTCGTTTTAGGCTATTCACTTTGACGGTAGAACTCAGGGGCGGGGGACGGGGTATAGAAAAATAAGTAAAAACTCTTGAACCACTCGACCGATCTTGATCAAAGTTTCAACATAGGTGAAGTTCAGGCCTGGGATCGTTTTTGTGATTTAAGGGTCTTCACTACAGCGAAATTAAACTAACGCTAATTTTATAATTTTTCTGTATTATCTTCAAAACAAATAAAAATGTTCCAAAAGCAGAAACGTAGTGAACTAGACAATACGATTTTGCATTTGGTACCTTTACCACAATTCACCTATCTGCTTTTGATATGCCGCTATTTACAGAACCCGCAAAAAACGCTAAATATATCTACAGTTGCAAATCGAAAGGATTGATTGAAAGGGTTTATATGGGCGCGTCGACATCGAGGTCTTTTGCACCCTTCTCTGACAGGAAAAATGAAGTACCCAAGAACAAAAAAGCATAGTATCACAGATATAATAAAGTAAAAGCAAAGTCTGGAGTACGTAAAATGTGTTCGGTCATTTATGAATTAAAATGTCATAGCATTCAAGAAATGTGCAAACTCGATACACAAACACAAGGACGGGTTAGTACACAACAGCATGTTAATCTTCTCTGCCGGGGCAGCTCGGCAATAGGTGCACACACGTGGGGCAGCCCATAATTAGTAATGAATATGACAGTGCAGTAAAGAAGATAAAAGCAAGGAAATGCTATGACAAGCATAAAACCACCATGAAAAAACACAAACGGTAGATAAAAGCAGAAATAAATTAATTAAAAGAAATGTGAGAAATGCACTCACAGATCACGCAAGACGTGCAAAAGCTGCAAGTAGGTGAAAACTTGCTGGATCATCTGGACATCGTCTCCAAGCAAGGTAGACAGATCAGCTGGTAAGCCAAGGCGGGCTCGCTCAGGAGCAAGAGGAACACATTCCACAAGAAGGTGGCGGATGGTCAGGAATGCACCACACTGGGTGCAGGAAGGCGGGTTCTGACGACGTAACAGGTAGCCATGGGTCAGATGGCTGTGCCCGATACGTAATCGTGCCAATCGTCGTTCTTCCAGTCTTGAAGGACGAGAACTCGTGGCCCAAACACCAAGTCGCGGCTTGACAGCATGCGATTTATTCTGAAGGTGCTCATCCCAGTTTGTCTGCCAGCGCTGAAGGAGAAGACGGTTGATTACAGGGCGAATATCAGAGCTGGGGAGCGGTGACGGATACTCAGATCCTGTAAGGGCAGCTTCTTTGGCAACACGGTCAGCACGCTCGTTCCCTGGAATACCAGCATGGCCAGGCACCCAACAAAATTGGACATCGCAACCTGCAAGTCGTAAGGAATGGCAAGAGAGTAGAATTTGCTGAACTATAGGGTGCACAGTTGACACATCCGTGAGACTATGTAAAGCGCTGCTGGAGTCAGAGCACAGGAGAACATGTCGGAGATGGCGTCGACGAATATAATGCAGAGTCTCCAGAATAGCAACCAATTCAGCAGTGAACACAGTGGAAGTAGGATGGAGCTTCAAGCCAGCGCTATGATCATCCGTGACGAAGGAACAGCCAACAGAATCTTCATGCTTCGAACCATCCGTGTAGAAGACAGCGTAGGTACGATACGCATCCAGAAAAGAGAACAACTCCTGACAAAATTGTTGATTGCTGATAACAGACTTCTTAAATTGCGTTAGATGAAAGCTGACAACTGGTGGAAGAACTGTCCATGGAGGAATGGGCAGGAGGCCCAATGGATAGATGGCAGGGACATCGAGTCCAAGAGAAGCCCCAAGGTCTATAGCACGAATGCCAAAAGGACGGGTAGCAGTAGGTCGTGCTTGATATCTGTCATAGCGAGCACCAGCCTCAAGGGCCAAGGCCGAAGGATGGTCAGGTACGGCACGGATATGAATGTAATAGCGCACGAGCAGGCAGTCCCGACGGTGGGAAAGAGATGGTTCATGAGCCTCGACATAGAGACTAGGAATAGGGCTAGTTCGGAAAGCTCCAAGCGCCAAACGAAGGCCAACATGATGAAAAGAATCCAGATGACGTACGATGGAAGGTCGAGCAGAACCATATGCAACACAGCCATAATCCAATTGGGAGCGGATGAGGCTACGATATAGACGCAACATCACCACACGGTCAGCACCCCACGAAAGATGGGACACCAAACGTAGTAAGTTCATGGAGCGGAGACAGCGGTACTTCAGGTCTCGAACGTGAACAGCCCAGGTAAGTCGTCGGTCAAACTCCAAGCCCAGAAAACGAACATGATCCACATAGGACAATCGAGAACAGCCAAGGAACAGCTCAGGATCATAGGCACAGTGACGAAGGCGACAAAAATGTACGCAGTGTGTTTTGGTGAGAGAAAAGCTGAAACCAGTAGTGGTAGACTATCGGTGAAGGCGGTTGAGCGCTAACTGCAACTGGCGAGTAACTGTACGGAGATCACGTGAGCGACAGTAGATAGTAAAGTCATCCACATAAAGCAGCCCATGAACAGAAGGGGAGAGCTGCGACATCACACTGTTCACTGCGCGAGCAAACAATGTGACACTCAACACACTACCCTGTGGAACGCCATTCTCTTGTGGAAACGGAGCAGAAAGAGTAGCTCCGAGCTTGACTCTAAAAGAACGTTGTTGGAGAAAATTCTGGATGAAGAGAGCCAAGTGGCCACGTAAGCCCCAGAGATGGAGTTGCCGCAAAATGCCATATCGCCAAGCGGTGTCAAAGGCCTTTTCAAGGTCAAAGAAGATGGCTATTAGATGTTCTTGATGACAAAATGCATCCTGAATAGCACTTTCAAGATGCGCCAAATGATCAGTAGTAGAACGGAAGCGCCGAAAGCTACACTGAAGATTGGAAATGATGCCATGGTGTTCAAGAAACCAGACTAAGCGGGTATTGATCATCTTCTCCAAAAGTTTACACTAGTCAAGGCGATCGGGCGGTAGCTTCTACTGGACGTGGCAGGTTTAGCAGGCTTCAAAATAGGAATAATGTATGCTTCACGCCAGGCATCGGGGAAGGAGTCTTCAAGCCAGATGCGATTGTACAGGTCAAGATGATGTTGCTTGCCATCGTCAGGCAGGTGCCTGAGCATAGCATAACAGATGCCATCAGGACCAGGTGCCGTGTCCTTCGTAGAATCCAAAACAGCAGCAAGTTCAGCAGTAGTAAAAGGCAGATTATAAGCTTCAGCGGTTGCAGAGCGGAACTGAAGTGGCGTACGTTCGGTGCATTGTTTATAAGTGAGGAATCCAGCTGAGTAGTGAGTAGAACTGGATACATCCGCAAAATGACGACCTAATGCAGCAGCAATTCTGTCCTGATCAGTGACCATTACACCATCGATAATAAGGGATGGAACCGCAACGGAGGAAACATGTCCCTGTAAACGACGAATTTGCGACCAGACCGCTGTCATGGAGCTGCCAGCAGTAAGAGAAGAAACATAAGTACGCCAGCTATGACGCTTAGCTTGTTTAATCAGATAGCGGGCTCGAGCACGAGGAAGACGAAATTGAGCCAAATTATCAGCTGTAGGAGCACGATGAAAAGTACGTAGTGCTCGACGTCGGGCCAGAATAGCGTCACGAATCTCCTCAGACCACCAGAGAACGGTGCGTTTACACCGGGAACCAGCATAGATAGGAATAGAGTCGTGTGCAGCTGCCAGGATACTCTGCTGAAAGGCCTCACAATGACCATCAACAGTAAAACGAGGTTTTAAAGTGAAATGAAAAGTGGCGGAAAAATGATCCCAGTCTGCTTGACGTAGATTATAGGCAGTGAACGGAGCAGAATGGATGAGCGGAAGACCATGCACAAGAATAGGAAAGTGGTCACTGCCACAGAGATCATCATGCACGCGCCAAGTAAGATGGGCACCAAGTTGAGGACTGCAAATGGAGAGGTCCAAATAAGAGTAGGTACCAGTAGCAGTAGTAAAATGTGTGGGACTGCCATCATTGAGGAGCAATGAGTTTGTGTTGTCAAGGAAAGTGGCAATCTCTTGACCTCGCGGCTCAGTACGAGGAGAGCCCCACAGTGCATGGTAGGAGTTAAAGTCACCCACAAACAGAAATGGGGATGGAAGCTGTCGGGCAATCTGTTGAAGATCGACAGCAGTAAAGACGTCATGACGCGTAAGGTAGATACAACAAAAAGTAACAGGTTGTCTTAAGAAGACACGAACGGCTATAAGCTGGAAAGCACTATTCACATGGATGAGAGCTGAATGGTAAGCATCAAAGACCCCTATTGCTACACCACCTGCTGCACGACCTGCAGTAAGCTCATCATGACGATATACAGTGTAACCAGAGAGAACTGAGTTGCTAGTAGAGGTAAAATGCGTTTCCTGAAGACAAAATATGTTAGGATGAAACAATGTCAATAACTGCTTAAATTCCTCGTAGTGAGTGGAATAGCCATTTAAATTCCATTGAAGAAGAGACATGTTCAACGAGCATCGAGAACAAGAAGCGAGGTACTGCGCTTGCCTTTTTCACGGCCTTCCACAAGGGTAAAATTATCGAGCTCCTCCTCCACCATATCATCCATAAGAGACTCGACATCACTAGGTGGACTACGTGACGTATGCTTCTGTTTCTTCGCCCCAGGTGGGCTAGAAGACTGGGTGCGTGAAGATTTCTTCGATGCCTTGGTAGAAGCAGCTGTGGAGAAGGGAGAGGCAGCCTTGGAAGCTTGAGCCTGGAGCTGTTTTTTCCGTTCCTTCTTAGTGAGGGGTTTGGTAGGAGGCTGGCTGTTTGACTGCTTCAAAAACTGGGTTATGGAGTGATTAGAGGCAAACGAGATAGAGCCAGCTGCCGGAGCGGCAGGAGGCTGAGAAGCAGGAATTGGCTTAACGATTCGTGAAGGCGAATGATCATTCAATGGAAGCTTAGGCTGCGAAGCGGATGATGATCGGTGCTTCGTGCGGGATAGTCCTGGGTTTACAGAAGAAGCAGTGGTACGAGACGCCTTGGAAGAGACTGGCGCACTGGGAACCTCAACGTCAGTCTGGGTAGCAGAATTGACTGTCTGAGTACCTTGTGATCTGCTGGTCTTTAGAAGGGAAGAGAAACTGGTGCCGAAGGCAACTTTTGGCTGTAGCCTTCATTTAGCCTCAGCTGCGGAGATCTTCTCGATTACCATCAGTTCACGGATCTTATTCTCTGCCATAAAATTAGGACAGTCACGTGACCAAGCTGGGTGACCACCTTTACAATTAGCACACTTCGATGGGGCCGCACATGGGGCCGGACCATGAGCTGCGGAACTACAATTGCCACAGATGGCAGAGGCATGACAAGAAGGGGCTGAGTGGCCAAAATGTTGGCAGTTAAAGCACCGTAAGGGTAGTGGTATGTACGGGCGGACCTTCAAACGGTGGTAAGCAACGTTCAAATGCGTTGGAAGGTCAGGTAGAGCGAAAGTAATGATATAGGAATCCGTGGGCTGTACTGTACCATTTCTCTTCGTAGTAATTCGATGGACGTCCGTCACATGGCTATCCGTAAGTTCGGCACATATTTCCGCCTCTGGTAACTCTCAAATCGAAGCATGTGATGACTCCTTTGCTAGTATTTAACTGCCGATGAGGCTCAACCAGAATAGGAACAGGTCCTAACTGAGTACTAACTAAAAGTAATTGAGATTGTTTTTCTGATGTCGTTTGAACAAGTAGCGTCCCATTTCGTAATTTACGAATATGTCCAGGACGAAACGTTCCTGTGGCTATATGATGAAGCTGACGATGAACTATAAAAGGTGACAATTTACTTAAGGCTCCAACTGTGTCAGTTGAACTGTCTTTGATAATTAAATATCTTGGTGCAAGACCAAGCTTTTCCTCTCTCTCTCTATCCCGGGTGGGTGGTTGATGCGAAGCCATAACTGAAGAAAGCCCAAAATCCTCTCAGCTTCCCCGTCGTGGTTCGAAGCGGCCAACGAGGCTGGCAGGTCCTACCTGCATGACCCTTGTCAGCAAGCTAAGCTGTGACACCAAGTCAAAATGACAAGGAGGCAGAGCCACTTGCACCGCCGACTGATGGGTACTTCTGAGAGGACCCACGTCCCACCGTGTAAGGGGAGGGACCAATGGTTCATTGGAGATTCCCGCACCGCAGACTCCCAGCATTCCCTTTCAGGACATCACTCCTTCCGGTCCTGCTGGGCGCATGCGCTGCACTCCTCCGTCCCACGGCCCCGGGTCCAGCGTCATCCAAGAAAATCCAAAAGCAAAACCAGTCCATAGCAAGGTTGTCTTCTAGAAAGAGCAGTCCATATCCGAGGCTTATATTTTAACGACGCTCGATCGCAGGTTTTAAATGCCGGGTGATCGGTCCGGCACAACCCCAACCTGGAGGACCAGTGGCTGATTGCAGTTCCGAAGAACTGGGCGATGGGGGCGCCACATCCCGACGCCGTTGCAAATCGAAAGGAGATAGATGAGTTGTGATAACGGTATCACATGCAAAATCGTATTGTATACTTCACTACGTTTCTGCTTTTCGAATATTTTTATTTGTTTTGAAGATATTACAGAAAAACTCTAAAATTAGCGGTAGTTTAATTTCGCTGTAGTGAAGACCCTTAAGTTTGACGAAGCAACGTAGGGGAGAAGAAGGTGGGGGAGATATATACAAATGTATCTATTAAAATGCTATAATAGCAATTAAAAGCGCCTGAACTCCAACCTATAACTTTGGCTTTCAAATCTTTCATTTACGGTTATGTGTGATTTCACGTTTAACAGAGACAAATATTTTAAATATTTGTACTTTAAATAGTCTAAATTAGTTAATTATATCTTTTTCATAAAGTTTATGATATAAAATTATTGTTCAAAGCCTTTGTATTTTAATAAGCCTTCTCTAAAATCAATGCATGTGAATTGTGATTCCATTTTCCGAGTTCTTTTAAACTATAGCTGAATCTGCGCTCTCTACACAGCGCATCCTTCGCATATGAGCATAAATCTCCTTCTTATGTTCCTTTACAGACACAAGTGAAAAAAGTCTTGATTTTAAAAAAATCGGCAAAGGGTATCATAAAGAGAAGATTTTTTTCGATTATATTTTCTCAATATCTCGCACCGTTTGTAAGATTTGAGCCTACTTCCGGTTGGAGTTTCTAATTCATGTATGACCAGTGTTTTCTTTTTTCTTGCATGCAGTATGTAATAAGCAAATACATTACATATACAATTAATTATAATGTCAGTTATATATGGTGTTCATTGGGCAAAACACCCATAAATAAAGATTTATCTTAGACTCGAGAAATGGTTATTCTTCCTTTTTCACTATTATTTGGCCATGGAACAAACGCCTGAGACATACACAACCCCAATATACAACATTGGGGTGTTGGAATGTGTAACGCATAGGATATGATGCTTTTTTTTTTTTAATTTCAACGCTTCCAGCGTACCCTAAAAAATGTAATAAAGAAATAATGGCCATAAGTTTTTTTAAATATTCAATTAGAACTGGACAATCTACGCAAAATTTCCAATCGATCAGTGATATCTTTATGAGAAAGATATAGTTAACTAATCTCTCTATATATAATATAATAGCCGAACTAAAATCCTCCGTTCCTTTACTAAGAAGAGTCCCAAGAGGTGCTCGGTCATCTGTAGCTACCTCTCTCTATGACATCATCCGTCGTATTGTAAACAGAAACAACCTAGACGCATGGATGGATCTGTTATTATTCCCGTATGCAGTACTCAATATTCCGTCATAATCAGATCAAATTAACAACTTAACGACTTGGGTCAAGCAACGAGTTTGCGAATGGGATGATTCTCACCAAGGTGCGTTACCCCATGATTATTCCAAAAAATACAAACGCAAATCTCAACATTCTTTAACACCAAAAGAGTCGAAAACAAACTCAACGATGGAGACATAAGAGGTGCAGTCAGATTACTAATTTCTGAAGATATCATCGCCACACCTAATTCATCTGTTTTAGAAGCACTTAAGGAGAAGCATCCTTCACATTCAGACACCTTTTAATTACCAGACCCTCCTAAAGATCACCCTAATATACCAAGAGTTTCAGTTTCTGAATTACGATACGCTGTAAAATCCTTCCCATCTGGATCAGCTGGAGGTATTGATGGTCTCCGTCCCTCGATTCTTAAGGATCTACTTTTAAATCATCGTCAGTCAGATTTAAAAGATTAACTACGATGATTCTAGAATTACTTCATTTAATCCTTTCAGGTAATATACCTCAGGAAATAAGACCAATCTTTTTTGGAGCATCACTTATTGCGCTTAATACGAAGAGCGGTGGATTTCGACCAATTGCAGTGGGGAACATTTGGAGAAAAATATCAGCAAAAGTTATATGTCCCAGAAGTAAAGAATCCGTCGTAAGTTTCCTTTACCCTCACCAATTGGGAGTATGCGTTCCCAATGGAGCCGAAGCCGCAGCACATGCAGCTCGCATTTACTTTTCTACTCCCCATTCACAACAAAAGGCTTTTCTGAAATTAGACTTTCGTGAACTGAACCGAGACGCTATGTTACTCACAGTTAAAACTAATTTTCCATCGATTTATCACTATGTATATCAATGTTATGCGCAACCAAGTAACCTATTTCTATGTGATAAGATTATACTCTCGCAACGTGGAGTACAACAAGGCGATCCTCTAGGTCCCGCTTTGTTCGCCATGACAATTCAGTCCATAGTGTCTAGGATTAACACTGAATTAAATATCTGGTACTTAGATGATGGCACTATAGCAGGAGATCCTGACAGTTATAAGTGAACTACACAATATTCGAACTATGGCAGCAGACATCGGACTACACTTAAATTTTATGAAGTGTGAAGTAGGATTTTTAGGAATTTCGCAAGATCAAATAGAAGTGTTATATTCACAATTTAAAAATTCAGCACCGGGCATACAACTTATCACAACCTCGTCAGCCTTTCTACTTGGTGCAGCCCTTTCACCTGAGGCAACACGTAATTTGTTAGTCGAGAAAACTAAAAAGTTAGATTTTTCTTGTCACGTCTGACCCTAGTCTCCGCACATTCAGCTTTTTATCTCCTTCGTGCGTCGTTCTCCATACCAAGAATAATCTATTTTTTACGCTGTTCTACTTCTTAGCGTGAAGTCGATTTACTAGAGAAGTTTGACCCGTTCTGAAATTAGGAATGGAATCGTTACTCAACTGTAACCTAAATAGCAACGCATGGATACAGTCCTCCCTTCCAGTTGATTCTGGAGGTCTTGGTATTCGTCAGGCTGTAGATTTGGCGTATCCTTCATTTTTAGCGTCGTTCTATGGCTCCCGGCATACCATTGAGATACTCCTCAAGCAACTGAATGAGCCTCACATAGAATCTGATGTCCAAGACTGCATATCTGACTGGTCTAACCTACTTGATTTAAGCCCTCCTGAAATAACGGGCAGATGTTCGCAATCAATTTGGGACAAGCCAATCATCAAATTACATCAATCGAAGTTATTACAAGAAACAGACAGTCAAGAGGATAAGGCTAGACTTCTCGCCTCCTCATCAGCAATTTCAGGTGCTTGGCTACAGGCATTACCTTCACACACCCTAGGACTGCACCTTCCAACTGAAAGTTTTCGTATTGCAGTTGCACTTCGCCTAGGAGTAGACATCTGTGGATCACACAACTGCTCTAAATGTGGTGCATCAGTCAAGCAGAATGGTCTACACGGTCTGTCTTGTATAAGTAGCTCCGGAAGACATGTAAGGCATTCGAACGTGAATGACATTATCTGGAGAGCACTCACATCGGCGGAAGTTCCATCTGTTCGTGAACCTGTGAGATGTAACAGATCTGATGGCAAAAGACCAGATTGCATGACGCTGGTACCATGGAAGAGGGGAAGGATTCTTCTCTGGGATTTCACCTCCTCACTGATCGATCAGTGAAAACGTCATTTTTCTAGAGCCAGTAGTTTCCGAGATCTCATTGTCGAAAGGATTGACCACAAACATATAAACATGGTTTAAAAGAACTCGGAAGATGGAAGCACAACTCACATGCATTGATTTTAGAGAAGGCTTATTAAAATACAAAGGCTTTGAACAATAATCTTATACCATAAACTTTATGAAAAAGATATAGTTAAATAACTTAGAATATTTAAAGTACAAATACTTAAAATGTTGGTCTCTGTTAAACGTGAAATCACATATAACCGTAAATGAAAGATTTGAAAGCTACAGTACCAATTAAGAGCGACCGAGCTCTAACCTATAACCTTAGCTTTCAAACCTTTGATTTACGGTTATGTGTGATTTCACGTTTATAACAAAGACAAATATTTTTAAAAGAGTGTACTTTAAATAAATTACTTAAATAAATATTTTTCACAAAGTTTATCCTTTTAACTTATTGTTCAAAGGCCTTTGCCTTTAATAACCCTTCTCCAAAATAAATGCAAATGAATTGTGCTGCCATCTTTGGAGCTCTTTTAAACTACGTTTATATGTTTGTGGCCAATCCTTTCGACAATGAGATCTCGGAAACTACACGCTCTACAAAGATGACGTTTTCACTGATCGATTGCAAATTTCATGCAGATTGTCCAGTTCTAATTGAATATTTAAAAAGGGCACTATTTCTTTATTACATTTTTACGGGTGCATTGGAAGTGTTGAAATTTTAAAAAAAAACTAAAGCATCACATCCTAAGCATTATACATTCGAACATTACACTGTTGTATATGGAGGTTGTATATATCTCAGGCATTTGTTTCATGGCCAAATAATAGTGAAAAAGGAAGGATAACCGTTTCTCGAGTCTTAAGATGAATCTTTATTTTTTTGAGCGTTTTGCCCAATGAACACCATATATAACTGACATTATAATTAATTGTGTATGTAATGTATTTGCTTATTACATACTGCATGCAAGAAGAAAGAAAACACTGGTCATACATGAATTAGAAACTCCAACCGGAAACAGGCTAAAATCTTGCAAACGGTGCGAGATATTGAGAAAAAATAATCGAAAAAATCTCCCCTTATGATACCCCTTGCCGATTTTTTTTTTTTTTTTTTTTTTATCAAGACGTCTGTCACTTGTGTCTCTAAAGGGACATGTACATATGTTGTGAGGAATGAGAAGGAGATTTATGCTCATATGCGAATGATGCGCTGTGTAAAGAGCGCAGGTTCAGCTAGTCAATTTATATAAGACTGAAAGTGACTATTTTTGCAACCGACCGATTTCAATCAAATTTTCTAGATACTGAGATTCGGATCTGGAAACATTTTTGTACTTTCATTTTAACGGTAGATCCTAGGGGAGGGGGACGTATAAATAAAAACTAATAAAACCTAAAAACTTTTGAACCACAAAAACAATCTCGATCAAATTTTCAACATACATGGTGGTCGAAGCTTGGGTGTTTTTTATCGTTTCACTTTGACGAGTCAACCTTGGGGAGGGGGAGATATATATGTAAAACAAAAAAATTAAATTAAAATGACGGCCTTTGTGACTTCATTAGTCTTGAACCACCCGACCGAAATCAATAAAATTTTCAACATACATGAGTTTCGGGGCAAGGATTACTTTAGGTTATTCACTTTAACGATGCAACGTAGGGGTGGGGGAGAGAAATTTAAAAATGATCAAAAATGATCGATATTATTGTTGAATCCATAGTTTTCTGGGTCGATGAAACAGTGACACTTCTGATGCTGTTTTAATCCAAGTTTAGCCTGACAGTTAACAAAACTTCAAAAGGCTGTAGTTAATTCATGAAGCACTGGTCGAGAATGGTATTTGGTATGTTTATTATTCATGTAAAGTTGAACCATCTGAAAAATTTCAGAATTTTAAAAGATGGTGTTTTGGAGAAAATGGCGCCCAAAATTAGCGATTTTTCAAAATTTTGGAATTTTTTGCGACAAAACGGTTGCACACAGAAGCGATACTTTTTTTTTTTCGAAAAGCAGGTAACTAGGTCTTACTAACCGTGAAAACAGAAGTTTAAATTCGAACCGGAAGTGCTCGAAAAAATTCGCAAATTTCGACTTTCCAGGTAAACTGACGTTCATTTATTAATTTATGTAGAAAAAGATACGCATGCGCAAACCAAAATATAATAAAATATAGTTTATTTATATCCCTATGTACATACCGCAACAAGAATTGTAACTCTACCTGTCTCCATAGCTGAATGGTGGGGCGCCAAAATTGACCATTTTTAGACCATGGGCCAAGGGCGTGATAACTCCCCCCGCCTAGGGAACTTTTGCCACTATATTAGACATGTTCCTTAGGGTCCTTAGAATGAAAAAAATAGTTGTTGGTAACTTATAAGTGCAACACCTGGATCGAGGGGGCCCTTAACCCTTTACCAACCGTGTATTTTTACAGACATCGATGTGATATCTTTAAATGACCATAGATCAGATGGTTACTGCAACACTGGAACAAGTTATACCTCGATCGATTTCTAAGACTGTAGGCTTCCAGTTTACGTAATGAACGGGACTTTTCTGCATACAAAGGAAAAATAATTGAGGGATATTTAAGAAGATTTCCCTAAAAGGCCCCTTCTCGCGATTCTTTTAGTTATTACGTGGCAACACTGCAAATAGGTGAATAATAAAATGTAATTATGTGTCCTATTTCATGTTTAACTTCCATCGAAGTGAAATTGTTTACGCAAGAAACATTCCTAAAGATAAATCCGTTGAAAACGCACTCCGTGCAGGTATGTCAGAAAGTGCTTTGATTATTGAAGCAACTTTACTGTTACGACGAGCTATTATTAATCACCATCGACAGGTGTCAGATCTTGCGTGGCCACTCACAGCAGAAATGCTACATTCGAAGAGCTCAGACTGGCCTTATCTCCGTATGCAGTTTTTATGTACCCTTTTAAGTGGAAGTGATACAGACGTAAGTCCTCGAAAAAAACAACGTATTGCCAACTCTTTTGCGCAAGATATTTGTTCAGTTGTATCAGCTGGAGCATGGTTGATGCCTAAACACATACTTCTATGTATAACAGTCAGGCATCTCACAGGCAGTGCGGAATTGATAACTCTGCTCAACCGCATGGGCCACTCCTCTTCATATTCGCAAATATTAGAATAAAAAACAGCAATGTATACTTGTGTTGTCAAAAGTGGCGATGACTTCCAGCCATCGGTCTTAAAAGATCCCTCCCTATTCTCCCATTTTTGCTGGGATAATTTCGATTTGCATGAAGAAACACCACCAGGGGCAGGTAAAACGCATGCTGCTCATGGTATAATAATCCAGGAGCGAACAATTCCACAGCAATCTGATTAACTCCCTGTTTCTATCAAGAACCAAAAAGAGGAAAGTCTCAGTTACGGCCCAGCGCATAGGACCAATTACAAGAAACCTTGTAAAGGTCCTTGTGGTATCCTTCCATCACATGAACTTTAGTTTAACCTATCATTTGGGATGTCAACATTCGTGTGGCTTCTCGCACGGCTGCTGGGCAATGAAGGATGTTCTCTTCCTGGGTGGAATGGTTTTCTTTCACAGTGGCAAACCTGGATGAAAGTATAATCAAATCGCTAGTAGAGTACCTGTCACCTATTCTTGCACCAGTAACAGAAGCAACCACAGTTACCAGAATTCTTGATAAAACAATGGTGTACTCAAAAGCAGTTGGTCAGCAGTATACATTTATTACCTTAGATTTGGCAATGGCGGCAAAGGCATTTGAAATAATTTGGCAAAATTCGAATAAATATGCTTCTGTTATAATTAATCTGGGTGTGTTTCACATATCTTGTGCTTATTTGGCTATAATTGGAAAAATGGTGAAAGGAAGTGGCTTCGAGGAAGTTATAAATTAATCAAACATTTGCGCCAGTGGTTCATTAGCTAAAGCTCTCTCGGATAAACATTGTAACCGAGCAATGAATATCCATGCAGTGTTCGCTGAAGCTCTGGAGAGACTACTCTTAGAAGAATTCATTACGGATGATGTGCGTAGTAATATGGAAAATGCGTTCGAGATTATTGATTCAACATCCACTTCTCCCAATCACAACTTACAGTGCAGCTGTAACAGATAAATTGAAGGAGCTCTTTGAGAAGTATCAAAAGTTGAAAATGAAGATTCGTGAAGGCAAACTTGGAAAAACAGCCATGTTTTGGATTACTTACTTAGACAAAGTGTCGTTTTAACTAAACTTTATCAGAGCAACAAAAGAAAACAACCTAGAGCTACTCATCCAGAGCCTGGAAAACATGTGCCCAGATTTCTTCTCTTATGATCATCAAAACTATGCCAGATATTTATCATACTACTGTGAATTCCTAAAAAAAATATAGATGCTACACATCCAGAAACAAAAGCACTTTTGAAGAATTATGGATTTAGTGTTGAGATATCGTCCATTCCCTACAATCGAGTTCCCGTCGATATGACAATAGAAAAAACTATAAATAAACATCCTAAATGCAGGAAACGAGGAATAATTGGCTTCAGTAGAAATCAGGGAGCTTACCACAGATGGACACTGACTCGCCACCACCGTGCTGCTTAAGTTGCCACTATGTTCGACGCAGCAGATATGACATCATCGGAAGTGTCCTCTCGTAAGGACTGTCAGTTATCAGAAATTGAAAGAAGTGAAGCCTCTGTGTTAAGTGTAAGAAACGCCACATGTGATTTCATGAATCCCTTCCAAGCATCGACAAATGATGCCTTATACAATCTATCGTCTGGAAAACTAGTACCTCATTCAGCGCAAGTGGATATACTAAGAGCTGATTATGTAGGCAAAACTGCGTATATTGCCTTCCGTGAAAGGCGGTTATTCTGAAACATTGAAGATTTTTTCCAACCAATAAAAAAGCAAAACCTTCTCACATTTTCCAGCCAATCTATTAGAACCTTCTGTCAGACATCTAAGAACAAGTGCATCGAGATCCGTGCGGAGAGAAATCTTTTTTGCCAAACTACTACTTATCGCTGAAAAACACAACATCAACCTCGAAAAAATACTTACTTATCCACTTAGTCCATACCTTGGTCACTCAGCACTTCTGGTGGCCTGGCAAAAACTGACATATCGAAACTCCTTCACTTTCTGGAGCGAGACACCAAACTACCAAAGGACGTAATCTTGAAGAAACAACACGAATTATTGATGGGAACTCCGTTCTTCATATGATGACCGACCTGCCAGACACCTTTGGGGAATTTTGTCACAAAGTGTTACTGAACCTCCCCAAAAATAAGGTAGTACACTTTGTCACAGATTCGTACAAGAAGAAGTCAATAAAAAATGTTGAACATGAACGACGAGGAACTGGTGACACCTTCTTCGTGAAAGGTAGCAAAACTAGACTTTTACCGAAATGGAAGGACTTCCTCCATAATGGTGATAACAAGATGCAGTTACTTAATATTCTTCTGAAAGAATGGCAAGATGACAAATATGTGCATCATCTGAAAGATAGATACATTTATTACGTAAAGCAGAAGTAGTGTGTGCAAATCACCAGTGTTGATGGCATCCATATTAACACCAAAGAGATTCCTAAACTATTTAGTAATCAGGAGGAGGCCGATACACGCATAATGTTACATGTTAAACATGCTGCAAACATGAATGCACAAGCTGTAACAGTACGTTCTACGGACACAGATGTCTTTATTTTACTTTTGAGCTTCTCTCATTCTATAAGCACTCAGATATACTTTGACACAGGAACGGGAGATAAGCGTCGATTGATTGACATAACTGCTCTAGGGAAAAGTCTAGGAACTGAATTGTGTAATGCTCTTCCTGGATTTCACTCTTTCACAGGCTGTGATACGACGAGTGCTTTTGTCGGTAAAGTGCATCCATTTAAGATTCTATTGAAGAATGTTCAGTTTATTACATCTTTGTCGAGCTGGGATCCCAATGGATTGTTGATGAAGCAGTTTCTAACGACTTACAAAAGTTCGTTTGTGCCATGTATGGAAAACCAACGTACAGCAACGTTGACCAACTTCGATGTGATTTATTCCGACAGAAGTATGAAAATGATGAAGGTCTCCTTAGTAACAGTGATGAAATAGATCTGGCGCGACTGCCTCCGTGTTTCTCTTCATTACGTAAGCACATACGACGTGCTAACTATCAAACGCGATTATGGCGGTGTTCCTTGGTTAATGTCGTGGATATACCCGACCCAGAAAGCCATGGATGGACTTTAGACATGAATGGAAGTCTTCAATGTGACTGGGTGGAAAGCCCAATTCTACCAGAAGATATCACCGACCTGCTTCGCGCAGAAAAGATTGATGATGAAGATAATGGGAACAATGACAACGAAATGAAGTATATAGAAGACGTAATATTTGAAGATGATTTTTAATCAAGAACACAGTGTAATCTTTCTTGTTCACTTCATTAATTACAACATAGTTAATTAGTTAAGTAGCAAGTAACACCATTAGCGAAATTAATAAAAAAAAAAATATATTGTTCTCGCATAAACTATGCCAGTTTCTGTATTACTTTTGCAAATATTTTATTGTATGCTAATGTGTGAAGTTTCTTCGGATGACATTTCGAAATAATACTCAAGATATAATATGGGTAAATTGAATGTCATACCAGTAACACTATTATCTTCGTCGATTTTGTGATATTTAGATTGTAGTTTAGTATCCATATCTTAAAAAAATCTGAGTGCATTTATTCTACTATAAGCCATATATGCTGAATATAACACGTTATTATCTAGCTACAAAAATATGTCTAATATTGTTATTAGATATCGAGACGTTAATGGAAGTAATTAAATTGGGCACTTGTTTATACTATTTACACTACATGAGGAAGCGATAGCGCTCTTGGTTAGCGCGTTCAAATCTGGTGCGGGAGGTTGTAGGTTGGATTACCTTTCATACCTTATGGTTTTCCAACACCGGTGATACTGTGGTTCGAAACTCACACTAACTTTAGGCCCCTCTTATGTAGCTATAGTGTAGCCTTATTATTCTCCTACTTTGCAGTGTTGCCACGTAATAACTAAAAGAATCGCGAGAAGGGGCCTTTTTCGGGAAATTTTCTTCAATATCCCTCAATTACTTTTCCTCTGTACGCAGAAAAGTCCCGTTCATTACGTAAACTGGAAGCCTACACTCTTACAAATCGATCGAGGTATAACTTGTTCCACTGTTGCACTGACGGTCGGAACATTGGCACAAAATCATGCTCGTACTTCTATGAAAATCGATTATTATGAACGCTGTGAAGAATATAAATTCCTTTTCTTCTCTGCTGCAATTTGATGGATCGAGATGAAATTTTCAGTTTAAGTTGAGCATAAAATAAGACACAAAACTACATTTTATTATTCACCTAGTTTATAGTGTTGCTATGTAATAACTAAAAGAATCGCGAGAAGGGACTTTTTTTTAGAGAAATTTTATTAAATATTCCTCAATCAGTTTTCTTTCGTACACAGTAATGTCCCGTTCATTACGTACACTAAAAGCCTACAGTCTTAGAAATCGATCGAGGTATAACTTGTTCCAGTGTTGCAGTAACCATCTGATCTATGGTCATTTAAAGATATCACATCGATGTCTGTAAAAATACACGGTTGCTAAAGGGTTAAGGGCCCCAGGATCCAGGTGTTGCACTTATAAGTTACCAACAACTATTTTTTTCATTTTAAGGACCCTAAGGAACATGTCTAATATAGTGGCAAAAGTTCCCTAGGGGGGGAGTTATCACCCCCTTGGTCCATGGTCTATTTCCATGTCTTCTACAATTCAAAAATTGTACTCCCTGTCTTGGATAGCCCATTACTTGTCGGGAAAATTTTCTTCGACCCAAAAAAAAAAAAAAAAAGTTTCTTAAAAACATGTCCAGTTGCTATAAAAAAAAAAGTTTCAACAATATCTGAGATGGTGATGGTACAAATTTATTATTTTTTGCCTGAGTTGAAATGGAAGACACGAATAGTCACAGGGGAGCCTGTAACTGTAAGTGCCCTTTCGGAGTATCCGAACGACATTCTTGCCATTGTAAGGTGTATATTGAATAGAAAATCGGTAAGCATAAATTCCTATTAGCCTAGGGTTACCATATCAATATTATTGAATGTCAGACATTCTTTCAGTAAAAGCATGACTTTTTAATTAGTTATTTTTTAAAACAAAGACCATTAATTTCTGAAAAGTCTTTTTTTTTTCTATTTCAGAATTCTAAATTCTATTAATAATGTTGAAGCCATCTCGTTTGAAATTATTTGAAATTAAATCGAAACAATATTGTCTGTTAAAATTTTAATAAATTCTGTAGTTTCATTGAAACACTATAAAATCTGCTATAACTTTGGTTAAACAAGCAAAATTCTCTTTTTAAAGGAGAAAGGTTAACTACCAATACACGTGATTCCTGGTTCAATCTTGGTGACGGACACAGCCTTGGAAAGAAGACGGCAATGCCTCAGATCACATTGCAATATTATATTCACTGTTTTTATATTTTCGGAGTTGTGTGAACTAGTGATGATTTCAAGGCGTGGCCTGGGAGGAAATTCTATCGCTCTCCAAAAGCTATGAAATTTTCCTAGGTGCATATCCCCGACCATGTTCAACGTGTGTTATTAGTATTTTCTCAGTACTATTTTCACCCACTGCCCATGAGATGGTGGTGTAATCTATGAGTTCGTACTACTGCTGACAAGGGTGTGTGTGCACAGTCGCACAAGCGTAGTGCACCCGTCACATGATCGGTAAGCTACATAGTCGGGTCTCAAGAAACCTTTTTAGTTGTACACTGATGTCCAAAATGATTGTCGCATATCTAAAACTGTCTTAAGAATATAATTTGATAATGGTTTGGCAGGGTACTTTTGATACTGATACTATATGTATAATCGGGAAATGTATATTTGTGGTAAATTTCATAGGGAAAGAATTATAAATACGAAAATTAGAATAACAAAATGTTGCTAAATGGACAAGAAAGACTTATTTTCATTTTATTATTCTTATTTACTGCTCTTTTGACATGAAATTTGGCACATACATGTCTTGCAGATTATACACATACTAACATTGTAAGAAATACCGGGCGAATTCATTATCAAATTATGTTCCTACAACATATTTATAGACATGCGATAATAATTTTGGACATGAGTGTACATACAGTCATGAAAAAAATTATTTGCAATTGCTTGGAATTTTAAGCATTTATAAGGATTTCAAAGAAATTTCTACTTACTATGCACATATATACAATGTTATATATATATCAAATTAAAGGGAATTTTATGTAGAATCCAAATCCACTCACAAAAGTGACGTATCTTTACAATTGATAATATTCAACAAAAAAGTGGGAAACTAAACACAAATCAGTCATGCTAAATGTACATTTAATGGATGACTCGATGTTGCTTTCAGTGAGGTCCACGCTCAATACGGTAATCCACGTTCCAGGCGTGAAGTATGGTTTCTGCTTCCTTGTTGTGTAGGTGCCCTGGGTTACGAAACTGTGTTGTTCTAGTAGTGTTACTTTTACTGACAAATATGAAAGTGATAGTTATACCCATAAATATTGATTTACTGTTTATAAATTATTGATATCGGACATGGACATGGATAGAACGTGTGACATTACACCACAGAAAGCCAGAATTAAAACATTGAGTGAGTGTGGCAAAACTAATGCTGAAATAGCCCGGGTTATGCAACTGCATGGAAGTACAGTGGGTAGGCAGCTGGCGAAGATTCTGGAAGCAGGGTGCATAAAAAGTGGAAGAATTGGCAAATATGGTCGAAAAATGAAGTCCTCGTCTAGACACAATAGTGCACTGCGACGGTTTGTCTTGCAGACAATTTTGAGTCATCAGCAAATCTTGTTCGAGTTGGAGGGAAACACCTGCTGTCGACGTTTGTCCTCGAACAGTAAGAAACAGGTTTAAATCAATGGGTTTGTGTTCACATAGGGCTGTCAGGAAGCCACATTTTACACCGGAAAAACGTAAAAGGCGCGTGGAGTGGGCCAAAACTTACAAGGATTGGACAAGTGACTAGTGGCGCAAAGTTCTGTTTAGTGATGAGACGAAAATAACCATTTATGTCAATAATTCACGCGCTACAGTTTATCGCTTGACTAGTGAAGCACTCAATTCTTCGTGTACTGTAAAACTTCCAGGTACTCTACCAATGTAATGATTTGGGGACGTTTTTTTTTTTTTTTTTTTTTTAGTGAAATTGGTGAAATTCATATTTATGATGGTGTTGTTAATGCACAAACTTATGAACATATTCTTGAAACGACAATGATACCTGCAGGTAAAGATTTACTCAACGGTGGTTTCTTTATTTTTGAAGGCGGTTTTGCCCCCCCCCCCCCCCCCACCTGTCATCGTGCCAGACTTATAAAAGACTATATGCTGTACTTACGTCGTTACCCAACTTCCTTGGCCTAGTATTCATCCGACTTAAACCCAATTGAACATTTATGGAGTGTTTTGAAGGATAAAGTACGTGCAAGATATCCTACAACAAGAGCTGAGTTAATTCAAGCAATAACCGACGTCTGGCAACACTGCATTTCAACAAACACTACAAAACTTGGTAAGCTACATGCCACAACGATGCAAAGACGTTATTACTAAGCGTAGACATCTAATGAAGTATAAACTTGAGCCAAAAATAATTGGGTACGCTTCACTTTTCACTAACTTTCACTTCACTTAACACATTCGAGACGGAGCCCGCCACATAGGCGGGCTATTTGTTTTTCTTCAGTGGACGGAGCCCGCCTACCCGGCGGGCCTAAGATTTCGTCACTTTGAATGTCAAACGCATGTCCGTAGCTGGGTTTCGACGTCTCACTCATACTTTGTGATGCCTCTAGTAGTTGTAAAAAAATCGAGATGACAGTGTGACCAGTCCAGAATGAGGGAGGCTCGTTGATCTTGAGAGACTGTTTCCGCGCGAATTTGTAAATTGTGCTTCAACCGAAGCAAATGTGAAAGAATGCTCTTATTGTATAGTAGCTTGTTTCCTTTCATAATGGACAATTTGGGCGAAGAAGAGATACGAAACATACTACATCAGATGGATTTGGATTTTGGATCTGAAAATGATGACTCGGACAATGACCCGGATTAGTGGACGATGATAATATGCGAGGTAAGTTCTTTTTTCTATTATTTACTCGGCAATAATTGGAACAGTAAAAGTTTGGAATAGGGACAAAAGTCTTTCTTTGTAATATTCCACAATATACAGCAATGGTGTGTTCAAATATAGAGCTAACCACACGGATAGACAGTGGCGTATTTAGAAAAATATTTGAGGGTGGGTTAGAAATGTTATTTTATAGAAGTCGCGGATATTTTGTCATACCGCACGGATATTTTGTCGCACCATCGTTTCAAATTTACAGACATAGATAGGAGAGTTTCGTGCATCTGGCTGTTTATAGCATTTTCTCCAGACAGTTAGTGGCCCTATCTAGAAAAATATTTTAGGGAGCTTCAAGTGGAAATATTATTTTAGAGAATTCGGGGATTTTTTGTATTGTTTCAAGTCTAGAAATGTATATACGAGTAAGATTAGCTTCCTGTATTTCACTATTAGTTTATTTTATCATTTTTTTTTCAGATGACGACCTACAAAATGTATCTGATCGAGGAAGCAGCTCAGAAAATATTTTCTCCATTCCAATTACCAGATATGAGAAGCAAAATGACATCAGTTTATAAACAGCCACTTTTGTGCATGATATGGTGTGGCAATGAAGTGCAAGGCTAAATACTAAAACTTTGAAAATAAATGCCTTGTACATGAAATCTTTTCAACCTCCAGATTTATATAGTTTGTATCGCTTTTGATTGCTTACTAATAGAACAAAAATAAGTATACTCCAAATAAATAATTACCCTTATATTTGTAAATGCAATGAATGTAATATTTTAGTGGAAAGCGAATTACTTCTTTTTTGTAAGGAAAACATCGTAAATTTTATATACAGAATGGATCTTATCAACATAAAATAGGGCATATAGAGATTCGACTTAATCAACATATATAACGTCTATATCTTGGTTGTTCGGTTTGATTGATTTGTAGTACAAATCAGCCTTGCACTAAATTCTTAATGTATACTAATTATTATGCAATTTCATGATATCCAATCACTGTAAGGTTCTTGTGTTTCCTTATCAATGATGTAACTGCCTGCAAAAGTTATTATATGTACCTTAATATTCAATTGTATTGTTCGTCTGACTTTTTTTATAATTGCAAAAAGGCTCATTTATAACAAATAAATAAAGATATATAGAAATGAACAAATGGTTTGATATTTGTGTATTCAATAGTTCTAAGTGTATATGCTCAGAAATAAAAGATTTTATAATTGTATTCTTTGTAGGAGATTTTTTATAAAAATCCAAAAGCATGGTAAAACCGCCGTCCTGAGGAAGAAACCGCGCAAAGTGGGCCTCCGACTCGAATGTGTTAACAATTGACGTCATATTTTGTTGAATATCATCAATTGTTGTAAAGATACGTAACTTCTGTGAGTAGATTTGGATTCTATATAAAATTTCCTTTAACCCTAAAAATAACAAATGAGTCCAACGGCCTCACCGACAAAATTATTTCAGTATAACTCTTTGCGTTTTAAAACAGTAGATGTCTCTAATTTTATATGCTACTACCATTGTTTTCTCTATTGTGATGTTGATTTGTTTCTCTGTTTTTCTTTTCTGATTTAAAGGGGAAAAATTAAGTTTGTTTCTCAGAAACGAAATGATAAGATGAGTCCAATGGACTCACCCTGAAATATCAGTTATTTTAGTTATTTTACTATATGTGATATGGTGGTCCAGTGGTACGTTTTCTTCAGAGTTCTAGTGAACCTTGTGTGTTGGTGCTGTCTCTTATAGTGGTGCAATGTCTAGCTGTTCACGCATTTTGAATACCGAAGAGGAAATTCTTCTGGAGCTGGAGACGAGAAGTGATGAAGAACTTGTGTGTTCGGAAAAGGAAAACAGTGCAAGTGACTTGGAAAGTGAAGGGTCTGAATTCTCTGATACTCTTAGTGACTATGATGCAGATGTAGCCACAGGCTAGGGAAGCGTTATAAACCCACATATTGATGTAAAAGATGGGACGGTGTGGGAATCTGAACCGATTCGTCCTCAAAAGACAAGAGCCCACAACATAATCGAGACTAACATTGAAAGAGTGAGTCTTCCTCCCAATAGTGTACTTGTTGATTCTTTGGACGCACTTCTTTCTTCAGGAAGATGTAGTGAAGTGTATAGTGAAATCGAGGCAGAGCGTGAATTTGGAAGGCAAAATATAAAACAGAAGTGGAAGCCTACTGACCACATTGAAATCTGGTGCTTTTTAGGGCTGCTATACACAGCAGGTCATCTAAAGGCTAAGGATCTAAGTGTTGAATCTCTGTGGGATAAGAAATACGGACCACTCATATTTCGTGCTGTCATGGGAATGAATCGGTTCAAACATCTGTGCACTTTTCTTCGCTTTGATGATAAAAGTACAATAAGTGTAAGAAGGACAAAAGACAAGTTGGCACCGATCAGAAATGTATGGGACGCAGTAAACAAATGCTTGGGTAAACATTATTTACCAGGTGTAAATATGACCGTAGACGAGCAGCTAGTGCCTTTTCGAGGACGATGCCCTTTTCGATGGTATTTGCCTAATAAACCTGACACGTATGGAATGAAAATTTGATGGATTACGGACTCGAAAACATGTTAATCCACTTCAAGGAATACCGTACACAGGAAAAGGAGGGAATACCGTTACTAAGAAGTTGGGCCAAAATGTAATGATGTCATTAGCTGAGCTGTATTTCAGGAGCAACCGAAACATTACCTGTGACAATTATTTCACAGACTTATCTCTCGCCAACAGACTCTTTCAAAACGGTCTAACAATCGTAGGTACAGTAAGAAAACAAAAGACGTTTATACCTCTGAATTCATGCCAAACCGAACAAAAGCTGTTGAATCATCTATGTTTGGATTCCAACGAAATTACACAATAGTTTCATATGTATCTAAAAAGAATAAAGCTATTGTGTTATTGCCAACTATACATCATTCTGCGGACGTGGATAGCGATCGCTCTAAAAGGCCGGAAGTAATTTTATACTACAGTTCAACGAAAGGCGGCGTTGATACTTTAGACCAACTTGTTAACGAATATTCGTGCACGAGGAAAACAAATCGTTGGCCTTTTGCATTTTTCATGAATTTATTGGATATTTGCGCCGTTGCCGCATATATTCTGTGGAAGAAAATGCATCCCAAATTCAAAGCTACACGTGCTGACCCAAGAAAGGAATTCTTGATTGCTGTTGCTAAGGGTCTTATGCAGCCACACGTTGAGAGAAGGAACTTAGTGGGACTTCAGACACCAATTCGAACTGCAATTCTTTCATGCTGAGGAATGCCTAGAAGCGAAACAAAAAGGAAAGATGACAGCGAAGAACCAACACTGAAGAAAAGGTGTCACTTATGCCATCCCAAAAAGTAAGAATGCAGAGGCAAGTGTGTAGTAAATGCAACAAAAACGTTTGTTCCGAGCATTCAGTGCAAATAAGGTGCTGTGTGAAGTGTTCTCAAAGTGGAATCTAAGTCACATATCTGAAGTTATGATAGAGGATAACCGAAAAAAATTCGTTGAGAATATTTGCATCATTAAATAAAGCTGTTCATGTTTGTTTCAAGAGAGATAAGTGGAGACATATAATATTTGTTCAGCTTTCTATAATATTGTAATATTGTAACAATGGGTATGGGTAAACAGTAGGGTGGTCCTTGTGACCGTCTGCCCGGCCACAAAACTATGTTTTTGGACGACCAGTGTATTTTTTTTTTTTTTTTTTTTTTTTAAACTTTTATTCATGCAACGAAATTATTATTTTACTCATAGAAACGAACAGCTATTTTTCCTTTTGGTGAGAACTTCAATTCTTTCTGTTGTATGCAGGTGTTCTTCAGTCGTTATCGTTTCTCACGATAGAACAAAGAACTTGTTGTTTTTCAATGCAACTCTTATCGTCTAGGCAGTGTGTTTCGTCGCAGCAAACTTACTTTTTTTTTCTTTCCCTAAAATAGTTTCCAACTTATAGTCTTCGTCACCATGACTGTTCCGCATATACTTTTTTATAATAACATTTATTAAGTTTGGGAATATTTTTGCATACGAAGTTGATATTGTGTGTGAATGATATTGTGTTTGTTGTGTTCTCACGCACTCCTATTACGTCATCCTTCCAGCCGTGAGAACAAGCGTTCATATCCTGCAGGAGTCGTTGGTGGAATGACTCATGCACACAATTACCATCGTTCGCTTCTTTCCACTGAACCGTTTTACTTATAACAGTAGTGCATAAAAATCTATAACCATGGGAAGAATTTATTAAGACTGCCACACTTTCTTCAACTATTATTTCCAAGCTTCTTTCCCACGGGATCAAATCAAATGTTGCCAGTGTTCTTTATTATAACATCGACCCATTGGCACTGCGTATGAATGCAGAAAACATTAACATTTTTTTTTATTATTTTACATAATGCATTGTCAACCCTGAGTAAGCGGACGGGTTGTTCCCGAGCGTGAGTAGAAGCGAGGAGTTAGCAATAAGAGTTGGTTAGCAAAAAGTTCATCGTAGAGAGAGGCAGTGCAAGACAACGTATGAAGTGATAGTATGAAGAACTTTGTGGTGTGATATTAATCTAGAGGATGTGAAGCAAAAGGATCAACAAATACCTTCTGGATATGTAGCGTCTTTTAGGAGTCAAGATACTTCATTCATCAGTGTTTCCACTTATCATTATCACGTAGCGAAAGCCTTGACCCAGTGCGAAGAGTCAATTTATAATGCAAGCGATCTTTAAACAAGGGCTATGTTTCTAGTGTTCGTGAATAGTGTGCGCATATCTACATTTACCATGCAGTGTTAAGAATTTATTCTTCATTTCGTTTATCCGATTGCCTCAGTGCAATTCCTTCTGTTTGAGCATTTAGCTCTATAAAGTGAGAATTTTGTGTTGTTATATATATATATATATATATATATATATATATATATATATATATTATTCCGTTCCGTACCCACACATATTCATACTTAATAAATAGGAATTTACCTAAGTAAATATCGTCTTCATTCATGTGTGTGGATTCCCGCGAGCAGACGGCTTGCCAGTTACGTGTATGTATGCGTGTGCATACGCAAAAGTAAGTATAATACAACCTGAGTCTCAAAAGCACCAACGTGGCTCATGCCAAATCACTTGTCATATCTCAATATTATCAATCAGCGCCCAAACAGAGTATGAGCCTGGACCAGAATTGTTATCAGCTGTTTTTCTTAGGGAGTTCTTCGGGAGCCAGCACCCAAGGGAAACGGTAGATAGCAATTTTAATGGCGCCCGAACAGGGACTCGAACCCTGGACCGTCAGTGATTTGTGCATGGAGACAGTAGTTACATATGAGTAAGTACTAATAATATTGGAATAGGAAATTTTAATATTTTCTTTTTACAGGTTGTCTCAATATAAATAATAATACTAAAACTTAGTATTTTCTTTCGCATATAGTGTTCCGTAATATATGCATTTTATTTGAATTCTATTTACATTTATTATTTGCGATTAGTAATTGTATTTTCATCATGGCTCACCAACAAGTTAACATACTTAAGATACTTGAACAAATGCAAGCTGAAAACAGAGAGCATTTTCAGAAAACCGAAGAAAAATTAGATAAACAGGAACAGGCACAGATAGAAAACAAGGAACATTTTGCAGAAGTAAGAGAAAAACTAGATAGGCAAGAACAGGCACAGATAGAAAACAAGGAAAATTTTGCAGAAGTAAGAGAGATATTAGATAGGCAGGAACAGGCACAGAATGAGAATAGGGAAAACCTTGCTAAGTTACAGGTACAAATAGAAGCAGTTGAAATTAAATGCGATGAGGTAACTACCAAAATAGCTGATAGAATACAAGCGTTAGAGAATAAAGTAGATCAAAATATTGAAAGAGTTCAGAGGGGAATCGAACACAATACAATAGCTATTCAACAAAACAGAGATAACATAGAAGTTATAGTCCGCGACGTACATTCAATGGGAATAAAAGTAACCAAAAACACAAATCATTTAATGGGTATGTCTGAAAGATTAGAATTAACACAAGGACAGGTAGAGGCTAATCACACCATTTGTAACGCTAATAAAGAACGTTGCCTCGTCGCGCACAGAGAAACGGAAAGTCATTTAGACGAAATACACGACGAAGTCGTAGATTTAAAAGAACAGGTTCGAAAGAACGAAGGGTCACTTCAGATCTGTTACCAAGAGATTAGACAGATTATCACGTTAAAGTTAAAAATGAACAGACTTTCGAGAACAACGCCGAAATTAAAGTAGCACAGCGTGAAATAGGAGAAATTAGGCACGATTTGGCGTTAGTATACCAAAAAGTAGAAAGAATCGAAAACAGATCACGGGAATCGGAACCTAATACTGATAGTGACATTCATGTTAGAACTGGATACCAACCTAACAGTGATTCAGCTTATACTGAACATAGTGAAGTTAGCACAGGCTGTCAGCTTGTAAAGCAACTCGATTTAATCCTAAGACTCATGATTAAGTACATGCTGTTGCTTTAGATCAGTTTAACAAACTTAGAGAACTGACACCGCAATTACCAGAAAATTTGATATTAACAGATATTATACATATGTTACCTCAGAGATTCCGTACAGAACTTTATTTACATTCTTGTACTAATATTAGGGAATTTTTAGCGTCTATTCAGAAATTAGAAACATTGTATTTTCAACAAACTAGAGAGGAAAAACATACGCAGGGTAACAATTCTAACAATAGACAGAATCAAACTTCTCAGAACTATCAGAGATCTTTCGGTTATGGTAATAATAATCAGAGTAGGTATTACAATCAGAAAGTTAATAATACCAAGGCTCAAAGAAACGGTAACTGGAACAGGAGAAATGCAAATGATCGTGACAACAACGATCGACAACCACGTTCTCGTAATCAGAACACCAACCACGAGCAAAATCGGAATCGTAACCCTCATAATTACAATAAACGACCAAAACCACTTAATGGTAATTCCAAGGATCGAAGAAATGACGACCGAAATAAGAAAGGTAGAGGTAATAAACCATTCTATGCTCGTAATAATGACAATCAAAATAGGAATAACGAACATGATTATAAAAGGTCAAATCACCGTAACAAACGAGAGACTGATTCTGAGGGAAACCGCTAAAAGGCTGTACTACAGGTCGAGTATCAGCCAATGTTAATCATTTCACTGAAGGCCCAAATAAATATTTTTATGTAACACATACGCACACATGTAACTGTAAAGACCCAAATTTAGCCAGAAGCGATTGTGAATCGGACACCGATAGTATAGACCACTATGTTAATTCTAAGCCAACTCAGATTTCTTCAAAAATTAAAGTAAAAGTTTGTAATACAGATGTAGAATGCTTATGCGATACAGGTTCAGATCTCTCTCTTTTATCTTTGGCTCTTTGGAAACGTATAAGTGCTGACGTCACGGCACCAAAGATAACTCCAACCGATGACATTTTCCTAGTTGATTTTAGTGGGTGTGTTAAAAGAAAAGTAAGAGGTTATACGTTAATTACAGTACAAATTGATAACATCTCAATTTATTTAAAAGTCTATGTTACCGAATCACTAAACCAAGACCTTATTCTAGGATTAGATGCTCTCACAGCTCTAAGTAGTAAAATAGATTTATCTCAGGGTACTATTTCTATGGAGTACAACAACTTAAAAACTCTTGCCGACCTTTTACCTGACCAGCACGAATTAGAGGAAATTTCAGACGACGAAGAAGGGGGTATTGCCGATAAAAACTTTTCGATCTCTGCGTCCACATTCGTCAGGCAACATGCTACGGATGAACAAATTCGAGATGCTGTGAATCGAACCCACAACCTTACACCACAGCAAAAGAAACAATTACGTTTTCTTTTATCTGAATACAGGGATATTTTTACCAACTATCCTGGACTTTGTAAGGATTTTGTTTATGAAATGGAAGTCAAGACTGACAAACCACTGGTTCGAAAACAGTACGCTATCCCACATAAGTATTTACCTGACGTTCGGGAAGAGATTAATAGGGTTAATTTGCCACTCCAATTCTATCCACAGTAATCACATCTTAGTTGTACCCAAGAAAAATGGCAAACCGAGAGTATGTGTCGACCTGCGTTTGCCAAATAAGTATATCGAATTACGACAAACTAAATCAGAAGGTATACAGGACCTGTTGCTGAAGGTAAGGTGTAAACCATTCTTAAGTTCTCTTGATTTAGTGAGCAGTTATAATCAAGCGTTACTCACTCCCAAATCACAGGAATACACCGCATTCAATTTTGAAGGCCAACATTATCAGTATCGTGTTACATGTTTTGGATATAAAAATGGTAGTAGTGTATTGAATCATATGTTACAGACAGTACTAGGACCCGAATTACACGCTAAAATATTAAGGTACATCGACGACCTTGCATGTTTTACCGACACTTTCGAAGAACATCTTCAGCTGTTAAAACAAATTTTTCAGAAATTTAGAGAATTTAATCTTACTCTCAACATTGAGAAATGTTCATTTTGTACGGACTCTATTCCTTTCTTAGGTTTTCTCATCACCTCTGAAGGCATTAAAAAGGATCCCAAAAGTGTGGAAGCTGTACGCAACCTACCCCGACCTACTAACATAAGATCTTTACAATCTGTTATAGGACTTTTCAATTGGTCTCGTTCTTTCGTTCCTCATTTTTCAGAGAAAATAAAACCACTCTTCGAACTTCTTAAAAAAGGTAAGAAATGGCGTTGAGAGGATGCCTACGAAAATGCTTTTCAGCAAATTAAATCCGATATATGTAAAGATGTTCTTTTATCACATCCAGATCTTGACCTACCCTACTATATTGAATCGGATGCCTCTCGGCTCGGAATCAGTGCAGTCCTCTATCAATATGTAGGAGATAAGAAAAACGTAATCCAATTTATTAGCAGGACTCTGACGTCACCAGAATCCCGATACAGCGTGAGCGAGTTAGAATGCTTGGCGATCATCTTTGCCGTTCGAAAATGGCGTCAATTGTTAATTGGTCATCATGTCATTTTCATTACAGACCACAAAAACCTCAGCTGGCTGGACAAAGCTAAACCTTGGAACACCCGTCTTCTACGGTGGAGTATTGAATTACAGCAGCTGGATTATGAGATTCGTTACCAGAAAGGCTCTGACAATTTCTGTGCAGATGCACTTTCACGTTTATTTCCTTCTACAGATCTACCCACTAAACGTGTTCATTCTTTACAGGTCATTCAAGATGAAATCCTTAAGGTATCACCTGAAGAACTTCGCCGTTTACAACGTGAAGATTTTGAATATTTACCTATTACTTCTTTTTTAGAAGGTGAAGTAATGGATGAGTTACCTCGAAATTCCAGAAACTGGTCAAAATTCTTTAAGTTAGATAATGACATTTTATTGTACAGAGATTTTCATTTCCCTGATTCATGGAAAATTTGTATCCCTAGATCTTTAGTGGAGAAAGTAATAGTTGCTTACCATGATCAATATCATCACCCAGGTACTGATAAAACAGTGAGAATTATTTCGAAGTCATTTTACTGGAGAAAGATGAGGTCTGATGTGAAGAAGCACGTCAGGGATTGCATCAAGTGCATGCAGTTTAAACCGGATCAACATCCACCCGCACGTTTATTGTCTACTAATGCTTACTTACATCCCAGGGCATTGTTAGCTTTAGATTTCCTAGGGCCTTACCCCACAGGAAAAGGTGGCGCTCGTTTTGCATTGGTTACAGTAGACGTATTCACTAAATACTGTACAGCTTATCCTTTGAAATCTGCTACAGCTACTGCAGTTCTTAAATGCTTATTTGATATCTATATGCATCACTTAGGTCTAGTGGAAGCCGTCCTCACAGACAATGCTCCAGTATTTCACAGTAAGAAATTTTTATCGAAGATGCAGGAATACAATATTAAAGTACATCACACCACACCTTATCACGCCCAAACTAATATTACAGAACGGTCTAATAAAGAAATTCTTTGTACTCTTAGGTTGTTGTGGAGTCAGTCACATCAGCAATGGGCTGAGACCTTAACCCAGGCAGTTTTGTTACATAATTACTCTATTACAGAGAGCCTCGGAGTTTCTCCTGCGAGTATACATCTTAACATTCATTTTTCTCGCCCTATTTTCAAACATTTCGGCCTACAGATTTCTGAAGACTTTGACGAGGAAGATGGTATTGATTGGTCAAACAAACTCCCCATGGCAGACCACCGCAGAAAGTCGACTATCGAGAAGAGGAACAAGCGATGGAATCAAACCCAACAACGACGTCGTCTAATGGTACAAGGTGATTTAGTCTTTTTAAGACAACGGAATATTAGTAACCTACCAAAAAAGAAAATCTCCAAGTTTTTCGACATTTACAGGGGACCCTTTCTTTGTGTAAAAGCCTTGATAATCGTGTTGTCGAACTTGTCGATCCCACGACAGGTGATTATATAGGTTTGCACTCCATGGACAGGACAAAACTTTGGAATCCGACGCCTGAGACCCGCAAAATCTGGTTAACTTTGGCACAAAGGCAACTCCCAGAACACATTTTACAAGGTTTAAATTTAGTAACACCTGACACTTCCAATAATCCTTCTTCTCTTACTCCTAGCGGGAAATTTCATTTATCCAAACTCAATGAGGAAGCAGAAGAGGAAAGTGTGAATGGTAAGCCGAAAGATGATTCCCAGGTAAAGCAAGTTCAAACCAATAATTTAACATCTACCCGTTTGTTATCTTTATATTTAGGAGATCCTTTGTTGAAATATTATTTCAACACTTCTTACTGGCAACCTTCATTTGTCAAACTGATCGTTCCGAACTTGACTGGAGGACTTCTATTGAGAAGAGGCCTATTTTGAAGAAATAAATAAAAAAAGCCAGATTCAGCAGACTTTTTATTAAAGTTTTTGACTTTTAATATGATTAAGTGTGTTTGCAGAATATGGTACAAATGTGTCTAATATGGTACATTGATATTTTATATCGAGATCTATCAAACAGTGTAGACTGTTAAGTTTCAAGATATTTTACATTAAGATTTTATGTAGTTTTTTCCTTATCATAGGAAACACAAGAAGACATGTATTCAAGACGTACGGTCGTACCCTTCGGTTGCGGTATTCACCGTAACTAAACATTTCTTTTGGAATCTATCCAAACTATTTGTGTTTCTTATTAACATTTCTTTTTGCTTCTTTAGTATCTTGATACCACCGATTCTTCGGGAAGGAATTTTAGGGTATATTAATAAGGGATGATTAAATTTATTTTCCAAGCTACATTCTAGGTAGACATGGCGTGGTGAACCATGAAATACTTGGACACCCCAGTAATTAACCCATCATTCGGTAATCATTGGAAATTTTCTCTTTCTTTATGCACACATTGAAATTTCGTTGTAACCTGTGTATTCATATCCTGTATTTAGACATATGCCTCTGTGTATATTGAATATTAAAATTTAATGATGTTTCATTGTATTATTATTATAATGTATTTCATGCTTGAATATTTTAACATTTGTGGATTTATGATATGTATTAATGCCATTTGCGTATTTCAACAGATTTCCATGAAGAATCTGAAGTACTTCCGTATAACTGATATTTTGATTTTGTGAAATATTCGTGTATTGATATTTTGTCCCATGTATTTTAAGACTATGTTAGCATATATTGTGATACATTTCAAATATTTCTTTTATTGTATTTCAGTAATCGTAACTTTTATCTATTTAGTGGAACAAGAACGCATACAATTTGAAGAACTAATTACTCATACCATGCCAACTAATTTCCATTAATTTTTGTCGATGCCAAAATTTAAAATCTATCTAGGTGAAATAATATTCACGTTAATGTTCTTGTTGTTAACCATTTGTTTGGATTTACAGCTGAAAAGTTAAAAAGTTTATTCGAGAAATATTATTAAAGTCTTTATATTATTTCAATGTTTCGACTTATGGCGTCCTATTTTCATCGATAATGAATATTTCAGGAATGTTTACATCTTGTGTCTTTATCTTGATATCCTAAGGAATTACTTGTTATTGTACTTCTATGCAATGAATCGCTAATAGGATTTTATTTTAGGCATACGTTAGTTAAATCACAGTTCGAGAAGGCGAATGTGTGAATGTTACGATAAATATATTTGGTCTAGGAATTTATTCGTGCGGTTTTACAAAAGATGGCGTAACTAGCTTATTGTCCCATAGTTTCGTTGATCCAAACATGCGTTGAAAACTACTGTCATGGAGCATCTTGTTTAGTATATGTCAGTTGCTTGAAGCGGAAACAACAACATTTTTTCTTCAACTGAAAATGGGGCATTTTGTGCCTGATAAAGTGTTTTTGCGGGGAGTTATTCTTCATTGCTTTAACATGAAGAAAAGTGCTACCGCAAGTCATCATATTTTAGTGGAAGTGTTTGGTGACCATGCTCTAGCTGAGCGAACGTGTCAGAAGTGGTTTGCACGGTTTAAAGGTGGTGATTTCAGCTTGGAAGACCAAAAGCAATTTGGACAGCCAAAAGAATTTGAAGATGAAGAATTGAGAGCATTGCTTGATCAGGATTCGTGTCAAACGCAGGACGAACTTGCAGAAGCATTTGGAGTTGAGCAAACAACAGTTTCCAAACGTCTCAAAGCCATAGGAATGATTCAAAAGATGTCTTATTGGGTTTCACATGAATTGAAAAGAAAGACATTGAAAGAAGAAAAACCGTTTGCGAATTGCTGCTTCAAAGACAGAAAAGGAAGGGATTTTTGCATCGAATTGTAACTGGTGATGAGAAGTGGATTCATTACGAGAATCCTAAACGAAAAAAGGCCTGGGTGAAGCAAGGTGAACCAGGTCCTTCACAACCGAAACGAGATATTCATTGTGCAAAGGTTATGCTGTATATATGGTGGGATTTGAAACGTGTGGTGTACTATGAACTTCTGAAACTTGGTGAAACTATTAATGGACACCGCTATCGACAACAATTAATGCGTTTGAAGCAAGCTCTGGCCTGAAAACGACCAGAATGGAATAACAGGCATAATAAACTTATTTATCAAGATGATAACGCTCGACCACATGTCGCAAAACCGGTCAAAACCATTTTGGAAAATGTCGGATGGAAAGTGTTACTCCACCCGCGATATTCACCAGACACTGCTCCGTCTGACTACTACTTGATCGATTGCATGAATAACGATTTGATTGGACAGCGGTTCACTTCTTCAGAAAATATCGAAAAATGGATCTTTGATTAGACTGCGTCAAAAGATGAGGAATTCTTTCGACACGGAATCCGTAAATTGCCTGAAAGATGGGAGAAAGTAGTGGCTAGCGATGGACAATATTTTTGTTAACGTATTCATTTACTTTGTTTTTGAAATAAAGCTTCAATTTTTATTAAAAACCGCACGAATTAATTCCTAGACCAAATACATGTGTCGTTAATGAACATGTTGATGTATACTATTGCTGACTTTGTGGACGTAATGGAAGTGCCAATGAGCATCCATTACGCCCAGGCTAGGCGTTTGTTTACAATGGAATTTTGCATCATGAGAGATGATTACATTTATAATATGCCTATATATTGTTGTCATGCATTGTTGATTTTGTGTTAACAAAATTTTACTCTCCTATCATAAGCATTAGGAGTTGGACTTCAAGAATTTCCTTGGAAGTACTCAAGATCAGTATTCCTTTACATTCTTATATTCTTATATATGATTATGTTCTACAGACGTCTTGTGTAACATCCCACCACCTTATAAAGACTAATGAATATTCTTTTACATGCATTTTTCGATAATGGTTAACTAACTTTAATAAGACTAAAGAACTGTTTCGATGGAACCTGGCATCTTCGTCAGTTAATGGATGAGACTAGTTAAAATGATTCAACAAGACATATGTACTGCCAGGCGGATTCGTAGAATGTTTCGGATACACTTGGATGAGAACATAACTCGTAAGTGGTTTTCAAAAAGAATTCTTCTTTGTTGAAAGTATATGTGTGTGTCTTACCCATGTTTGGGAATTTGAATTTTTTGTTTATTAGTATGCAAGATTTTGCGTTCTCACAGTACACACAAAATTATCTCACGAATGTTTATTCGTCTGAACCTTCAGAATCGTTATGATTTAACATCCGTTTACAGGTGAATTAACCTATTTTTTTTTAACGATTATTCATAATCAGTTTACTAAATCGATTTTTTTAGTTCTCTTTGAAGTTAACATATTCACTCGATATACTCCAGTATTTTGAAAATATTTGGCGTTTTGTATTATTGCATTTTATCTATACTTGTCAATTTTTATTTAAATATTTTAACCATTCAATCATAAATATTTTGAAAGAAAAAAGAACTAATGAACTAAGAATATATATAAAAAAAATAAATAAATAGAAAAAACTATATAGCCCTATAAAAGTTTTCACACATATAGGTGAAACCACGTATTCGTTTTCACATAATCAGTTTAGCCCAAGTGTTATACACATCTCAAACAAATAGTGAATATATTAAAGCTTATTTTAAAGTGAATGTTCACAGTGAAGTGAGAATATTTATTCTCAGTATTAAAAAAAAAAAAAAAAAAAAAAAAAATAGAGGCTTTCACTTATATGCTATAAGTGCCTTCGCACCCCATAACCCCAATTGTCAAGAAGACTGGATTTCACCAATTGGAACTTTCATCGCAGAAGAAGACATCTGGATATGGAATTTTCAGGAACATTTCATGGAATCGGAAATCAGCTGACAGTCATCCATTTGGATCAACTGTGTTCTAAACGTAATAAATAGCCCTAGTGATTCATAGTGAGAAATCTATATTATTTTAGTTATTCACTGCGAATAGTGTTCATCGAAAACAGTGTTACCAGTGTTTCCCCCCATAATCCTCCATACCCAGTGAACCAAGAACAGTGTTGCCAACTCCGTATTTTGGAAAAGAAGCCATAAACCTCCAAACTTGTTTTCCCATGTGTGTTTACCCAGGATTCTCAACACATTACTTCGTTGACTCGCAATGTGTTGTTTCCTTTCGGCTCGCCAAGTTGTGACCCTCTTCCCGGCCACAAAACTATGTTTTTGGACGACCAGTGTATTTCTTTTTAACTTTTATTCATGCAACGAAATTATTATTTTACTCATAGAAACGAACAGCTATTTTTCCTTTTGGTGAGAACTTCAATTCTTTCTGTTGTATGCAGGTGTTCTTCAGTCGTTATCGTTTCTCACGATAGAACAAAGAACTTGTTGTTTTTCAATGCAACTCTTATCGTCTAGGCAGAGTGTTTCGTCGCAGCAAACTTACTTTTTTTTCTTTCCTTAAAATAGTTTTCAACTTATAGTCTTCGTCACCATGACTGTTCCGCATATACTTTTTTATAACAACATTTATTAAGTTTGGGAATATTTTTCCATACGAAGTTGATATTGTGTGTGAATGATATTGTGTTTGTTGTGTTCTCACGCACTCCTATTACGTCATCCTTCCAGCCGTGAGAACAAGCGTTCATATCCTGCAGGAGTCGTAGGTGGAATGACTCATGCACACAATTACCATCGTTCGCTTCTTTCCACTGAACCGTTTTACTTATAACAGTAGTGCATAAAAATCTATAACCATGGGAAGAATTTATTAAGACTGCCACACTTTCTTCAACTATTATTTCCAAGCTTCTTTCCCACGGGATCAAATCAAATGTTGCCAGTGTTCTTTATTATAATATCGACCCATTGGCACTGCGTATGAATGCAGAAAACATTAACATTTTTTTTTATTATTTTACATAATGCATTGTCAACCCTGAGTAAGCGGACGGGTTGTTCCCGAGCGTGAGTAGAAGCGAGGAGTTAGCAATAAGAGTTGGTTAGCTAAAAGTTCATCGTAGAGAGAGGCAGTGCAAGACAACGTATGAAGTGATAGTATGAAGAACTTTGTGGTGTGATAATAATCTAGAGGATGTGAAGCAAAAGGATCAACAAATACCTTCTGGATATGTAGCGTCTTTTAGGAGTCAAGATACTTCATTCATCAGTGTTTCCCCTTATCATTATCACGTAGCGAAAGCCTTGACCCAGTGCGAAGAGTCAATTTATAATGCAAGCGATCTTTAAACAAGGGCTATGTTTCTAGTGTTCGTGAATAGTGTGCGCATATCTACATTTACCATGCAGTGTTAAGAATTTATTCTTCATTTCGTTTATCCGATTGCCTCAGTGCAATTCCTTCTGTTTGAGCATTTAGCTCTATAAAGTGAGAATTTTGTGTGTTGTTATATTTGGTCTAGGAATTAATTCGTGCGGTTGGTACGCACACATTGAAGCTGTAGTACAAACACAAAATATATAAATACCTTAAGAAAAATATTGTCCATCGCTAGCCACCACTTTCGCCCATCTGTCAGGCAATGTACGGATTCCGTGGCGAAAGAAGTCCTCATCCTTGGAAGCAATCCAGTCAGAGACCCATGTTTCGATATCTTCTGAAGAAGTAAACCGCTGTCCAATCAAATCGTTGTTCATGCAATCGAACAAGTAGTAGTCCGAAGGAGCAACGTCTGGTGAATACGGCGGGTGGGGTAAAACTTCCCATCCGACATTTTCTAAATAGGTTTTGACCGGTTTTGCGACATGTGGGCGAGCGTTATCATGTTGAACAATAAGTTTATCATGTCTGTTCTCCCATTCTGGTCGTGTTCTGGCCAGAGCTTGCTTCAAACGCATTAATTGTCGTCGATAACGTTCTCCATTCATAGTTTCACCCGGTTGCAGCAGCTCATAGTACACCACACCTTTCATATCCCACCATATGCACAGCATAACCTTTGCACAGTGAATATCTCGTTTTGGTTGTGATGGACCTGGTTCACCTGGTTTCACCCAGACCTTTTTTCGTTTAGGGTTCTCGTAATGGATCCACTTCTCATCACCCGTAATAATTCGATGCAGAAACCCCTTTCTGCTCTGTCGTTGAAGCAGCAATTCGCAAATGGTTTTTCGTCTTTCAACGTCTCTGTCTTTCAATTCATGTGGAACCCAATGTGACATCTTTTGAATCATTCCCATGGCTTTCAAGCGTTTGGAGACTGTTGTTTGATCAACGCCTAATGCTTCTGCAAGTTGTTCCTGCGTTTGACACGAATCCTGCTCGAGCAATGCTGTCAATTCTTCGTCTTGAAATTTTTTTGGCTGTCCAGCTCGCTCTTGGTCTGCCAAGCCGAAATCACCACTTCTAAACCGTGCAAACCACTTCTGACACGTTCGCTCAGCTAGAGCATGGTCACCATACACTTCCACCAAAATACGATGACTTTCAGTCGCACTTTTCTGCATGTTAAAGTAATGCAGCAGGACACCCCGCAAAAACACTTTATCAGGCACAAATTGCGCCATGTTCACTTAACTACAAAGTGGTGTTGTTGACGCTTTAATCCACTGCACTATACTACGAACGATACGCGATGACAGGGGTTTGCAACACATGTGTGGATACACGGAACTGTGGGACGCTCCGTTCGTTGCGCCATCTCTTGTCCACCCGCACGAATTAATTCCTAGACCAAATATATATATATATATATATATATATATATATATATATATATATATATATTATTCCGTTCCGTACCCACACATATTCATACTTAATAAATAGGAATTTACCTAAGTAAATATCGTCTTCATTCATGTGTGTGTGGATTCCCGCGAGCAGACGGCTTGCCAGTTACGTGTATGTATGCGTGTGCATACGCAAAAGTAAGTATAATACAACCTGAGTCTCAAAAGCACCAACGTGGCTCATGCCAAATCACTTGTCATATCTCAATATTATCAATCAGCGCCCAAACAGAGTATGAGCCTGGACCAGAATTGTTATCAGCTATTTTCTTAGGGAGTTCTTCGGGAGCCAGCACCCAAGGAAAACGGTAGGTAGCATCCTTAATTTTCGATTTCCGAATTTCTTTGTTCCCAACCCCTAAATTAGTTCCATGTCAGACCAAATTAATCTGTGAAAAAAATGGACTCAATCGAAGAATATTTAACGGACCCCCAAGCCACCTAAACATCTGAATGCATTTACAATGTCTAGTATATGGCAAAAGTTTGTAATAAACCCTTGTAACTTAAAAATGGCTGAGGAAAGGAATCATATCTTGGATAGAGGTTTTAGAAGTAGATCCATACTGATACTGAGTAGTGACCGAGATGCGGCATACACCTCGGATCCTCTTTACGTCCACCATCATGGATTCGGGCACAAAATTTTAAACCAGAAACTGCGGCATTTGCATTCTTTCATGATGAAGTGCCACAACATGTGAAAGAAAAAATGGTTCTTAATATAAAAGGGAGTACAGAAGAATGTGATGCAGAAACCAAATAAAGCGATACTCTATAAATAGTGCAGAAGTCAACAGCTTCAGAGAAAAAGAATTCTCAGACTTCGTTTCCGCAGATTCAAAGACATGTTTCTCAAGATTTTCGATAAATACACATTTTTTTGCAAACATGCCCATCTACTTGGAAAGAAGATATGAACTTTCAACGTGGGTTGAATATATTGAAAAATATTCTGGTGGTGAATGATGCAGAGAGAGGTGTGAAACTGGTAGAAGAATACGGGAACATTTTAACAAAGAACGAAAAAGAGAAACAATACATATTGCAGGTAGTCAGTGACCACAGAAAAAAGTATCCAGATGCTACAAAAATTGGCTTAATGATGCAGTGAAATTTGGCTAGTTATCCACAGCCTTCAGCTTTCTTTTATCATTTTAGACATTCATTATATTATTTATGTAATTTCATTTCATATAAATAATTTCAATAAAGGCTGGTGTGTATTTCGACGGGATGTAATTATATAACAACATATGTAATTATTTCCTTGTTACATGTATGTAATAGTTTATTAATATTTCAGTAACCTATAAAGAAAAAAAAAAAAACAATATTGAAAGATAATAAACTATTATTTCAAAGCTAAAAAGACTTAAATGACCAGAGATAAGTTGAAAATATAGGAAGATATGTTTTTATAATGAAAGGTTACCCAGAAACGATGTCACAAAACATCATTTCCATTTAAAATTTTGGGTCCGAATACAAAATTGCGGACTTCAAAATGGCCGCCATCATGCTATTTCTCAGGGTCAGATGTGGATTACTTCCAATCCCTGTATCCAAGATTTCGTCCCTTTCCCTTCAGCCGCTTTGAAGTAAGAAGGGTTTATTCTAGACTTTTCCTATATATTAACATATTGGATATGCATTCAAACTAGGTCGCTTGGGGGTCGGTTAAATATTCTTCGATTGAGCCCATTTTTTTCATGGATAAATTGGGTCCGACATGGAACCAATTTAGGGGTTGTTAGCAAAGAAATTCGGAAAAAAAAAAATTCACCATGTAATTAAGGTCAACCCCAGTAAACAGTTCTCAAAGTAAGTGTAGACTATATTTCTAAAAAGTGTAGAGACTTGAATAGGACATATCTAAGATAATATATTAAGGTTATTTTCGTAACGAACTAAAATATAACGTTCGCACTTGTTTCTAGTGATGTTATCGAATACAATATTTGGATAACCCTCTATATCGTATAATTTTGTTAAAATTGATGTAATACCCAAATTGTTCTCAGAGTCAAGTAGAGACCAAGCTTCTGAAAAATGCACACTTGAAAATGATCTGGCTATATGTTGAATATTAAAAAAATACACCAAATTTATTTTTCTTTGTGAATGTTTCGGTTTCAATTAATGGGCCACCCTAACACAAGATTATTAACTGATAAACTTCCACAAACACCAACTACTCCATCATGTTCTTATGCTTTAAAACTTGTATGAGTCCAATGGACTCACTTGTCACTTTGTGTTATTAAAATAGGTTGTCATTTCTAGGGTTAATTTGATGTATATATCATTGTATGTTTGTGCATATTTAGGTAGAAACTTCTTTGAAATCCTTATAAACGCGTAAAATTCCGAAGAGTTCCAATTAATTTTTCACTGACTGTATTGTAAGGATCCCCACATCACAACAAAAGCACATGTATAACGACACGTGCTATTATTTACAAAAGCAGACGATACACTTAGGAGGAAGTAACGAAGAACCGAAAGGAGACGGACCACACGAAAGGATCCGAAAAGGGCGAGCCACCCGAAAGAGGACAAATAAACGAGGGACCACGGAAGGACCTGGCATTAGTCTGACCACTGATCAACTAACCTACACCTGCTCCGAGGTCGCATTGGACTCGGGATCCTCACCACAACTAAACCTCACGAAGCTGCCTTGGGTTGAGGGGGTTTTCCTTCAAGATTCACCGAAACCCTGCAGATGCCTTGGAGACTGCTTTGAGAGAAGGGGCACTGTGCGAAACACCAACCTCCTTCATCTGGTCAATAAGAAGAAAAGACGCTACTACAGGGAGTCCATGAAGTCCTGCAGGAAAGTAAAACTTTATAACTTGGAAACTACGTAATGTATTAACAAATACTTTTTGGTGTACTTACAGAGAGGTTCAAAGTTTTGTGTCAGCTAGTTAAGGTTCATCGCCAAACCTCCAATTGTGCACCATTCACGACCAAACACTCTTGCAGTCTTTTTGGGAAACAAAGAATTGCGTGTTGGCGGTGGTCGTCTGGAATGTTCAAAATCACATCAGTTATTTTGTTCTTGAGATCGTGCAGATTAGCTGGCTTCTGAGAATACACCTTGGTCTTCACGTGTTCCCACAGCCAGTAATCACAAGGCGACGAATCTGGTAATCTTGCAGGCCAAGGTGTGGGTCCTCTTCGGTCAATCCATCTCTCCTTAAATTCTTCGTTAAGAAACTGTCGAACTTGAAGGGCATAGTGCAGTGATGCACCATCCTGTTGCATGTGGACCTAATTAAGGATGCCTAACCTAGTAAGTTCTGGCAAAAGGCATGTCTGTAGCATGTTCAAGCAATTGTTCCCATTTGCCATCTCTTCCTCGAAGAAAAAAGGGCCGACAATGTGGTCCATTGAAACAACACACGCAGTGATGAAAAATTTTCCGATTCATAAAAACATACTCCACATATTCCTACATCGTTGTTTAGTCGAGATGTGAGGTGGAAAATTTTCTTCTATATTTTTCCGGAAAATTTTCCGTTCTTAACAAATATCAGTGATCAAGTAACAATTCGTCAGTATTCATAAAATTGATTGAATTCATATATAGAAATGTTAAAAAGTGAATCATCGTTTAAAGAATCTGAAAATTTTCATGGCTTAGACAATTTTTCAGTACTATGTAGGAACAAGTGGAACAATTTTTCATGAATCGAATGAATAAGTGGAGTATGTTTTTATAAATCGGAAAATATTCATGACTTTTAATAAATTAAAATTTTAAATAATAGAATGGGATATTTGTACTCTACGAACTCGAGGTATGTTCTCTGCACTTTGCACACACACACACACACACACAGTAGTTGAATTGAGTTGATTTTGAGTTTAACGTCCCTTTCAATAGCGAGACTATATAAAACGGTACCAACTGATTAACGTAGAATCCGAACTACATGAGCTCCCGCTGGAAATCGAAGCCAGGTTTTCCATGCCAAAGGCGCGTAAGCTAACTGCTTAGCAACGAAGGAGCTCGCAGAGCAAGAGAGAGAGGGAGAGAGAAACACTGTAAAATTTTATTTCCCAACTTGAAATAGAAAATTTTCCGGTTCCCGAAAGGTAATTGGAAAATTATAATTTGTTGCTGACTAACTTTCCTCTACTGAAATTCAATTTTGTAGCTCTATGTGGAGTTAAATATAGTGGATAATTTTCCACCTAACATCACTATACATAATGTCCAAAATTGTCAGGCCTATGAAAAGTGTTTTCCACTTGTTTCTACAGAGTGATGAAAATTTTCCGATCTATGAAAATTCCTCTCACTTGTTTCTACAGAACAATAAAACATTCCGATTCACAAAAAAGTTGTTTTACCTCTTGCTTCAAAATGATGAAAATTTTCCGAATCATAGAAAGTTCTTCAATTTTTCCATATAAGGCAGAAAATATTTCGATTCATGAAAAATTGTTTAACTCGTTCCTCCATAGTATTGAAAATTGTCTGAGCCATGAAAATTTTCAGATTCTTTAAACGATCTTTCACTATTTAACATTTCTATACATGAATTCAATCAATTTCATGATTCCTGAGGAATTGTTACTTGATTACTGATATTTTTTTAGAACGGAAAATTTTCCGGAAAAATATAGCGGAAAATTTTCCGAAATGGAAAAATTTTCCACCTCACATCACTAAACACACCACACATTGACTTTGGGACTACCCCGTTTGTGCTCCTCGAATTCACGTGAATTTTCCACCCACCCACCCCCAAATTCGGCAGTTGTGCCTTTCACTTTTCCCGACACATAAAATGTGGCTTCAATCGAGACAGGTCACCACCTTCTTGTAAGCGGGTAAGCATTGAATCACAGAATTCCATTCTCATGTCACAGTCTTCCTCTATTAGTTCGTGCACAAATTTTAACTTATAGAGCCGGACCTTCAAATTCTTGCGTACGATCTTGTGTAACGTTGACTTCGGTATTCCCCGTTCCAATGACCTACGTTTAAGCGACTTCATTGGACTCCTGTCTACGCTGTCTTCTTCAGAATGTGGTGAATGTCCTGGGGTTGATGGAGTAAGTGTGCAGTCTTTAATTATTGATCCTGATGAAAATGAAATGAAATCTTTGAGTTTTACGTCCCACGGCTATGCCGGTCAGGCTAAAGGAGACGGTGAGTATGAGAAATGAATGAAATGGTGGAATGAAGAAAGTGGGAGGAAACGGGAGAACCCCGAGAAAACCCACGCACGCGGTGTTTGTAGACCACAAAGTTCACTTGGCGGGGGCTGGGATCGAACCCGAGACCCCAAGCACCAGAGGTGAACGCTCTACCACTGAGCCACCGCGGTCCGCTGATGAAAATGAAAGTGTTACGTATGCCATATGGGAAAACAATGATCTTGTATAAAAATTTAAAAAACTGTACCACTTTCTGTTTTCGTATCGTACGCTGCTGGTTTAACTGTAAGAATTGTAATTTATAACAACAACAAGAAAATTAAAAGAGAATTAATTGCTACCGAACGGTATCGTATAGAATTTCAAGATACAAATTCTATTATACTTCATGCGGACTTCGCTGAAAACTGGACTGTTATTCTGCAAAGTGAAATTCAGAGTTATTACCGGAAAAACGAGCAAATTTCCATCTTTACGGCAGTCGTATATTATTATGAAACAACTGACAGTTTTGTTGTAATAAGCAACGACAAAACACATGATTTGGTTCATGTACTCTCAGCCATAGACAAGATTCTAAAAATACTCGAAGAAAAGCGAAAATATAAGTTATAGAAAAAGGTTCGAATACGTGAGAATAAGTGTCTACAACTTCCCAAACCGTGTGCGTGATTTCTGATGGTGCTGCATCCCACTTTAAAAATAGCTTTCAGATGTTCGAGATGGAGACAGGTCCGATAAAGCAGTGGTTTTTCAGTGAAACCAGCCATGCAAGAGTCTCTGCGACGGTATTCGGACGGTTGTAAAGAACGTGGCAACGCGGCATAATCCTAAGTAAAAATAGATACACATTATTAAAACTGCAGAAGAACTCGTAAGTATAGTGTAAGTACAAACGCCGGGTATTAGTCTAGTTTTGTTGCCTGGAACTAAATTCGACAATTTCCGGAGAGAAAAAAATGCAACGAGAAAGTGTGCGACCGGTAACTGGTATTCAACGAAGTAACCTTTGGCTTTCGGAAAATAGCGAAGTTTTTATGGCAGTAACGAGTCGTCATGAACTACCTTCATGCTTCCCCCAAAATCGACCTTCTAAAATTCAAAGAGGAGATTTAAGAAATCTGCAAAAAGGATCTTTTGTTACATGCATATTTGATAACCAGTGGTGGGTAGCAGAAATATTATGAATAAATCATGAATTACGTGAAGTTGAAGTACTGTTTATGCTTCCACATGGACCTTCAGCAGGGTACAGGTTTCCAGAAGAGCATACGAGAAGTGAAAATAAGTGTTTTGTGACTATCGGCAATGTGCTACGAGTTGTGAGTGCATCAACACCTATTGAAGCATCTGCACGGTTACACGCTGTTAGCGAAGACCGACACCAAACAAGCAAATGATTGGTCCATGTGAAGAAAGAAAGAAAAAAATAGTGAATTTTTTTTTCCGTAGACCATTTTAAGTAAGTGAACATAAATTGTGTGAATAATTTGTGTGTTTCGTAATCGGAATTTCCACAGATTACATTGGTTTAAGAAAACGGATGTTTAGGGGGGAGGCTAATTTTACTATTCCAGAGGGCATTTTTGATCAAAATAGCAAAAAAAAAAAAAAAAAAAAAAAAAAAAGTCAAGAAGCAACTCTTGTTCGTTATTTAATGAATGTGAATCACAAACATCATCAAATTGTTGCACTTTGATTGTTTTCAGTGTTGCCAACTGTGACATCAATGTTAACGAAACTTCGCTAACTTCTAATGGCTGTAGTTAACTCATGAAGCATTGGTCGAAAATGGTATTTGGTATGTTTACTTTTCATGTAAAGTTGAACCATTTGAAAAATTTCAGAATTTTAAAAAGTGGTGTTTTCGAGAAAATGGCGCCCAAAAAGTACGATTTTTGAAAATTTTACAATTTCTCGAATTTTTTGCGACGAAATGGTTGCATACAGAAGCGATACATTTTTTTTTTTCGGAAAGTGGGTAACTAGGTCTTACCAACCGTGAAAACAGAATTTTAAAATTCGAACCGGAAACTTGAAAAAAATTTGCAAAGTTCGATTTTTCAGATAAACTGACGTTCATTTGTTAATTTACGTACAAAAAGATACGCATGCGGAAACCAAACTATAATAAAATATAGTTTATTTATATCCCTATGTGCACTCATGTCCAAAATGATTATCGCATATCTATCTCTTCTTGTAAGAAGATAATTTGATAATGATTTTGCAGGGTACTTTTAATACTGATACTACGTGTATAATCGGGAAATGTATATTTGTGGTAAATTTCATACGAAAAGAATTATAAATACAAAAATTAGAATGAGTAAAACAAAATGTTACTAAATGGTTGAGTTGATTTTAGTTTAGCGTCCCTTTCAGCAGCGAGGCTATATGAGACGTGGACCTACTGATTAACGTGGAATCCGAACCACATGAATGTTACTAAATGGACAAGAAAGTTTTATTTTCGTTTTATTGTTCTAATTTACTGCTCTTTTGACATGAAATTTGCTACATACATGTCTTTGCCGATTATACAGGTACTAACATAAGAAATGCCGGGCGAATTTGTTATCAATTTATATTCCTAGAACAACATAGTTATAGACATGCGACAATAATTTTGGACATGAGTGTACATACCACAACAAGAATTATAACTCTACGTGTCTCCATAGCGGTGAAGCTCCAAAGTTGACCATTTTCAATGTCTTCTACAATTCATACATTGTACTCCCCGTCTTTGATGGCCCATTACTTGGCGGGAAATTTTTTTTCGACAAAACAAAAAAATATGGGTCTCTTAAAAACATGTCTAGTTGCTATAAAAAGGTTTCAACAATATCTGAGATGGTGATGGTACAATTTTATTTTTTTTTTTGCCTGAGTTGAAATGGAAGGCACCAACTGTTAACTTTAGTGCCCTCATCTTGGAGCAAGAACGAGATTGTCAATGAATTTAATGTGAGTGAATATGCTGTCCAGCAAGCAAGGGAAGTTCTGAAGAATAAATAAATAAATAAATAAATAAATAAATAAATAAAAAGCTATTCCTGATTTGAGAACGGGAAAACAGTTGAGTGAAGATACAATTCAAATAACAAAGAATTTTTACGCTGATGATGAATATTCCAGAGTTGTACCTGGAAAAACAGTGAGTATTTCAAAAAATGTACACATGGAAAAGCGATTATTACTTCGGATTTAAAAGAATTATACTCCTCATTTAAACATCAACATCCTAACATTAAAATTGGATTTTCTAAATTTTGCACGCTACGTCCTAAGTGGTGTGTATTAGCAGGTTCTGCTGGGACACATTCCGTGTGCGTGTGTACAATACATCAAAACGTTATTCTCCTACTGCATGCATGTCATATAGAAGAGACATATCAAGACTTGATCTGTCATCTGGTTTGTTCTGTGTACAGTCGGGATTGCATACTGAGGCATTGTTCCGAGTGTCCCTCCAGTAAAAATTTGAGGCAACTTGTGATTGCAAAATTCGACGACTTTGATCCTGGGGAGGAACATATTACCAGTGGTATCAACGGACAGAACAGAATTGGTGAAAAGTACTGTCACACTGGACGAGTATATGACAATTTTGATACGAAAGCTTGTGCCCCATTCATTTATTTCCAAAGCACAGTCACATTTCTTAAAGGGCAGAAAGAAAAACCTTGAATCAGAGACAGCCGTCGTTCTGGTGGACTTCAGAGAAAATTATTCCTATATAATTCAAGACGAAGTTCAAGGGTACCACTGGTCTACTGATTCCTGTACCCTACACCCAGCAGTACTATATACACGTCTTCCTGGATCTGCAGACCTGACTGTTTCTAGTTTGTGTGTGATATCAGATGACTTGGAACACGATGTCGTATTTGTTTATGAGACTCAGAAACAAATAACTTCTCTTCTGAAAGATCAATTTCCATATGTCAAAAATGTAAATTACTTTAGTGATGGATGCGCTGCACAGTACAAGAATTGTAAAAACACCATGAACTTGTGTTACCATTATGAGGATTTCTCCTTAAGTGCATGATGGTCATTTTTTGCTACAAGCCATGGTAAATCCTCACGCGATGGTATTGGTGGGACAATTAAACGTCTGCTTACTAAGGAAAGCCTTCAAAGATGTTCTGATTTTTTAAATACGCCAGAAAAAGTTTTTATCTTCTGTATATCTCGCATTGAACATATAAATTTCAGCTTGCTGAAAAAGGAAACTCTCATAGATACACGCAAATAATTACAAAATCGTTTTTCTGGTGCAAAAACAATTTCTAGAACACGATCATATCATCAGTTCTCTCCTCTAAGCCAAACCTCGATTGGGACAAAGCGAATCAGCGCTGATCCAGATTTCAGTTCCATATTTCATTTTACCGAAGAAAACACATCTTCTCGAATGAATATCGCAGATCTTCGCTAATACGTATCTTGCATGTGTTTGCGATAACCATTGTTTTTTGGGATTAGCGTTAGATAAAGATGAAGAGGAAAATATGTTCAAGTCAAGTTTATGCACCCTTTTGGACCGGCTCCATCCTTTTACTGGCCTTCTGCAGGAAAAGACGACGTGTGCCATGTTCCGATATCCAGTATTATTTGTTCTGTGTGCGCCCCCTTTACTAAAGGTACTGGAAGAGTATTTTATTTCCCAGATAAGGAGGTTCCGTTTGTGGAGGAACAATACAGGCTGCGTTTTGCTTAAACGAAGTAGCAAGTTCTTTCAGTCTCAAATAGTGAAATCCAATCACAGTGATTCGCATATGCTGAGGTAAGAAATTGATTTCATGCACAAGGAGTTTTGCATATTTCTTTGGTTACAAATTTTCAATTTAATGTAGTGGAAAAGTTCAATCTACTATCGTAAATGTTGATAAAAAGAAGTACGAAATTGAGTTTTGATCTGTACTTTGGGTTGGTCCTGTTGTTCCTATTTGTAAATTACGTTTATGAAAGTACGTCTTCCCAATCGAAAAATAATCCGGTACTGCCCCCCCCCTCCCCCGGACTGTCATATAGCCTTCATTTCTACGTTATTCTAGCAAGATAGTGGACTGTAGATTTGGAAATTAATTCAATTTTAACATCAAATTCACTTTGATCATATTAATAGTTAGGCAAACAGATTATATATATATATATATATATATATATATATATATATATATATATATATATATAAAATTTCGAAAGTGAATGTTTCTGGTTATCCCGCTTCTCTGAACCCCCACACACTTCAACACAAACAACACGTATACTTGGTAATTACTTGAGACCTGTGTGAGTAAATCGAGCAATAATGTGCCAATACCTTGCTTGCATCAATGGCAATAACACTTTACAGACGACATGAAAAAAGCGCGTAGAACATACCTTAAGGTTCAATTTTAAAAAAGAGCGGCAAGGTAATTGGTCCGCTTCACAGCGATCATGCGCATTATGTAAAATTAGAAATTTACACAAAATAATAACTATTTTGAAATGCAAGGGTGCGATTTTCACCCTTAATGTACAGCAATCTTGATTTTTTTTTTTTTTTTTTTTTTTTTTTTAATTAGCTCTACAGACTTACATAAATCTCGGGTAGAAATTTCCAAGTGATACATTGCGTAGATACTGAGATATGATTTTTGTGTTAAGCTCTACGAAATATTAGATGGCCTCGAGAACGACCGGGATGCCTGAAATCCTGAAACTTTGGTCTCGTATTTCTCACAAACTATCAGGATTTCGGAAGAAAAACTTTACAGGGCTTCATACTATAGTAGTGTTAACAAGTACACGAAGTTCCATTAAAATCTGAATCCGTGGGTGACATTTCGGATTTTTTCTGGGTGATTTGACGTGGATTGAGCCCCACTCTCTTTTCGCCCTAACCCAGTATCTCTACTGACTGTACGGCAGGGCTCTGAGTAACCACTTAGTTTTCACCTCATTGTTTTCTGAATAGTACATAATATATAATTCTGCATCCAGAGTTGGCAAAAAACCATGGTTTTTATTTTAAAAAAAAACGGTTTTTTTGGTTTAAACCAGGTTTTTATGGTTTAAATAATTTGCTCTATATATTCATATCATATATGGATAGAAATAAGTTTGTTTCGCCTTGATGTTATTATGCAACAACCGGGTTATGCTGGAAGGGGTCACATAAGCTTAAAGCGGAATAAAAACCGCTTCTCGAGTTACATCCGAAATAAATTGTCCTCCATTTGAACTCGGAACCAGGACTAATTGGCCACAAATGCGATACGTCTGCCGACACTCATGAAGGAATCCTGATATTAAAAAAAAAAAAAAAAAAAAAAAAAAAATTGTACTAATCTTTACATGCTTCTTAATGTAACTGTCAAAAGTCATTTCAGAAGGACAAAAAGATAAACAGTTGCACAAGTGAAACCATTACACAGAATTACATATGAACAATTTCAAAGTACTACGGAGTACAGAAGAACTAATTTAGTTCAAGTTAGTTAACAACGACTTTTATTGGTCCAAATTAAAGAAATACACCGACTTAATCTGCATATCAATAAGAAAAGTGAATAAAGATAAGAATTATTTGAGTCCACTTTGGCTCAGACACACGTATACATAAATAGATACCAAAGATAATTATTTCACTTAATGCCTCTCGCGGTATCTGTATGAACCCCAGGGTTTGAAAAAACCCGGGTTTTTTTGAAAAAGCCCAACCCACCTGGGCCCATGTGGGTTTTTTCGGGTATTTTCGGGTTTAATTGGGTTTTTTCGAAATATTTCAATGTCTTTGGGGTAAAAGTGTTAAAATGTGATTTATATTTCAAGATTATCATTGTCACAACTTGCAACAACTTGCTATTCACTGCTGTCTTGAAAAAATGGCCGCCATTTTGAATTTTACGTTAGATCGCCGCCAAAATATATACAGCTAATTTAGTGCGTCTAATGCTTATATTCTAAAAATTTCAACTTAACAGACCGAAAATTGCACTTTGTAGCCTGGATACCCGCTATTTTTTTTTAAAGCCACCATTTTGAAATTGTACGTTGGTATGCCGCCAAAATCTATACTGGAAATTTAATATGTCTCGTGCTTGTGCCCTGGAAAATTTAAACTTAAAACATCGAAGGCGGTACCCTGTAGTATGTGTGGTACAGGCAGACGAACGAACAAATGTATATCAATTCATCCCAGAAGCCTCAGTGACGTTTGCCAAATATATTAATTTAACAGCTTAAAATAAATGGTTTTATTTGTAGGTCACTTTCAATTAGGGGAAATTCCCGAGCATTTGTTGCAAGACGTTTCTTTCCAGAAAACTAATTTAAAACAGTTAACAAAGATATAATTCATATTTTATAAAGTAAATGTTTAAAATGTCTTAAATGAAATTAAATATCTTCCGGCGTAAAATAAATAGTTTTATTGTTGAAGTATTTAGTTCCGATGTTTTGTGCGTTCAATTGCGGGAATTTCCCGAGTATTTCTTTAGCGATCCCCCCCCCCCCCCTCGAAAATGCAGCTTTCTTTACTGTACATCGAAACTTCCACTAGTACTGAAGTTTGAATTCAGCACTTGAAGTAGTAAGTGTTACGTAGTTTTCGGAACTCTGAGCATTAAGCTTCTTAAATTTAACAAGAATTTTTACGCTGTTGTTGGTGTTGATTCTAAAGAATGCTTATTTGAAAAGTACCAACAAATAACTGAACTAAACTGTTATTTTTGGAAAACTACATTTTACTGAAGAATACTTGTGCTACCTTCAAAGGTAAGAAATAATACTAATAGTTTTACTAATGCACTACATATTTACTGGTAGTATCGGCACATATGGCTTTAAACTCATCAAACGTAGGGGAGACCGAGGCACCTTGTCACAGTAGCAATTCTGAAAAAAGCGAAAACATTAGCGTGCCGGTGCTGCTTTCTTGTTTACTTACTAGATGTCACTACTAACTGTACTCGTCTGGAGATGCGCGGGAACAACGGTGCTGCGTCAGTTGAACTTTGTCTGTTTTCAGTGCCGGAATGTAAATTTTCCGAGTCCTGAAATTGCTGTTTTGTGTGTTCGTGAAAGCGGTAGAAGCAAATATTTTTGTGTGTGTTATGTAGGCTACAAATAGAGCTTCATAATGTGCTACTTTGAATGCGCCTAATCTTGTCGCTTGGTATAGATATTTTGTAAAAAGAGTAATGGCGACGCGCGGGGCAAGTTGTCACAAATAAGACAGGGAATGTCACTGTGACAATGTGCCCCACTGTGTGTTATGTATAATACAAACGATAGGGTTATCTCGGTTTCGCAGACGGTGAGAATATACAAAAGAAAGACAGACAGGAAAGCACCACCAACGGAAGATCTACTGGTTGCAGCAAGAGTTATGAAAAGAAATAACAACCCCATATCAATACGTAGGCCTAAAGCTGCTAAAGAATTTTATGTCCACAACAGAACATTGGCAAGATTTTGTGCACGTGTTACAGGTGGCGAATTACAGTTCGGCCAATGCTTATTTACATTAGGTTACTCTTCGTAATACTAATACTAGAATTACTAGTATCATACCAAAACAAGCTTCGCACATATAATTTGGACTCACTACAAAAGAGGTTCGCTATTTGGCTTACAACTATGCAAAAGCGCTAGGATTGGAATGCCCAGAGTCGTGGAATGAAAAGGCCATTGCTGGCCCAGACTGGTATCCGGTATTTCTGAAAAAACATGGTGATCTTGCTGTAAGAACTCCCCAAGCAAATAGTTTTGCACCTATAAACAATGTCAACGAAGGTCCAAAGAAGATTACGATTCTTCCTCAGAGGACGACGATACATTGTGTTTAGTTTATGGCGATCCATACAGCGAGAAGTGGATTCAGTGCATTCGATGTACGGAATCAGCCTATGAAAACTGAGGGAAGCAGAACTTGTTTTACGTGTGTATTAACTGTGACTGACGATGATCTCCAGGTATGGTACTTTGTAGAAGCAAAAGGATAAACATTTTCAAACTAGTTTGCGGTGCGTACTAATAAAACGCAACTAAATTTCGTAATAATATTTACTCCTCTTCTAGTTATACAGTAGTCCTATCAGAGGAATTCTTTGCAATTCATAAACTACAATCAGAAACAACTTAAATACAATTGGCTAATTTTGTGTAGGCCTATTGGAGATGTAGGCTATGATTTGATAATTTCGTCATTTTGTTATGACCTTTCAGTTTGTAGTTTTGATTCCTTAGCTATGAGTTAGTTCTGTTTTCATGACAGTTTTGGTTTTCCTACAAAGCTTGATGTAACAATAAATCTCTTAGGTTGAGAAAATATAAGCTACAGGTCCCTCTACTTTCTTTCCTATTTAACTAATATAGTTTCCCCTTTCATTTGATTATGTTTTGATTCTCTTTCAGGGGGGCGCGGTGGCTCCGTGGTAGAGCGTTCACCTCTGTTGCTTGGGGTCCCGGGTTCGATCCCAGCCTCCGCCAAGTGACCTTTGTGGTGGACAAACACCGTGCTCGTGGGTTTTCTCGGGGTACTCCCGTTTCCTCCCACTTTCTTCATTCCACCATTTCACTCATCTCTCATCATCACCGTCTCCTTTAGCCTAACCGGCATAACCGTGGGACGTAAAACTAGAGATTTCATTTCATTTTTTTTCTCTTTCAGACGCTAAGTATTTAATGCTGGTAACATTTACAGTCTTTTTGCATCAGTAATAGTTGCATTAATAATATCTACTAATTTCTGGAAAGTGCCACAAGAATAACAAATGACAATTTGTCCCATATATTGTGAAAACTTACCTCGAATATGGGGTACATTGTCACAACTGTATTGATCATAAAACATAGTACATAAGTCCAGTTCAGAGCGAGTTACATTGGATGGAGAAATATATGTTATGCACAAGATAACAAAGTATGTGTATACTAAAAATTACAATTTTCGGCCTTACACGAGCATCACAAGAAAATAAAACGTGAAAATTGTGACAATGTGTCCCAGTCTCCCCTATGAGGGATAACGTCCCTCGGCATAGCCGAGTCGGCGAGCACACTATTTACGGAAAGTATTTTCTAAAATATAACATTGCTTTTTTTTTTTTTTTTTTTTTTTTCAAATAGGCTATAAGCATAATCAATACATTAATTTGTTATATAATTATCTCAGGCTAAGGTAAGGTTTTTTCATTTATTCAGTGCATTCAGAACTTTATAAAGGTCTTATGTAGAATGTTGTATACCTTAACGTGAAAGAATTTAATTCGCCCGAGGAAAGTCCAAAATTTGATAAAAATCACTTTCAATGTGATCAACTTCGTTGTAGCAATAATATATTAACAAAAAGCTCAAAAACCCAGGTGGGTTTTTTCAGGTGGGTCCAACCCGAAAAAAACCGGTGGGTTTTTTCGGGCTGGGCCCACTTGGGCAAACCCTGATGAACCCCCCCCCCCCACACACACACACACAAAAAGTACGGCATTTTCGATGTATTTTATCAATAGTAAACATTGAAACGAAACAATATTTAGAATTTTTCTTCGATTGCAATTACATAACAATAATAATTACAAAAAATCACAAAATAAATATTTATAAACTTATAAAAAAAGTTGCTTTTGTATGTATAATCTTTTTGAGTAATGAATGGAGAATTTAGGTCTGAATATAATACGGGCCTATGTTTAGCAGAAGGGGTCCAGCTCTTTTCTCTACAAAATGTGACAATTATGGTAATTTCTGTTCACATTCGTTTAGTTTAGAGTAGGGTTGGTTAGTTTAAGTTAGGTTAGGGTAGTTTAGATTACGTTAGGTTAGTTTAGTTTATGTTATATTAGTGTAGGAGTCCCGCATAATTTTCCAAAAAGATGATAGAATTTCGCTTATTTCTACTAATATTACGTAAGTTTAGGTTAGTTCAGGTTAGCTTACGTTAGTTTATATTAGGTTAGGTTAGATTTGGTTATGTCATGTTACGTCTAAATACTTGCATCACTCATTTCTCCTGTAAATTTTGTGTTTTTTACGTGCTTCTGGACCCCTTGTACTAAACATACCCCATAATACGAATAATATACGGGAGTGAAACGTGATAATCCACAAATATGTGTTCATCAAGATTTTACAAACACTTACACTTTTACGAACATTTTTTTGTTCTGGTTTAAACCAGCCAACCCTATCTGCATCAAAATAAAATTTGACAATTGAAGGGAAAAAAATTATCGCGACCCACACTTTGAGAAACACTATCTTAGGGTATCATTTGAAGCAGGGTAAGTGAAATAAAATGCTTTCTAATTTTCAGCCTATTCTAAATCTGCACCAAATCACTACTGTCACTATTTAGATAATTATATGCAAGTTTTGATTAACCCAGAGTTCGCCACTTAAGTAACTTTGCCAGGTCGCTTTCCATTTACTACAGTTCAGGATAGGGTGAAGTCGGTGTGTCTGCGCTGGCGTGCAACCGTAGGAACACGCGAGTAAGCGACGGTGGGTAGGTATGTACGTATAGAAATGCTAATGAGAAAAACACGCACCAACCGGCGCTAGACAGCAACTAAGAAGCTGGTCTTATTCGAACTGGAGTGCGTCAGTGCAACTGTAGACGCAGGTGTATTAAACATGCACATACTTCTGTTTGCAGTGTTGGGAGCCTGTGTACGTATAGAAACGTTTGGGTTATTTACTTCCGTACAACTGCATTCAATGAACCTTTAATGTTCATATTTACATAAAAACTCTCTTATTCACCACATAAAAACAATATTCTTCCTCTGCATCTGTATTATTTTAATACGACACAAAATTAAAAGAACACTATTCATGTCTACTCAAAACCGAGGATGCAATACAACTATGTTAGAACACTCAAATTTTAAAATTTTTCTTTAATAGTAAATTATTGAAGGCAATCACGAAATATAAATCGCTTTTGTCACGTTTCCAGTACGAAAATGAACCGTATTAGTTCATGAAGACATTAATCACAGTAATTGACTAAAATTTTCATTTTGCACACTTATGGTAGTAGGCGTACGTTACACCACAAATATACCTAGGTACTTCTAAATTTCTTGGACTAATATCAAAATCAAAGTAATGAAGTGATTAACTGAAACCTTTACACCCAACTTATCCATTTTACAGAAACCAGTTGACGGAATTCATTATCACAGAGCTAACCATATCTAATTAGTTTGGTACTTTACATTTATTTGGTCTTCAAAACGAACATTAATTACCTCTTGGTCTTTTCCCTTGTTCTTAAAAATCTGCATCCTGTTTTTCGCCAACGGATCAGACGCCATTTTTCACCAAGTTTTATGAACTACGATTATCAAGATGCCGGTTTCAGAAAAACAAAAGTACCTATCTGACAAGCAAGTTTCACTTTTCCACACTGTCACTTAATGTATAATATGATGCTTCCGTTCATTTGTACTAATGTCTTTGAAATCTCAAGTAGTACAGAATGTAAATACAGTCACATGTCAATTACATGTTACAATGTTCATACTCTAGCACAACCATAATCCTACTAGACACAGAACAAACCAAAGCCTTTGTGAATTTGTTAGATTATTCTTCTCAGTCTTTACCCTCAATAAAACTGGTCCACACATGAACACGTTCTAGAAGTAACCGGCATGTTCCGTAACGATTAGCGTCAACACCACTTAAATTTTGCTATGCGTCCTAGCAGTTATCAGTAGCGTATTTACGATTTTGTTTCGGGGAGGGCTTTGCTAACTTTCTGGGGGGGCTTTGCCTGAAAATGTGAAAATTCTGCAAGATATTTCATATACTTTACTATAGTAAGTAGGATTTCGGGGTCTTAAGCCCGGAATCCCCCCCTAAATACGCTACTGGCAGTTATAATGATGTTTTTCATTTTTTGTGTTGCGTTGCTGTATGCATAATTTTGCGAAGATTGAAGTGGAATTATCCCTGAAGAGTAATATTAAAAGACAAGAATCACCTTTAGGCCGTGTCCAAAAGATACAAGTGCACATTTGAAGTACGCTTATTTCCGGAAGTGACGTCACCTAGTGTGCGTCAAAAGGTCCAAGTTCACAAGTGTGCGAGTGCATAGTGCGTAGTGTGCGAGGATGTACACTACGTTAGTATACTTGTGTGCTTAATATGGCGATTTCTCGTAGAATGACCTAATAAAATTTTAATAGGCATATTCTTAATATTTTTGTTTAAGTAAATATATTTGTGGACTGATTTTATAATAATTTACTTGATAAACATACAAGTTAGTGATTTTACAAGTCGAATATAAAAATATTACGCAAATAACAAATGTATTTACGTTATGTTCTTTGAGTATGCAATAGAATTTAAAATAGTATAGGGAAAACAAACAAATAGTTTCTTTAATAATGCTATAAAGACATTTGTGCTTAAATATTACATGGTTTATGTAGCTTAATAGTTGCACTATCGGTAATGCGGCTATTTGCACGTAAATGACAAATTTTAATGGTGTATGAATATATTAAGTTCTAGCATAGTATACATAGATTATTCATTTCTCTATAGCTACAGCTACAGCCGCAGCCGCAAATGTTAATTCATAGACACATAAGCCTAATTTTATAGTTTTGATTCTAAACGAATTCCTTTCAACGATACCATATTTCCTTGCACTTGAGAGAGACTGTAATATACCAATTACCGTACATTGTGTATTTTTGACAGGTACCGAAAAGTGAAATACAGATCAAAAATTCCTTTCTCCACATTTATCAAAGATTTCACAAATTACTCCTGGTAAGTCTTTACTATGGCCATTTCATTTTTTTTATTCTTCGATTTAGCGATTTGATCTCTTGGTTCCGGTTTTAACAACTTACCTCTTCACCCATATACTGTATATAAGGTAGTAGGTAGGTTGGTTCCTTTTTGTACCAAAGTATAATATTTAATTCACATAATATTGACGAGCGAGTGTTAGCGAGTGAAGGCTGGTTGGAACCCCGCAGAGCACTTTCTTTTCCGTCTTCGTTACGAATCGGTTCATTGAACGATTCATTGAAAGAAATGTCCAAAGTAAAGACTTGCCTTCCTCTTAATTCATATAATCCCATTACTGTACCCAGTATTAAAAGATTATGAACAATAATTTCTTCCGTATAGTTGAACAATGAGAGCCATTACATTACATACTGTATTTTTTTCATAAAACCGTCTCTTAATTTTCATAAAATTCTTATTATATTTTTAGTAGTTTATTTTACGTTTATATTTGGACGAGGGGATTTGTTTCGTTACTGAATAACCATTTTCGCAGTGGGAAGCATGTAGGAGAGTATATTTCAAGAGAGATGTAGGGCGCCGAAAGCGTAGTAAAATGCACGTAAATGTTGAAGTGTATACAATATACAGAACTCCATTCAAGCAGGCTTATAAGATAGTAATCTCACTTTTTTTTGTTATTTTTACCATACTACTTTCATTAGGGTTATTCGCCTTGAGTATGTATTATCCTTATAAATTGGTATTTCATAGCGACATAATAGCTTTTTTCTGTAATTTTGGTCCTCATGTTGTTCAACTTTACCATTTCTTTCCTTGTCATCCTTCTATGTGTTAACTTTTGCTGTAGATTAAGAATACGGAGACACTATTTCGATGATTTCCAGGTAAAATCAATAAATTCACAGTGAAAGAATAACATCTAAGGAACTTCAATATTAGCGCAATATGGTAGAAAGAGTTCAATCAATATGCCTGAACTGAAAGAATACAGTAGAACTACAACAATTATACTGTCATTGTTGTGGAATCTACCGTACAGGAAGCAATTATACTCAGTATCAACCCTCTCCCAAAGTAGTTTTGTGCCACATTATTGTAAATACCGCTACCCTCGGTGTCCTAACGCTCTTGCACGTTGCCTACTTTCAGTTGCAATAAAATTCCTAAACTAATTCGCAAAAGTGTCTTCAGCGCCCTAATCACCAGTGCTACTCTTCTTTCGGGAGATTATTAAAAATATTCCCTCCGCAAGCATGCCTAATAAAGTAGAATATCGCCAATAGCTTAGTGTTTTTTATGCTGTTACGAGTTTATTGTGCACATAAGACAACGCACACATATATTATATATGTATTGCATTTATGCTCCGCTCTTGTTAATCTGCGCGTGAAATACCCAAAATGACAAATATTTGCAGGCACGGCAAAGCTGAAGCTGTTGGCATACATGAAAAAAACTCTTAAATCATTTTATGGTTACCCCATATAGTCAATCTGTACGGTTTATTTATCTTTAATATAACTGGAAAGTCATTCATCTAAAGAAAAAAAAGCATGCTAATTTTTTCTAGTACGCGAAATTCTCCCTTCTTTTGTCATCAATGTTCCATATTCCACCACAACGAGGCGCTGTAAGCAAGTGCTGATCAAAAGCTAATTTTACGAAGTGTACACTATTTAGTGTGCACTCCATTTGTAGACTTCGAGTGTGCATCCTCGAAGTGTGCACTATGCACTTTTGGACACGGCCTTAGTTACACAACGATGGGCTCACTCCGTCTCGGCTGTAGCAGTGGTTCTCAACCTAATTCCTATCATGACCTCCATTTTATCACATCCTCTTGCCAGCGACCATCTTATAATTTCTGGTTTGTAATAAGCTTGTGCGCGATTTTTAATATATATATATATATATATATATATATATATATATATATATATATATATCCATAAACCATATGACCATAAACCTTCGTAACTCACTTAATTATAAAAAATAAAGTGATCTCTAAGTTTTGTTTTTAACTACTTGGACACTTGTTTAAAAAAGTTGTTGAGTATTTTAATTTTCGAGAGGCCGTCACTTTGAGTTGCCTCATATTGTTGTGGATTTGGTACATTGTTCTGTATGCAGGTCCGTGCTGGTCACCGGGAGCGTCCTCCGAAACGTCACATTATAAATAAAGGTACAAGTTTTATATATATATATATATATATATATATATATATATATATATATATATATATATATATATATATATATATATATATATATATATATATATATAATAAATTCTTACAGTTGTTATTAGTAAAGAACCCGTGATAAGTACAGTGCGCTCTTTACAAAAGGCGCCCTTGCGAAACCACATAAAAAATAAACTGTTTTATTTATTCTTCTGTATAGCACAGTTCCGTGCAATAAATACATACTGTTACTGTTGGTAAAGAACCCGTGAAAGGTATAAGCAGTGGCGGCGATTGGACGTTAAAAGTGGGGGGACAAGATAGGATCTGAATATGTGTATATCAATGTTAGTGTTTCTGATTGTTTCTAACACTATTTGATGAACGGTTGTATAACTAATAGGATACTATCTTTTTCAGTTAAAATACCGTATATCGTGTTTCATATTTAATTAAGTAAATTGACAAGAGCAACGCACATAGGTACTAACCCTTGATTCCTTGCTCTTGAACATCTTAAAATTCTGTCTGGAAAATTGTGTGATCAGATTATTTAATAACATATTTGTAAAACAAATAAATAGAAAGGATATTATTGATCATACTAATGAATAATAAGGCTTGTTTTGTAGAAGTTATATTAAAACTGGGGATTAATGAACAACTTACATTTTTAATTCCACACTTGCCATTAAATGTATGTTATTACTCTTAGAAAATGAAAGACAGCAAATATTACAAGCATATGCTACGACGCATGCAATTCCTGTAGCTGTCAACTAGACGGGAAGACAAATAACCAATACACACTTACGCAACGACAAATATTATATGGTACCATTTTTTTTCTATGAACCAGTAATATATATATATAACTTTACATTTCCAAACGAAACTATATACATTAACCATTTTAAAGTATGGCTTTTTAAAGGTAAATTATTGAATTTCAGTCAATCAGCTACAGCATCATCCCTATTTATCCTGGGATCATGGTATCTCATTCTCTTCAGAATAAAACAACCTTTCAAACGGTTTCATTTACATCTTCCTATCATGTCCCTAAGGCGGAAAATTTTGAGGGAAGCCTGGATTTTTTTTTCAAACTTTGATCCCCTTTGGTCACACTTGTTAATGCACAGATCTCAAAATCAACTGAAAGATACGAAGGGGTGTACTAAATATGTATAAAAATCTCAAGCTTCTATCTTGAAAACTAAGTGTGGCAAAATGTTTTCCAATCAGCTAAGAACATTCCCACAATGCTCCAAATGACCCAGATGTAATATAAAATGTTCCTGAGACATCCCTATTTATCCTGTGATCATTATTCGTACATCATTCCCTTCAGAATGGAACACGCTTTCAAACGGTACCACTCACATGTCTCCATCATGTACCTGAAGTGGGAAAATCATGAAAAATGGATTATTTGTTTTAAAAATATTCCTTCTTTGTACTTTTTTGCCCCTCTGTATCCCCCTGTTTTAACGCAGAGATCTTAAACAAATTCGAAAAATACTAAGGGTGTACTAAATGTGTGTGCAAAATTTCAATCTTCTAGGTGCAAAAGTAAGCCCGCCAAAAATAATATCTCTACAATACTGTACTCCAGATTCTCGTATAAAAAAGGATCTCAGGTAAAAATTCAATGAGACATCCCTATTTACACTAGGATCATGATTCGTACATCATTCTTTTTAGAACAGAACAGCCTTTCAAACGGTACCATTCACATGTCTCCATCATGTATCTGAGGAGGGAAAATCGGGAAAAAAGGGATCTTTGTTAAAAAGATATCCTTTTTTCTTTATCCTTTTGCCCCTCTGGACCCTCCTGTTTTATCGCAGAAATCTGAAAAGAATCTGGAATATATTAAGGGGTGCACTGAATATGTGTGCAAAATTTCAATCTTCTAGGTGTAAAAAGTAAGTCCTACAAAAAGTAATAAAAAAGTCATAACAAAAATATTCTTTTAGTTATGACGTCATCGCACTCTACGTCTCGACGCAGAAAGGCGTGAAAGCATATGCAACGTGTTCTATAATGCCTCCAGGCTTGAGAAAAAAAGAAGTAAACAGTTTTTTGGTACTTTTTTAAGTCGAATAATGAAGATTCTAGCCTATCACCGAAAAATAGATCATATAATTTAAGAGAGTTAAGTGATCACTTCAAAAAAGTGGGGGGAAAACTGCCCCCCCTAATCGCCGCCCATGCTTATAACTTTGGTTTTAATGGACTGATTTGAGTAGTTTTCTGAAATTTACCGAAGACTATATCTGCTTTAAGTTGCTTTAAGTTCATACATACCTATATTAGATCTCCTGGTGGTGTACCAACAATTCTAATTTCCTTTGTTTGCTCTTTCAGGGGAATGGACACTCACTAAAGGATCGGAGCCAAAAACATTTTATTCTATGACAATGGAGCGGAAGCTGAATCTAGACTTATCATTTTTGGGACAGAAAATTGTCTAAGAGAATTATTCAGCAGTGTAACATGGCTTATGGACGGTCACTTTTATATGGCTCCTAAACACTTCACCCAAGTGTATGTAATCCGAGTGCCGACAGGACAAACGTCCATCACAACAGTGTATGCTCTGATGAAACGAAAGACTCAAGCTTCGTACGAGGAATTGTTTCGAGCCGTAATTCAACGATGCAACGTACTGTCTCTTTTCCCTGATCCTGAAAACGTTGTCATGGATTTTGAAATAGCAGCAATGAATGCAATCAAGACAACGTTCGGTGATTCCATTCGTGTACGAGGTTGTTTCTTCCACTTAGCTCAGTCTACGTGGAGGAAAATTCAAGAACTTGGGCTTAAAAATCTCTACAAACGGGATGAGGAATTTCGTATATTTTGTGGAAAATTGAACGGCTTTGCTTTTCTTCCAATACAAGATATACGTGAAGGGATGCAACTGCTTAGAGAAGAGGCTGCAGAAGAAGCAATAGGGCTTGTGGATTACTTCGACCAGACCTACGTTTCCGGTACATACCGGCGTGTTCGGGCCTTTGGAAGAAACGACGATAATATCCGTCTGAGAAATATGTGCCCCATTTTCCCTCCAGAAGTATGGAATGTTCACGACATCACAGTAAATAACGAACCGAGAACAAACAACATGTGCGAGTCCTGGAATAACAAGTTCAAACATCTGGTTGGAGTCTCTCATCCGTCAATCTGGAAATTAATCCAATGCATCGAGCAGGATGAAGCCATGGTCTCGACACTGCTTTTGCAGACTGCTGTAGGGGAGCGTCCAGCCAAGAAGACGAAGCGGATCTATGAACATTTGCAGAAAAGACTTCAAAATTTGTGCACGCAAGAACAAAGAGCATGCAAGAATTTTTGCATGCTGTTTCATTTAATGTTGTGCACAACAAAAGTTAAAGATGTAAAGAAAAGGTGCAATGTTTTACAATTTGGATTATTGTGAACCATATATTATTGCAAATCATGTGTTATTGAAATTCATTTATTGATTTGTTAATTTTTCTTGCGTAAGTGTGTATTTAAGTTTTCTTAGTTAAGAGTTCAATAATTTCCATTTTGACTTGCTTTTAATACCTAATGAAGCTACCAATATTACCTCTTACTGGTGTTTGTACATTCGTCCGTGGTTTCATTATTCGTGCTGATACAGTTCTAGTCATTAACATGTGAACGTAAATAACTATTATATCCAGAGTATTTTCTATTTTTTTTCTCTGTACTTCAATTTCCATCGTTCGAATCAGCTGTTACTGTTTGCACTTGGAAGTAAAATACAAACCCAGTGCAGTGAACATAGTGCAGTCTTCAGCAACTCAAAGAAGATACAGTTTACCATAAATTACAGATAATTTCTCAAATCAGTCCATCAATTCCAAAGTTATAGGCAAATAAATTTTACAGAAGAGAAAGAAATTTTGTCGCTGACTGTACATTCGTCACTGGTTTGATTCGTCGCGCTGGAACAGTCTTAGTTAATAACATGTGAATTTAAATATCTATTACATTCAGAGTATTTTCTCACATTTTTTCTGTAATTCAATTATAAATGGTGCCAAAATTTCCATTTGCTTCGTTTCTTTGTGCCAAAATTACCGGTGCCAAAATTACCGTGTCAAAAAACTGGTGCCAAAATTTCCGGTGCCAAAATTACCGTGTCAAAAAACTGGTGCCAAAATTACCGCGTCCCGATGAATACATACATAACCAGTGCATAAGCCGTAGGCGTGAATTTACGTGGATGAAGCACACATACATAACCCGTGTATGTGTACATGTGAATTTACGTGGGTTATGCACACGTAGATAACCAGTGACTAAGTCGTGCATGTGCACATGCGCATTTGCATGGATAAAGTACACATTTACATAACTTGTGCCTAAGCCGTTACATACACATGTGCATTTGCGTGGATGAAGCACACGTACAGAACCCGTGCTTAAGCCGTTATGTGCACATGTGCATTTACATGGATGAAGCACACATTTATATAACCCATGCTGTAGCCGTTATGTACGCATGTGCATTTGCGTGGATGCAGCGCACATACAGAACCCGTACTTAAGCCGTTATGTGTACATGTGCATTTGCATGGATGAAGCACATATTTATATAACCCGTGCTTAAGCCGTTATGTACACATGTGCATTTGCATGGATGAAGCACACATTTATAACTCGTGCTGTAGCCGTTATGTACACATGTGCATTTGCCTGGATGAAGCACATTTAAATTACCGGTGCTTAAGCCGTTGTGTGCACATGGGCATTTGCACGGCTACTGCACGAGTGTATGAGACATCCATAATACCGTGCAAGTGTATACTTTTACTTTCATTCTTTTACTCTCATTCTCAGCAACAGAAAGTAACCTCCATTTTTGGTAGATGTCGTTTTTCCTCCAGGCGGTGTTATAGAGACTTTTCGATGAATAACAGCTGAATGATTGTAACACATAACAACCACTGAGCTAGGATGCAAGATCAACAGGTGGCAGCATTGTACTGATGCAGTGGCGGCGGTTGGACATTAAAAGTGGGGTGGCAAGACATGATCTTAACAATATTATATATCAATGTTATATTTCCTGCTTGTTTCTAACATTGTTTGATGAAAGGTTGTATAACTAATAGGATACTATATTTTTACCTTAAAATACCGTATATCGTATTTCTATTTTATTAAGTAAATTCATAAGAGCAATACAGGTAAGTACTAGCCCTTTACGAGTATACTCGTATACTCTTAAACAACGAAAGTGTAAGAAGAGATTTGAGTTCTTGCTCATGAACATCTTAAAATTCTGTCTGGAAAATTGTGATATCAGATTATTTAATAAATTTGCAAAACAATTAAGTAGAAGGGATAATATTAATCATAGTAATGAATAATGACGCTTGTTTTGCAGAAGTTATATTGATACTGGGAACTAATTACCAACTTATACTTTTAATTCCACACATGCCATTAAATGAATGTTTTTACTCTTAGAAAATGAAATACAGTAAGTACTGCAAGCATATGCTATGACATTTAAAGAAATATGCAATTGCAATATTAATTGCTTTGAATTGCAATTAAAACGCAATTAGTGTAGCTTTGTTAACTCCACGGGAAGACAAATATCCAATACGTACTCACGCAACGGTAAATATCATATGGCACCATTTTTTTCTATGAAACAGTAATACATACAAAACCTTTACCAGGGTGTCCACATACTGGAAAACAAGTGAAAGGCAAGGAGAGGTCAGGGAAGAAAAAAGTATCAGTTGAAGTCAGGGAAATGGCAGATTGGTCACGGAAAGTCAGGGAAAAATCGATTTAGGTCCATTGTTCAATTACTGAATTTATGAAATAGGGTTGATTTCTTTACTGTTACTGGATGCAAAATGTAGTGTTCTCAATGATGATATTGAGGGAGGCAGTGTTCTCTGATATAGTTGTTGAACCTAATTTTCTGCGAAAAACACATATCTAACTGCATCCTGGCATATTTGCTCAAAAGGGTAGACGCTGTTCTAGAAGAACTGCATGGTGCCAAGAAGATATCTTGACAAGTGTCTGAGAACGCGAAGAAATAGTATCTCCAGCTCACAATGAAAGCTCAGACTGAAGAATTTAAGGAACACTCGAATGAAATGAAATCTGTCAGTTTTACGTTTCACGGTTTATGCCGGTTAGGCTAAAGGAGACTGTGATGATGAGAAATGAATGAAACGGTGGAATGAAGAAAGTGGGAGGAGACGGGAGAACCCCGAGAAAACCCACGATCACGGAGGAACACTCGAATGAATTCCTAGCCAATGATAGAGATGGTATTGGACTTGATGATTTTTTTTACTTAGTCTTAGGAAATGGGAAGAACTTCATTGACTTATGGTCAGTTATGAAATTGTGTTTTATCTTCTTTCACGGAAACGCATTTTTTGAAAGTGGTGTCACAATAAATAAAATTCTCATTGTTGACAACTTACAAGAAGAATCTCTGGTGGCTCAGTGGATCATATATGATTATGTGATGAGGATAGATGGATCATCAGGATTAATAATTACAAGAGGTATGATAAATTCAGTGAGAAGTTCAATGAGACAATATGAGGTGTATTTTCCAAAGGTAAGAAAAATAAATGCTGGAGTGGAGACGAGAAGAGGAGAGAGAACGGAATATTCAGCAACAACTAAAGTAGCTGGAGGAAGAAGAAAAGAAGATTAAACTGCGGAGACAACAAGAAGGATATTCAGATCAATGAGAAGGAAACTATGCGAGAAAGGATGAAAACAAATTTCTAAATGGATTGCATTTAACAACTGCACCAGCAAAAGCATGTGTTCCATAATGTGTGTGTGTGTGTGCTTTTTTTTTGTTTGTTTGTTTTCTTTTAATAATCAGTAAAAGCATGTATGAACTGTTTATTACTATAGGCAATATTATAATGCTGTGTAATTGGTATTATAATGTGTAAGCATTTTTTAAATATCTTACTCTGTATACTGCACACCTTCGTTTGTAACTTTACATTTTGCGTAATATGTAGGCCTAATCAATATCGGCCTAATGCATATGTTTGTAAATTTACATTTCTTTGGAAAGAAAATTGAAAAAAGAAACAGAAGCGGAAGAGAACAAGGCCAACTATGGAGAATGTGGAGGTTGGAGTTTCTTTCTTTTTTCTATATTTTTAAGTTATTCAGGGGGCAGGGAAATCTGGAACTTTCGTCATGGAAAGTCAGGGAAAAGTCAGAGAACTTTTCTCCAAATCGTGTGGACACCCTGTTTACATTTCTAAATGAAATTATATAAATTAGGGCGTCACTCCAAAAAAGTGGGGGGCAACTGCCCCCTCTTGCCCCCCCTAATCGCCGCCCATGGGTATAAGTGCGCCCTTTATGTAAGGCGTCCTTGCGAACCCGGTTTTATTTATTCTTTTGTATAGCATAGTTTTGTACAATGATTACATACTGTTACTGTTGGTAAAGAACCAGGGAAGAGTACAGTGTGCCCTTTACGCAAAGCACCCTTGCGAAACCACATCAAAGATAAACGGTTTTATTTATTCTTCTGTATATAACAATTCTGTACAATAAATACATACTGTTACTGCTCATAAACAACCCGTGAAGGGTACAGTGCTCCTTGTGCATAGAGCGCCCTGAGAAATACTACATTATAAGTAAGTGCTTTTAGTTGATCTCCTGTATACCAGTTATGTATAGTAAATTCATACTGTATAGTGGCTGTTAGTAAATAATCTGTGAAGGGTACAGTGCGCCTTTATAAAAGGCGGCTTACAAAGGCCGTGTCCAAAAGTACATAGTGCACACTTCGAGGATGCACACTCGAAGTCTACAAACGGAGTGCACACTAAATAGCGTACACTTCGTCAAATTGGGAGATCTTAGGTTGACAAAACCAGAGCACCACACAATATGACGTCACTAAATGTGATAGTAAGTTGAGCAGTGTTTGCAACTGATTTGGTGTCACCTTATTAATTTTATACTAGAGTAACAGACCGGTAAATAAAATATGTTACAAAATTATTATCTATTAATGAAATAATATACTTAAAGAGATATTTGTATACTTGTATGAAAACATAGCATCTCCACACGCGAAATTTGATGATGTACTCCGCGAAAGATTTGTTGCCACCAAAAATTTGGGGATCCACAATATAAAATTGACATAAAAATTAATGATAGGTCTACGTCATATTAGTATGTGACAGGCCCGTATCCATGGGGTCTAGGGGGCGGGCTCCCTCTAAATCTTTACTATTCCCCCAACATTTTCACAATACGCTTGCAAATGAACTATAACAGGGTGCAAAATTTCAAAGTCAGACGCACTCGCCAATCCAAAAATAATGGTCGAAGTATATCTCACGTACAAATTGAGACGCCCCCTCCCCCGAGCAAACGGCCTTTAGTTTGACAAAGAAAGACTTCACATTCCGTGTTTTCTCTCACTCAGTGACAATTATTTTCGTACGAAACAGAAAATGCGCTGCCCTGTGATTTCAGGCAGAAACCATTCCTACTGAACACTGGTCGCCAGCTCTAAATTTCTAGTCACCAATGGCGACTTGGCGACCGGAAAATTTGTGCGCTGAGCTATAATATGATGATTAACTATAATACGTTTGGATCGGCATCCCCTCCCAAACTTCTACCGGGCTTCCCCTAGATTTTTGGACTGACTACCAGCCTAGTATGTGATAAGTGACAGGGCCGTAACTTGAGGAGGTAGGGGGCAAATGCTTCCCCAAGGAAGCTCCCCGCCGTTCGAGGGCACCCATTTTAAGACAAAATTTTCTTACTCCGTATACGATGCGAACATGAAATTATAAATGAAGCATCGAATATGTCTACTATATTACATAAACAAAACAACACGTAAAAGGTAAACAAAACATCACATAAAAGGTAAATAAAACAAAAATGAGTCGTGGGCCCATTTCAATAAAAAAAGTTTACTATTAGGGGCCCTAGAAATAATGTTTATTCGTATGGCTTTGATATTTGTCAATATTGTCCCCTTAATTCATTTGTCATGTATGGAACGGGCCCAAAGGTGTAACTAACGACCTGGGCCCATAAAGACTAAGAGAAAGATGGAAAGAGGGAGCCCAAGAATTTGGAGATAAAACTTTTTTCTAGGAGCACCAAATACGCGTATTAATGCTTACCCTCCTCCCAAGAAAAAAATGAAAGTTCGGGCGCTGGATAAATGGATACAGGTGTAGAATACATAAACATAAAAACAGTAATTTATGATTAATGAATTACTGGATGTGAAAGAGGACTGTACTATTAATTTTTAAAAATTATATTACGTTTACTGTATGTAAAAACGATGGTGCTGTCCTATTTTATGAGTTTGAATTTGCAAAATTTACGATATGTGAGTATGTGAGTAATTTGTGAACTGAGTAGACTGGAAATGCCGTGTGCGGAATGAAAAAATTTACAATTACTATTTGCTATTAATTAGAATGGACGAATACAACGTGCATTGCGGCGTTCTAACCCGACTTGGCTTGCTAGCGCTCGCTCGTCAAAATTTATTTATTGATACAAGTCATGGCCATTACCGGCATCTATGGCCTTAAGCACGTCACGTTGGAGGGATAACATCCTCGGCGAGCACACAATCACGGTACGTGGGAGGGATATAAGGAACGGATAAGGAAAGAAGCGGCCTGAGGCCTGTAAATTAGATAACATCCCGGCATTTACCTGGTGTGAATGAGGAAATCACAGGAAAAACCTCATTTAGGATAGCTAACCTGAAAAAGCTGTTACGCCTTTTCGACCGATTGACCCTGCCGGAAATCGAGCCCAGGACCAAAGGCGAGAGCATTACCGACTACTCATGCTCACCAATACTGTCTGAAACTCTTTAGTTAGTGGTATGTTTGGCTTTAGCTAGATTAACCTCAAAAACATTTAAGAAAACAACAATGATTTTCAACAACAACAACAACAACAACGAAGCTTTCTCCCCGTAATCCGACATATGGCTAATTTTCAAAGCACATACTGAGAAAAAAAATTGTAGGTAGCGTACTTAAAACGGTAGGTTACATGCGTAATTCCTGTAGTTTTTGGACTTAACGTACAGCAAACATACAACGGAAAACGCATGTTTTATAATACTTTCCGTATAAGTGTTCCATCTATACGTACTTTCCGTATGAAACAATATAGGCGGTCAGGATCTCATACAAATCGACGCAGAATGTCCATAGTAGAATAGAATATAGCTGCAGAATGTAACATAGGTGATATACGAAAAACTGTTAGATATCAGACATTCTGCAATGGCATGATGTAATATCTAAGGGCAGTGCGTATGTAGCATATGCTCCATAATGATTTCTGTAGTAAACAAGAGCATTTCGTATATTTGTACAATATACCGCTGTCCGGAGAACGGAATTTTCTTAGTGTGCAGTTCATAAGCAAGGGCGCCCTTGTTGTGATTTCCAAGGGGGGGGGAGTATAAGCGACGTTTCAAATATAGTTTCAAATTTTGCTGTAAGTAATGTAAAAATTCTATTGGGTTTTCAATATTCCCAAGTACAATTTCCTCTTAGGGGCGAGCACCCCACCTTGCCCCCCTGATGGGCGCCCTTGTTCATAAGTAATGCAATTATGTGGGTTCTGAACCTGTGGGTTCAGTAGTTCTTGATAAATCCATTAAATGTTGTGCGTGTAATCCACAACGCTCACAGATATAGGCGGAAATTCATGTCACTTAATGACCTTACCATTTTAAGGCAGTAATAAATGCGAAAATTGTCGATAAGTTATTCGCCTACTTTGATTTTGCGAATAGTTCGTACTATGTGCGACTTTGTCCATGCGGCGTCTATGGTATGGTCGACGTCGATAAGCTAATAAAACGAAATACTTCAAAAGTTGAGCCAGTGGGTGCGTAAACGTAAACCTCGTGTAGCTTAGGTATAGGCTGCATGATTACTTTATTGCATCAGTGTTAATGTGCATCCTTAAATTGGGATAGAGCAGTTTCCGCAGTTCAGATCAACAATACGTGGACAAATTCATATTACTTTGAAACTCACATTTCTTGATGAAAATAGTGTCATCACGCCTTCTAGACTGTACATGTGTTGGCGCATGCCAGTGATCCACCAGGAACACGTAAAATTCAGGAGCGCTACGAGATAATTGTTCAAAAATTACATTTTTGTTTTTAAATTTATGGGTGCACACTTATTAGTAGTAATAGTAGTAATGATAGTATAGTAGTAGTAAGGCAGTAGCAATAGGGTAGTAGTTTAGTAGTAGCCGGGCTCGCAACCAGACGGGGCCAGGGGGCCGGGTCCCCCTAAATTTTTTGTAGCCCCTCCTACTTTACAAAATTTTATTATTAATACAAAAAACACAATTTAGATATTTATAAGATAATTTTAATGACTTGGCCCCCCGTAACATATTCACGGCCCTCCCAAACCTTTGTAGCTGGTTTCGGCCCTGGTAGTAGCAATGATAGTATAATAATAGGCTAGTAGCAGTAGTAGTATAGTAAGGCAGTAATGATAGTAGTAGTAGTAATAATAGTGTACTAGTAGTAATAGAGTAGCAGTAGTTCGGGTTCGGTTAGGGTAGGTTCAGGCAGCGAAATAGTCATATTTCAAGTCCCTTGTACATTAGTTTGCAGCCCTGGAATAACGCTCTTATGGAGAGTTTCATAGAAATGAAAGCAACGTCTTATTGCTGTATCTATGTTCACAGATGACTTACATGTTCTGCGTCTTCATGAATAAATTCTTTAAACATTTATCTTTTGTTCTGAATTAACACTTTTTACCTGCAAATTGTAATTTAAAAAATATCCACGTATTCTTAATACCGTTTCTGCCACTCCAAAACACTTATCTACTAAACCTACAAGAGTTCATTTGGTGCTAAAAGAAATTGATATATCATGAATGTCCGTACCGTACAGTTATAAAATAGAACATAACTGAGGAAACCTGAAATTTCAATCTTGATACACGTATCAGTGCGCAGCATAAAATGAGATTTTAAAAAAATCACGTCGTTCTTCCCGCCTTTGATCGGATAAGCTGCATTTATTTACGCATTATTCAGTGCATTGTTTGTGTATAATCTTGTTCGTTTGTTGAATGTAAAACGCAACTCACACAACCGCTGCAACAACATAATGTTTTTTATTGTCCACCAGTACACGAACAAATTCCAGGTATGTCTTAAATTATAATCCACCTTGGCATATTATCTCAGCCGTAATGCTGTCAACAGAGCTGCCTTGCTTATGGATACACTGCGCATGAAGTGCTCCAGGGTAGTGACGACATTAAGTGACGTCATGTCCTGTTGCTGTGGTTATGTCAACTTAAGAACTCCCCGTCAAATTAGCTTTTGATCCGTACTTGATTCCAACGCCTCATAGTGGTGGAACATGGAACATTGATAACAGAAGAAGGGAGAATTTCGCGTACTAGAAAAAATAAACATGCTTTTTTTTTTTTTTGGATGAATGATATTCCAGTCATATTAAATATAAATATATCGTACAGATTGACAATATGGGGTAACCATAAAATGACTTAAGAGTTACCTTCATGTACGCCAGTAGGTTCAGCTTTGCCGTACCTGCAGACATTTGTCACTTCGGATCTTTCACGCGTAGATTAACAAGAGCGGAGCGCAAATGCAATACCTATAGTAGTAGTGGCCCGCGTATATGCAGCCGAGTCAGCAAAATTTTCTCGATTCTGATTGGCTGAGAGAGGTCACGTGACGTTAGGCCCCGCCCACGCGGGAAATTCAAATTTTCAGGTCACGTGGTATGACGTCATGAGTCACCCCGCGGGGAAATCCCTCACTAATTTGTTCCATTTTATGGGTAAGATGTGTGATTCTGATTGGTTGACAGCTGTCACGTGATTTTAGACCCTGGGATATTTGAAAATTCGTTCCCTTTTACGGGTAAGATGAATCCTTTGGTACCACGATGCTGATTGGCTGATAGAGGTCACGTGATCTTAGGCTCAGGGTTTTTAAAAATTCGTTCCCTTTTATGGGTAAGATGAGTGGTTTGGTACCTTGAATTTTATTGGTTGATAGCGGTCACATGATCTTAGACCCTGGGATTTTGAAATTTGGGTATCCTCTTTGATGAGTACTTTGGTACTACGATACTGATTGTCTGATAGAGGTTACATGATCTTAGACCCGCTACACAGTGAACAGGTCACATGGTATGACGTCATGTTTTACCCTTGCGGGGAAATCCATCACTAATTCGTTTCCTTTTACAGGTAAGATGAATGGTTTGGTATCACGATGCTGATTGGTTGATAGAGGTCACGTGATCTTAGGTTGTGGGATATTTAAAATTCGTTCCCTTTTATAGGTAAGATGAGTCCTTTGATACCTGATTCTGATTGGATGATAGAGATCACGTGATTTTAGGTCCTAGGATTTTTGAAATTAGGGTGTCCTTTCTGATGTATACTTTGGTATCTCGATTCTGATTGGTTGATAGAGGTCACATGATTTTAGACCCGTCACACGGTGAACAGATTACATGGGAATATCCCTCACTCATTTGTTTCCTTTTACATGTAAGATGAATGTTTTGGTACATCAATTTTGATTGGTTGATAGAAGTCACATGATCTTAGCCCCACCCCCCCCCCACAGCCCATGAGTGAAATATAGAGCGATATGTCGGTGATCACCCTAGACCTGGATTTTAGAATTTAGTTCCCTTTTTATGGTTATCCTTAAAGTTCCCATGAAGGGTTCAACCTCCTCCTTAAATAACCTTTTTGGGTATCATGATATTGTACTGAAGTTTACATTAAATATTATCGTTCTCTTTGACAGATAAGATGCTTACCAGCTTTCTTACCTTGATGGAGATCTTGTCCTTGAATTAGTAGCCTATGTCTCTGGAAGTAACAATGGTGAAAGAGGGTGTCGCTTGTAGATTTCTTATAACACATTGTTGTGAGTTTGAGCGATTTATTGCTCAGTAAGCGCTTCATTAATGGAAACAGTGTTGCCAGATTTTTTCTTACCTAAACTGCTCCGATTCTCTTCGAAACGGTTCCGCAGAGTACAAGAAATTTTAAACTAAAATTTTTTCGAACTAAAACAAATTTTAAACAAAAATTTTCAAACAAAAAATTTTCGAACTAAAAATTTTGAAACAAAAATTTCAAAAAATTTCGAACTAAAAAATTTAAACAATTCTTCGAAAAAAATTTAAACTAAAAACTTTCGAACCAAATTTTCAAATCAAAAAATTTTCAAACTAAAAAAATTTAAATTTTCGAACCCAAAAAAAATTCGAACTAAATAAATTAAAAATTTTTCGAAAAAATATTTTAACTAAAAACTTTCGAACTAAATTTTCAAATCAACATTTTTCGAACTAAAAATTTAAAAAAAAATTTCGAACCAATTTTTAAAAACAAGTTTTGAACTAAAGATGTAAACACATTTGAATATTTTCAAATCAATTTTTGAACTAAATTAAAAACCAAATTTTGGACACTAAAAAATTCTTTAATTAATTTTTCGAACAAAATCATGTAAACCAAATCTTGGATATATTTTCCACCTTAAATTTTCAAGATTACCATGATTTGAAAACAAGTGTTCAGGGTTTCAAGAAATAATAAATCACATTTTTTTTCAACTTGTTGTATTTTAACGAAAGGTATGTGCTCTTCTCATACAATTTATTAACATAATAAATACAGGATCTAGTTTAATGAATATTTTGGGCGTATCATCATCTTCGAATGTTGTAGACGTATCCTGTAAAGAAAAAGAAGAAACAACGGATTACTTTAAGAATTTCTTTTTTTTTCTGAAACAATAAAAACTAGTCAATATTGATAAGAGAGAAATAAAACTTACTCGTAAATGATGGATCTGTTTAGGCTCATCTTCCTCCTCGGGTACAAGATGTCAACATTTCAACCACTGATGGATGTTTATGAACTCTTCTGGGTACTGCATTTTTCTTGGTGTTGCTGCTTTATGGTCAAGATTCCTCCTTCGGTACGAGATGACTACATTTCTTCCACTGATGGTGTTGGTGGTGATTTATGAACTCTTCTGGGTACTGCGTTTTTTTCTTCTTGGTGTTGGTTTTGTGATTAAGGAGTGGAAAAAAGGAAAAAAGAAATGGTGGCCTTATTGGGTGTTTACAGTTTTTTCTTCTTCATCTTCTTTTTCCAGTTCCATCTTCTGTTTTTTAACATACCCGTACGGAACCGTATCATAGGAATTGAGTTCTTTAAATCGACGTTTTGTGTACTGGATACTGTACATTTTTTCTTCTTTGCGTGTGACGATGGTATGGTCTTTGGTCCTGCATATCTTATGGGGGATAGTGATGGTGACTTGTCCACGGCATTGATTTGTAATCATTTCTTTTAGCGTGTTGAAATTTAATTGTTGTCCTGCATTGTAGTTTAATGTAAATCCTCTAATTTTACATATGTAGCTGGTGACGTTGGTATCTGGATTGTATATTTCTAGGCTGTAATTTTTTGGTCCTCCACTGACAAATGTCTTGATGTACGCTCGTGGTCCATAAGACTCCATCTCATCCGACAAGCATCCCAAGTACGTTGAAGGTTCAATGGTTGGCTCCCCAGGCTTTTCTGTAAATATCACAGAATCCGTGTCGAAATATAAAACACGTTCCTGCAACATTTCCAGGTACTTGTACAGTTCCAGACGTGCCTGACATGTTGTAAATGCACCTAACACGACATTGGTGTTTCGGTTTTGAACAGGCACATGTTCATTGTACTCCCAGAACGCATACAACATCGTATCATTGATGGGTACAATTTGATGGAGTTTAATGTCGGGGGAAGTGAGTTTTTCATAAAATTCTTCCGGCCGATCAATAATTGTGGTCTGGCTAAAGTTTGAACGTTGCGAAAGTTTTCCCCATAATGAGTTCACACAAAGCTTAGATAAACTTCTTCGTGCAGGATTATTTTCAATTTTGGACGGATCTAATGCAATACCTTCACGCTCCAGGACGCTTTGTATGAATTTTGATTTGTCTTCTTCGGTCACACAGGAACTGGGCCAGCCAGAAGCTTCCATTTTTGATTTCAAAAACGTATTGATGTATTCCGTGAACAAGCCACCTGTTTTCGTGATGGGATCATATTGTTCAATGTCATAATCCCAAATTTCAAAAATTTCCAACGGTTGATATCCTAATTCTATTGCTTTCTGTATTTCATATGATACCCATGTTCCAGTGAGGCATCGCTCCTGGTCATTGTGCGTACACGTTGCTGTAGGGTCTGGGTTCATTTCTTCGGCACACGCAGCACACAGTGGAAAGAGTAGTTTCTTGTTACATCGGTAAGGCAGGAGACCATGATAAAGATGGCGACTTGGTAATATCGTCATTTTGATCAGACCATTGACTTTATTTATTGGTGGTATATTTTCATCACCCTGTAGATAAATTCTAGGATGGCCTACAGGGTATTTAGCACACTTATTTATGTAAGGATAAAGCGAGACAATATCGAAATATTTTATTACTTCCCCTGCTTTTTCGTCGACTTGGTGGTACAATTTCACGCAATTGGTCCTTCCTCCAAAAAAGCTATCTCTTGGATTTAATGGTCTGCGGTTCATGTACGGGTGATTCTTCAGATACGTCGCCATTGCAGGATTTTGTTTCAAGAACTGATTAAATTCGCACTCCCACATTTCATGTACAATGTACCCCAATTCACGCAGTCTTGCATTTTTTCGTTGCGTTCGTTCATAACGGAATTCCATGGTGTCTTCTGGATTGCTGTAGATGGGCTGATTACGGCCTGTAGTAAAACATACTTTACACCCGTGATAAAAGCAGCCGGCATGCTCGTAGACGTGCTCCTCTAACGTCTCAGGATCTTGGTAGTAGCCATCAACATGGAATCCCGCAATAAACACTTCTTTTTGTCGGGCCGCATGTAAGATTTGTTTTTCTTCGGTTTTTTCAATGTAGGCCAGCCATTGCATTGCAGCGATCGATTGGGTACTTCTCCATCGATAGCCATGTGCCGGTAGAATTCCAATGGTGTTGGGTTTAAGGAAATTCCGGCGGAATACTAAATTGGAAGCACTGGCAATCGTGATCGTCTCCAAGAAGGGATTCACTTTGGTTTCTGTTTCAAATGACGTCATAAACGAAACGTATGCTTGTCGCAGTACATTGACATCTTGAATACAATACTTGATAATTTCTTTTTGGAAATCAAACGTGTCATTACGATGATCGTTGTACCACTGCATGAACTTGTTCCTGTCTTCGACGGCCATTTCATCTGCACCATAATACTTTGTTTCTGGAAGTGGTCCAATATACGATTGATTCTCCTTGGTGTTGAAGAAATGCGGGAAGTAGCCTTTGGTTGTGGGTAAATTGAACGCTTTTGACAATTTACTTAATGCCATAGGCAAGAAGTTCAAAGAGTCAATGAACGTCAGATTATTCAAGGTTAAACTCAGTATCTTGGTCCCATTTAATATAACGTCAGGTCTCCATTGGCATTGTTCGACCATGGTCTTTAGGATGAAATGTCCATCGTATCCCTTCGCGTTGTGAGCGAGACAGAAAATCCTATTTATATTGGGACGACGTTCCCGCAAGTACTGGAGAAAATCATAAACTGGAATGTCTCCTTGGAAAATATGCTGGCGCTGACCACACGTACTGCAAGACTGCTGGATATTATCGTTTTCAACACTTGCGTAACATACTTGTTGTGCAACCAATAAATTTGGAACGTGTACATACGTATTATCATCAATATTCGTGTCTTGCATAGATTCTATATCGTAGAATATCAATAATGCTTTCTTTGCGTGCATGAGTGAAGGAACACCAGGTTTCAAGCATTGTCGATCGGGAAGCATATAACATTGATGTGATCCTGGAACAATCTTCTTACAAACATTGCAAAAGATCTCATTACAATCATGAATGCGTTGTCCAGTATGCACAAAAGAATATACTCTGTAGCATTTAGTACATTGCTTCACCATTTTGCATACAGGTTCCCCATGATGATATACAATATTACGATGATTGTTAAAACATTCTTCGCCGTAAAATTGACGATTGCAGTCGTTGCACTGCACTAGCGTTTGATTCTTATCGCATAGAGGTCTCTGTAAACATTTGGAGCACGTTACAGGACAATTTTTCACATGTCTGTTACGATGATCATACTTTTTATGGCACGCCTCACAGTAGAACTTGGTTGCAAAACGAGCAGTTAAAGATTGGATGATGTCAAAGTGGCCAGCCAAACAAATCAAATTTATGGGAGTGCGATTTTCATCGTTGGGCCCCTCGTACATGATGTCATGGCCTGTGAAACTGGTGTAGACTGTAATTTTATATTCTTTGAGGTATGACTGGAATTGTCGTATTTCATTTACACCGGCACCATGATCCAAATTGACTCCTGCATTTGCACATAACGCATCGACTTCTTGGTCCACAATACATTTCGATTGATGTTGATACTGTGTATGTCGTTTTACATCTACATTCTTGTATTTTTTCAGGCCAATAGCAATAACAAGGGCGTACGCCAGGCACCTTGAATCTTGATTTTTTACTCGTACAATCCCTTTTTTGCAACGTAACAATTCTTCATTTTGAAGTACTCCTTGCCGCAAACCACCGCCATAGCCACGTGGAATATCCACACGATGGAAATGAACCGTGAATGGTTCGTGCAGGAGAAATGCATTGTTACTTTGTAAAACTCTTTCGAACGAGGCCCACATCGTTTCCAGTGTCAAGTTTCGTGCTTGGCGAAAACTCACCCAAAATGGTTTATTGGTATTGCGTGGCGATATTACCGATAAACCAACCATCGCCTCATCGTCGACATTGGCTAACAAATGGTCCAGCATCGCTTGGAAACTGTTATGTACATACTGTATGATATCGGTTCCTACGGGCGGTGCGTTGAATTGAATTTCGAGCATTCTGCCCTCAATGTTAAATCGTCTATAATGACGAGTGATTTCATTGCGAACAGTAAAACCCGATTCGGCCATGGTTAAAAATGAAAACAAACAAACAGGTACGATAAAATATGTAATGGGAAAAAAGGAATTGAGCAGTGTGAATTTACTACAAAAGAAAAGAAGAAAGAAAAATCTTAATCACCAGATAAACAGGAAATCATAACATTCATGATAAATTTTTAACTAAGCAACTCATGTAAAGGTCCTGAGTTTGATCCCTAGCGGTGGCGTTCAGAATCTCATTATGAAAGCACGTGTACTAGAAATCAAAGTTTTTTAAAAAATAATTATGTTACTGAAATGAGTGTTTTATTGTCAAACTCGAGACCTTTACATCAGCATGTAACTGACCTATCATTCTATAGTGATAAAAAGAATGCATGAAATGAATGAATGTTTTAACAGTGCTGAGATGTGACAAAGTACGCGTAAGCATTTTTTTCCACACACAACGACCTTTAAAATGATGCGTTTGCAAGTTGAAGAGATTCACCAAGCATTAACGTTACGCATACGTAATTGTCGAAACAAAATCTATATAGTGTATTTTTTTTATTATTGTGACTAAGCGGTTAGCGTACATGGTTCGGACGTGGAAGTCCCTGGTTCAATCCTCGGTGGGTTTGCTTTCCACGTCGGGGGCATGTCAAGCCTTTTCTGTAATTTAATATTCTCATGCGTTATCATACATTCTTTTCAAAACTAAGCTAAATGGCTGAGGTACATACCTCATAATACATAAACGTACATAAATCGTCTATAATGACGAGTGATTTCATTACAAACAGTAAAACACGATTCGGCCATGGTTAAAAATGAAAACAAACAAACAGGTACAATTACGGTAAAACAAATATGTAATGGGAAAAAAGAAATTGTGCAGCGTGAATTTACTACAAAAGAAAAGAAGAAAGAAAAATCTTAATCACCTGATAAACAGGAAATCATAACATTCATGATAAATTCTTAACTAAGTAATTCATGTAAAGGTCCTGAGTTTGATTCCCCTGGCGGTGGCGTTCAGAATCTCATTATTAAAGCACGTGTACTAGAAATCAAAGTTTTTTTTTAAATAATTATGTTACTGAAATGTGTGTTTTATTGCTGTCAAACTCGAGACCATTACATCAGCATGTAACTGACCTACCATTCTATAGTGATAAAAAGAATGCATGAATGAATGAATGTTTCAACAGTACTGAGACGTGCCAAAATACGCGTCAGCATTTTTTTCTACTCACAACGACCTTTAAATGATGCGTTTGCAAGTTGAAGAGATTCACCGAACATTAACGTAACACATACGTAATTGTCAAAACAAAATCTGTATAGCGTAAAACTTTTTAACCAAATATTCATGCACTCTTTTTTATTTAAGCGGTTAGCGTACATGGTTCGGATGTGGAAGGTCCTGGTTCAATCTGCGGTGAGGTTTGCTTTCCCACATCGGATCGCTGTCAACCCTTTTTTTTTTTTTTGAAATTTAATATTCTCATGCGTTATCATACATTCTTTCAAAACTAAGCTAAATGATTGACGTACACACCTCTGGCCCAGGTTCAATCTCGGGTGATTGCTCGAATATCACGTTAAGCTGAAGGGGACGCTAAACTAAAATAATGCTTTCTATGGGAATCGAACCATATTATTCTCAGGCATAGTTTCTGAAATTTTGTAATGTATTCTTTTTAAAACTAAGCGCACACATCTTTGGCCATGGTTCAATTCCCGACGGGAGTTCACATTCAACATTAAGCTGAAGGGACGCTAAACCATATCATTTATCGTGCTTAGTTTTAATGTGTGGAGGTTCCTGATTCGTACTCCCACTTTCCCATTCCACTAATTCCACATAGCGTAAATATTCCGTACTAAAAGTAAAACAGTGTATTCGTGATCCGCCCACAAATATAAAATAAAAATGATTTTCGAATCTTGTGTGAAAAATAAAATCTCACTGAACTTACCTCAAATTCAATGAACAAAAAGTCGGTGCAGTAAAACTTCTTAAATGAAGACACTTTTAAAAAACAGACCTTCTCACTCGATAGTTGAGAGCGGTGTAGGATTTGAAAAATGAAATTTAGATTTTTATTTAGGTCGCTGCGAAAACGATGTCATCATCAACCAATCAGAAACGAGGAAATTTATAAAATGACATCACAACGAACCAATCAAAACGCTCGCTGCTTTTGTCATGAATCACGAACCAAAACGATGTGTAACAATCGATCGTGACGTCATTCACGTTTCTCAATAGTTACAACATCTAGTATCGCAATTCCGATGCCAATTCCCTTCTGCCAGGATCATGTCACTACTTGTCGTAACTGTGACGACATTTCATTTTTTTCCTCATATTCCGTAAGAAAATGTCAATGTTTGCTTTTTTCATGAATCATGCTGACACGTTCGTAGTAAAACTAAAGTAATGCGATCCGCTGACGTTTGCATTTTCGTCTACACACAAAAAAGTCTATCAGCATTTTATTTTAATCCATGAACGGAAGCGTTACACTGTCAGATTTATTTTCTTAAAGTATATGTGTATCCTTTTCAAGAACCATGGTTCGAAACCCACCAAGCACGATTAAAACCGAATTCATTCATAGCTAAACGGTTAGCATACACATCTTTGGTTTGAAAGACCTGAGTTCGATTCCTGGAGAAACATTTCTTAGGATTTTTCTAAAACTTGGTTTAAATTTCTAGTTCGAAAATTTTAAAAGTTTAGTTCGATAAAAAGTTTGATTTGAAAATTTTTAGATGTGATTTACATCTTTAGTTCGAAACTTTTGTTTTTAAAAAATGTTTTAGTTCGACAAAATTTTGTTTCAATTTTTTTTTAGTTCGAAATTTTTTTTTGGGTTCGAAAATTTTTTGTTTGAAACTTTTTGTTTCAAAATTTTTAGTTCGAAAATTTTTTGTTTGAAAATTTTTGTTTAAAATTTTTTAGTTTTGAAATTTTTTTAGTTCGAAAAAATTTTAGTTTAAAATTTCTTGCACTCTGCGGAACCGTTTCGAAAAGGATCGGAGCAGTTTCGGTAAGAAAAAATCTGGCAACACTGTTTCCATTAATGAAGCGCTTACTGAGCGTTTAAAAAATCGCTTAAACTCACAACAATGTGTTATAAGAAATCTACAAGCGACACCCCTCTTTCACCATTGTTACTTCCAGAGACATAGGCTACTAATTCAAGGACAGGATCTCCATCAAGGTAAGAAAGCTGGTAATCATCTTATCTGTCAAAGAGAACGATAATATTTAATGTAAACTTCAGTACAATATCATGATGCCAAAAAAGGGTTATTTAAGGAGGAGGTTGAACCATCCATGGGAACTTTAAGGATAACCATAAAAGGGAACAAAATTCTAAAATACAGGTCTAGGGTGATCACCGACATATCGCTCTATATTTCACTCATGTGGTGTGTGGCGGGTCTAAGATCATGTGACCTCTGTCGGCCAATCAGAATCGAGGTACCAAAACACTCATCTTACTCGTAAAAAGGGAACGAATTTCAAAAGTCACAGGGCTTAAGATCACGTGACCTCTATCAACCAATCAGCATTGTGGTACCAAAAGGATTCATCTTACCCGTAAAAGGGAACGAATTTCAAATATCGCAGGGTCTAAAATCACGTGACATTTGTCAACCAATCATAAACACTCATCTTACCCGTAAAAGGGAACAAATTTCAAAAATCCCGGTCATAAAAGAGAATGAGGGATTTCCCCGCAGGGTAACTCATAACGTCATACCACGTGACCTGAAAATTTGAATTTCCCGCGTGGGCGGGGCCTAACGTCACGTGACCTCTCTCAGCCAATCAGAATCGAGAAAATTTTGCTGACTCGGCTGCATATACGCGGGCCACTACTACTCCTATATATATTGGTGATGTTCTATTTATTAATTCCCGGAAGAACAGTAGCACTGGTGGTTAGGGCGCTGATGACACTATGCTTAGGAATTTTATTGCAAGCGAAAGTAGGCAATTTGCAAGAGCGTTAGGACACCGAAAGTACTGAGGGAAGCATATTTACAATAATATGGCTCAAAACTACTTTGGGAGAGAGTTCATATTGGGTATAAATGCTTCTTGTACGGAATATGACACATAGGTTCGTAGTTCTACTGTATTGCTCCAGTTACAGGTATACTGATTGGACAGTGTGTCTTATGTAATCGCTCTCATTGTTCAACTATACGGAAGTAATTATTTGTTCATAATCGTTTCATAGTGGGCACAGTAATGGGATTATATGAATTAAGAGGAAGGCTAACTTTTACTTTGGCCATTTCATTCAATGAATCGTTCCATGAACCGATTCGTATCGAAGACAGAATACAACGTGCCCACCGGTGCTCTATCCCGCCTTCACTCGCTAACGTTCGCTCGGCAATACTTTGTGAATTAAATATTAAACTTTGGTACAAAAAGGAACCAACCTAGCTACTAACCTATATGTATGGGCTAACGGGCAAGTTTTCAAAACCGGTACCGAAAGATCAAATCACTGAATCGAAGAACCGAAAAAAAATCAAATGGCCAAATTAAAAACTTACCAAGAGGAACTTCAGAAATCTTTGATAAATGTACGGAAAGAAATTATTTTATATGTATTTCACTTTTGGGCAGCTGTCAAAAATGCAAAATGTACGATAATTGGCATATTAGTCTCTCACAAGTGCAAGGAAATATGGTAGCTTTGAATGGAATTTGTTTAAAATCAAAACTAGAAAATTAGGCCCATCTACCTAAGAATTAACTTTTGCAGCTGCAGCTGTAACTGTAGCTGTAGAGAAATGAATAATCTAGGTTATCATTATTCTATACTAGAGCTTAAAATTTTAATTCATACGGAATTGATATTTTTTATTTACATGCAAATAGCTGTATTACCGATAGTCTATCTCAATTAAGCTACATAAACCATGTAATGTTTAAATACAAATGCTTTATATCATTATTAAAGAAACTATTTGGTTGCTTTCCCTTTGCATGCTGAGAACAACGTAAATAGATTTATTTGTGTAACATTTTTATATTTCACTTCTAATATCATTAAATTGTATATTTATCAAGTAAATTATTATTAGATCAGCTCACAAATAAATTCACCTCAACAAAAATATTAAAAATATGGCTTTTAAAATTGTAATAGGTTATTTTATTAGATATCGCCATGTTAAGCACACAAGTATACTAACATAGTGTACATCCTCGCACAATACGCACTATGCACTCGCAGACTTGTGAACTTGGACCTTTTGACGCACACTAGGTGACGTCAGTTCCGGAAATAAGCGTACTTCAAATGTGCACTTGTATCTTTTGGACACGGCCAAAATGTCACATTATATATATTATTTTAAAATTCTTCTGTATACCAGTTTTGTACGAGTATTATATATTCATACAGTTAATATTGGCAGAGAACAGGTAAAGAGAACAATCACTTTTCAAAAAATATGTATAAAGCCAGTAAAGCAATTAACTTGTATAGCTCTTTCGTAAGATAATATAGGATTTATTGCTAAAAAAAAAAAAAAAAAAAAAAAATCAGAACCTAACTGCAATCGATATAGCACAGTTTAAACAATTCCAGTTTTCTAAGCTCTTTATTTACAAAGTTGATTTTTCCTGTGTGTTTTAGAGCAGTGTTCGAATAATCAGTGCCTACTGTAAGAGCTAAAATATAGCTACACTATGTGATCAAAAGTATCCAGACATCCTCAAAAACATACGTTTTTCATACTAGGTGCATTGTGCTGCCACCTACTGCCCAGCGACCTCAGTAGTCCTTAGACATCGTGAGAAAGCAGAATGGGGCGCTCCGCGGAGCTCACGGACTTCGAACGTGGTTAGGTGATTGCGTGTCACTTGTGTCAGAAGTCTGTATGCGAGATTTCCTCACTTCTAAACATCCCTAAGTCCACTGTGTCTGATGTGATAGTGAAATGGAAACGTGAAGGGACACGTACGGTACAAAAGCGTACAGGCTGACCTCGTCTGTTGACTGACAGACACCGCCGACAGTTGAAGAGGGTCGTAAAGTGTAATAGGCAGACATCTATCCAGACCATCACACAGAAATTACAAACTACATCAGGATCCACTCCAAGTACTATGACAGACATGAGGTGAGAAAACTTGGATTTCATGGTCGAGAGCCTGTTCATAAGCCACACATCACGCAGGTAAATGCCAAACGACGCCTCGCTTGGTGTAAGGAGCGTAAACATTGGACGATTGAACAATGGGAAAACTTAGTGTACACTGACGATTCACGGTACACAATGTGGCGATCCGATGGCAGGGTGTGGGTATGGCGAATGCACGATGAACGTAATCTGTCAGCGTGTGTAGTGCCAACAGTAAAACTCGGAGGTGGTGGTGTTATGGTGTGGTCGTGTTTTTCTTGGAGGGGGCTTGCACCCGTTGTTGTTTTGCATGGTACTCTTACAGAGCAGGCCTACATTGATGTTTTAAGCACCTTCTTAGTTCCCACTGTTGAAGAGCAATTCGGGGATGGCGATTGCATCTTTCAACAGGATCAAGCACCTGTTCATACTACACGGCCTGTGGCGGAGTGGTTACACGACCATAACATCCCTGTAATGGACTGGCCTGCACAGAGTCTGACTTGAATCCTATAGAACACCTTTAAGATGTTTTGGAACGCCGACTTCGTGCAGGCCTCACCGACCTAATCGATACCTCTTCTCAGTTCAGCCGACTCCGTGAAGAATGGGCTGCCATTCCCCAAGAAACCTTCCAGCATCTGATTGAAAGTATTCCTGCGAGAGTGGAAGCTGTCATCAAGCCTAAGGGTGGGCCAACACCATATTGAATTCCAGCAGTATCAGTGGAGGGTGCCATGAACTTGTAAATCATTTTCAGCCAGGTGTCCGGATACTTTTGATCACATACTGTATATTGATTTATTGGTATACTTTTAGCTTCATTTTGTTTGACAAAAAAAATTACAAGAACTAAAAACTGTTTCTCTACTAAAGACTTTTCACAGTTAGCTATTTACGTTACTACACAAATTTGGAGGTTTTAATACATAAAAGAGAGCCCTATATAGACAGGGTGTAGCTTAATTAGTATCAAAAACGTCGGGAGCTGATGACGGACACCGAGATAAAAGGAAAAGTGTACACCAACCCAGGTGTAAAATATCTCTTTTCGGCTCCTTGATCACGCGAAAATTTGTCTGAAAAATGTAAAAACAGCCATAACTCAAGAACAAAACGTCGGATCGAAGTCAAATGAAAGATAATGTCAATTATTTTTAGTCGTAGATTCCATTAGTATACAATCGGATATAATGCAGTGGAGGCGCAAGGGTGACTCCCGAAGAAACTGGAGTATTCCTTTGAGTATTTTATCAAACGTTGAAAGGGGAAATGAACAACAATCAAATACAAGATTTCAACAATCAAAAGCAATAGTACATCGCTCAAATTAGAATACTTAGAATTCGAAAGAAAGAGAGATACACATGGGTGATTGCTCTATTTTGTCTCAGTACAGAATAAACTCTCGGAAGAAGAATTTAAATGAAAGAACTGTATCACAGTTATATCTTCTAGGTTAATGGTGATGGATGAGAAATGAACGGCTTCCTGTCCAAGTTACAAGTGTGTGAAAATGGAAAAAAATAACTTTGATCCATATTAGGTTTAAAACGACTGCGCATAGGACAGTCAGGCGGCATGAAAAGAAACATAACATGTAGTATCCAAAAATGCAAAGATCATATGTGTTGAACGACTTTGCAAGGGATTCTCCGCATGACACAGGGATTCCCAAATATAGCGTGAATACATATTGAGCAAAAGTAAGCTCTATTAAAGGGTTGCGGGTGTAATGTACTATTGCAACTATGTAATGAAATCTCCGCTAGGAGGGGCCCACTAATTTTATCACAAACTGTACCATGCAATTTTTTTCCAAAATATGTTTCGATTTATGTATGATATTCAACTGATTATAATTATACTCAGAATTAATGTGGAAACTCGGGATAATTTAGTAACAACTATATTTTGGGGAATAATATCTTTATTCGTACGTTATTTCATGATAATATTTAGCATATGGACATTTCAAATAGGGAAAAATTGAAACCATCATCTTAATGCTATATAAAAAACTAGGCTCACTACTGGGCACGAATTCTTGGAATAAACTACTAATCTAAATTTTGGCAGAATAATTTAGACCCCCTCGTCCTTCTTGAGATGCCCATATCCTTTCTGAAATCCGGTTTTATCCAGATTTTACCATTTTCTATTCGTTTCATATTCTCCGCCACCAAAACACTCTGCTGTGATTGGGACTATTTCCGGAACTATTGTATTAAGGCACGAGAACCTTCATTCCAGACCCAGCGTTGATCGAGGGCGTAGCACGTAATTTCGTTGAGCGAAAGTTTTTGTCTATTTGAAGAATTTAGCAGCAAAAACCCAGGTAAAATTAGTTCTTTTTCAAGTTAAGTCGTTGGGAGCCTAAAATTATTAAATTTGTGAAGAGAAAATAGTCTGTAATTGCTAATTATAGAATGCTGCACGATAGACGCCATGTTTCCGCTTGAACAATAACAGTGAATGGGAATAGTTCAAAAGTGTTGAAAGTTTAGTGCTGAAGATCCTTACGTTGTTTCGATAAATCAGTGATTTGAAACAGTTAAATTTCCTTTTCATCCCTCCTAAAACTATTCCGGTTAGGGTTATATAGGCCTATCTTCATATAACTCGAATGTGCATGGAATATATATATATATATATATTTTTTACTAACATGGCGGTGCTGTAATGTGTAAAGTAGTTGAGCAGTTTATATGATGTCAGTGTAAACAAAAGGTAAGGGGCTCCCATCTACCCCTGATTTGAACATCGTTCCAGTAAAAAATGGATTGAACGAAATTCTTAGGGATTCTTTTCCTTACAGGAAGAGGGCCCCCTTTTCCATTGATAGCTACACAGTTCCTTACTTAGGTAGTTAATTAAAGAACCATGAACTAATCGGTAACAGGGTCACTTAGATCCTGATTCATTTCAATCACTTCCTTCCCAATATACAGAGCCAATTACTAATATGGTAGAACCTGGGTGTTGTTTATTTTAATGGTATATAGTAATATGTAATATAGTAATATAGTATATAATATAATATAGTAATATAATAATATAGTAAGTATATAGTAACATGTAGTAGTTTATGTGGAATGTAGTAGAATGTATATACAGTGGGTCAAAAAAGTTTCCGTACAGATGTTTTCCGGTTATGTATTGTAATATATCTTACAAAGTACAGAAAGAAAATGACAATTTCTATGAGCTTTCTATAAGGAACTCCATAATAAGCATATACATAAGAAAAATAAAATATTTGGAACCTTTAATTCAGAAGAAAATCAAATACACACGACATACTGACCATATTACAAATCAAAAAAGTTGCGTACACATAAAGAAATAAACATAAATAAGGGCACCACTTTGCGTTCCGACCGCAGTTAGTAATTAATTTGGCCTCGTTTGGCCTTAAGTACTTCTGGCATTCGTTTTTGCATTGCAGTGACCAATTTTGATGTAGTTACAGGGAAGATGTTACTCCATTCTTCACGTAATGCACTTTTCAACTAGTCCTTGTTTCTAATATTGTGTTTCCTAATGCACATCCCTAATTCATCACTCAGATGCTCAATAGAATTACAGTCCGTGTATTATGGATGAGTATGAAGTTGTTTCGGCACATTATACAACAACCACTCTTTCACTTTTCATGCAGTATGTTTAGGGTCGTTATCTTGCTGGAATATAAAAGAGGCTCCCGTGTTCAATTTCTTTGCACTGTTGTGGAGATTCTATTTCAGAATGTTTAGGTAAACATATTGGTCCATTATACCTTCGATAAAATCCAAATATCCTACTCCAACTGGATTCACACACTCCCAGAAGACCATCCACCACCTCCATTCTTCACAGTAGGACACAGATACTTCGGTTCCATGTGCGTATTTGGTTTCCTCCGCACAATAACTCTTACGTCGGATCCATCAATGTTGAATTTGCTCTCCTCACTAAATAAAACAGTTCCAGAAACTAATTGGCTTGTCAACATAAGCTTTTGGGAACTCTACACATTTCTTGGCGTTTGCTTTACTAACATATGGTTTCTTTCTGGCTATGCGACAGTTGTAGCCCGCTTTTCTGATGACAGTGCAAACTGTTTTAGGAACCATTTGTACACCATAGTCAGTTTCAAGCATACTTGGAGCTAGTTTTGGAGTACTTGTTTTGGGTTCATTTCGGATAGTTCTTAAAATAACACGTTCATGATTATCCTTTAGCTTTGTTGGACGGCCACTGCGCCAGTAGCGTCATCTCAGATTTAGCTTGGAGGGGGCAAGACCCCTTGATATAAGTAAAATTTCGCGTTTTTCACTGACTTACTACTATTCTATTGATAAAATCTAAACAAATCACAAACTCAGGGGGGGCAAATGCCCCTCCCTCCCCCCCTAAATGACGCCCCTGCACTGCGCGGTCGATCCTTGCAACTGTTTGTTGCAATATACCTATTTAGAATGAATTGTACTGTAGAATGTAATTTCTTTACGTCTCTGCTATGTTTCTATGAAATTTACCTTCTTGTCTTAATTTTACGTATTGGAATTAGCACTTCCATTTTAACAAGTCGTTTTACTGCCTCTGTAGGTCTTCCTTGCCCAAATTCAACTGCAGTAGTACCTTATCACTAGTAGAGCACGCTACTGTCATCTGTAATCACTGCAGATGCTGTTTGGTGTGCGTTTTGCTTCCTTCTTTTGTATATTTGTGCCGTGTACGGAAACTTTTTTGATCTTAATTTTCAGCAACTTAACTTAAATCATTAGTTATACTATCGGTATATTCAATACCATCACTATAATGTATACACATTATAAGTAGACGCGAACAAGTTCAGCTAATGTAATTGTGATTTATTATTTATTTATTTTAAGATATTATAACATTTTGAAATTGCTAGTCCCTGGTGTACGGAAACTTATTTGACCCACTGTATGTGTAATGTGGTATTCTGACAGTGGAAGTGGTGTGTGAGTGAGAGTATGACACGTTTAAGTAGGGACAGTGTATCATTTATTGTACGATTTTTCATACCTTGTTCGTCATAATAAGTATTAAAATTCAGTTGAAATCCATAGAAATATCGTATAGTGATTTGGTGTACAAAGACACATTCGATCGTGCATAGGTTATTTAGATAGTACTAATGCCATCTCCGTTGTGTTCCAAGAACTAGTGGTTTGTTGCTGCAAACTAACGATTTAGTCAACTCGAAAATGACCTTTTTTTCTAAATAAATTATGCGTAAATATTATTTCTGGATTATATAAACGAACAAATAGATAAATTATCTCCAAATTAAGCTCTCCTCAAAATTTCGACGCTCTGTATGGATGGACCAGTAATTAAAATATTAACAAAAATAAACTTTGCGTTCATCATCAAGCAGAAGCATGGATATATGACAGTGTTGCCACAGTCCTATCTCTGGAGTGGGCTGAAAAATAGTACCAAATTGAAACAAAAAGGACTGAATTTATTATTTTATACCAGCGTAATACATGGCTCTAACACGAAACTAAAACAGGTGAAGTTCTAGAACATTCCCACTCCCCTCTTCCAAGAGTGCAAACCAAGAAAGTACTCTTTTTAAAAATTATATTTTAAAAACATCCAAATAGGAGTAACCCGAACAACCGTGTAAGTAGATAAAACTTTTATCGCACGTAGGAAGTTTAACAGAGGACGCAAATTAAAAGGGAAAACAGTTATCATTTTCGGTATGTATTGTAAGGAAATCAAACGCGTCTTTATTTCAAAGTGACCAATAAACCAAAAAAGTATTATGGCCATATACAGAGAAAAATCCACTCTCCAGACAGCGTTATATTGTACAAATATACGGAATTCTCTTGCTTACTACAGAAATCAGTATAAGTACAGGAATTATGCATGTAACCTAGCTTTTTAATTACACCACCTACAATGTTTTCTCAATATATGAAAAATATAAAACTAGAAACAAATCAATAATCAAGTTTATATGTAAATACTACGTTATAATAAAATATTAAAATATAAATTATTGCTCCTTATTCGTGCTCATTTCACAACCGACGGAGAATAATAGAATGTAAGAAGAATATAAGGTGAGTAAACTGACATTTGTAAAAAAAAAAAAAAATGTACAACCGGTCTATGAACAACGGATGGGAAATCCAAGCTGGTTACCCACCGTCACTAACGGGTGTCCGCGGTCCGTCGTACAGGGTCCTAGAACCTTTCCTGAAAGACATCAAGAGAAAGAGATGTAGGGAAAGTCTTACCGACACTTTTAAAAATGTGACAAGTATTTGTTAAATAGTGCAGAATTGGGTAGAATAGTACCAACTTTTTCACAAAAGGGGCTGAAAATGCCAGCATGGTACCAACGGGCCGACGAATGACAAAAAGGGCTGAATTTGGTACAATTGTACCAAGTGTGGCAACAGTGATATATGATGTTATTTTTCCGTTCTTAAATTACTATGCTAAATTTTTTCTTCTTTCTTTTATTCGTGCTGTAGAATAAACCTCATTGTTGCCATCAGAATAAAAATAAAAATGTATTTTAATTAATATTATCGTTGATAATATTGCTGTTCTTTGAACCTATATGCATTTTTAAACTGTGAAGTGGTATATAGTTTGGCTTTGGTTGAAAAAGGTCTGGGTTCGTGAGATGTTTCTATGTATTGGTCAGTGCGCGATTATTTTTGTAATGGCGTATAATTTGCAATTATTAAATATATGGTATGACTGCTTTGAACAGTCTTTAGTATATTTAAAGTATAGGGTGTCCACTAGTGAATCTTCGTTACAGAGTGTTATAAAAATAAATAAGAGGTACATATCTCTCTCTCTCTCTCTCTCTCTCTCTCTCTCTATATATATATATATATATATATATATATATATATATATATATATATATATATATATATATATATTTCATTTATTTTTTTATTTATTTTGACTTATTTTACATGTCGAGGTTAAGGCTATATGTAGCCTTATCTACCACCTAAACATGACACAAAATTGAAAAATCAAAGGATATAGCTAACAACAGCAAAAGAAAAAAAAAGTTAGAAAGTAAAAAAAAAAAACACACACAAGAAACAGACTGTCACTTGAACACACACACACACACACACACACACACACACAAATATAATATAGTGCTACACGAAAGTACATACATGTTATAATATGTAATAAGTGTTGAGTTTCATATCTATGACAGGCTTCTCTATTGGCTCTTGTGTCTCTGTGTCCATTCAACCCTGCTTCGATAACAATAAATTATAAACTGCTCTTTTAAAAGATGCTAAAGATTTTGACTCACGTACCGAGGTTGGCAAAGTATTCCAATCACGACACGTTGAAATTATATATGATTTGGATGAATAAGTTGATCTATGAATAGGAATTGCAAGTTGGCTATTAAAACGTGATCTTGTGTCCCTCTCATGGAAATCGCTTAAAAAATTAAGATGTTTTAGAAGATAGGAAGGTTCTGTAAAAGTAAGTGTTTTATACAGCAGTACCAACGAGTGCAATTTTCGCCGTTGCTGCATCTTCAGCCATTGCAGCTTTTTAAAGAATGGCGTAACATGATTTGAGAATTTTAAGTTAAAAATAAAACGTATACAAGCATTTTGTACTCGCTGCAAACGCTTTTGTAAATGTATATCAGCGTCAGTTAAGGCGGTGTCACAGTACTCCAAATGTGGTACCACTAGGGTTTGAACAAGAGTTTTTTTCAACTGTATTGGTAAAAAGTTTTTTAATTTGCTGAGAGAATGAAGAATTCCAAAAGCCTTCTTGCATGATGCGTTAATTTGATCGGACCAAGTTAAATATTTGTTAAGTATAACGCCAAGATTTTTCACAGAGGAAGAGAAGGGAATATTTACGCCTTCTAAAGTTATATAGGGAACAAGTGAAGCATCTATTAACGTCGTTGCACGTTTGGAAGTAATTAAAATTGACTTTGATTTGACTGGATTTATAATCAAACAATTATTTGCTGACCATTTAGCCAAATTACTCAAGTCTTCGTTCATCTTTGTTATACAAGTATCTATTTGCTTTGGTGAAGAAGATAGATACAATTGAACATCGTCCGCATACATGTGATACTTACAGTGTTTTAGAGATTGTGCTAAGTCATTAATATAAAGGCAGAAAAGAAGAGGCCCTAAAACACTACCTTGAGGAACCCCACAAGGAAGGTTACGCTGACCAGAAACTAAGTTGGCAACCACCACATACTGTTTTCGGTCGCATAAGTAATTTTGGACCCACTTAGCAGCTGAAGTAGAGAAACTAAATTTTTGTACAAGTTTCTGTAGCAAAATGTCATGGTTTACTGACTGGAATGCTTTGCTATAATCCAGTAAGGTAAGTATGGTTATCTCTCTCTTGTCCAAAGCAGAACGTATATCATCAGTAATACTGGTGAGGGCTGTAGAAGTGCTGCAATGTTTACGAAACCCGGATTGAAAAGTGTCTAAAAGGTTATAAGTACGAAGGTGCTCACATATTTGATCACTTACAATATATTCAAGAGCTTTAGATAGGGCAGGTAATATTGAAATAGGCCTTAAGTCTTCTGCAGATCGGACATCCTTAGTCTTAGGGAGAGGCAGGACTCGTGCTGTCTTCCACAAGACTGGGAATGTTCCGGTAGTAAGGGAAAGATTAAATAAATTGGTAATTGGGGAGAGGACGAAGGGTAATATTTTCTTGATCAATGTTATGCTTATTTCATCAGCACCTATAGCAGTGGATTTTATCCTCTTAATCGCTTTCATTACATCATGTGGGGTAACACAAGTGAAAGAGAAAACATTTTCTTCAAAATTAGGGATTTGTCCTGTATTACCAGATCTTGCATTTATCTGTGAGCTAGAACTATCAATTCTACAGAAATAATTGTTAAGATAATCGGCAGAGAAAGGAGCAGCTACATCCGGCTGGACTCTTTTGCTGCTACGAATGCCAAGTAGCTTCAAATTTCTCCAAAGATGGGAGGGATTCTTGTTCTCAAACAGGGTGTAGGAAAATTTTAATTTCGCATTACGCACGGCTTGATTACATCTATTTCTAAGGATCCTATATTCCTCAAATTTGTCATTTAAGTTGGGTAGATTCAATTTACGTGCTTTCTTAAATTTACTATACGCTCTGTCGCGACAAGCCATTAAACTTCGAATTTCATCTGTAATCCAGGGCGAAGGAGAACGAGAAACACGTTTTTCTCTCAAGGGGGCATGAATGTTCAGAAGATAAAATATTAACTCATTGAAATAAGATAGTTGGTCATCCACAGAAGGAAAAGAACTTATTAGATGCCAAGGCAATAACGCAGCATCACGCAAGAGTGCTTCATTGTTAATGTTGGCTAAATCTCTGTATAAAACAACTTTAGGCTTGAATTTGGGAGTCTTAATAGAATAGCAAACAAAGATAAGATCATGACGCGAAATGCCAGGTACTGAAAATTGACCGAAATGAAGAACTCTATCGATGTCGGAAGTTAAGATTAAGTCAAGAAGTGAATCTGAGGTGGTAGTATGAAACGTAGCTTCGAGCGGACAGATGGAAAAATTTAAGGATGTAGTAATCTCGCGGAATGTATGTATATATATATATATAGCTAGATAGATAGATAGATAGATAGATAGGTAGGTAGGTAAATAGATAGATAGATAGATAGATAGATAGATAGATAGATAGATAGATAGATAGATAGATAGATAGATAGATAGATAGATAGATAGATAGATAGATAGATAGATATTAAAACGAATGTGAATGAATAATAGGACATCCCTGAATGTATATGCTTAATGTAGTTATTTGCCACGTGGTAAAGTAATGAGTATTTATGTATAAAGATAAATATTTTGAGCACTGACCCCTACACTATAACTTTGCACGAGGATGTAGGTGTGGTTTAGTGAACGGACTATTTTAGCACTTCGCAGTTCGGCGATCAGGAGTAATAATATCTATTCGTTGAGAACCAAGTCTAGTGGGGTAAATAGCATCATATAACAAACAATTCGAGATATTTTACAATTAATCACGGAAATATAGTATTAAGGGCCTGATCTGATCGCGTTTTGGACTTTGACCCCGACCTTTGTGACGTCATAGGTCAAAGCTCAATGACCTAGGGGTACATAGGACCATGCCTCTCGATTTTGGTAGGGGTATCTTGGCCCACCCCCTAAATTTTGGCAGGGGTACATAGGACCACCCCTCTTAAATTTTGGAAATTGCCAAATCTAAAAATTTGGTGTGGTAGCACAGGACCATGGTATGTACCACGATCAGTATTGGGGATCTATGTCTTTCATGGGTAAAAATTGCCAAAAATTCAAATTTCGGGGTTTATAACCTAATTTATCCCCTTTGATGAGGTGTTATTACCTTATATAGTTATATGGACGCATACAGAGGTCCATTCCCTTTTATAAGATACGGCTATATTGGTGCACCCCTTGAAAAATTTGGGAGGGGTACCTTGGCCCACCCTTTAATTTTGGAAATTGCCCAATTTAAACATTAGGTATTATAGTGCTGGGCCCTAATATGTATTATGATAAATTTGGGTGGTCCAACTCGTTCCCTTTTAGGGGTAAAAAATTACCAAAATATCCCTTAATTAGTGCATGCGGAGTTTTGTTCCGCACTTTTACATTCTTCTTTTTGTTTTCCTTACTGTCGATCGTATGCTTTTGAACTTTTGTCTAGCTGTCTTTTAAAGTTTCATGATTAAACAACAATACATATTTGAATTGTTGCCCAAGCCACTAGTGAATATTTTGTTATTTTGGACTGATGCATTTTGCGGAGCAAAGTTCCGCGCACGACTAAATAAGTTACCCTTTTTTTCTCCTACAAATTTTACGCTTTCTTTCGGTTTATTGTTTTTCGCCGAGAACAATTAAGCGATTCGGTGACTACAAAACATATCACAAGCAAGCGCCACCACCACTATTTTTTAAAATTTATTTTACAAAAATATATTTTCAGGTGCAGTTCATTTGTAAGCAACTGAACTTATAAGCGGTTCATATGTGCATTGTGCGCTCTGAAAATAAATACATAGAGAAGAGAGTCAGTCTTTTCTTTCAAAATGGATAATCATGAACGTGATGTGGACAGAATTAGAAACATGTTGCTGGAAGTTTTGGCTGAAGACGACAATTTAGATGTTCCGGATATGGAAGATGGCGATGAAGAAGATATCATTGAAGAAAGCGACCATATCTCTGCCAGTGAAGAATCAGCAGATGAAGGTGAAGTGTTGCCACAAGAAGATCATGTGGAACCACTCTCAAATGCTACTGCACGGGGACCATATCTTCTAAGAAAGGACAATGTCACTAAATGGTACGCACATGCTCCACGGCAAAATATACGAAGAAGAAGTCATAATATTTTGACCCATTTACCAGGAGTCAAAGGACATGCTAAAGAAGCGAAAACGCCGAGTGAATGTTGGAGTTTGTTCTTTAGTACGCCTATGCTGGAGAGAATCGTTGAATTTACAAACCAGTGGATTGAAACACATAGGGACGCCTACAGCAGAGAAAGAGATGCTCAAAATACTAATATAACAGAAGTAAAGGCCTTGCTGGGCCTTCTATATCTTGCAGGAGGACTGAAGTCATTTCATGCTAATCTGGACGATCTCTATGCAAAGGATGGGACCGGAATTGAATTCTTCCCAGCAACAATGTCTCTTAGAAGACTGAGATTTCTCCTACAAGCTCTTCATTTTGATAACAAAGTTGACAGATACGAGAGAAGAAAGTTTGACAAGTTTGCGCCTCTTCGAGATATTTTTGAAGAATTCAACTTGCACTGCAAAAATTGTTATTCTGTTGGGGAATATACCACAATTGACGAAATGCTTGAGCCTTTTCGAGGACGATGCAGTTTCCGTGTTTATATGAAGTCAAAACCAGCTAAGTATGGAATCAAAATATTTGCTTTGTGCGATGCAAGAGTATTTTATGCTCTCAACATGGAGGTATATGTTAGTCAGCAACCCGATGGACCATTTCAGACGGACAATAGACCCCATCAGATAGTACTTAGGTTAGTAGACCCTATAACCGGAACAGGAAGAAATGTCACTACTGACAACTGGTGTAGTTCCATACTACTGGCTGAAGAACTACAAAAACGTGGACTGTCTCTAGTTGCCACTCTGCGGAAGAATAAAAGAGAAATCCCTGCAATATTTACTGAAGGCAAGCGACGTGAGGAATGCAGTAGTTTGTTTGGTTACGGTGAAAATATGACTCTCCTTTCGTATGTACCGAAGAAAAATTGAGTGTTACTCTTATCTCTACCATGCACTTTTCTGATGATATTGATGAATCTTCCGGAGAAGCCAAAAAGCCAGAAATGTTAACTTTTTACAATGTAACAAAAGGAGGTGTAGATACGCTAGACCAAATGAAAGCTACATATTCTGTATCTAGAAGAACTCATAGATGGCCACTAGCTGTCTTCTTTGCTTTGATGAATATCGCCGATATAAACAGCTTCATAATTTTTCAGTCCAACACACAGAGTAACATGAACAGGAACAAGAACAGCAAAGTCTTAGCTAAAGATCTTTGCTTGGACAACATGAAGGCAAGAGTAAGTCTGCAATATCTCCCCAGAGAATTAAAATCAAATATCCGAAAGTATGCAGGAATACCAGAAAATCCATCTACTGTATCTGATCCAGTTCCAATTTCAGGGCGTTGTGCATTCTGTACGAGGAAAGAAAACAGGAAGACCAAATATTGTTGTGTCAAGTGTCAAAAAATTTGTGTGCGATTTGCATAAAGAAACTGTCACATATTGCAAAGAATGTGTTCATCAAGATAGAGTGGAGGAACCTGATGACGAGGATATGTAAGTAGTATGGATATGTAAACCGAGAGGCAAAAGCATAATTTATATGAAAGTTTCAAAATACATAAAAAACTATATTTCTTATCAGGTCTAACTATACATGTTATTATTCTTGTTATTTGAGAAAAAAGAGCATAGTTCCTTCATTGTTTAGGTATTTATGTCTAACGTATTTTTATATTAGTTTAGGTTCATAGCATAAAATAAATTAAGGCGCCTATTAAAACAAATATTTTAATCTAAAATTGAAGGACTAGTTCGGGAGAGTAATGCTCCTGGAAGTAGAAACCAGAAACACAGTTCTGATTGGTAGGAGTTATCCACTTCTTGCCACGTTGCATGAAGATAGTAGAAATCAACCGCTTGCTGCTGTCGGTCTTCGAGGCGGAGCGGGCTAGCGCTATATGCTAGTAATAAAAGTCTATTTTGGCGCGAGTTCAAACCCGGCCCGAGGAAAGTTTTTTTTTTACATTTTTATAACATTAAATTAAAATAATATGAAAATAATACTTAAAAAAGTGATTTATTTATTTTTGTGCAGATAAGTAGTTGTAGTACTTATGCCCTTGTACTCCATGATATAGGGCTCGTTTTGTTCCTCTTGTACTTCATGATATAAATTTTGTGACCAACTTAAAACAACTGGCTAGGATAGCGCGTAAAACAGCTGGCTAGAGTAGAGCGCGGAAAAACGTACTTCCGGGAGTATTACTCTCCCGAGCGGGTCGTAAAATTAAATAAAAAATTAAAAAAAAACAAATATTACACGAGTTTTACTATGTAGTTATTATGCGGAACAAAAGTCCGCACGCGACTAATTAAGTAACTTTTTTCACGCGACTAGTTAAGGGATATAAACGTACGCAATACGTTGTACCACGTGTTTGGTTTTTGACCTAATTTATCTCCTTATATGGTTATATGGACGTATACAGGGGTCCGTTCCCTTTCAAAAGGTATGGGTATATTGATGCACCCCCTTTAAAAATTTGGGAGGGGTACATTGGCCCGCCCCTTAAATTTTGGAAATTGCTCAATTGAAACATTTGGTATTATAGTATAGAACCCTAATATGTATCATGATAAATTTGGGTGGTCCACCTCGTTCCCTTTTAGGGGTACAAAATTGCCAAATTTTAGTACAACCACGTGTTTGGTTTTCGACCTAATTTATCCCCTTGGATGAGATCCTATTACCTTATATGGTTATATAGGGGTCCATTCCCTATCATAAGACATGGGTACATTTGTGCACCCCCGGGAAGGGTACCTTGGCCAAGCCCCTTAAATTTTGGAAATTGTCAAATTTATACATTTGGTATAATAGTATAGGACCATAATATAGATCATTATAAATTTGGATGGTCCACCTCGTTCCCTTTTAGGCGTACAAAATTGCCAAAATATAAACGTAAGCAATACGTTGTACCACGTGTTTGGTTTTTGACCTAAGTTATCCCCTTTGATGAGGTTCTATTACCTTATATGATTACAGAGGTCCATTTCCTATCATATTGATGCATCCTTTTTAAAATTTGGCAGGGGTCCACCCCTTCAATTTTGGAAATTGTCCAATTTAAGCGTAGTACAGGACCTCAATATGTATCATGATAAATTTCGGTGGTCCTTTCATGCGTACAAAATAGTACAACCACGTGTTCGGTTATTGACTCAATTTATCCTCTTTGATAAGGTTATAACGTATGGACGGGTATCCCCTTTCAATTTGGTAGGACTCTTAGAGTGTCAAATGCTAGTACGGTCACGTGATCGATGATTTGTTTTGATGCGCGACGGGTCCCTGGTCAATGTTCTCTAGGAATTAGGTGTAAACTTTGCCCAGGGTTCTCGTCTTATATCACACAGTTTTTAGGGAGAATCTGATAACGTTGTATGTTTCATATTGATGGAATGAACAATAAAAACACATAGATAAGCATAAATTTTATTTTATTCATTTTTCTGGTTTCTTCTTTTTCTTTCTTGCTACACTAAGGTATTGACAATGTTTGTATATTGAGCTGGTTTTCTTCATTAGACCTGCTCCTCTTCTTGATTGTGATGATTTGTTTCCATGTTTCGCAGCATAGCACCGGTTTGTGAAGTTTCGTATTGTGAATTCTGTAAAAAGAACGAGGAAGAAGATCATTAGTATAGAAATAGATGATGATAAAACAAATACACTCTCAATGATAAATATGATAAAATTATCTGGAATATATATTGTAGTAGTCTACGATCATTAACCGTGGGTACTGTTGTGAATAAGTATTGAATTTCACGCAGAGATTTTCCTTGGGCTTTACAGCACAAATAAAAATAAGCATAATAGCCACATACGGATGAACCAAGACTTTGCATTTGGCTATTATTATATTTATAGTACATAGAATAAAGTTTTAAGAATGCAACATGTCGTGGTACATGAGGAGGAAGACCATAGCTGTCAAAATATTCTCCAACACCGCGATTATCAATATAAATTGCAATCCTCTAGCTTCCTAATTTTGTGGATGGATCTGTATTTACAATGATTGCCAGAAGAAGAGAAATTCGTGAGGGCAACTCATCGCTTGCAAATACCCCAGTAAAATGATTTCTGAATAATGGATTACCGTTTAAAGCACTAGCTAATTGTAATGTATTCAACATCGTGAATGGAAATGATACATAACGTATACTTTAATTCTTTAATTCTGGACCTTGTAATTTAAAAGTCCAGAATAATGTTGCGCTGGTGGTCGAGGAATGAGGAAAACTCCCCATACACAATACAGTTTGCAGGTGCTGCTAATTTCTCTTGGAAATGAACTTCCAATCGGATGGCTCCATGTCGTTGTAAATTACAATAGTGACAATCTCCAGCAGAATAATCGGGAGTTAGGTCAAAAACAAACAGTATATATCCATTCTTGTAGTCGGCTCTTGAAATTGTATTTCCGGAATTGGTAAAATGTATGCCAGAGCCTGAGAACAATGTGTGGTACGATGAAATGTAGAGATTTTCTTCAAACCTGGTTTGCAATTGTTTTGAAGGTACAGCTTTTCCATCCACGTACAATGTAAAGAAATTAATGTTTAGATGTTGAAATTCTAATGGATTGCTGGTAATAGTTCCACTGGATGCTTCATTCGATGTAAATCCTACAATAATACGATTTGGCAATGTTCCCATAAACAGGTTATCAATAGTTTGGATTGTATATCCTTCGGGATGGTAAATAATTTCACTTGAACCCTTGTCAGAGGATCCTTTGCCGGTGTAGATTGTGAAATTTTATTGTGTGCCAATTTGACACTAGGGCTAATGCTGACTTTTTTCACCTGCAACGATGCATCTAGAATATTGATTTTTGCATTGACATCACTTTCACTGGCCATGAGACAAAAGTTTCGTTTTGCAGGAATAAGTTTCACACGTAATTCCACTCCATGAATTAAAAATTTATCTTGATTAAAAATGTCACAATGAAGATGTCCAGTCATATCGAATTTCATACTTTGTTTTGTCAGTTCATAGCGTTGTTGAAATCCTTTGTTCTCCCTGGTGGTTGCGTTCATATGACCAGCCGTATCTTGAAACCACATTGCTGTTTGGAAATGTATATTTTTAGCTCCACTATAATTGAGCAGTTTTTCCAGGTACGAACGATATGGATGATTATGTGACGGAAATGAAATCAGTTTATTGTTCAAGTAGATTTGTACTTCACTAAACATGGCATTTAGAAAATCATTGACAGGTGCAATTGCTTTATCAGTTTCGGTCAAGGAGGAATCATCTGATTTCACAAATTGTGCTTGGATGTATACATGACACCAAAAGTGCATTACCACCTGCAATTCTCCTTTTCCTGCAATAGCAGGCAACCCAAAAAGCTCGGCGGCTGGTTGGTTGCAAATTCGAAAGGCGTTGGACTAAACCTCAATTTTGTAACAAATATATCAGTGTGGCAAACTGCAAATAAGAGAATAAAACAAATTCTTAAGAATGACAATGTTATTATTGTGATGGAGTTGGATGACATCAAAAGTTACAAAATGACTAACTTAAGCAGTTCAAACAAGATGAATCGTAAGAAACAGATATAAGAAGAAAGCATTTCTCTCTTTCCCCCCCACCCAAAAAAGGAAACACATAAAAAGAAAAAGTTATATAATATAAAGGTTTCATATAAAAGCCTAACAGCACAAAAACAAATAGCTAAACGAGACAAACGAAAAAGAGACAAACACAGAATAGGAGATACCAGTAGCGTAGCAGACTTGTGGCCCTCCCATGCAAGATAAAGAAATGGGACCCTAGTTCTAAACCCCATTGTTATATTATTATTATTAGTAGTATTATTATTATTATTATTATTATTATTATTATTACGGTCCCAAAGGCCAAAAGGGGTGGAAATCTCCAAGAGAGAGAAATAAAAAACTTTCTTATGGTAAATTCTAGTTCAAAGTTCGAAGCACTTGCTTTTGCACGTGATTTTTTGTTTCTTTTTTCGGGGATCAGAAAAGTTCTGGCGCTTAAGAAATTACACCATAGTATATTGCAAATTTGCAAGTGAATGTGTTTACATTGCAATTTGTGGTAATAAAGATATTATGATTAGAAAACAATATTGTAAAAAGTAAGTTTAATTTCTTCATCCATCGCTAGTCTTAGGAGCCCCTTATACCTCGCCGCCCCCCGAATATCGATATCGAAAATTTAGAATGATATATTCATGTCCATATATTCGCGATATCGAATGTTGATATATGATAATATAGATATCGACGATAGCGATGTATCGACATATCACATGCCCAGGTCCGAGAAGTGATGCTTGAAATATACTGGAATCAACATTCAAATTCTAAATAAATTTTCCATTTCCATATTCAATGTTGAGGGGGAAGGGTGTGAACCCGAATAGAAATTTTAAGAAAAACAAATGTTAAGATAAAAATAGGTTTTCCGTCTCCCCTTGAATACAAAAATTAACAGATAACTATTACTGTAATTTACCCTTTACTTCTGTTTCTGATTGTTATCACAAATCAGCGAAAGTACACATTCTTTACATAGTATACCAATACACTCTATAACTTTTCACAACCAAGCAAGCCGGAAGATGAATTTCCTGTGATATTAAAGTGGAATGTTTTACAAAATAGTCATAATTCATTGGCCATATTTCTATCAGTGCTTTGGTACGGACTAAGAGCTACAAGACTAACAGAACTAAAAATTAGTGATTTCATTCCTTTTTTCTCTCAGACTAAAAGACTTTTGCATTTTACTGAGATTTTCATTTTTTTAATGTAAGTCCCCTATCCTGAGCTAATTCTGCCTATCGCGGTTTTGAGGTAATCGGTAAACGAACGAGTAAGGTTTGTCGATTCTCAACTCTCGACAGTTTGTGAGAAGATATTTCACAGTTCATGTTGTTATTTCTTCGTTACAAAACCACTTTTAGTTGACTCTATTCATGGAGAATTATTGAACTTATAAACATTTACGACTATTGAAAGATGAATAATTATTTTTAAACATAAAAAGTCGTTACAGTTCAGTAGAATGCAGTAGTAGATGGAAGTGAATGAAAATATTGTTTATTTGTTGAGATGTGCAAACTGAATGTGAATAATAAGTGCTTCCATTTCTCTTGTCCAGAGGCGGATCTACGATGGACTTCTGGGGGCTCGGTGGTTGATAATACTCCTACTTAGAGCTACTTTTAAGATCTCCAAACTCTGGAATGGGTTTTATTTATATATAATATAAGAAAGATTCCCTTTCTGGGGGGCAATCGCCATGATCGCCACCTGGATCCGCCCCTGCTCTAGTGTAACAGACTTTGAAGACATGTAGTTCGTGTATGCTCGTGACGATGCTGATTTGGGAGGGCCACATCTGGAAAATTTTTTATTCAGATATCGAATAGAAACTTATCCGGATTTGCAATATCCGGTTGACGGATAACAAAACGGATGACGGATAACGGATAATATACGGCTGACGAATATTATCCGGATAACGGATGATATCCGGATGACGGATACAAATAATATCTGGATATCGGATAATATCCGGATAATGGATTTATCCAGATAATTTACAAAACTAAGATAACGGATAATATCTGGATAATAGAACATTCGCATAACTGATTACATCCGGATGACGAATAAAGAATAATATCCGCACAACGTATGTGGTTTTAAAAAGACATAATAGGAGAGGGACGAATCAGTCTTTTCTGTTCATGGAGTTATTAAAAGACGACCATCGGGCAGTGGTCTTTACCATTGACAGATATTGCTTCTTAAAATGTTCCTAGTAAATTCCAATTTTCTTGTTCTTGTTGGGGGGCGCGGTGCCTCAATGATAGACCGCTTACTCTGGTGCGTGGGGTCCTTATTATTTCGATGCGGGCCAAGTAAGTTGTGTGGTGGACAAGATCGTATCCGTGGGTTTTCTCAGGGTACTCTCGCTTCTACCCCTTTTTCATTTCACCAATCCCTCTATTATCACTGACTTACTTTATTCATTGGGAACGGTGGCTCAGTGGTAGAACGCACCCTCTTGTGCGTGGGGTCCTTTTTGTTTTTTCCTGGCCAAGTAAGTTTGTGGTGGACAAGATCGTATTAGTGGGTTTTCTCAGGGTACTCCCGCTTCTTCTCACTTTCCAATCCACCAATTCCTCTTCTATCATTGACTTGCTTTAATCATTGGACGCGGTGACTCAGTGGTAAAGCGGTTCCTCTCGTGCATGGGGTCTTTATTGTTTCGTTCCCCCACCCAAGTAAGTTTGCGGTGGAAAAGATCGTATCCGTAGGTTCTCTCATTGTACTCCAGCTTCTTGCCACTTCTCATTCCATCAATTCTTCTATTACCATTGACTTGCTGTAATCATTGGGCGCGGTGGTTCAGTGGCAGAGCGCTTCCTATGGTGCGTGGGGTCCTTATTGTTTCGATCCCCTGCCTGATAAATTTGTGGTGGACAAGATCGTATCCGTGGGTTTTTTCAGGGTACTCCCGCTTCTTCCCATATTTTATTCCACCAGTTCCTCCTTTATCATTGACTTGCTTTAATCATTCGGCGCGGCGGCTCAGTGGTAGAGCGCTTCCTCTTGTGCGTGGGGTCCTTGTTTCGATCCCAACCCAAGGAAATTTGTAGTGGACAAGATCTTATCCGTGGATTTTGTCACGGTACTCCCGCTTCTTCCTACTTTTCACTCCACCAATTTCCCTTTATCATTGACTTGATTCAATCATTGGGCACGGTGGTTCAGTGGTAGAACGCTTCCACTGGTGCGTGGGGTTCTTAGTGTTTCGATCCCCCACCTGATAAATTTGTAGTGGACAAGATCGTATCCCTGAGTTTTGTCAAGGTACTCCCGCTTCCTCCCACATTTCATTCCACCAATTCTCCTAATATTATTGACTTGCTTCTATCATTGGCCGCAGTGGCTCAGTGGTAGAGCGCTTTCTCTGGTGGGTCAAGTAAGTTTGTGGTGGACAGGATCGTATCCGTGGGTTTTCTCACGGTACTCGCTCTTCTTCCCATTTTTCATTGACTTGCTTCAATCATTGGGCACGGTGACTCAGTGGTAGAACGCTTCATCTGGAGCGTAGGGTCCTTACTGTTTCCATTCCCGTGCTAGGAAATTTGAGGTGGACAAGATAGTGTCCGTGGGTTTTGTCAGGGTACTCCCGCTTCTTCCCACTTTCATTCCACAAATTCCTCTCTCTACTATCATTGATTTACTTTAATCATTCATAGTATGATACCTTGCAACTCTTTGAATAATTAAGCAAAAATATTACAATATAAAATGTTTAACACACTTTGTACCAGTAGGGCACATGTAATTGAAATGCTTAGAAGTGAACAGTTATACTTCTTTTATTAAAATGATACTTTTAAAAAGTATTATCAGTATATATATTTCTATCTTTATCAATTTGAATTAAAGAATCAAACTGCGCGTATACATGTTATATGTTCAGTTAAATTTTCAGAAAAGGAAACTTTAACATTTACAGGTGCATCACGCACAATGTCCCACGCACAATCATCTAATGTTGCTGTAGGTGATAGAATAAATGCATAAAGAGTATAGCCGTGTGGATATTCTTTAGGAGTAATAGTATGTGCATCATGTTTATAATATAAACCAGTACCGGAAAACAGAGAATGGTAACTTAGAAGGTACAAATTGTTTTTAAAATCGGGGGTGAGGGGACTGGGAGGAAAAGATTTTGATCCAACTTGTAACTGCAGTTTGTTAACGTTAAAGTGTTGAAAATGAAATGGATTTAGTTCATATTTTCCGTTGAATGCCGAATTGGAAACAAATCCGATAACAACATATTTAGGTACGTTACCCAAGAAAATATTATCAAGATTGTAAGAATTAACGTTTGCAGGAATAGTATACGATCATGTTTGTACTCTTGTAAAGGGATATTGTGTTGTTTCATGATTCATATTATTATTGATTTCCATTGCCAAATGAGGTGCAACATCGATGCGACGTATATGCAGAGTAACATCTTCAAGTTTTACTTAATAAGAAGTATTTGCAGGAGACATTAAACAAAAAGCATCTTTACTACGATGTAATTTTATACGAAGACCTACTTTATTTACAATTGCTCTTGGTAATCCAGCAATATCTGTATACAAACGCCCATACATTTCAAACGATTTACTATTTTTAATATAATTAGCACGTTGTTGAAAACCTACATTAGCATTACCTATGGTATCAAATTGTTTAGCGGTATCTTTATACCACATACCTAATTTCAAATGTGTATCAGAAGCATCACGGGAATAATTTAATAATGTTTCAAGGTATGCACGATAAGGATAAAATCCTGATGAAGAAGTAATTAATTTATCATTTAATGAAATGTCAATTTGACTAAATAATGAATGTAGGAAATTATTTGTTGGTGCTACATCAGTGTCAGTTAATGGTGCGTCATCAGGTTTTGTAATTTTACAACGTACATAAAGATATAAAGATATGTAGTATGAATAAATTCTCCTGTTTCACCGGGAATAAAAAATTCAATAGGTCCATCAGAACTTAATGTTGAAATTGGACGGTATTCCGCATTAAAGGAAGATTCAATTGCAATTTGTGTCATTGGAGTAGTAAATAAATCAAAATCGTTGGTACAGCATTCAACACTGCTTGAATTAAGTAGTGCCATTATGAAAATATATCTGTAACACGACTTATTTTTCTTTTTACTTTTCTTTTTCTTTTGCTTTTGTTTGTACGCTTACGTTTTGTTGGAGGTCCAAAACGAACAATTGCCGGAGCTTTATGCTTGCGTGGCCGTCTCTTATTACTTCCAGTCAATAACTGACCAACTTTGTTAACAGCTTTTGTCTTTAATGTTTCACCAGCTTCTTTTACACGTGCACGAACAGATTCTTTAAATGGTTTATCTTCTAATACATCACCCGCTACTTTTATTCTCGTTTGTAATGCTTGTCGACCTAAAGTTTTTGCATCCTGTTTAAGAAATGGTAATGCAAAATGAAATAATCCTTGGAAGAAACTACCTATACCATGTCCCCGTTGATATACAGGTCCTGAAAAGTATGAGATACCATGTCCGTAATGTCGTCTAAATTTCATTTTTTAAATATAATTAATTAGTTTTTATGAGGAGAGCGCTTAAAATGAAGTGTAACACTTGGTGTCCCAGAACGAAATGGCAAATTTCGTCCTGCATGGTCTTTTAATAGTATTTCAATACTGTTAAATGAAAACTTTGCAAGTGGAAGATAATGAATATCTTGAAATGTTAATGTTTGCACTTTACCGTATTTTACATTTGATACTTTATTTAATTCATCAATGATATGATGTACGGAGTGATAATATCCACTTACAATTTTACTTTTTTGTGCTTCTTCATTTTTTATTTTATACCATATAACATTTTCCCCATCGTTAACATTATAACATGTTAAAGGAACATGTAATTCAGTTAATCCCACATACCAATCGGTTTCTGATAATTGAATATTATTTTTTAGTTGATTAATAAAATGTGGTGGACTATTTGTAGGATATACATCAGTACTTACGTTTGATACAAGTGTAATGTAAAAACTATCATCAATACTTTCAGAAATCATTTTCGTTTAAAGTGAAGTGTTAAGTTTGAAGTTCCAAATTCAAATGGCAATTTTAAACCGTGCTCATCTTTTAAGTTTACTTCAATCGTGTTAAAATAAGATTTTACAACTTTAACATATTGTGGTGTGTCAAATAGAAAACATTTTACATCTCCATGTTCAATATTATATGCACTAACTTTACGAAGTAGTGGTCCGATATTTTCTTGTTGTTTTACAATATCAACACAAACATTAAAAACGTTTGGTATATTATATTCTAAATTGCATAGAAATTTTGCACGTTATGGTTGCAACATCATTAACTGGTTTTAGAAAAACAGCATCTGTAAACTCGGTTGTATTTTCATTTATAAATCCAAGTAAATGTTGTAACCCACGTGTCATTGCAATAACACAAAAACCTTTTAATTTTAAAGAATGTTTATTTCTAACCTGATTTTTATTTTTATAATATTTTAACATGCGTAATTCTTCAGGAATCATATCTAAAATGGATGGAATAGAAGTATAGTATCCGGGTGTAATATCAACGTGTGCAATTTCAAGTTCATCATTAACGATGGTTTCAATTACAATCTTAGGACCATTACTTGGTGCAGTAGCAAGTAGTTTGTTTGGAAGATAAGTATGACGGAATTTCGTAAAATATATATTAGTTCCTGAAAATGCAATGCAACAAATGCATGCAAATATAAAATCAATAAATTCACATCAATCGCGTTTAGATGAAGAAATGAATAGTATTTTACAACGTCGTAATCTTAGCATTGATGAAAAATGGAAATTGTATCAGCAAGCATTACAACAATATTTAAATTATACTTCATCAGTTTCACAAAATCCAATTACATTACCTATTATTGAAAAAGATGTTCGTGAAACATCATCTGAAGAAGAAAAATAATTCTATTTTACCCTTTGTATAGGACATTTTACAATCACTACCAAAAACACAACGAAGGAAATCAGATCTATTATCAAAATAATGAAGTTCTGATGAAATTCATTGGGATCAATCGGGAACAGTACGTATTCAGGGAAAATAATACCAGGTTCTAATATTATTGATTTAATAAATTATGTTGTTCGTACACGAAAATATTCAAGAAATCCTATAGGTATTCACGAATTTAAAAGTTTATTAGATGATCTTAATGTTCCACGGGAATTTATTTCTACTCCTATAGTAAAATCACATAGCAATGTTAAGAAATCACAAAGTCCATCACTAGTAGCAAATATATTTAAAAATTGGAAAGAATATAAAATGTGAAAAAATGGTAAAATTTTCAAAATCATATTATGACTATACGAATTCTGCTTCTTTATCAAGTATTAAAACATTACAGGCAAAAACAAAATTATCGAAAAAGAAAATTAAAAATTGGTTAGCATCTCAAGATGCATATACATTAAATGCACCAGGACGTAAAGTGTTTGAACGTAAATAATATTATGTTAGTGCACCAAATGAAACATTACAAATGGATTTAGCAGATATGCAAAATATTGCCAAGTATAACAAAAATTATATGGATACAACATATAAATATATATTATGTTGTATAGATATTTTTTCACCGTATGCGTATTGTGTTCCCTTGAAAAAAACTGGTCCTGAAATGGCAAAAGGAATAAAAAAATTAAAAAATTTTAAACTACCCGTGTTTAATGTACAAACGGATTTACGTACAGAATTTTATAATCGATACGTAAAACGTTTATTTTAAGAATACGAAATTAATCATTATAGTGTACATTCAGAAATTAAGTGTTCATTAGCTGACGGTTTATAAGAACATTAAAAGAAAAGTTGTATCGTTATTTTACTGCTAAAATACATATCGTTATATAGATGTGTTAGATCAATTTGTAAAAAATTATAATCATTCGTATCATAGTAGTATTAAAATGGCACCGGCAAATGTAAATCATTCTAATGTGGATCAAGTTTGTAATACGTTGTACGGTGATAAAATGAATCAAAAGAAATTAACATGTAAATTTTATCCTGGTGATTATGTACGTTTTAGTAAATATGAACATAAATTAGAAAAGGGATATTTACCAAAATGGTCACAAGAAATTTTTATTATTGATAAATGTATTCCGACAAATCATATTACATATAAATTAAAAGAATGGAATGGTGAGGAAATTAAAGGGATATTTTACACAGAAGAATTACAAAAAGTAAATGTAAATTCAAACAAAACATTTTTAATTGAGAAAGTACTAAAACGAAAGAAAATTATGATGTATGTAAAGTGGTTGGGATATCCATCAAGTATGAATTCATGGATTAAAACAAATTTTGTTCAGTATTCAAAATGAGTTCGATGATAGAAAATGATTTGTATGTCACTCTTCCTTCAAATGCTAGTATTGAAATTTTTACTAATAATACAACTTCTTCATTTATAGTAAAGTTAGCACAACCTATTCATTTAAGTGAAGGAGAATGGTATGTTGCCTTAACACAACTTAATGTTCCTTTTAGTTTTTATAATGTTCGTGAAAATTCAAAAATTGTAATTGAAACCATCGTTAATGATGAACTTGAAATTGCACACGTTGATATTACACCCGGATACTATACTTCTATTCCATCCATTTTAGATATGATTCCTGAAGAATTACGCATGTTAAAATATTATAAAAATAAAAATCAGGTTAGAAATAAACATTCTTTAAAATTAAAAGGTTTTTGTGTTATTGCAATGACACGTGGGTTACAACATTTACTTGGATTTATAAATGAAAATACAACCGAGTTTACAGATGCTGTTTTTCTAAAACCAGTTAATGATGTTGCAACCATAACGTGCAAAATTTCTATGCAATTTAGAATATAATATACCAAACGTTTTTAATGTTTGTGTTGATATTGTAAAACAACAAGAAAATATCGGACCACTACTTCGTAAAGTTAGTGCATATAATATTGAACATGGAGATGTAAAATGTTTTCTATTTGACACACCACAATATGTTAAAGTTGTAAAATCTTATTTTAACACGATTGAAGTAAACTTAAAAGATGAGCACGGTTTAAAATTGCCATTTGAATTTGGAACTTCAAACTTAACACTTCACTTTAAACGAAAATGATTTCTGAAAGTATTGATGATAGTTTTTACATTACACTTGTATCAAACGCAAGTACTGATGTATATCCTACAAATAGTCCAACACATTTTATTAATCAACTAAAAAATAATATTCAATTATCAGAAACCGATTGGTATGTGGGATTAACTGAATTACATGTTCCTTTAACATGTTATAATGTTAACGATGGGGAAAATGTTATGTGGTATAAAATAAAAAATGAAGAAGCACAAAAAAGTAAAATTGTAAGTGGATATTATCACTCCGTACATCATATCATTGATGAATTAAATAAAGTATCAAATGTAAAATACGGTAAAGTGCAAACATTAACATTTCAAGATATTCATTATCTTCCACTTGCAAAGTTTTCATTTAACAGTATTGAAATACTATTAAAAGACCATGCAGGACGAAATTTGCCATTTCGTTCTGGGACACCAAGTGTTACACTTCATTTTAAGCGCTCTCCTAATAAAAACTAATTAATTATATTTAAAAAATGAAATTTGGACGACATTACGGACATGGTATCTCATACTTTTCAGGACCTGTATATCAACGGGGACATGGTATAGGTAGTTTCTTCCAAGGATTATTTCATTTTGCATTACCATTTCTTAAACAGGATGCAAAAACTTTAGGTCGACAAGCATTACAAACGGGAATACAAGTAGCGGGTGATGTATTAGAAGATAAACCATTTAAAGAATCTGTTCGTGCACGTGTAAAAGAAGCTGGTGAAACATTAAAGACAAAAGCTGTTAACAAAGTTGGTCAGTTATTGACTGGAAGTAATAAGAGACGGCCACGCAAGCATAAAGTTCCGGCAATTGTTCGTTTTGGACCTCCAACAAAACGTAAGCGTACAAACAAAAGCAAAAGAAAAAGAAAAGTAAAAAGAAAAATAAGTCGTGTTACAGATATATTTTCATAATGGCACTACTTAATTCAAGCAGTGTTGAATGCTGTACCAACGATTTTGATTTATTTACTACTCCAATGACACAAACTGCAATTGAATCTTCCTTTAATGCGGAATATCGTCCAATTTGAACATTAAGGTACCATTCTCTGTTTTCCGGTACTGGTTTATATTATAAACATGATGCACATACTATTACTCCTGAAGAATATCCACACGGCTATACTCTTTATGCATTTATTCTATCACCTACAGCAACATTAGATGATTGTGCGTGGGACATTGTGCGTGATGCACCTGTAAATGTTAAAGTTTCCTTTTCTGAAAATTTAACTGAACATATAACATGTATACGCGCAGTTTGATTCTTTAATTCAAATTGATAAAGATAGAAATATATATACTGATAATACTTTTTAAAAGTATCATTTTAATAAAAGAAGTATAACTGTTCACTTCTAAGCATTTCAATTACATGTGCCCTACTGGTACAAAGTGTGTTAAACATTTTATATTGTAATATTTTTGCTTAATTATTCAAAGAATTGCAAGGTATCATACTAAGAACTTTGTCAAAGGTATTTTCCATGCGTTAGCACCATTCATCGTTATTGGAAAAGTTATTTAAAAATCTGTCATTAATAATTTAAGCATATTATTTCGTTTTATGAGAATATTCCATCTACTCCACTAGGTCTTCCAACACATACGCGTATAAAGTGATGTAAAGTAAAGTGAAGTGATTTTTTAAAAAAACAAAAGTTATGTACACAGATGATATAATAAAAGTGTTACTTCGTGATAAACTTACTGGTGCAAATGTGCGTGGCATTTATCCTATTGATAGAATACCAAAAACTGTGCAACCACCGGCTGGACTTATTATAAATTTAAGCAATTTATCTTCAGGTGGCACACATTGGGTGTGTGTATTCATTGATGAAAATCAAAGAGGGTACTATTTCGATAGCCTAGCATTACCATTTCCAAAAGAAATAAAAAGTTTTTTAAATAAAAATTCTAAAATTTATTTTACAAATAGTTTCTCATATCAAGATGATAATTCAATCTTATGTGGACATTTTGTGTTATGCTTTCTGCATCATATTGTACGCAAGAAAAGCTTTCAAGAATGTTTAAATTTATTCAGAAAAAATAATCTTAAACAAAATGATAAAATTGTATTCAATCATGTAACCAATATAATGAAAAAGAAAAACAAGTAGAATAGTTTAATAATTTTTTTTACAATTTAAAATCTTGTATTTTTATTTACAAGAACATATCATATCCTTTTTTTACAACTTTGCAAATGCGTTAGTTAATGTTATATACGTTGAAACTTTCACAATAACATAATTGTTGTGCATTACGAAATGCACATCCTGATTTTTTGTCAAGCTTAAAATTTTTTTCATGAAAAGTACAATAATCATTAAATACATTTGCATGCAATGTGTTTAATGCTGGACACTGTTTACTTTCCAAATCAATAACATTAGCTAGTGCAAAAATATTTTCAATCCAAAGTGTTTTTCTGCACCTTTACAATAAAAGGTTGCATCTTGTTTACAAAGTTGATATATAAGGTTACGTATGTGTGATACAGCATAGCCGCATTTATCATTCCAAGTTAATCCATGTAAGTTTAATGTTAACCATTCAATTTGTTTTTGAGAACCTAACGGAAGTACATTGTATTCTAATGGTGATTTTATTAACCAATGCAAATTTACTGTATCATCACATGCAGTTAAACAAATTCACGAATAATAAATTCATGATTGGAAATCTTAAAATCTTGTATGTCAATAATGTATTCATTAACACATGGTGAAATTTTGTTTACGTTCTAAGAAAAACGGTATAATTTGTCCAACAAATTCAGTGTTCTTTAAACAATCACGCGCTTTGCGTATAAAGTTTATACTTGAAATTTCACTATGATGTTCTTCAAAGACTTCAAATAAATCAATAAGAGTTATGTCGTTGGATAAATGTTCTACAGCCAAAGTTCCAATATCATGAAGAAATAAACATTGATGTTCAAGATGCAGCAAACATTTTTCACAACAAATATTATTAAAACGTAAGTATGCACTTATAGTTTTAAAAACAAACTTCACTAATATGTTCTTCACTACATGATACACAAAAATTATTTTCGGAATACTTATGTACAGTATGTTTTCTTAACACACTTCACTATACTCGTTCGATCTGTCTTTTTCAAGAAGTTCTTTTCGCACATTCACATCCACTGATAGTTCACCAAATGTAATATTAAAACAATCTCTTGTTAATGGTGTAACAACTGTATGTGTTCCTGCATAAATCTCAAACAATTCCTCCTGTACACGAGGATTCACCATCACAGACCAAACACGAATATCTAAAATGTGTTCATTACAATAAAAACATTCATGAGACCATTCACATGTATCATGCCAATAATATGCATAACATATCAAATAATCATTTGGATTCCATTTCAGTATACATTCTCTAACACAGTTCACATCCACATAGTTTATACCGCATTCACAGTTCCAACTAAATTCCGATAAAGCAGGTGAACATGGCGGCGTACCCACATTTGATACCACTTCGTCATCTGATCCCGCCTCAAAATCTGAGTTATCCTCCGAAAATTCGTACACTTCATTATCTAATCCCTGTTCACTATCACATGTATAAACTTTTATATTATCATTTTCATATCTTTCTAATTAATTTTCATTAATTGTAGAATCCGGAGAATCTGGATATTCATTCTCAGCGTCTAACTTATGCTTCACATCAATGTCTTCTACAAACTGACGGTTCTCCATCGCTAACCAAACTATACATGTATATTTTAAAAGCAATATTGAAATAAAAATTTCAAATGACGTCACACGACGGGTATTATCCGTTCCCGCCCCGCGCATTCCCGCGCCGCGTCCGCGTTTCCGGCATCCGCCACCGGTTTAAAACTCTTTTCATAAACATTTCGTCTATTGTGCAATATTCTCATCAACTTCCCACGACATCAACATCTGCTATTCTTTTCTTTTTCTTTATAATAATCTGCTATTGTTCAACAACTAAATTATTATTCTTTAAAGCATACAGATGCGATGTTTCTCTTTTTATTATTCTGTTTCTTTTATTTAAAATTCTTTTCATGCAATTACAATGTATTATGTACTTCTATTATTCTTAATAACAATCTACCATTGTTCAACAAGTTTCCAATGTTTTTTGTTTTCTTTTACTAATCATTTATCTTTACAACTTTGACGTCTTTTATTATTCTCTTTTCTGTAACTCCTATAGATACAATAGTATTATCTGTCAGGAAAGTAAATGTACACCTATTTTTCGAGTCTGGCATTCCTGCGCTCCATCCGTGGAAAGTATGAGAATTAAATCAATCAAATGTTTACTGAGGGGCAAAAAAAAAGTTTAATCTGAATAAGACATTACAGAGGGGCACAAACTGTGAACACGAATAGTGCATAGTGTAAATAAAGGACGACACCGAAAGTGAAAGCCAGAAACAGCTGTTAAACTTAGAAAAAAAAGTAAAAATTGTTGAAGTGGGAACATAAAACACAAATACAACAAATACACCGACAACTAAATGCACCATGCCATGATCTTGGTGTAGTGGTTAAGGTGCTTGCTTACAAATGCAAAGGTCGCTAGTTCGAATCTTCGGCGAGGACATTTTTAAAAATTTTTGTTAATAATACATGCAGCTCATGAGAGATGGTAAAAGAGGTCGTATTTAGTTTTTCGTAGCAATTATTATTGGTAATGTTTAGTACTGATAATACTATTTGTCTTTGCGTATTGCTTTTATTCTTTTCTTCATTTCAAAAGAGAAGAATATCCGAATAAATGCCACCAAAATTCCTCATATTTTGAATGTAAACGCCATTTGCAATTAGTAAAGAATAAAAATTGAACGTTCGGATGTAGCTGCAAAAAGTAAAAAGAAAAACTTGGAAGTGGACCATACTCATGGTTATTAAAAATACAATTTCTACATGCCTTACACCTCCCGATCACGTTTCTACGTTAGCAAGTAAGAGGTTTGTGTTTAGGTTAGGCTGGTCAATACGTTTTGGAAAGGGGCCCGGTTTAGCTCTGACGCACCACAGGTGCGAGAAGGGAGCAAAACACTTTTCTCTCTCCCTCTGTGTGTCTATTTATCTATCTATCTGTATATATATAACGCTATTTGTGAATGCCATAACCACCCTAATTTTCAGCGGATTGAGACGAAACTTGGCACAAACATTAATTGTTGAAATATCTTGATGAGTTCGTTAACCAGAATAATCAAATGAAAATGTTCAAAATGGCGGCTCTTCAAACTCTTAAAAACTCCCAAGGGAACCAAATTTCGCCCATAAATAGGTATTCAGAAAGTTTGAATAACTTCTCCTTCTTTACTGAAATATTTGTGTGCAGGGACTTGTTGAAATATTGGACCCGATTAATCGCATAAAGAAGGTTTACGTCCTTTCGCTACGGTCAGGCTTTTTTTTTTTTTGCAGGAGGGGTGATTTTCGTATCGGAACAAGGCGATTGTTAGTGATGATATTAAATTACACATTGAAAGTGAAGTAACTTGAGAAACGTGTTATTTGAAAGAATAATATAATAAATGTGCTTTCCCCTAACACAGAGAACTGTAAATCATGTATTTCGAGTTCGGAAGCGTGAATGGCAAGGAGTGTTATTTGATTTGGTTTTTAGTAACACATTGCATTGCAAATAAAGGTAGGCAACATATGTGGTTAAATAATAATAATAATAATAATAATAATATTAATAATAATAATAATAATAATAATAATAATAATAATAATAATAATAATAATAATAATAGGTGTTGTTTGTGGCAAGGCAATATCTTCCTCAATTCTTCTTCAAACGTAATGATTGTAACGCCATATCTCTCTTACAAACAAAATATTAGCAATTTATATCGAGAGAACGGGAAACTGTTGACTCTTGGGAGCAACGTTGGACAGTATGCACTCATAGTACTCAGAAAAATAAGCGATTTCAATGCAAAACTAACGAAGAGTCATTGTCATGGGTAGTCATGGAGCCACGGCAGAGCCCTCTTTAGGCAAACTGTCGATAACTTATATAGAGAGAACAGGAGGTGATAGTGAGATGGGACCAACGTTGGACACCGTGGACCTATAAGGCGCATCGAAAAAATTAGGGGGGAGGGCGCCAGCCAGCCTTACTTATTTCCACATAATAATATAAAATTATATTGTCGAAATACACACACGAGTTAGCTAGTAATATTTCATATTATTATTATTATTATTATCGACAGCGTCTTTTCATTACGTGTGCATGTTTGACATGAAGCCAAAGAGAAGATCCATCATTCGTAGAAAGAATAAGAATAGTCAGTTACTTTAACTGTGAACGACAGCGAAAAATACGAAAAGAGTGACTACTGTAGCGAAAAGAAATAATACTTTCTCTCAAATGGATAAAAAATCAAGCCGCGATAGATTCGAACTGGCTTGGACGGCGCGAACAGCCAGTTCATTGTCCACTTTTTTTTAACTGACTCACCGAACGTGTTTTAGTAACTTACTTATTGCTAATTTTACTTGCTTCACTCGTTTAACTTGCTTTTTCTAATAACTTATAACGACAGGGACACGAACACAGAAACATCGAGAACAGTTAAAAATCATAAATGCTCTCCCGCCGGGAATCGAACCTGGGACACCACACACTAAAGGCGCACATGCTAACCACTAGACCAGCGGGGAGGACACTGCTCATTCTCTGTGTCGTTAGGGATTACGACCACTGCATTGCAAGCTATCACTTCTGTGGGTTGTATACTATGATCACATTTCTTCTTTGGAGGAAGAGTTAAACCTACATTCTATGCAATACATGAGGTATTTAGACCTACATGCTTTTCATATAATGTAATAAAAGGGGCATGCTGAGAATAAGAAAAAGAACATTCCTTGGACAAAACGGAAACTATTGGCATCAGAAATATTTATCTACGAGGCATGCACAGTAGTATATTTCAGAATAGTTACTGTTTAGTTCAGTAAACGAAGAAAGGGGTATAAAGAAGCAAATATGTCGCGTCAGCGAGATCGACCAGAGTTGATAGAGGCGGAAGCAGATGTGTAGTAATACAGCAACTTGCTTAAATTGATAAATGGTTCTTTATTCTGTAATAGATCGTATCACAACTTTACGGGAGAGCAGAGGAAGACTTACTAACGCTGTCATATAGTAAGCTTTAGTAACACGATCATACAGACACAAATGGATGTAACTGTGAGTAATACAACTTGGATTTAACGAAAGCCGTTTAGATATTCAGTGGTTTGCAGGGTTGTATAAGACACAAAAAGATAAGACACAATACGATTCTTCATACCTCAGCTCCAGTAACTACGAGAGCAAGTCAAGAAAGACTTGTACTGATTTTTTTCCCGGCAGTTCTGTTAACGCTGGAGCTTCATAGTTTGGCATACAAGTAGGGTGGGTCTTGCTGTGCATATATATAAAATGTTGTTAAGGAATCATTGCATGTTTGGTAACCACGACTTTTTATTGCAGGTGATGTTCTGCGCCGCCTCTAGAAGTCGCCTGTAGAAGAAATGGAGTCATTACGAGATGAACAATTTGCAGCTATACGGTTCTGCTATCGCCTGGGGAAATGTGCAACAGAAACTCTAGGAATGTTGAGAGCAGCCTACAAAGATGACGCTCTGCCACGAAGTACCGTGTTCTGGTGGTTCAAAGAGTTTAAAGAGGGCCGAATGACAATCACGAAAGCTGGTGGACCAGGTGTATCAGCGTCAGCTGTTACTGAGGTGAACATTAACACGGCAGCAGTCATTGTTAGAGAAGATCGCCGCATCAGTATCGACGATCTGGCAGCCGCACTACGCATATCTCATGGCAGTGCCTTCAAAATTTTGCATGACAACCTCCACATGAGCCGTGTGTGTGCGCGATGGATTCCGCGACTCCTGACACCAGAGCAGAAGGCCGCTCGAGTGGAGACTTGCAGGGAGCTGTTGCAAAGGTTTGAGGATGGTGGAGACGCCTACCGCACCGTGCGACTTTTTTCTATTCCCTGCCCTAAAATCCAGACTGCGTGGACGCCGCTTCTCCGATAATTCCGAGGTTCTGAAGGCATCGGAGGCGGTTTTGAAGGACCTCTCAAAGAATGGCCTGCGACACGTGTTTGAGGACTGGAAGACTCGAATGAAAAAGTGCATTCAAATGGGCGGGGACTACTTTGAAAAGGATCATGTGCCTGTTGCTGAGTAATAATAAATTGCCTAGCAAAAAAAATCAGTCCAAGTCTTTCTTGACTAGCCCTCGTAGATACATGCAATTTCTGGTTAGATACTGAAACTGTTTTCGGTTTTTAATACATGACGTATTGCAGGATACAAAATGCTTTGCATTACTTGTTTGCTTGTAGACAGCTACTAGCTTAGTGTTCTGAAAGGTTGTGTATAAACTAGAGATAGCCAATTCCGGAATTATTACTTTTCGGACTCCCGAAAGTAAAACCGGACAAATTCTGGAATACGGAAAATTCCGATTTTGGAATAATTCCGGAATTCGAAAAAATCCGGAATTTAGAAATTTCTGATTTCGTTAACATTCCGGAATTCGGAAAAATCCGATTTTTTTCCCGAAATCTGGAGTTTTTCTCAATTCCGGAATTTTCTGAATTCCGGATTGTTTCCGAGTGCCGAAATTCTTCTGAATTCCGGAGTTTAACTGAATTCCATAATTTTCCGAAATCCGGAAAGTGAAAGTTCCACTTCCGAAAAATGAATTTATTTTGGTTAATATGAATCGTGGCGGAAATAAGTCTTTGACCAGGTAATGGCGACTGCTTTGAAAGAAATGGAGAGTATGAGAATTCAATCTGTCATATTTGTAGTTTCGTGTGGAGAAATAACAAACACGTGAACCAGCGGTTTAAGAACAACTCAAGTTATTAATGTAAACTTTGCCGACATTATAAAAGAAATACGAAAGACATTTTGAATCGAAGAAATATAACATACAAGTTTGCAAGCGGAGACAAAGAAACCTAACGTAACCAGACTAAAGACGAATTGTTTACCGCGTAGCGATCGCGGTTCAGTGGTCAAGGTGCTTGTGCGAATGCACGTTGCAATTTTTTTTCTTTCTTTTTTTTTTTTTTTTTTTTTGCTTTAGGTTTTTTGATGGCGATTGATCGGCGATGACATACGTTTTATTATATTCAGATATTTGAATACTCGGATGTTTCAATACTTGAACTATCAAATCTTCAGGAATAATAATAAACCAATAATAATTATTATTATCTCGTAGAAGATTAAAAGCTAGGAGCTAATTATTGCTCAGGTCATACCATTACAAGCAGAAACGTGACATTTAGAAAGAATATTTTGGTTTGGTTTAATGTTGCTCACGAGAAGAGGAGTTTCTCATCTCGTTTCTAAAACAAATAAAATAACATGAGAATTAACATTTTACATTCGAGACGGGTCAAGGATAACATTAAATTATGTCTCTCTTTGGAGATGAGAATCGAGACGAGACGAGAAGTATCGTAAACATTTCCCGTCTTGTCTCGATTCTCGAAATAGTGTATCTCCATTCTTTAAGTAACAATTGTTCTGTAGACTGAATCTCATAGGCTATTTCGTTACATTATATTTCAGAGCTCGTTGAATTATGCTCTGTGTAGGTATTTTGTAGCAAAGCTTTTATATTTACCTCTGCATATCCTAAAAATTAGTTTATTATACGAGACCTGTCCAAAAAGTATCCGACCTTAATTTTTTCCACGCAAAGTAGTGATTCTCAGGCGGTGGAAGGAGGAACCTTAATGCGCATGCTTGAATTTTTTTTACCGCGTTCGCGTGTGCCAGTCGTGAGCTGGTGGTCGCGAAGTGAGGTGCTGTTGGTAGTGTTCGTCGGATTTAGTGTTTCCCGCAAGATGACTGAACGAATTGAGCAAAGATACTGCATCAAATTCTGTCAAAGGCTGGGTGATTCTCAAAGCCAAACAATTCGTAAGATTCAGCAGGTGTTTGGAGAAGATGCGATGGGTGTAACACAAATTAAACAATGGTTCAACCGATTCAAAGATGGCCGCACATCAGTCGAGAGTGAGCAGCGTAGCGGCAGGCCCCAAACTGCTCGGAATGCAGCTGTTGTTGAGCGGTTGCGAAATTTCGTGATAGCAGATCGCCGTTTGACAGTGCGGGAGATTGCAGATGTTGGAGTGAGTAAAGATTCTGCACATGCAATTTTGCGTGACGATTTGAACATGAAACGAGTGGCTGCTAAATTTGTACCCAAGTTGTTGTCTCAGGAACAAAAAGACACCCGTTTTGACGTTGCACAGGACCTTCTGGACACCACCAACACTGATCCTGGGTATCTGAATTCCGTGATAACTGGAGATGAGTCATGGGTGTACGGGTACGACCCAGAAACAAAACCCGATTCTCCAAGGCCGAAGAAAGCGCGGCAGGTGCGAAGCAAAATCAAGGTGTTGCTGACTGTTTTCTTCGATGCCCGTGGAATTGTGCATCACGAGTACGCACCGGAAGGACAAACAGTGACAAAGGAGTACTATTAAGATGTTCTCAGGCGACTCCGTGATGCAGTCCGGCGCAAAAGACCAGACATGTGGACAGCGAAGAACTGGCATGTCCATCATGACAACGCCCCAGCACATTCATCCCAATTGATCCATACGTTCTTAGCCAAACATGGAATTACAACCGTTTGCCAACCTCCCTACTCTCCAGATCTGGCTACTTGTGACTTCTGGTTGTTTCCAAAATTGAAGACGGCTCTGAAGGGATCCCGTTTTGAGAGTAGAGAAGACATAATGCGGAACACGACGACGGAGCTGAACAACATTCCAAAAGAAGTCTTCCAGCGGTGTTTCCAGCAGTGGAAGGATCGGTGGGCTAAGTGTGTGGAAGCACAAGGGGCCTACTTTGAAGGGGATTAGGGTCCCAAATCTGTCAGGTATTCGCAACTATTTTTCTGGCCAAAGGTCGGATACTTTTTAGACAGCCCTCGTATGCCTTATTGTTGCGTGATATTCAGTTATATTTATTACAGTTATTTTCCTTAAAACATACAGTAGAATACTTTCTACATGAAACTTCAATTGAACGTTGTAGTTTAAAATGTTGGTAGTTGCAGAGGTGTGTCTTGAAGGTACGGAACCCTTTCCCCGAAATCTCTACTTTTAAGTAAGTTTTGCCAAATTTCAACGGCAAGTTTAAAATTTTTATTATTATTATTATTATTATTATTATTATTATTATTATTATTATTATTATTATTATTATAATTATTATATCAACACAGTGTATAATATTTAAAAGATATACGGTTTGTATCTGAATAGTAAAAGCTAATTGACTGTCGATCTCGGTCGTCGAGAAGTCTTTAGGAGGGAAGGACATCGGTCGCGTTCTGGATTTGAGTTCCGAAGGGGCAGGTATTCGGGCTCGAACCAAAAATTGTTAAAAGTTATAGGCTTCAGCCAAACATGTTCAAAACAGCTGGGACCGGGTTTAGGCTTCTCAACGGCTCGAGCGGCTCGGCTTACAGCTCATTCACTATCGAACCGAACCGAGAAGTGAGCCGAGCCAACAGCTCACCCAACCGAGCCGATTTGAGCCATCGGCTTAGTTGACCTGAATCGAAACGTGCCGATGGACTAGTTTCAACTTAGCTGGCTTGAACCGGTTCACATGAGCCGAGTAGGGGACTCATCCCAACCGAGAAAGCTCGAGCCATCCGCTCAATTGAGCTGAGTCGTTGGCTCGTTCAAACTGAGCCGGCTCGGGTCATCGGCTCATCCCAACCGAGCCGACTCGAGATGTTCGCTCAGTTGATACGAGTCGAGCCGGTTGATATCACTACCCGAGTTGGTCTTCTGCTTGGGCTCAAGAATTCGACCGTGCAGGTCTCAGCCTTGATTTTAAGAACTACAGTATATACTTATATTGGTGGTTACGACATTTGAGGCAGTCTCGTAATAATAAAAAACTCTTGTCTTCTCGTTATCTAGACGAGACGAGATACACTAAAATTGCCCCACGAGATGCACTAAAATTACGAGACGAGACGCACCCCTGTCGTGAGCAACACTAAAAATATTCCACATTACTGCTTACATTTCTCATGGCTTTCGCTTTCCAGTCTAATCAGACCATTATTTCAAAACGAGTTAAAACGAGCTGAACGAGCGAGCGAGCCATTATCAAACTCGACTCAACTCGAAACTCGACCTTGAAAACAGCTTGACCTTGATCGCTAGGCGGTAAACAATTCGTCTTTTGTCTGGTTACGTTAGGTTTCTTTGTCTCCGCTTGCAAACTTGTATGTTATATTTCGTCGATTCAAAATGTCTTTCGTATTTCTTTTATGATGTCGGCAAAGTTTACATTAATAACTTGAGTTTTTCTTAAACCGTTGGTTCACAAGTTTGTTATTTCTCCACACGAAACTACAAATATGACAGATTGAATTCTCATACTTTCTATTTCTCTCAAAGCAGTCGCCATTATCTGGTCAAAGATTTATTTCCGCCACGATTCATATTAACCAAAATAAATTCATTTTTTGGAAGCGGAACTTTCACTTTCCGGATTTCGGAAAATTATGGAATTTGGTTAAACTCCCTAATTCAGAAAAATTCCGGAACTCGAGAAGAATCCAGAATTTAGAAAATTCCGGAATTGAGAAAACTCCGGATTTCGAAAAAATCCGGATTTTTCCGAATTCCGGAATGTTAACGAAATCAGAAATTTTTAAATTCCGGATTTTTTCGAATTTCGGAATGATTCCAAAATCGGAATTTTCCGAATTCCGGAATTTGTCCGGTTTTACTTTCTCGAGTCCGGAAAGTAATAATACCGGAATTGGCTATCTCTAGTTTATACACAACCTTTCAGAACACTAAGCTAGTAGCTGTCTACAAACAAACAAGTAATGCAAAGCATTTTGTATCCTGCAATACGTCATGTATTAAAATCCGACAGCAGTTTCAGTATCTAACCAGAAATTGCCTGTATCTAGTTACTGAAAGCTGAGGTATGAAGAATTGTATTGTGTCTTATCTTTTTGTGTCTTATACAACCCTGCAAACCACTGAATATCTAAACGGCTTTCGTTAAATCCAAGTTGTATTACTCACAGTTACATCCATTTGTGTCTGTATGATCGTGTTACTAAAGCTTACTATATGACAGCGTTAGTAAGTCTTCCTCTGCTATCCCGTAAAGTTGTGATACGATCTATTACAGAATAAAGAACCATTTATCAATTTAAGCAAGTTGCTGTATTACTACAGATCTGCTTCTGCCTCTGTCAACTCTGGTCGATCTCGCTGATGCGACATATTTGCTTTTTTATACCCCTTTCTTCGTTTACTGAACTAAACAGTAACTATTCTGAAATATAGTACTGCGCATGCCTCGTAGATAAATATTTCTGATGCCAATAGTTTCCGTTTTGTCCAAGGAATGTTCTTTCTCTTATTCTCAGCATGCCCCTTTTATTACATTATATGAAAAGCATGTAGGTCTAAATACCTCATGTATTGCATAGAATGTAGGTTTAACTCTTCCATCAAAGAAGAAACATGTGATCATAGTATACAACCCACAGAAGTGATAGCTGGCAATGCAGTGGCCGTAATCCCTAACGACACAGAGAATGAGCAGTGTCCTCCCCGCTGGTATAGTGGTTAGTACGTGCGCCTTTAGTGTATGGTGTCCCGGGTTCGATTCCCGGCGGGAGAGCATTTATGATTTTTAACTGTTCTCGATGTTTCTGTGTTCGTGTCCCTGTCGTTATAAGTTATTAGAAAAAGCAAGTTAAACGAGTGAAGCAAGTAAAATTAGCAATAAGTAAGTTACTAAAACACGTTCGGTGAGTCAGTTAAAAAAAAGTGGACAATGAACTGGCTGTTCGCGCCGTCCATGCGAGTTCAAATCTATCTCGACTTGATTTTTTATCCATTTGAGAGAAAGTATTATTTCTTTTCGCTACAGTAGTCACTCTTTTCGTATTTTTCGCCGTCGTTCACAGTTAAAGTAACTGACTATTCTTATTCTTTCTACGAATGATGGATCTTCTCTTTGGCTTCATGTCAAACATGCACACGTAATGAAAAGACGCTGTCGATAATAATAATAACAATAATATGAAATATTACTAGCTAACTCGTGTGTGTATTTCGACAATATAATTTTATATTATTATGTGGAAATAAGTAAGGCTGGCTGGCGCCCTCCCCCCTAATTTTTTCGATGCGCCTTATAGGTCCACGGTGTCCAACGTTGGTCCCATCTCACTATCACCTCCTGTTCTCTCTATATAAGTTATCGACAGTTTGCCTAAAGAGGGCTCTGCCGTGGCTCCATGACTACCCATGACAATGACTCTTCGTTAGTTTTGCATTGAAATCGCTTATTTTTCTGAGTACTATGAGTGCATACTGTCCAACGTTGCTCCCAAGAGTCAACAGTTTCCCGTTCTCTCGATATAAATTGCTAATATTTTGTTTGTAAGAGAGATATGGCGTTACAATCATTACGTTTGAAGAAGAATTGAGGAAGATATTGCCTTGCCACAAACAACACCTATTATTATTATTATTATTATTATTATTATTATTATTATTATTATTATTATTATTATTATTATTATTGTTTTACTTTCGACTAATGTTACCTAGCTTTATTTGCAAAGTAATGTGTTACTAAAAACCAAATCAAATAACACTCCTCGCCATTCACGCTCCATAACTCGAAATACATGATTTACAGTTCTCTGTGTTAGAGGAAAGCACATTTATTATATTATTTTTCAAATAACACGTTTCATAAGTTACTTCACTTTCAATGTGTAATTTAATATCATCACTAACAATCGCCTTGTTCCGATACGAAAATCACCCCTCCTGCAAAAAAAAAAAAAAGCCTGACCGTAGCGAAAGGACGTAAACCTTCTTTATGCGATTAATCGGGTCCAATATTTCAACAAGTCCCTGCACACAAATATTTCAGTAAAGAAGGAGAAGTTATTCAAACTTTCTGAATACCTATTTATGGGCGAAATTTGGTTCCCTTGGGAGTTTTTAAGAGTTTGAAGAGCCGCCATTTTGAACATTTTCATTTGATTATTCTGGTTAACGAACTCATCAAGATATTTCAACAATTAATGTTTGTGCCAAGTTTCGTCTCAATCCGCTGAAAATTAGGGTGGTTATGGCATTCACAAATAGCGTTATATATATACAGATAGATAGATAAATAGACACACAGAGGGAGAGAGAAAAGTGTTTTGCTCCCTTCTCGCACCTGTGGTGCGTCAGAGCTAAACCGGGCCCCTTTCCAAAACGTATTGACCAGCCTAACCTAAACACAAACCTCTTACTTGCTAACGTAGAAACGTGATCGGGAGGTGTAAGGCATGTAGAAATTGTATTTTTAATAACCATGAGTATGGTCCACTTCCAAGTTTTTCTTTTTACTTTTTGCAGCTACATCCGAACGTTCAATTTTTATTCTTTACTAATTGCAAATGGCGTTTACATTCAAAATATGAGGAATTTTGGTGGCATTTATTCGGATATTCTTCTCTTTTGAAATGAAGAAAAGAATAAAAGCAATACGCAAAGACAAATAGTATTATCAGTACTAAACATTACCAATAATAATTGCTACGAAAAACTAAATACGACCTCTTTTACCATCTCTCATGAGCTGCATGTATTATTAACAAAAATTTTTAAAAATGTCCTCGCCGAAGATTCGAACTAGCGACCTTTGCATTTATAAGCCAGCACCTTAACCACTACACCAAGATCATGGCATGGTGCATTTAGTTGTCGGTGTATTTGTTGTATTTGTGTTTTATGTTCCCATTTCAACAATTTTTACTTTTTTTTTCTAAGTTTAACAGCTGTTTCTGGCTTTCTCTTTCGGTGTCGTCCTTTATTTACACTATGCACTATTCGTATTCACAGCTTGTGCCCCTCTGCAATTTTTTATTCAGATTAAACTTTTTTTTGCCCCTCAGTAAACATTTGATTGATTTAATTCTCATACTCTCAACGGATGGAGCGCAGGAATGCCAGACTCGAAAAATAGGTGTACATTTACTTTCTTGACAGATAATACCTCACCCCTTAGCTGTCATCATATGTCATTTAAACAATAGTGTATTTCTATAAAACTAAACTCTCTACCTATTGTCTGGAAACGACCCCCTACGTGCGTAGCTTGGATATTTTTTCCTATATGACTACTATGCTAATTTAGTTTTATTTTCTTTTATGATTGTTTTCTACACGCACCAGAATATTTACTGGGGGCCAATGTCCAAATGGTCTATTTATATTAGAAAATATGCACATTTCTTTTCAAAAAATGGAGGAAAAATAGATCCGAGGGACGTAAGGATCTAGGTTCAACTTTGTGGCCTTAGTCTCTGGAAGGCAGTCTCACCTCTTGTGACTAGAAGTGTACAAGGTTAACAGGACGCCTTTTGGAAAAGTTTACCTGGTAGCTGTATCATTGTCACTCAGAGATCGAGTTTTTGAGAAATACCACGCCAAAAAAAAAAAAAAAAAAAAAAAAAAAAACTCGCTGCAAATCACGCTGATATTTTGAAGACGTATAACATCCTTTTTAGATCTATTTACTTTTGGGACATGCAGTAATTTGTGTACCAATAATACAAGTAGTGCCTTGCTTGCCAAGTGTTAAAAAAAGAAAGTGAAAAACGACTGAAGTCCCACCATTATTTAGAGTTTATTTGTATTTTCACGGAGAGTATCCCGGCAATAACATCCCTAAACATAAGTGTTTGGTAGTGTGCGTTGATGAAAGAAACTCGGTTCTGCATTGCCGAATCGTTGCCTGATACTTCTGCAGCCTTTGTTTCATTCTTCTTTATGAGCAAGTGATTATGAAATATAAATTATTATTTTCTCAGCTACCCTGTGACCATGGTTCGGCATATATCAGCAGAGTATTAAAAGAACTTTGTAGCATCTTTGACATTCAGCTACATTTTGCAGATATTATAGTGTGAGTATAATTGAACTAGGGATCCGCCATGTTGAAGAACTGAAATTAGCTTTAGACAAAAACAACCAGTCTAACTGCGTGAATTTTCTTCCTCAGATAGATTTTGTATAACTAATTTGTAATTTGAGAATGTAAATTTCACCTTTTGAAGCGCTACACGGATTCTCTCCTCGCTACTACATTCCGCCACGTTGGATACGCAATTTTAATTCACAGAAAACTAGGATCGACTTGAACATCTCAATTACATCCGAGAATGCGTCCACAATAAACTTATAATCGTTCTTTGACTTCTCCTAACATAAGTCATACAATAAAAAGAAAAAACAACATACTTTCAAGAGAAGATCTCGTGTGAATATATGACATGAAAGCAGAAAGGGAACTGTAACACCTCTTCAGGTCGTTATTTCGGTTCCGGGCATCATGCAAGGTAGAAAACATGATGACAGTTATTACGATAAATTTTGGTCAGGCCATGGTCAAGTTAAGAACAACTCCATTGCAGTGGAACCTTTCAAAAATTACAAACCTCGAAAAGAAGATCCACAGAGAGATAAAGAAGCTACAAGACTCATCCCAGTCGTATTAGAGAAGGGCACAAAGACCTCCGTATTACCTACTGTTGACTTCAACCGTTTTCTAGTCGAAGTGCATGACGCCTTAGAGGACACAACCCCTAATGCTATGTTCATTTGGAGCGTCACCTACATATCTAATCTTCCAACGTAGAATGACATTGAACCTATTCCTCCATCGACAATTTGAAAAACCGAGGTTTTCCGTCCATCACGAAGTCAACAAGAAAGTAGCCTTGTAACTCGGAAGTTGCATCGCTGCCGGGAGATTGTTTAGTTAATAGTATGAACATCAAATTGGAACCCCGTAGAGGAATTGACTTGGGCTTACATAGAGTCACTGGACCCGAACTCACCTAAGATTGTAAGAAAAATGGTCATCTAAAGGTTGGGGATGTGTTCTTCACTGACACTTCAATCTACCAGCGACATTGGTAAAGCTACAATGATTATGAAGTTATTATAATCATAGGTATTCTGCCCTTATTGGCAGGTCACTTGCCGCAGCTGAGAAGCATCCATGCTTCACGGTTTTCCGACAACCTTTTCGTCTTCACGTATGATCTTTGTGTTTTTATATCGACCATAATTGTAGCCTCATTCGCCCTCTCCCTCTCTTTCCTGTCCCCATAACCTTTAGCACGTCCCTCAAGATACAATTTCATCTCAGGCAATGTCCCAATCAGTTTCTCTTCCCTTTTCCAATAATATCTAAAAGTGTTTTTTTTTCTCCCCCACCATCTCTAACATCCTCTCATTCGTTTTCTGCTCGACCCAACTAATTCTTTTCACTCTTCTCCACACTCAAATTTCGAAGGCTTCCAGTCGTTTTTCATCACTTTTACGTAATATCCATATTTCCGCTCCATACAGTGCAACACTCACACGAAACATTTTATAAATCTTTCTCTCAACCCTTTATTCAAGGTCCCACAAAAGATACTTTTTTCCTCCAAAAGGCTTATTTCGCCATTCCTATCCTTGCTTTTATTTCACGTTTGCACTTCATGTCATTACTAAGAATACCACTCAGATAATGATTTATCTGCACCTCCTAACACCCCAGCACCCTCCTAAAATTGTAGGGCTCCCTCCCGGAAATAAATTCCTTACACCCCCAACTAGGGAGTGAAATATTAAAAAGATTCATTCTTGTTGTGCCTAAAGGCCCTCCAGGACGTTGTAGAAAATATTTTAAATGATCTTATCTGTAGGCAGAACGCGAATTCACGTTCTATCTAATCTTTGGAGACAGGGAATTCTATGGGAGGAGGTAATTTTTAGGGAAATGCAGCACCGAAAAGCTTGACTCCCAGCGTGTTTGTATGCAGATCGAAACTCACGTATAAAATGGCTGTAGTAACGAGGGTGGGAATAGTGATGGGCAAATTCAAGGGAAGATTCCCAAAAATGGTAATTTTCCGGGAATTTATTTACAATCACAAAGAAAAACTTCACCCTACTACTGATATTATAAACATATTAAATTTTTAAATGTTATAAACAAATTAGGTTGGGTAACTGACAGAAGACACATGTCACACGTCACCATTTTATCAACATTTGTGCATACATATTTATGTTCACAATATTTCCAAGACATTGACTTATCTTTATAATTTTGCGCGTAACATTGCAGACACGACCTATCTTCCTAACTATTTCTCGAAATTTCATGCGTTAATTTACATGTAAGAGAAGTCCGAGCACTTCTTTAGAAATTCAAGTCAGAGATAGAAAACAGACCGACGTCTCTTACTAACGTTGATTCGGGGTGTATTAATAGCACTTCGTCTCCAGTCGTGAGGAGTGCAGGGTAGGGCCAGAGGCCCCCCTCTGGCTCACGAAAATGTATTAAATTTCTTAAGATTTTCTTTATACAAATAAAAAAATTACCAAAGGTAATATAGCACCAGGGATTTAAGCCCTCCTAGAAAATTTTCTTCAGGCGCCCATGTCTCTATTTCTACATAATTTGTAAATTAGTACTTTGCTTACATTTTAGTGAAAATGGAGATGAAACTCAAAAGATCATATTATTAGATTAATAAAGTACAGTCAACGAATTTTAATTTTTTTAACCTCCAAATTATTTGAAACCTAGAAGTAACTCATAATAAATGAAAATAAACCGCCTTATGCAGAATCGTTCTGACTGGTGATAGGTGCCATACTAGAGAGTTCGACTAACGTATGTTTCCTGCAGTAGTCAGGCCTTTACTATGTCGCTAATCATACGTCAAAACAACTCTGCATAAGGCTCAAAGTAATTAGTCATATTGTTCTTATAATTTGGAAGATAAAGTAAAGAAATAGAAATAAATTCCTTCCCAGAAATTTATATGCCAGGGAAGTAGTAGAAAATGGATCGATCTGGAACAGTATTGGCCAGTATTGGCCAACATAGAACAACTCAGGAGTCCCTGGGAAATTGAGCACCTTACACCGTGAACCCACGGTCTTTTACGACCTCCATTTTAGGGGTGAATTTGTTCCCTTTTATGAGCACTTTTAGGGGGTGTACTCGTTCTCTTTTATGATCATATTTTAAGGGTGTACTCGTTCCCTTTTATGAGCATATTTTCCAACCCCTACGAACACATAACATAACAAGGGTATACTCGTTCTCTTTTATGAGCATATTTTCCAACCTCTACGAACACATAGCAAAGCAAGGGTATACTTGTTCTCTTTTATGAGCATATTTTTCAACCCCTATTTTAACATAGCAGAACTAGTAAAAGAGTATGACTTATTTTTCAACCTTAATTGAAGATAGCAGAGAATAAATAATATTCCACCCCTGTTGGAACATAGCAAAGCAAGGGTGAACTCGTTCTCTTTTATGAGCATATTTTTCAACCCCTATTTTAACATAGCAGAACTAGTAAAAGAGATTACGAAACATAGTGAAGATTAAAGGGTGTATTCGTTCCCTTTTTCAACCCTTAATTGAACATAGCGCATCAGACAGAGACTACGAAACAAAGCAGGGGTGAACTCGTTCCAACCCTTATTTTAATTACGAACACACAGCAGATACATAAGACTCGTTCCACCCCTATTTGAACCTCATTCTCTTTTATGAGCATATTTTAGGGGTGTACTCGTTCTAACTCTCTATAGCAAGTAAATATAGTCATTTTAGGAGTGAACTTGTTCTAACCTCTATTTAAACATAACAAAGATTATTTTCTTTTACGGGGGTAGCAACCCCCAACCCTCCTCCTTTCTCATCCAGGGCTTGGGACCGGCAATGGCGGAGTTTAAAAAAATAACATCATCATACTCTCATATATGAATAAAGCATAATATCATTAGAATCAATAGTGGTAAGTGAGAATTTGTTTAAGAAATCGTGCAGTGAATAACCAGATGCACGACATGCTAGATATAGAAAACAGTAATGTCCACAAAATTGAGATAAATCACCTTGAATACGTCTATTATTCCATGTATAATACAGACAGTTCCGTTTTAAAAACCTTATATGATGTTGTATATAGGGAGGTATACCATAGCTATCGAAATACTCTCCCACACACATATTAGATATATAAACAGCAACCCAATGTTCACCAGGCTTATCACTAGAATCAGTATTTATAATTATGGCGGCTGGAAATGTATGAATAAACAAAGGTAACTCATCAGCAGCATATACACCAATAAAATGATCTTTAGGCAAATTTTGTTGTAATGCTTCATAAAGTTCAATTGTATTTAACATTTTTTTAAATTAAAATATATTTTTCTCTGGAAATCAATTTCTAATTCTGAAGAGAATTCACCATAAATAATTGCTGTTACAGGAGATGGCAGTGCTTCTTTAAAATGAACCTCTAAACGTACACTTCCTTGCCATTGTGGACTAGTATGAAATACAGCACTTGCGCTTGAATCAGGAGTTAAATCAAACACCAGTAGAGTATAACCATTAGGATATTCAGCACGTGAAATATCATTACCTTGATTAGAATAATAAATACCTGAACCTGTAAATAACGTAGAATATGCTTGTACATATAGATTATTATCAAAATCCGGTTGTAATGGTTTGAATGGGACCGGCGTTCCATCAACATACAGTGTAAAAAACGTCATACTAAAATGTTGAAAATTGGATTGGATTTGTTTGATAAGTACCATTAAAAGCAGTATTAGTAACAAAACCAATAATAATACGTTTAGGCACTATGCCTGAAAACAGATCTGGAAGTGTACTATCCATAATTCCTTGTGGCAGAGTTTCTGTCTTCACCTGCACTTTTGTTATAGGATATTTTATTCTAAATTTAGGATTTTGTAATACTTTATTTTGTGCTATTTTAACTGCTGGTGATACATCAACCTTTTTCACAAGCAATGTTGCATCTGTAATTACAACTTTTCCATCAGCATCTGCGTCACCCATTAGACAAAATGTAGGTTTAGCTGGAATTAGTTTAATACGCAATTGTACACCATTCAGTAAAAAATTCTCCTGATTGAAAATATCAGCATGATTATAACCCAATAATTCAAATAACTGACTTAAAGCAGTGAGAAGAAAACGTTGTTTAAATCCTACATTACTATCGGCCACACTGTCCATATGCCCTGCAGTATCTTTAAACCACATTGATGTTTGAAGATGCGTTGTTTTAGCTTCAGCATTATAATTTAGTAGTTTTTCAATATACGATCGATATGGATATGTATGTGAAGAGTAGGAAATAAGTTGATTATTTAAATATAATTGCACTTCACTGAACATTGCATTGAGAAAATCATTTACAGGGCCGATTTTCTTATCGGCAGAAGTTAAATTAGAACCATCTGATTTAGTAATTTTACCTTTAATATAAAGCATTGTGTGCGGTAAGTCAATATAGTCATCCCCATGATCGGGGACTACAAATTCTATTGGTGCATTATCAGATATTGAAGCCACAGGTTTATATGGAACTATTTTATTACCTATAATACTGGTTTGAGTGGGTAAACCAGCAAATAAATCTAATTCTGATTTCATACACTCACACTGCATTTTTGTCTTTTTCTTACTATTAATATTCACACATGGTAAAATTTACAATACCGTATTACGTCTACGAAAATGTAATTTTACACATACACTGCCATATTGGAAAGGAAGTGGATTACCTGTACTATCTCTTAAATCAATAATAATTTGATCAAATTGTTTACGTTGCACTGGCACATAATGAGGATTATCAAAAATATGTACATTATTAATACCATGCTCTGTAATATTTGTATTTATAATACGTAACAATGGAGCTATGGTGTCACCTACCATTTGTGGTTCTACAATATCACTGTAAATATACATAAGTGTAGGTCGCGCTTTTTGTAAATCAGGTGGATAACGAGCATGATGAACAACTGCTATATCTTCCTGTTGAATATGATCAAAACCTAGTATTCTGGCTAGTTCAGGAGATAGGCGTACTTCTATATGCTTCTCTTGATCCTTTATTACTCTATTAACCTCAATTCGTTTTACAGATGCTTTGACTTTTAATTGTTAATTTAATATATCACTTTTATGATTAATTTGAGATAGAATATCAACATGATAATAGTGGCCTGGTAAGATTTGAGTTATGTTCCAGTTTTTGTATTCATGATACGATAATAAATATTATTTGTATATTTGGAAACATTCTGAAATGAACTTGTATAATGTACTTCAACAACAGCTGTTTCCCACACTCCCTTCTCCAGTACAATAGGATGATAAAATTTAGTTGTATAACAAGCAAGAGTATTTTGAGGAAAATATTTCATAGAACTATTGCTAGGAAGTGTGAGATAAAAACTATCACTTTGCTCCATAATCAATCAATCAAAAATATCTTTGGATCTTTTTATCCGCTTCACACCACCACCACCACCACCACTAAAATGAACTTTCTTTCTTTTTCTTCCAGATCCTTCCAACACCTGATTTAATTTATTTTGAGCTTTATTTTTTAAATTTGTTTTAGCTTCTTGCCACCGATTTTGCAGACTCTTCAATAGGTCTATTATTATCTAGTACATCTCCTGCTACATTAATTCCTGTACGTATCAACTCTTTACCAACAGTTTTTGCACCTTGTTTTAATAAAGGAAATACAGTACGAAATAAACCTCCTAGTAAACTACCAATGCCATAACCTTCTTGATATGCTGTACCTTTATACACGTTATAATCACCTCCTGCTTGATGCGTGTAATAATTAAAGTACGGATCATTTATCTTTCTTTCTATATACTTAAAAATATCAATAGATTACAATAGAATATTAGTATTATTGCTTATAAGTACACCATTTGCGTTTACAGGGTGGAGGACCATCCTCTTCGTCCTCTTTGTCTTCTGTTAGTTTTCTAATATAATCTATTCGTTGAGGATTACCAATGTACTCTAAGGGTATATTGGCTTTTGCTAATATGTAGCAAAAGGTTTCCAGCCGGCAACTGAAATATTTTTCTTACGACATCTAACAAAATCGGATATCAAATTCACTTTATTTGCACCTGGAATTAATTTATTATTAATATTCACATTTCCATTATCGTCCCATTGAATATTTGGATTTTGTTTCAATTTACGTAATAAAGGTCTTGCTTTACGTTTACAAACAGGGAGAGTAGATATTATTTCATCATCATCCTCCTCCTCATCCTCTTCTTCTTCCTCCGTAGTAGTAGTAGTAGTTGCTGTTGGTGTAACTGCTGCCGGTTTTTTAATTATATTTAAAAATTTTTGTAAGACTTCTCTATATCTTATCCATTTTTCTTCTGCATTTAAACTTTTAATATTTAAAATTTCTTTCATCATCAAGATTAGATATCGTTTGATAATGATGTGATTTTTCTGATGAGATTAAAATAAGTTTTTGTGCGTTTTGCATAATTATTTAATTAAACTAGATAGTATACCTCCTAAAATAGGTGCAAGCAATGCAGTAAGAAAACCACCTTTTTGTATAATTATTCGTTTTTTCTTTTGTTTTAATGACGGACCTTTTCTCACCAAATATCTCACTTCCTTTTTATATTTTTTAGCGTATTTATCTCTGTTTTATTTAATGGAACATTTCCCTGTAATACGTTATAGGAACATTTACAAATAGAGCGAATTAAATCAGGATCTGCATTTTGTAAAATTGCCTTACGTGCTTTCGGTTTTGACTTTGCTAAAAGTTTTAACAAATGTGCATTTTCCTTACTAATCATTTTTACGGCTATTAAAGCACAAATAGTTGTTAGAATATAAACCATATTGCAATTATTTTTTACAGGCACATAAACATAATTAAAAGAATCTGTTGGAAAGATATTTGTTCGAACTCGCTGCTCATCAGGAGTATTTTGTTTTAAATCAAAAAGTAAATAACCATGTGCAATTCGAGTTGCATCTTGATATGCTTCTTGAATAAATTTTGTATTACCTGGATACAATTGTCGTGCCAGATAATTAATTTGAGCTTGGTCTCTAGGATTTTTAAAACAAACAATATAATGACAATTTAACGAAATATCCCGCATTCCTTTTTGTTGATGAAAAATATTCTGTGTTATAAATATTACACTTATATTTCTATGATGGCTACCCTTAGTAAAATTATCTACAATCCGATGGTCACACTCACGCATTAAATCATCAATAATGACAAGATGTGGACCCTCGTGTGCTTGAAATTCATTATTTTGAGGTAAACCTTCTTTAAACGTGCAGTCTGAAAGAGTATCATACAACGGCTGCCATTCACCATAACACCATACAATATTTTTAAATAACTTACTATAATGGTCAAGAAATGTTTTAACAAAATATGATTTTCCACAGCCTGTAGGACTTGCTACCATACATGTAAAAGGAATTTTCCATTCCATCTCTATTACAGATATATTACATTTATTTTAAATAGCGTTTTTAAATACTTTGCTTTCTTTTCTCCTTTACATAAAAAACAGCGTTTGTTGAAGAACAAATTTGATTTAATATACTTTTTACTTGTGATACTGATAGACCTCGTGATGATGATGATGATGTTGACAATTTAACTAAGCAACGAAAATTTACACTGTTGCTAGAATTTAAAATATAAAATTCACCTTTTGAAATACTTGTGACGACATGCTTCATCTATAAATTCTTAACTTTTCTTTTTTACAATATAGTATGCTTTAAATCAATCCAAGAATTTTCACTTTTTGGCAGACCCAACCATTTCACATAGGCCTTATTTTTCTTTCGCAAACCTTTTTCAATTAAATATGTTTTTGGAAATTTCGTTAATTGTAATTCGTGTCCGTAAAATCTTCCCTCAATAGGTTTATTATTTGAGTCTACTAAGTGATATGTTGGAGGATTAGTGAAGAAAACTTTAGCAATTCGAAAAATTTCTGTACTCCAATTGCGTGTAAAACCTCTATCAAAACCAGGACGCTTAAGTTTACTAATTCTTACATATTCACCTATCTTAAATTTACTTTTTCTTTTTATCACAGAAAACTTTTTGCAATAGATGTTTGTCAATAGATGTTTTTCATTTTCTTTTTTAATAGCGTCGATAGGTTTCATTTTAATAGTGGAAAGAATAGTATTATTATATTTATATAGTAATTCCGGCAGAATGCCAATCCATTTATAATTTCTTTGCAGTGTAAATTGTCTCCACATTAAATTACGTAATGATCTATTAGATCTTTCAATAATACTTGCTTTCACATCACTGTACGTGGAATAATGTTTAATGTTATTTTGGTTCATCGCCTTCTGAAACTCTGAATTATAAAATTCTCGACCCCTGTCAGTTTGTAAAAATTTGGGGCTTTTGATTGCTTTTCTGAGTACTGTTATAAATACTTGTGTAATTTCTTTCCCAGTTTTATTTTTCACAGGAATAGCCCAAGCATATTTAGAGAATGTATCTATCACAGTTAATAAATATTTGAAATTTCGATTAATGTTTGCTAGACCTTTCAATTTTCCACTATTCATTTCAACTAAATCAGCTTGCCATAAATCATGAATTCCTTTCGTTATAACGGGTATTCGAGGATAGTTTCGTCTTGCATCTTTATGTAATTCTGCAACTATTTGTTCTCGAACTGATTGTGACATTTTTGTTTATCAATACTAATATATACAAAAACAAAATTATCATATTTACAATATACAAATCTCACATGTTAAATCTTTATTATGATACCCCAAGGAACAGTATATATATTACAATTTAAAATTTTTCTCTTGTCATCATACGGATCTAACGCTAATTTTGTTACCTGATTTGTTGTTATATTGTGATATTTGCTTTTAATTTCAAATTGTGTTTTATGAATCGTTTCGTTTTGAAATAGACATGATTTATAACCGTCAAACGTAATTTGTTCTTTAACTACATTTTTCTTGATCCCTTTACATTTTTTCAATTCTTTATTTTCATCAGTTTTTATTGCACAATTTTTTGCTCGTAAACCAGCATATTCAATGATAGGAACTCCACTTAACTCATCTTTCATTTTACCCAAAACGTGTTTATTTTTTGTGTTATATAAAGCATGATTTTCCGCATAATTAGAAGTATCAAAATATTCGTTCATGTCTTTTATATCTTTATAAATATCGTCGGTTTTAATGTAGTAAATGAAAGAGTCAGTATCCATGTAAGTAATAATAATCTTATCTCCATATCGAGGTTTCATTATATTGTAATGGAATTCATACATTGCTAATTTTGATAGTTCTAAAACTGTAGCTCCTACATAGATCGGTTTATTTAGAGTTACAGATTTTTTTAACATATGGAATAATGCAAGATTATCTCCTAATTTTACCCAATTTTGAAACTGATCTTGCGCTACTAATTTTTTACACTTTTTTCAGTGTTAATTAGTTTTATATCAATGCGTTTTCGAACATTCTCCATTGTTTTTCCGTATACAGAATTATTTAATAACTTATAAAAATCTTTTTCAAATTCAATTGTAGCATTTGCACGACGTTGAGTATTTTCTTGTATATAAGATGCAAGCCATTTAGATTGACGAAACCATAATATTTTATGTACTTTTACCAATATTAAACCTTGTTTTAGATAAAATTGTAATACTCTATAATGCAAGATATAATTCGATTTAGATTTATGTGTTAATAGTAATTTTGAGTATTTACCATTTGGTGGAACTTCATTAGTGGGAGCACACGGGAAATCAGAATGGTATTCGTGTAAATAATTTGGATACTCCACTGTTCCCAAACTATTTTATTGTAAGATAACTTTTCTATTGTTACTCATATATTTACTATCGCAAACAGAGCATTTAGTAAATAGATTAAACTCCTGTAACTGAGAACTATTTAATGGTATTAATGGTTTTTGTTGATCTAATATGTTTATGATTTTATTTGTTAACAGACTCCACTGGGAATTTGGGAAGTCCACTTCTAGAAAAAAAAACATTCACTATCCGTGGGCCAATTGATAATTTTATTCTTGTCTTGCCAATTGTCAATTTTATCCTCCTACCGAAAACCACCATATGGTAAATAGTCAATCATTGATAGTCCGTACAGATTATTCATGTCAATATACAGTAAATAAGATTTTTCTTTTTCCGCATCAAAATCATGTACGTAAGGATTATTAGCTTTGGCATACCTTAATACAGCTTGTGTAATGCCTCCGCGAATCGATTTTTCTACAAACATATACATATTGATATCTGATAAAAGTTCAAGTTCAATTTTTGTTTTATATAACATGGCTTGCCATGCCCAACCAGGTGCAGTAAAACAATTAATTGGGTCAATACAAAAAGCATTTAAACACGTCTTTCGAAAATTTTCCAATACATCTGCTGTGAGAAGTACATCGCATTTTAAATATAGATCATGGTAGTCCCCTAAATTTTGACATTTAAACACACGCCAAATCAGTTTTGCATATTGATAGTCAGTCTCGGAAATTTGTGTTCCATTCAATTTGCTATTAAATGCCTCTCTTTCAGGAAATTTAGTTTCTTTAAATGTATCTAAATTTGTTATGTAATCATAATAATAAATTCCCTTACGGAGAATTAAAGGAAGCTTATCATCGGAAAAATATTGCTTTGTATATACGAATTGCTCAGGTTTTAATTTTGACACCAAATTTTCGAGACTGTACGGAAGAAATTTAAATAAGTCTACAAAACGTAACTCGATAGGTCTACCATTAAAATTAAAATGTTTAGAGAATGTGATATATTTCTCAGTGCTTTCAGCAATTACAGATATATTGCGAGGTGTGCAACCTAGTTCTTTCACAAATAAATGTGCATCATAGGCAGATAAATTATGGAAGAATACAGGGATAAAATTACTTTGACGTTTAATTTGCAAATTGCAATTATTGCACACTGTGGCAATATATTGACCAGTTAAATGGTTATGATGTTTAACTTTTCTATTGTTACTCATATATTTACTATCGCAAACAGAGCATTTAGTGGATAGATTAAACTCCTGTAACTGAGAACTATTTAATGGTATTAATGGTTTTTGTTGATCTAATATGTTTATGATTTTTCTTAATTCATTCTCCATAGCAGACATAAACTTCATCAATACATTTTCTCCCCGATAAATAACTAGATCTGATTTCATATATTTGTTACTCCAACACACAATATAACCAAAACTGCATGGTATATGTTGCTGAATTTGTATTGTATGAGATCCACTTTGTTTATTTATAGGTTTTAATAAACTTTCGAAATCTGCAACTATTATCACATCATTCTGTAATAACAATTTCAGATTTCGAAATTTTAAAACATCTCCTTGTTTCGGCATGTTAATTTTGGTTGGAGTGTGTTCTTTACATAATTTCTCATGTTTATCTAATTTTGATTTGTTATAAAAAGATACTAAACATCGTCTACAAATAAATGTTTGATGAGTACCTAACTGATGTCTAACTAAACCATTTAAATTTGTAATTAAACAATAATGAGAGTTTAAATATAATAAATCTATATGTTTAAATACACCTGTATTTTCGCTTATACGTAACGGAAAAATTGTTTCATTATCATAATTAATGCCATATATATTAATAGAAATTTGTACCTTAGTAAATACGGAATTATACATATGTTCAAATTTGCTTATGTGTGCTACTTCAACGGGGAATTTTATATTCGTTTTTTCAAATAACGGTAATAAAGTATTAATATATTGTATGTAATTATTCACACGATGTGGATTATCTTTTGCGGGATACAATGCAGCTATAATGCAATACATAAAACATCTATTATCGTTATTTTCAATATTTAAAACACATTTTGTGGATAAAATCCATTGAGGCAATTTTACACAAGTTTTCTCTTTATGACTTTTCAATAAGGCATTGAGATTTTTTATAAGACAATAATGAATATTGCAATTTTCTTCACAATACAGTAAATCTATACGTTTATCTACAGATGTGTTTTCGCTTATACGTAACGGAAAAATTGTTTCATTATCATAATTAATGCCATATATATTAATAAAAATTTGTTCCTTAGTAAATACAGAATTATACATATGTTCAAATTTGTTTATGTGTTCTACTTCAACAGGGAATTTTATATTCGTTTTTTCAAATAACGGTAATAAAGTATTACTATATTGTATGTAATTATTTACACGATGTGGATGTTCTTTTACTGGATACAATGCAGCTATAATGCAATACATAAAACATCTAATATCGTTATTTTCAATATTTAAAACACAATTCTTTTTAGATAAAATCCATTGAGGTAATTTTACATAAGTTTTCTCTTTATGACTTTTCAATAAGGCATTGAGATTTTTTATAAGACAATAATGAATATTGCAATTTTCTTCACAATACAGTAAATCTATACGTTTATCTACAGATGTGTTTTCGCTTATACGTAACGGAAAAATTGTTTCATTATCATAATTAATGTCATATATATTAATAAAAATTTGTTCCTTAGTAAATACAGAATTATACATATGTTCAAATTTGTTTATGTGTTCTACTTCAACAGGGAAGTTTATATTCGCTTTTTCAAATAACGGTAATAAAGTATTACTATATTGTATGTAATTATTTACACGATGTGGATGTTCTTTTACTGGATACAATGCAGCTATAATGCAATACATAAAACATCTATTATCGTTATTTTCAATATTTAAAACACAATTCTTTTTAGATAAAATCCATTGAGGTAATTTTACATAAGTTTTCTCTTTATGACTTTTCAATAAGGCATTGAGATTTTTTATAAGACAATAATGACTATTGCAATTTTCTTCACAATACAGTAAATCTATACGTTTATCTACAGATGTGTTTTCGCTTATACGTAACGGAAAAATTGTTTCATTATCATAACTAATGCCATATATATTAATAGAAATTTGTTCCTTAGTAGTGTTGCCACGAGACGAGACAGAACCCTTTTAGACGAGACACGAGACGAGACAAAATGCTTGTCCCGTCTCGAAAACGAGACGAGACACGAGACGAGACGGGACGTCTCGTGAAATGTCTCGTCTCGTCTCGTGTCTCGAAAATGAAAACGCTGGCGGATATGGCCAAGATTGAAATTGCCAGTGGTCATATAGATTGCAAAAGGAAAATCCCCTTTGTGAGAAAACATGTTGAAGAGCGTTCATAGAAAAGTGTCCTCTGTCTATTGAATGAAACAATCGTGATACATGAGCTTCCAGGAATATCATCCTTAATGTCTTGTCCCCAATTCCCCTTGCTGTAAACTGAGGAATTCTCATTTTTTTCATTTCTGGCTGGAATGGTGACAAACAAAATCAAAGACAGGGAAGATTTTTACAAGGTCAAGAAACCGAACTACCACCACCAGCTATTCAATTGGAAAACTGGGTAAGGTCTACACTCATCACGGGCTGTAGTTGCGGTATTCTTTTTGCTATATGAACCAAAAACGCAATTGAAGTATGTCATCTTGCAACTAAAATTTTGTCTTCTCTCTCTCTCTCTCACACACACACACACATAAAAACACACTTATACCATTTTACCAATCGCTCGCTTATTATACAGCAGTTATGCTGTAAAATTCACCTCTTTGTTTGTAAGCCGGTCGAAGGACAAAGGAAAGCAAAGATACTGTCGACGAACCCTTCAAATTGTTTGCTTTCAGCAAATTTATGGTACTCACAATACCACTGGAGGTGAAGAGGTTTTACAGGGGGGCCTTCCTTTTGTTGCGCGGAAATGTTTGATCTGACCAGAGTGCGAAATTGCCCTCTGCTTCCATGTTGAGAGGACTGGAATACTTCCCTTTCCTAGTGAATAATATTCATTAGGACCTGAATTATCTTAAAAAATGGTTTCTTACAGGCGCAGAAAACCTTTCGAACTTGATAAGTGCAAAGAACATTTGGTATAATGATCATGGAACTCCGTTGAAAGCAGAAAATATCATGAGAATGATCAAAATTCGAACATTGAAGAACATAATTAACAGAAAAGAAATAGGATACCCAAACCATATTTTTAAACCTGCTATAAAATGTATATCCTATATTTTTACTAATTCCTTACTCCCATGAAAATATCTTGGGGGAGGATATTCTCTCCAATTTTTTCAGACTGAAATCCTTTTATCCCGTACGACTCTCCCCCTGACACAATACGAAAAAACAAATGATGTTAAAATCCATACACATGACCCTTCCGGGACTCAACTCGGGGACTTCAAGCCGATGGTCTATCGCCGCAGACCGCTCGGCTTGGTATGAAGATGTACAGTACGTTGTATGATTGCGAATAGATCACGACAATATAAGAAACTTTAATCCAAAATGGCCACCCAAAAATTAACTTTTTTTTAGACCACTAGCTAATCTGGGTGTACTGTCATGAGTTTGTTAGACAAACGGGGCAACCACCATATAGTATCACACATCCCGCGGTTATGGGAACAGATTTGAACCATGGAGGTGAAGACTGGCTCCAAGCATTGTTTCGTCCGATGTGTCGTTCAGCTCCCATTACTATGGCACTTTAAGTAGAGCTTACTGTGCAGTAACATAAAATTTCAATCAAATACTTTCCATTACTCAATAAAATTATTTGGTTCCGAGCTTTTTTTAAAAAAAATAATTGCAACAAATCTAAACATGCTAAAATGGAAAGTAGTTTTTTGATTGGTATGGGTTAACACTGTGAAACCTAAAGGCTGGAATATATGAAATCAAAGTGTACACACATATCTATCTCTCTATTTATCTATATACCGTATTTACGCGTGTACAACGCGTCCCCGTGTAAGCCGCGCACCCCCAATTTCTGGAACGTTAAAATTGAAAAATAAATAAATAAATAAATAAATAAACTCATGTAAGCAGCGCACATCAATTTTCTGAAAAAAAAGGTACAATGTATTTTTCGTCTTACTTTTAATCATTAAAATTGTTATACACACAGACAATCCAACAATACTGTGATTATTAACAGAAATCACTCCCGTGCCTAGCTTTTTTCGTCGCCGAGGAGCTGGAGCACGTATCACCATCGGATTAAATAAAGTCTTCGCTCCCATCACTGGCATTTGGAAATGCAGCATTTTTTAAAGCTGCGGACGACAAGATCCTCTGGAATTGAATTCCATGCTTCAATAATCCATTCGCACAAAAGGCGAAGTGCAGGTTTCTTAATTCGGCCAGTTGGCGTAGTTTCGTGTACTGCAGTTGCCATCCATTCAGTGTACAGTCGCCCCAAGTAGTTCTTGAAAGGCCGGTTGATGCAAAGAGGAAAGATGAGCTGCAACTTGTCATTTTATATTAAAACTTTTCTACTCTTGTAAAATTACTCACAATATTCCAGTATTAGGCTAATAAAAACTCCCCGTGATTTTCAATGCTTGGTGGCTCAGTCAATTCTACATTTCCTCGTGTATGCCGCGCACACAGTTTTTTGACTTCGTTTTTGTGCAGAAAAGGTGCACGGCATACACGGATAAATACGGTATCTTTCCATCTCTCTCTATACACTATAAAGCAAGTGGGTTGATAGTATACGGTAGTGTCGGGGATGGTGACACCTTTACATCGAACTGTGCTTGTCGTGTAAACATTATTTGACATTAGTGTCTTCATCTTCGACGTACCTATGAGCATTTTACTGTATATTCGTGTATTGAAACTGGTGAAACAAATTTCAGTTTCAGAATGTAAAAAAAAAAGCCAAGGTCGAGAAGCCTCAGACAACTAACAGCAGAGATATATTATCTTGTAAACTATTTGTCCTTGCCTTGTGAGCTTATTTGAATTTATTTTTAAGACCTTTAGGCAACTTTGGCCGAATGGATGATGATGGGGAAATTAGTGGAATGAAGAAAGTAGTAGGATACTGGACAACTTCGAGAAAACACACACATTCGAAAAATGAAATGAAATGAAATCTTTGAGTTTTACGTCCCACGGTTATGCCGGTTAGGCTAAAGGACACAGTGATGATGAGTAATAAATTAGATGGTGGAATGAAGAAAGTGGGAGGAAACGGGAAAACCCCGAGAAAACCCACGCACACGGTATTTGTCCACCACAAAGTTCACTTGGCGGGGCTGGGATCGAACCCGAGACCCCAAGCACCAGAGGTGAACGCTCTACCACTGAGCCACCGCGGTCCCCACACACATTCAATGTTTGTCCACCACAAAGCTCACATGGCACTAACCGAGATCGAACCGACTACCACATACACCAGAGGCTACCGTGACATTTCTTGTCTTGTGTGTTCTGGGTAATAACTTAGTTGTATCTTGATTAGCATGGTGCAGCCTGCTACATTTTACTTTCGTTCCCAAGGTATGCTGCTATATTTTTACGAGACAAGACGAGACAAAACGAGACAAACGAGACGAGACGAGACACGAGACGGAACGGGCATATTTTTTCGAGACGAGACATGCATTCCACGAGACGAGAAGAGACACCCTAAAGTCTCGTCTCGTCTCGTGGCAACACTATTCCTTAGTAAATACGGAATTATACATATGTTCAAATTTGCTTATATGTGCTACTTCAACGGGGAACTTTATATTCGTTTTTTCAAATAACGGTAATAAAGTATTAATATATTGTATGTAATTATTCACACGATGTGGATTATCTTTTGCGGGATACAATGCAGCTATAATGCAATACATAAAACATCTATTATCGTTATTTTGAATATTTAAAACACAATTCTTTTTAGATATAATCCATTGAGCAATTTTATATAAGATGAAGCTGACAGGGGATCATATTTACTGATTTTAATTTCTAAGAGATGGTTTGGTTTAGAACATAAATACCACCCTGATTTCTTAATTGCTCTGTTTTCTTATTCAACTAAAATTTTATTAAATACTTTTCAATTATAGAATTCACATCTGTACTCGGTAAAATAATTTCGTTACCGCTATTTACAAAGAATTTACATGTTTCTAAATCTATTGGTTTTACAAAAGTTGTAGCCAAAGAAAAATTTACTTTAAAAGATGTATTAGTTTGTTCCTGTTTTAATATATCTAAACAGTCTTTTCTTTTATTATTTGAAAAACATCCACTATCCTCATTTAAAACAGTATCATATTTTAAAATGATTTTTTTCAAATTATTATTAAATAGAGTATCAGTTGGTGAATTGATAGTATTTGGTTTAACCTTTTTCGTTGCCATTTTTTTAAATAACGCAATGTTACTAAAATAATTCAGAAGTGAGTTTTTATAATATGATATTATTGTTATAAGATGTCTTACCTAAAAACAAAACCACACTAATAATATAAACACAAAAAAATCTGAACTTTACACCTGAAACACCGACAAGGAACTGATTAAAAAAGAACTTCTCGATCAGTCTTTTATACCTGTGTGATTACATTGCGCAATATTATCCTATAGAGATGAGTCACGGTCGGGGATTCCCCCTTTTTTAAATGCTATCATTGAATGACAAGTTATACCGCAAGCGATCAATATATACCTTTGTGATTGATTGCATTACGTAATATTGCGCAATAGAGATGATATCATCAAGTCACGTTCGGGGATTCCTTTTTTTTAATCCTATCGTTGAATGACAAGTTATACTATTAAATCCGTATTGTCTGTTAAAGAGAAAACTAGCTCAATGTTTTTTAAAATCCGGATGAATGACGTAATGAGAATTATCCACATATGGCGGAAGTTATTATGTAACTGATAACAAAACACGAAAGTTCGCATTCCTTTGCAATCTTTTAATAATCTCTGTTATGTTCAAATATAGGTTAGAACAAGTTCACTCCTTAAATGATTATATTTGCTATAGAGGGTTAGAACGAGTTTACCCCCTAAAAATGGACTATGCTCAAATAGGGGTGGAAAAATAGGCCAACTGCTATGTTACATTAGAACGAGTACACCCTTAAAAGGGAACGTACTCTCTGCTATGTTCAATTAAGGGTGGAAAAAATTAATACACCCCTGTTCTATGTTTAAAATATGCTCATAAAAGAGAACGAGTAAACTTTTGTTATGTGTTCGTAGGGGTTGGAAAATATGCTCATAAAAGGGAACGAGTTCACCCCTTAAAATATGATCATAAAAGAGAACGAGTACATCCCTGCTATTTCTGTTAGGGAACGAGTCTAAATCTATGCTATGTTCAATTAGGGGTGGAAAAAGTGATCATAAAAGAGAATGAGTACACCCCCTAAAATGGACTATGTTTAATCTTCGCTATATTTCTGTTATGGTAAAATAAGGGTTGAAAAATGAACCATACTCTTTTATTAGCTGTGCTATGTCACATAGTCTTATGCTCTGCTGTGTGTTCAAATAGGGGTTGGAAAATATGCTCATAAAAGAGAACGAGTATACCCTTGTTATGTTATGTGTTCGTAGGGATTGGAAAATATGCTCATAAAAGAGAACGAGTATACCCTTGTTATGTTATGTGTTCGTAGGGGTTGGAAAATATGCTCATAAAAGGGAATGAGTACACCCTTAAAATATGATCATAAAAGAGAACGAGTACACCCCCTCAAAAGTGCTCATAAAAGGGAACAAATTCACCCCTAAAATGGAGGTCGTAAAAGACCGTGGGTTCACGGTGTAAGGTGATCAATTTCCCAGGGGCTCCTGAGTTGTTCTATGTTGGCCAATACTGGCCAATACTGTTCCAGATCGATCCATTTTCTATTACTCAGGGAATATCCCATTTTTATATTCCTTCCCACCGGAAATATTCCCACTGCCCATCACTAGGTGGGAACTAAATCCAAGTGATAAAAATGCAATGAAAATGCTGACGAGGACAAAATCAAAGGCACAAAATCACAAAAGTATATATTAAATGTACTAGTACACACCTTATATGATTATATTTTCCCTTCAATTGTCATATATTCTAAAATGTTACCTGTATTTTTTCCTCTGAAATAAATTTTCTTTCTTTTAAAATTCTGAAAACTGAATAAAACGTAAAAATGTTACAATAAAAGGGCGGATTAGCTTTAATTACTTTCGCACATATACATATGAAATGTTATGGGTATACCTATTTATTATACCTCTAACACATTTGAAATACGTTTAGCATATTCAAGGATCTTATAAAATAGAGTATCTGTCCTTACAACAAAATCTTGAAGCCATACGTCACGCACACGGTGTTAGTCCACCACAAAGTTTACTTGGCGGGCGCTGGGATCGAACCCGGGACCCCAAGGACTTACCATGGCCTAGTATCGTCTTTGATCGCTTATTTAGGTTTTATAACAGGTATTTAAGCCAGGTTTTTATTTAGTGGTCAAGTCAAGAATGGACCAAAGAACACCTCAGATGCGTTTCGAAACCGGATGGTCAACTTTGCGGCTCCAAGTATGGGCGGAGGAGAATGCATTTTGTTTTATCTTAAGGCAAATTTAAAAAATTTTTCACGCCTTTAGTTTTCAAGATAACAGATTGAAACTTCGCATACTGATTGTGTGTACCTCTGGGTTTTGCCACCCCTACTCTGCCCACTCCGCCCAATAGAACCGCAATGTTTTGAGCCAACAATCATGGCGGAAACGCAAATAGTCAATCAACAATGGCAGAAACGAGAATAGCCAATCAGAGAGGAGATGCTCGGTTGCTTTTTTGGCTTCATCCATTTAATAGGATGAAGATACATATGGGCAGATCCGCTATTTATAACATCCTTGAGCATATTACAATAATACCATTCATTGTAATTACAAAAAGTAATTGTGATGCTATTTCATTTTTAAAAAGTCGTTCTTGTGTGGTAGCATATAGCAGTCTTTTATTTTGAGTAATATGTAAATATATACTTTAACCCTTTTACGATTTTTGGTAACTTCGTTTACCATGGCGTAAAATGAAATCTTTGAGCTTTACTTCCAACGGTTATGCCGGCTAGGCTACAGGAGACGGTGATGATGAGAAATGAATAAATGAAATGGTGGAATGAAGAAAGAGGGAGGAAACGGGAGCACTCCGAAGAAACCCACGCACACGGTGTTAGTCCACCACAAAGTTTACTTGGCGGGCGCTGGGATCGAACCCGGGACCCCAAGGACTTACCATGGCCTAGTATCGTCTTTGATCGCTTATTTAGGTTTTATAACAGGTATTTAAGCCAGGTTTTTATTTAGTGGTCAAGTCAAGAATGGACCAAAGAACACCTCAGATGCGTTTCGAAACCGGATGGTCAACTTTGCGGCTCCAAGTATGGGCGGAGGAGAATGCATTTTGTTTTATCTTAAGGCAAATTTAAAAAAAATTTCACGCCTTTAGTTTTCAAGATAACAGATTGAAACTTCGGATACTGATTGTGTGTATTTCTGGGCATTTCTCAAATTTTTTGAGATCCCTACGCGAAACCGGGTCGGGCCCGAGGGACGCAGGTATTCCGAGGGGGTGATTGTTTCAGAAAAATTCCGGTTTTTACCGATTTTCCGGTTCAGATGTACGATATGGACATTTGACTGCTACCGGTGGAAAGATCTTCTTATACTGAAGAAAATAACGTTTGAACCATGACTCTAGGTCAAATAGTTAGGACGCAGTACACTTTTGAACTATATATTGTAAGGATCCCCCCATCATAACAGAAGCACATGTTATTGATAGTAAACAATGAAGCAAACGAGAAGTCAACACGGAAGACACCGGAGGAAGCCGAAGGGTGACGGACCTCACGAAAGAACCCGAAGAGGACACATAAAAGCACAACCTCGGAAAGACCTGGTATCAGTCGACCAACCGATCAACTAACCATTACGTGCTCTGAGGTCGCATTGGACTAGAAGTATAATCTTCCCTGCCCTATCTCGCACTGGACTAGGAATCCCATCTCCAACTGAAACCTTGCGAGGCTACCGTGAGCTGAGGGGGTTATCCACAATTCACCATAAATCTTGCAAGTGTTCTGGATGGTGCCATGAGCGGAAAGGGCACCCGGCAAAACATCAATATCCCTTCATCTGGTCATTAAGGGAAAACTATATTCTCTCTTCGTTATCAAAGATATTTGTAATTAGAATTTTATAATAAAATTGGTGAAGGGAAAGACTCGCCCGGACCGTTATTTAGTCTCTACCTATAAAATCATTGTGTTGTGTAGGCACCGGAGTTTTGTACGGGGTGCTCTTTTTATTAACTTCTTAGCAGGCACTGATGAGGTCAGTATCAAAATCCATTTAACTTTCATTATCCCTCCCTTCTTTTTCTTCTTACCTTTCCCGAGTGCCATTTTATGCCGGAAACTAGATCAGGTAAACGAACATATGTCAGGAGGAAATAATACAAATATGACAAAGGGCGCATCTAATATATCTTTTAATATGCCTCATTTGACGAAAAATTCGGGACACGTGCATGAGGACCCGGGCAGATTTTTCATGCTATTCGATCACATGGCAACCATGCAATCATGGTCATCAGCTAAAAAGAGGGAAATTTTACAGATATATCTACAGAAAACGGGATTAGATCTCGTGTTGCAGCTTAAAAACCAAAATCAATTCGGAACGATGTCCTATGAAGCTTTAGAATCTAAATTAGTAGCACTAAGTAGGTCGAAGGTTCCTTAGTACAAGGCGGAACAGGAGTTATTCGAAGTCCAACAAGGAATAGATGAGTCCATAGATTTATATTTTTGTGTAAACTCCGAGCAATCAGGCAGTTACTCCCGGGTGCGACAGACGAACATAAGATCCATCATTTATACTTGGGATTACAAAGGGATTTCCTTAACAACACTGCGTTAGAAAGGTTTGCTACAGTAGACGCCTTACAGACTAAATTGAACACGTTAGAAGCCGCCAATGACCTTTAAAGAAAAAGAGAGCATGCAGACCTATCACAAAAACTGCACATGCTATAGGCCAAAATCCTACACCTAACCCACAGAGTATAACATATGCATTACCAACTGAGCCAAAGATAATATATCCTATACAACAGTCATACTATATCCTATACAAGTTATAAAATCCAACCGAGGAATAGAAATAAGGTATACAGAAAAATGAAAATGAAAATGAAATGTAATCTTTGAGTTTTACGTCCCACGGTTATGCCGGTTAGGCTAAAGGAGACGGTGATGATGAGTAATGAATGAAATGGTGGAATAAAGAAAGTGGTAGGAAACGGGAGACCCCGAGAAAACCCACGCACACGCTTATCCTCTACAAACGCAACCTGTCACACAACTAGTGCACAGTTATGTATCTACATAGCAAAAATAATTTAATACCTACCAAACGAATCCTTCTATAATGACTTCTCAATCATCAATACCTATTCCTCAAAAATATCAGAACACGACTCAAGAATCAAAGACCGTTCACCACCACGAGCAAAATCCTCCACAGCATGATCTTTTCACCTTGGCCAATGAAATGGCAGAATTGTCGCTAGTGATAGCGCAGACAAGTAATAAAATCCAACCGAGGAATAGAAATAAGGTATACAGAAAAAGGAAAAAAGGAAATGAAATGAAATCTTTGAGTTTTACGTCCCACGATTATGCCGGTTAGGCTAAAGGAGACGGTGATGATGAGTAATGAATGAAATAGTGGAATGAAGAAAGTGGGAGGAAACGGGGAACCCCTAAAAAAACCCATGCACACGGTGTTTGTCCACCACATAGTTCACTTGGCGGGAGCTGGGATCGAACCCGGGACCCAAAGCACCAGAGGTGAACGCTCTACCACTGAGCCACCGCGGTCCCTACAGAAAAAGGAATAATAATAATAATAACGGAAAGAAAAAAACAAGGACAAGTCCAGAACAGTCAGCAGGCCACACCCACGGAGGATCAAATTTTAGTATGTGCGATATGCTGGAAGCGGGGACACCGTGCATGCATTTGAGGGTCGGATCCAGGAGGGACTTCTGGGGGGGCAGTGGGTTGTAATACTGCTACTTAGAGCTACTTTCAAGAGCTCCAAATTCTGGGATGGGTTTTATTTACATATATAAAAAGTCACCCTGATCACCCCCTGGATCCGCCCCTGATCCAATTGTTATAAGCGTCAAAAAACGTAAGGCCATCAGCATCCGAAACAGGAAGGCCAAACAGAGACTAGCAAGCACTATGACATAACTTACGAAATTCCTATGATAGAACAGCAATCAGAACAATTGACAGAAAGAAGAGAAAACGTCACTTTAGAAGACGAAAATAACCGGCCACATTTAAAAATTAGAATTGAATCAGGACCTCAAAATGCAATAATTGATACGGGCAGTACGATATCTGTTTGGCCTTCCGATTCCTTGCCCCCTGGGACAAATTTAATTCCATTTCAGACAATAGTAAAAGGAATTTCGGGAAACAATATTTCCTTAAATCAAATAGCACTGATATAATTTAAAATAGGTCAGACAGCGTTCACTCATTACTTTCGAATAATTAACATGACAATGCCCATAATTATAGGAGTCGAGTTCTTCCAACGTTCGCATTCCACCATCGACTTAAACAGGAATATAATTTATTTCTTTAAACATCCACGGAAGCCTCAGCTAACAGCTGAAAACAGAAAATACGCTGGCAGCTTTTGCAACTCAAATAATATTGGAGACAAACCTAAACTGCTTATACGTGACTAAGCAGATAATACTTCCTCCACGCTCGCACACGTTCATGGAAGTAGCAGGAAAGAAAAAGTAGCTGATGCGGGATTCTTGTACGTATCATTCTTTCCTGGAATACTCGAGAAACATAGGTTAAATGCTCTCGACCAGCAGAAAGAAGCAGGCAAAATGATTTTAATTTCCAATTCTAATTCAAATTTTAATTTCTAATAGCAATAACATCGCTATAAAGAGGAAGGCTCCAGTGGCGGTTCTAGAGGATAGGCACGAAATCTCTTTTAACGCCTTAGAAGAACCAAATTTTCTAGAAAAAGCATACCAGTTAAAGACAAAAGAAGAAACTGAAGAACGCTTAAAGTACACATAAAAACTTCAATAAAGAGCTCCTTGACGTCAAAAGCAAAAGCAAGCAGTTTATGAATTATTATTCAAGTACAGGGATGTTTTTACGTATGCCACTGACGACATCGGATATTTTAGGGGGTATGTTCATAAAATTAAGATTTCTAAGTCTGCTGTATTTCACGACCGTTCCCCACCTATTCCATTACATATCAGGTACCAGGTGGACAAACAGATTCAAGAACTTATCAATGCAAAAATAATTAGATCCACAGATAACAATGAATTTTGTTCTCCATTTCTGGTGCTCCGGAAATATAACGCACAAGAATTTAGGATAGTTCTTACTTTGCAGAAGTGTAACAGCTATAGCAAGTATTTATCGGTACCATTTCAATCTACAGAAGATGTTCTAAACTCTATAAAGGGAAAAACCTTCATAACAACCATTGATCTTTCTAGTTCGTATTTCCAAATTTTGCTGCATCCTAAGAGCCGAAAATATATGACCTTCGAGCTCAATCATAACAGAAAGTCATACGAATTTTTGAGGTGCACGATGGGCCATCGTACTTCAATTCAAAGCCTAAGTATCGCGACGATGATGATTTTGAAAGGACTACCCAATAAGATTACAAGTTTTGCGGATGATATTATTTCCAGCGCTTACAGTTTTCCACAGCAGTTGGAGGATTTGAAATTACTATTTAAGAAACTCAGAAAACACGATTTTCGTGCATCACCCAAGAGAACACTCATAGGTTACCAAGAGCTTAACGTGTTAGGACACCTCGTTAGTGGAGAATCCATTAAAATATCTCCAAAGATAGCCAAGAAAATAAAAAATTCAAAAAGCCAACTACAAAGCGGATTCTCAAAGGTTTTATCGGGTTATATTCATATCTTAGAGCGCATATCAAAGATTTCACAATAAAAATCGAACCTTTCCAGCAATTAGTAACCTCTAAATCTAAATTTAAATGTACAGAGAAGCAAGATGTTCTTTTCGAACAACTGAATGAAGACATACTAAAAGCTCTTTCGCTCGCTCATTTTGACGACTCTCTAGAAATTCGCGTATATAGCGACAGTAGTCAAATGCAAGTAGCTGGAATACTCGCTTGCTATGACTCAAAAACTGGTACAGAGAAGGTAGTTGCTTATCGTTTTTAAAGATTGACGAAAAGTGAACAGAAAGCTAGTATTTGGTAAAAAAGAATTACACGTGCTCATATATACCTTGAGGAAATTTCGCTACTTTCTACTAAACAGAAAATTCAATCTTTACGTAGACGCAAAATGCATAGCAACGATGAACACACAACCTGATAAGGTCGAGAAATATACCAGATACAAACTATTCTTAGTCGATTATGATTTCAATATACAGTATTTACCTGGGTTCATATATCCAGCAGATATTAATATAATTAGCAGGCTTGAACAAACGCAAGATATCTACAAGGAAGAAGAAAAAGAAGAAAATAGCGAATAAAAGGGTGAAGACTATCATGCCTTTAGATCAAATAGTCTTCAAGATAATACTATAGAAGTAGAAAATAACAACCTTCCACCAAACATCGCGAGAGCAACGCAAGGACGACAATTAAAAGGACATCATCTCTGTTTTAGATAGAAAAGAACCGGCCAAAATTTCCATAATTACATCAGCAAGATTTTTTGTCTTAGAAACGTCATATTATATAGCAGTAGTACTCGCCCCACCTGATCTAACTTTGGACTTTGACCCCGACATTTATGACGTCATAGGTCAAAGGTCAATGACCAAGGCCTGGAGTCAATGACCTACGGGTACATAGGACTACCCCCTCTGAATTTTGGCAACGGTACCTTGGCCCAACCCTTAAATTTTGGCAGGAGTACATAGGACCACCCCCCTTAAATTTTGAAAATTGCCAAATCTAAGAATTGGGTTTGGTAGCCTAGGACCATAGTATGTACTTCTATCAGTATTGGGGGGTCTATGTCGTTCCCTTTCATGGGTAAAAAATTGCCAAAAATTCAAATTTCGGGGGATTTGACCTAATTTCTCCCCTTTGATGAGGTGTTATTACCCTATACGGTTATATGGGCGTATACAGGGGTCCATTACCCTTCATAAGACATGGGTATATTAATGCACCCCTTGAAAAATTTGGGAGGGGTATCTTGGCCCAGCCCTTAAATTTTTGAAATTGCCCAATTTAAGCATTTGGTATAGTAGTATAGAACCATAGTATAAAACACTATAAATTTGGGTGGTACACCTCGTCCCGTTTTAAGGGCACAAAATTGCCTAAATATAAACGTAAGCAATACGTTGTACCACGTGTTTGGTCTTTTGGCCCAATTTATCCTCTTGGATGAGGTCCTATTACCTTATATGGTTATGTATAGGGGTCTATTCCCTATCATAAGACATAGGTACATTTGTGCACCCCTTTAAAAATTTGGGAGGAGTACCTTGGCCCACCCCTTAAATTTTAGAAATTGCCCATTTTACACCTTTGGTATAATAGTATAGGACCCTAATATATATTACTATAAATTTGGGTGCACCACCTCGTTCCCTTTCATGGGCACGAAATTGCCAAATTTTAGAACAACCACTTGTTTAGTTTTTGACCTAATTTATTCCCTTGGATGAGGTTCTATTACCTTATATGGTTATATGGTCATGTATAGGGGTCAATTTCCTATCATAAGACATAGGTACATTTGTGCACCCCTTTAAATTTTTGGGAGGGGTAACTTGGCCCACCCCTTTAATTTTGGAAATTGCCCATTTTATATATTTGGTATTATAGTATAGGATCCTAATATATATTACTATAAATTTGGGTGCACCACCTCGTTTCCTTTCATGGGTACGAAATTGCCAAATTTTAGTACAACCACGTGTTTGGTTTTGGCTCAATTTATCCCCTTGGATGAGGTCCTATAACCTTCTATAGTTATATGCTCATGTATATTGGTCCATTTCCTATTATAAGACATGGGTATATTGATGCACCCTGGAGGGGTATTTTGCCCACCCTTAAATTTTGGAAATTGCCCAATTTAAACATTTGGTATTATAGTATAGAACCCTAATATAGATCACTATAAATTTGGGTGGTCAACCTCGTTTCCTTTCATGGGTACCAAATTGCCAAATTTTAGTACAACCACGTGTTTGGTTTTGGGCCCAATTATCCCTTGGATGAGGTCCTATTACCTTATATGGTTACATGATCATGTATAGGGTTCCATTCCATATCATAAACCATAGGTACATTGATGCACCCCTTTACATTTTTGGGAGGGGTACCATGGCCAACCCCTTAAATTTTAGAAATTTTCCAATTTAAGCATTCGCTATCATAGTACATGACCTCGACATGTATCATGATAAATTTGGGTGGTCCATCTTGCTCCCTTTCATAGGTAAAAAATTGCCAAAATATAAACATAAGCAATATGTTGTACCACGTGTTTGGTTTTTATCCCAATTTATTCCCTTTGACGCGGTCTTATTACCGTATATGGTTATATGGTCATGTATATAGGTTCATTTCCTATCCTAAGACATGGGTACATTGATGCACCCTTTAAAAATTGGGAGGGGGTATTTTGGCTCATCTACTCAGTTTTAGAAATTGTTTAATATAAGCATTTGGTATCATAGTACAGGTCTTCAATATGTACCACTATAAATTTGGATGGTCCACATCGTTCCCTTTCCTGGGTAAAGAACTACCAAAAATCAAATTTCGGAGGTTATTGACCCCTTTGATAAGTATTTAGCACGTTATATGGGTATGTACAGAGGTTTATTACCTTTATATGTTTATGTTCCCTTTTAAATTTGGGAATTATCAAATAACAAAATTCGGTAAACGTTTTCTAGGACCCATTGTAGATGTTCGTGTTCCTCTTATGGCCAAATATTCAAAATTTAAAGGTTATTGACCTATTTTTTTGATACGGCTTTATTATTGAATAAGTACAGGATATATTACTTTTTCATAAGACACAGGTGTATTTGTGTACCAATCTTAAATTTAGGGAAGGGTACATTTCTTATTGTCATATCAATATTGGTAATTGTTCTTAAAATTGGATAGTATCTCATTCATTGGGTAAATGATTGTCAAATATTATTATGATCACGTGATCAGTTATTGACCTATGATGGGATTAGGAGTCCAGGACATTGGTATATTTAAACACTGTAGGATAATTTGAGAATTTTCAAATGAAATTACGTCATTGGTTTTGATTATTCCAGCCTATGGACCAAATATAAACGTAAGCAATACGATGTACCACGTGATTGACCTTGATGAGGTAGTGTACAGGGATTCATTTCCTTTGTTGTGGTACATCTTAAGTTTGAGTACACACTTGTAAGAAGCAGTTGGTTCTACTCAGGTAAACAATTGACGGACATTATTGACCTTATTGAACATATAATGATATGATTAATTCTAAGACTTAGGTATATCGAGAGAAGTATTCTTTAAATTTGGGAATTGTGATAAACAGAACTTTAACATAAGGCGTGAAATTTGAAACAATACTTTGAACTTTAGTCACAGCTCATAGTCTAAGATCATTTGTGGTGATTGATTTGACCTTGAGCTTTAGAAATCTGATAGCTAACCTTATTGAATCTTATGACTCATAGTCTTAAGAGAATACATGCTACAACACTGAAATTTAGTCACAAGGTGATGTAATCTGACACTGCCAAAGTTATTGTTGATGCAATTTGATTGGTTGACCACTATCTTTCGTCCAATCTGATAGGCTGATCACTATCTTTCGTGCAGTCTGATTGGTTGATGATTTTCAAATCTTTGCTGTATTCAGTTTTGTTTTGTTTAACATTTAAAATTTTTTTGAAATTTTTGTTTGAAAATTGTTTGAAACATGGGTTTGACATTTTTTCATTTGATACTTTTAGTTTGAAATTTTTTTGTTTCGAAATTTTTGTTTGAACCTTTTTTTGCAATTTTTGTTTCAAATTTTTTTGTTTGAAAATTTGGTTTGTATTTTTTTCGTTTGAATTTTTCAGTTTGAAATTATTGTTTGAAAAATTTTTTGTTTGAAATTTTTGTTTCAAATTTTTTTGTTTGAATTTTTTGTTTGAAAAAGGTTTGAATATTTTTGTTTGAAAAACGTTTGAATATTTTTGTTTGTAATATATTTGTTTTGAAATTTTTGTTTCAAAATTTTGTTTGAAATATTTTCGTTTGAATTTTTTTTTAATTTTTTCGTTTCAAAACTGAATTTTTTTCTTTGAAATTTTAGTTTTAAAAAAATCGTTCGAATTTTTTTGTTTAAAAGTTTTTTTGTTTGAACATTTTTGTTTGGAAAATTTTGGTTTCAAATTTTAAGATTGTGCACTCATTAGTAAAGAACCGGAACGGTTTAGAAGAAAATTTGGTTTGAAATTTTTCGTTTGAACGTTTTTGTTTGAAAATTTTTGTTTCGAAATTTTTGTTTGAAAAGTTTTTTGTTTCAATGTTTGGTTTGACATTTTTAAAAGTTTGTGCACTCATTAGTAAAGAACTGGAACTGTTTAGAACAAAAACCTCTGGCAACATTTTTTATCATGGTGCAAAATGTACACGTCAGAACATGGTAATGCAACGTAATCAGTTTTGCATCATATATAAGTACCGTTCGAGTTAGTATTCATGATAACATCATCATGGCTACTTGTCTGCAGTTTCTAAACACACATGGTGTGATGAAATCATTTACCAAGATTACTGATTTACAACAGAATGTACCTTATAGAATCTTAGCTAGCCAAAAAAATCCCTACAAAGTTTGGATTAAGAATCGTAGTGAAACTTGAAAATGATAATAAAATTTTACCAGCAAGATATTTATCCATGGAAGCATCAAAACAAGAAGAACTGCTGCGTTTCTTAAATACTGAATCTATATCTTTGTTACAAAGGATTCTTGGGTCGAAGTCATCAATTTGAATTTAGTACACAGCCGGATCTGTGAATTTGGTTTCGTCAGCAATTGTGATGAAATCATGAATTCAAACGTCAGCACATTCCTTTGACATCAGACGTAGTTGTATGCTGAATGCGATCTATGAATTTGGTTGGTCAGCATGACGTCAGCAACTGTGATGAAATCATGAATTCAAACGTCAGCACATTTCTTTCCAATGACGTCAGCCGTAGTACTATAAATCAGCAAATACAGTGTCATCCCATGAAATCATTTGAGCAAGTGCGTTTCAGCAGAAAAGATGTGTACCTCTAACGATAAAGAATTCATCTTCGCAAGCTATTATCCAATAAATATATTTCAAACAAAACATGTGATGATTGGTATCAGTGCTAGAACATTTGAACCAGTGATTCGATTGGGCAAAGCAGAACAATTTGGTGTACAACTGAACTTTGAAGAATGGCAAATATTATGTTCACGAATCGACCAAATGAATGATTATTTTTATGATGAGCTAAATGTGACCATAGTCAAATCATTAGGCTCAAATCATGAAGTGGTGCTGCTTACAGTCCTCGAAGAGAAAATGGTGCTGTTACGTAAAAAGAGTACATTGCATGTCCCTCGCAACATGGTGTATCTAACGCAAACGGAATGGAACAGATTCATCAACGTATTCCAGTGTGTTAAACATGCAGTGGAAGTGTGCAACAAAACAATTATATTCCTGAAAAAGTACTATTTTGAGAAATGTGTCATGCATATTGTACATGTATCTAGATGTTGTGATGGTTGTCAACATCGTTCGTGGGTGCATACCTGTATTGATAAACAGTTTATTTGTGATCAAATGGACATTGAGTTTCCACAAATTGATATTGGAATAGACCTTAAAAGACTTCAACTGGAATTAAAATTAAACGCTAAAGACAAACTAGTGCAAGAAGTTCAAAATACATTGTATCGACAATATCCAGATCCTTTATCTGGTATGGATGTATGTGATTATCCAGTGCAGTATAATAAAATGATCCATTTCAATGATTTGTGTTTTTTCATTTCAAGTACAACCCCATGTTCTGACGTGTACTCTTGCACCATGATAAACAATGTTGCCAGAGGTTTTTGTTCTAAACAGTTCCGGTTCTTTACTAATGAGTGCACAAACTTTTAAAAATGTCAAACCAAACTTTGAGACAAAAATTTCGAAACAAAAATTTTCAAACAAATAATTTAAACGAAAAATTTCAAACCAAATTTTCTTCTAAACCGTTCCGGTTCTTTCCTAATGAGTGCACAAACTTAAAAATTTGAAACCAAAATTTTCCAAAAAAATGTTCAAACAAAAAATTTTTAAACAGAAAAAAATTCGAACAATTTTTTAAAAATAAAATTTCAAACAAAAAAATTTCAGTATTGAAACGAAAAAATTAAAACAAAAATTTTCAAACGAAAAAAATTTCAAACAAAATTTTAAAACAAAAATTCCAAAACAAAAATATTACAAAGAAAAAAATTTCAAACAAACGTTTTTCAAACAAAAATTTCGAAACAAAATTTTCAAACTAAAAAATTTAAACGAAAAAAATTGAAACCAAAGTTTCAAGCAAAAAATTTGAAACAAAAATTGCAAAAAAAATAAACAAAAATTTCGAAACAAAATTTTCAAACTAAAAATATCAAAGGAAAAAAATGTCAAACCAAAGTTTCAAACAAAGAATTTTCAACCAAGAATTTCAAAAACTATTTAAATGTTAAACAAAACAAAACTGAATGCAGCAAAGATTTGAAAATCATCAACCAATCAGACTGCACGAAAGATAGTGATCAGCCTATCAGATTGGACGAAAGATAGTGGTCAACCAATCAAATTGTATCAACAATAACTTTGGCAGTGTCAGATTACATCACCTTGTGACTAAATTTCAGTGTTGTAGCATGTATTCTCTTAAGACTATGAGTCATAAGATTCAATAAGGTTAGCTATCAGATTTCTAAAGCTCAAGGTCAAATCAATCACCACAAATGATCTTAGACTATGAGCTGTGACTAAAGTTCAAAGTATTGTTTCAAATTTCACGCCTTATGTTAAAGTTCTGTTTATCACAATTCCCAAATTTAAAGAATACTTCTCTCGATATACCTAAGTCTTAGAATTAATCATATCATTATATGTTCAATAAGGTCAATAATGTCCGTCAATTGTTTACCTGAGTAGAACCAACTGTTTCTTACAAGTGTGTACTCAAACTTAAGAAGTACCACAACAAAGGAAATGAATCCCTGTACACTACCTCATCAAGGTCAATCACGTGGTACATCGTATTGCTTACGTTTATATTTGGTCCATAGGCTGGAATAATCAAAACCAATGACGTAATTTCATTTGAAAATTCTCAAATTATCCTACAGTGTTTAAATATACCAATGTCCTGGACTCCTAATCCCATCATAGGTCAATAACTGATCACGTGATCATACTAATATTTGACAATCATTTACCCAATGAATGAGATACTATCCAATTTTAAGAACAATTACCAATTATTGATATGACAATAAGAAATGAACCCCACCCAAAATTTAAGATTGGTACACAAATACACCTGTGTCTTATGAAAAAGTAATATATCCTGTACTTATTCAATAATAAAGCCGTATCAAAAAAATAGGTCAATAACCTTTAAATTTTGAATATTTGGCCATAAGAGGAACACGAACATCTACAATGGGTCCTAGAAAACGTTTACCGAATTTTGTTATTTGATAATTCCCAAATTTAAAAGGGAACATAAACATATAAAGGTAATAAACCTCTGTACATACTCATATAACGTGCTAAATACTTATCAAAGGGGTCAATAACCTCCGAAATTTGATTTTTGGTAGTTCTTTACCCAGGAAAGGGAACGATGTGGACCATCCAAATTTATAGTGGTACATATTGAAGACCTGTACTATGATACCAAATGCTTATATTAAACAATTTCTAAAACTGAGTAGATGAGCCAAAATACCCCCTCCCAATTTTTAAAGGGTGCATCAATGTACCCATGTCTTAGGATAGGAAATGAACCTATATACATGACCATATAACCATATACGGTAATAAGACCGCGTCAAAGGGAATAAATTGGGATAAAAACCAAACACGTGGTACAACATATTGCTTATGTTTATATTTTGGCAATTTTTTACCTATGAAAGGGAGCAAGGTGGACCACCCAAATTTATCATGATACATGTCGAGGTCATGTACTATGATAGCGAATGCTTAAATTGGAAAATTTCTAAAATTTAAGGGGTTGGCCATGGTACCCCTCCCAAAAATGTAAAGGGGTGTATCAATGTACCTATGGTTTATGATATGGAATGGAACCCTATACATGATCACATAACCATATAAGGTAATAGGACCTCATCCAAGGGATAATTGGGCCCAAAACCAAACACGTGGTTGTACTAAAATTTGGCAATTTGGTACCCATGAAAGGAAACGAGGTGGACCACCCAAATTTATAGTGATCTATATTAGGGTTCTATACTATAATACCAAATGTTTAAATTGGGCAATTTCCAAAATTTAAGGGGGGGCAAAATACCCCTCCAGGGTGCATCAATATACCCATGTCTTATAATAGGAAATGGACCAATATGCATGACCATATAACTATATAAGGTAATAGGACCTCATCCAAGGGGATACATTGAGCCAAAACCAAACACGTGGTTGTACTAAAATTTGGAAATTTCGTACCCATGAAAGGGAACGAGGTGGTGCACCCAAATTTATAGTAATATATATTAGGGTCCTATACTATTATTCCAAAGGTGTAAAATGGGCAATTTCTAAAATTTAAGGGGTGGGCCAAGGTACTCCTCCCAAATTTTTAAAGGGGTGCACAAATGTACCTATGTCTTATGATAGGGAATAGACCCCTATACATAACCATATAAGGTAATAGAACCTCATCCAAGAGGATAAATTGGGCCAAAAGACCAAACACGTGGTACAACGTATTGCTTACGTTTATATTTTGGCAATTTTGTACCCTTAAAACGGAACGAGGTGGACCACCCACATTTATAGTGATTCATACTATTGTTCTATACTATTATACCAAATGTTTAAATTGGGCAATTCGAAAAATTTAAGGGGTGGGCCAAGATACCCATCCCAAATTTTTCAAGGGGTGCATTAATATAGTCATGTCTTATGAAAGGTAATGGACTCCTGTATACGCCCATATAACCGTATAGGGTAATAACTTCTCATCAAAGGGGAGAAATTAGGTCAAAAACCCCCGAAATTTGAATTTTTGGCAATTTTTTACCCATGAAAGGGAACGACATAGACCCCCAATACTGATAGAGGTACATACTATGGTTCTAGGCTACCAAAACCCAATTTTTAGATTTGGCAATTTCCAAAATTTAAGGGGGTTGGTCCTATGTACTCCTGCCAAAATTTAGAGGTTGGGCCAAGGTAACCTTGCCAAAATTTAGAGGGGGTGGTTTTTTGTACCCCTAGGTCATTGACCCCGGGCCTTGGTCATTGACCTTTGACCTATGACGTCATAAAGTCGGGGTCAAAGTCAGAAGTTAGATCAAGTGGGGCGAGTACTACTATAGGAAACAAAACCATCTTGATTATTTTCATTATATCTTCTATACATACTCAAATCGTTAGCCAACTTGTGCTTCACAACCTTCCACCAGCACTCAACCACCCCTCATTTTGGTTTCTCAAAATCGTGTAAACCTCAAAATCCTCAAAATCCGCCACAAAGAAATTTCATCTCAAAAACTATCTTGCTCACAAAATACGCACTTGTGAGGACTGTCAAAGACTAAAGAAGCTACCACAAAAGAAACAGGCCGAACTACTACATCACCCTGTAGGAGATGTAGCAGCAACATGGGTATATCATGAAATGGGACCATTCCCAAGCAAGGAGGGAGAAATAAGTTCATATGAGTAGCCACAGAACTAGCTACACGTTATGTTATTGCAAAGATACTAGACACAATAAATTTATTTATTTATTTATTTAGATTTATTGACATATAATAAAACAGGCACAGGCCTAATTACAGTGTTACATGGTATATACGTTACAAAGATTATATAAATTACAGTACCTACGTATATCCAGATACAGTAAATACGTTATACAGATTAAATGCTGAAAATATAGAGAAATTTTTAGAATATGATATCATTCTCAAATTCGGAGCATTTACAACGCTGTATTGGGACCAACATCCAATACATGGGGCGGCTCGTTTGCAACTCTTGGCGCAGAAGTACGATTTCATCTATAAATACTCTCCAGCATATAATTATGCTTCGATAGGATTTGAAGAGCAAACCAATAAAATTATACAAAATTGTCTCAAATTTTTTGTACAAGAACAACATACGGATTGGGAAAAATGACTACCACACGTTATTTTTGGCATTAATACTTGCATACAAGGTGGGACCAAATATTCAGCAAATTTCTTATTTGGATACGAACCTAGGATCCCGACAGAATGTACGCTCGAATCTAAATAGCACATACATGTTGACAGAGATAAATTAGCAGCCATCAGGAAGAAAGTGCAAACTAACCTGGAACAGGCATATCTTAAACAAAAGAAGTTCCATAACAAAAGCTATAAACAGACATCTTATAATCCAGGGGGCCTTGTTTTAGTATATTGCCCTACAAGAAAGATCTGTTTACCTGAGCACTTTACCATTCATTACGAAGGACCAGCACGAATCTTAGAGAAGCTTAATCCAAATTTATATCGTGTGGAATTACCTCCTATATTTCGCAACAGAATCCAAGAAATTGCGGTTGACCGTTTGAAAAAATTCTACGAGGACCAAACTGAAGAAAAATAAAGCTAAAAAAGGGATACTTACCTAGTAGATGCTAAACAGGATATTCCGCTTCCCGTTGATAATCTTTTTGTTTAACCAAACCGTTATATCACTTCGTCTCCTATTCTCCGTTAGTCTTTTATATTCCCTCACAAAATTGTGTATAAATCTATTTAATTTTGTTCTACGGATTTCACGTATATGTCTTAACCCACCGATATTGTTTTCCGATGAATCCTTTCCACCCTATTTTTTCAAGACTTGTGATACCTTCCTAATGAGACGTTTATTGACTTCAACCATCTTACTTCGAATCAATGCACTTAAAAAGTATTTTCTTTCTCTTATAGGATGAACCGAATAGCCAGATCAGCGATTTACGTCTGCATACTTCTAAGTTCTACAACCTATGGCAATGAATTTATATTCCGACAGCTGGGACTCATAGTTGATAGATACAAACAAATCATTAACTATCATGACAAGGAATTCGTACCGTATCTCCTACACTTAGACTTTTCTGCAGTCCGACTCAAAAATGAATGATGTTCCGGATATGAACATTTAATCAAACTACTGCATGAAAAAGAGCACAATTTATTAATAGAATTAATGCTATAATTCCATGTGATTTTAGAGAAGGATGCTCTCATAGACATAAAAGAATGATATTCAGTCTTTTAATGGGACTCACAAATTTAGCAATTAATGGCTTTTCGCTATATGAAGTCCATAAATTAAAGGACTCTATAAACCTCCTTAAAGACCAAACGAAGTACCTTAACTCACAGATTCAGGAAATTAATGAAAGTAATTTTCGACTAACGCATATCGTCTCTAACTTCACAGTGCCAATCGAAAAATCGGTCTCTCAAACACATCACGAGATTTTACAACTAATGTGTACGACAGCAACCAATGAGCGATTCTTGATTACTCTTTTAAACTTTCAGCTTATAGAGCAGCATTTCGACTTAATAATACAATGTATATTGGATAATAGAATTAACGATGCACTAATTAAGCCAACCCTTGCTAATAATATCATATAGGGTAACGCAAATTTAAGAGGCACTTTGATGGAACAAGATATAGGAGGTTTTTTTTTTATCGAACTTCCAAGGCATACATCGCATCTTTGGATTCAAAACAAGCAAATTTAGATATTATATTACAAATCCCTATTATACGGGATAGTAATTATCATTTTCTATATAAAATATTTATTAATGGATTTTTGACGGACTCTTCATATCTTCGTCTACAAACCCTAGAATTTGCTGTATGGACGCCGTCAGGTGTTTTTGAATTCGATGTCTCACTCTGCCAAACACATCGTATGATAGAAATCTGTAAATTTCAAACTCAAGCAAGATCACAGAAAACGGAATGCTTATACAATCTCATCTTCCGAAATATAACAGCCAATTGTCATATTAAACCTTCATTGTCAAAAGAAGAATAATTTTATTTGTATACTCCAACGGGACTCCTACTCACAACAAGAAAGTTGGTACAAATAGCCCGTCAACGAAATCACATAGTCATCGCAGATGAGTTGAACCACTCACTAACTTATTTTTCCCAATATGAGGCTTACGATTATATTAAAACAGAGACCCTCAACCTACCTACCAGACATACGGCCAATTTCACCACAGAGTATCGCACACTTCCTACCAATTATAATTTTAATTTTACTTTCAACCTGCAAACAGTTCAACAAACTGTGACATCTCTTCATGCTTTACTTCACAGAGAACAGAACAATCTACCGAATCATTTTTCTGAACTACATTTGCACCACTCTTTTCCATGGACTGTTCTTATTATTTCTCGCATTCTATTTACTGTTTTACTTGCTATAGGAACAACTTTACACTTCCTATATAAACGTTTACAAAAACACCAACATTAATATTATCTTTTTCTTTTTAGAAAAATGTTCCAGATCCTAATACCAATCACTCTCCTTTCTTTGGTTCTAATAATAATAATAATAATTTATATGTGCCTCATCTGTTATAAGTCCCGTCACACAAACAAAAGCCTAATTAAACGCCCAGATATATCATTACCATTAGAAAGACTAAATTCACCAGCGCCTACTACTGAATTCGAAATTCAAGCAATACAGACAATGCTGGATGTGGCGTCAATATAAATACCGATTTTAATTACCAACACTCGACCCATACCAACAATGAACTGGTATATATTTATTAATCACAGTGATGACACTTCTACTCACTCTGAGGGAAATGATAGTAACTACTTTGATCCTGCTTAGATGGGACAGGTTCTATAGTGTTGTTACCACTACATATATAAATATCACAACAAAGTATCATAGTGATTTTACAGTGTATTATAGTGTATATAGTGTTTTATAGTGTCTATACAGTGTCTCCAAATGTATCAGTGTTGTGGTGCAAATAACTTTCATTAATAACTATTATGTATTTTCTCAAAAATAATCTTGCAGATTATTTTTTCCAGTGTGGGAGGTGTAAGGATCCCCACATCATAACAGAAACACATGTTAATACAACACGTGTTATTGATTGCAAACAATGAAGCAGACGAGAAGTCACCATGGAAGACACCAGAGGAAACCAAAAGGTGACGGACCTCACGAAAGGACCCGAAGAGGACACATAAAAGCGAACCACGGAGGGACCTGGTATCAGTCTACCAACTGATCAACTAACCATCACGTGCTCTGAGGTCGCATTGGATTAGGAGTACACCTTCCCTGCCCTATCTCGCACTGGACTAGGAAACCCATCTTCAACTGAAACCTTGCGAGGCTGCCGTGAGCTGAGGGGGTTATCCACAATCTCACCATAAATCTTGCAAGTGTTGTGGATGCTGCCATGAGCGGAAGGGGCACCCGACACAACATCGATATCTCTTCATCTGGCAGGGCCGGCGCTAGCAGTTTTGCCGCCCTGGGCGGTACTTTCACATGCCGCCCCTTTAACCCGCAACCTTATTTTGACAGAAAACGTTCAAGTCTCACGGAAAAGTAGGATGCCCCGTTTAAAAACATGTATGAAATGTAAAAGTAAACAAAAAATTGAACTACCTCTCTCGAATGATTACGTAATATTTAAATGACTCCATATATAACACAGTATTCAGTATGCTCGATTTCGCTGTATACCTGTGATATACAGCAGCGCATACAGAAAATATTTTTTTTAAAAAAAGTGCTTTAGTCACAACCAAGAATTTTAATTTTTAAACTTATTTTATATCAAAAGGTGTTTTCAATAGAGTTGGTTGGTTGAGTTGATTTTTAGTTTAGCGTCCCTTTCGCCAGCGAGGTTATATGAGACGTGGACCTACTGATTAACGTGGAATCCGAACCACATGATCTCCCGCCGGGAATCGAACCCGGGTCTCCCACGCCAAAGGTGTTTCCAATAGAGTATGAAGCATGAAAATAATAGTGAATCAGCTATTACGGCAAAATTTAGTGATTAGTCTAAGCCTTATGATGTACTAGAACACAATAGTGATACATGAATTTAACATACCTTAAGGGGATCTTCTACCATCTCCGCTTAGGTTTCTAACTCTCCATTTGATAACATGTAAAATTTAATATGGTAATTTCTAACAAAGTATTGCAGGTAATAACTTGAAATTTTTAATACAAATACACAAGACCCATATAAATCCAACCACGGTCTCCAATTTACGTTACATGCGTTAGATTAATTGCAATATATTCTTCAGTAAGTTTGGCAACAGAGAATAAAAAGTATGCTGCAGAGGGGAGAGGGCTGACCATCTGTTTGCTTGTTAGCTGCTTTTAAAAGGACGCTCTTACCAGAAAAATCACGTTGTGATTCTCACTTCTCAGTGGTTAGAATGGTCTGGACGGGAAGAGCCCAAAACCTCTTCTTTCTTCCTTTTACGGTTTGTTTGTTTCTTCCACCCCCTGCTGTCACAAGAAGACAACTTGTTTCGGAAAGCACTTTGAATTAGTAGCGAAAAGCCAAACTGAATGACACCACGGACGGATTAAAGGGAGGGGCGGCCACTCCCTCCGAGAACATTTGAATACTTTGAATAATCGAAGTAAGAAACTAGAAATTGCGTAATCTAATAAAAAAAGTTTGTTGAAGTATACAAATCAAGACGCATTTTAAGTGTCACAGCATTGTACTCTCATCCCCTCCCCTCCCAATTCCCTTCTGAAGAAGTTCTCTTTTGTTTCTCTGTTCCATATTAGCCTTTACACTTACACTTTCATTATCCAGTATTGATTTTTACCATACCATCTGCACAGAAGGCGAATAAGGTTTACGAGTCCTTCCTGCCCCCTTTTTTAAAAATTGCTAATTATAATAAAATTTATCGAAAACAATTCATCTCAACGATAAAGACTTATACACATTCATTATTGCAATTTTAAAATAAACTCGCCGCCTGTCGCGTATGCTAGCGATCTAATATATACGAATAGATGAAAAGTTAGTTTGAAGCGTATTGTTTTTCTGTAATTAAGTCCGAATTCATATTCGTTTCTATTGTTGCATCGACAAAAGTGAGTGCTAAATCGATTTAGGCTCGTTGGTCTTTGCGAGGTCCCTCAAGATGCAAGGCCGTGGGCAGTCGCCCACCACTTGAAACGCCTCTGCACTAGAGGTCTGCACGTGCTCGGTCCTACAAAGAATGTATCACTTCGGGTCCGGGAGGGGTTCGGGCAGTAGCGTCATTTCAGATTTGGCTTGGGGGGCCAAGACCCCTTGATATATGTAAAATTTCGCGTTTTTCACTGATTTACTACTATGCTATTGATAAAATTATATAAATCTCAAACTCGGGAGAGGGGCAAATGCCTCTCCCTGTCCTCCTAAATGACGCCCCTGGGTTCGGGCTGTGAATTTTTAAATATACAACCATATTTCTCGGACTTTTTCGGGTCTAACTTTGTAAATATAGTGTAAAACGATACAAATTGCATCGTTCTTTCTGGAGGACTTTTAAAACACAACTGCAAAATCAAACCTCGAATTGCTGTAAATAAAAATACAATTTTGCATTAATAATTAAGTTTCTGCAATTCGGGCTTATTTCGGGCTCATTTGATTATCACAGAGCTCAGTCCGGGCTAGGGCCTAAATGCTAAGACATATTTTGGACTCGGGTCGGGCCTCACATTGTAAATTCAGGGCCGGGCCCGGGATGAAAATTCCGGCCCGTGCAGACCTCTGCTCTGCACCCGCACACATTCCTTCCTAGTCCAGAAAATCTCCTCCCCTCCGCATCGTCAATAATGGTAAATTTGTTCCTCGTATATTTGCTTATTATTGTATTTGCTTGTATTGCATTTTCTCGAAAATATCCTCCCCCTAAGAGATTATCAACAATTCATTCCTGAATAGTACTCAGCTTCTTTTCCTACTAATGACTATTTAGGAGTTTTTCCTTAGCTGAATCTCGTTATATTGTGTCTCCATTGTACGTAGAATAGGATTCGATTGCCAGTGTAAGCTCACAACTTCCGAAGTTGAGTCAACATCGTGAAAGAAATGGAGAACTATCCGAATAAAGTGGTAGCGATCTCTGGCCAAGAAAGACGAAAGGATTGTTTGATGTCATTGCACTGATCACGATCTTCTAGGTTGTGAATGTTTACCAGCTGGCATGTCCAGACCCTATTGGCTGTATTGCTGAGTTTAGATTTTAGACTAATAAACAGCTGTCTTTAGAAAATCTCACTTGGGTGGTAAAATTTGTTATTAGACATTCGTGGAAATCAACTGCTCTGTTAAAATATTTCAGTTTTCTAACATTGTTATGCCTAATTATTATTAAGCATTAATAATTAATTATTATTAAGAAGAAGCTGAAAATCGAGAAACATGGAAGAAATATTTCAAGGTCCAAACTGAAAATTAAGAAGAAACGAAAAAAATCTCATCAGTCCCAGGACCGGCCAAAAGGGCAGAATACTTAATAATAATAATAAGAAGAAGAAGAATTTTAAAATTTCGTTCTTGATTATAAGAATACATTATACATTATAAAAGTCGTATACAAAGAAATGTATACATCCTAGAAATAGTATATACATATCAACGAAATACCTTACTACTGTCAAACAACATTTGTACTGTGTATACATTTATATTAATTCTATAGACTGTCACGTCTTTTAATCACGTGGCTCCCCAGCTTGGCTCACAACGATGAGCAAACGCCAATGATTTGAGTATTCTAGTAGGGAATCGAACCTAGAATCACGCGAACAGGAGTCAAAAGTTCTAACCACAAGACTATGGAACCCCTTAGTATGACGTTATGCTTGAAATTCAAATGATTCTACCAAAAACAATTATCAACGAAATAGTTTATTACATCTCTAACACATTACATTTATACTATACATACATCTATATTAATTACATTATGAAAAGAAGTAGAATGACTATATGCCTGAAATTAAAATGATCCTACAAAAAGCATATTTTTCAACGAAATACCTTCCTATTGTCATGTATACGGGTAATTTTATTCGTGGGTGGAAGGAGGAGTCGCCCGAAGTAAGGAAGAAATACAATACTCTCCTATCTGATAATTGAAATCATGAATAAATTTTATTATTATTATTCTTTCTGTATATGTTCATTTTCGAGTTAATTATTCCATATCGGACTCCCGAAGGAAAAAAAAAAACTATCGAAACAACTTATTGACCGTGCTGATAGCGACTACTCCCCGTCACGACACCGTTTTTCAGTTTTGTTAGTGTTAGGAAAAAGAAGAGTGAGAAAGAAGAGTAGCAGAGGGAGGCAGAGAAGAAAAGAAAAAGAGAAAGAATGAAGAAAGATAAAGGATTGGAGGAGAAAGGATTACTGGATAATTCAGGAAATATAGTAATGAACTTGAATGGTTATTAACGAAGGATCAATTCCGAAGTGATCCGGAAATAGACACATGTCCATAAATACGAGCCTGATCTGGGTCCAGGCGACTGCACAAGAGGGAGTTGCCCAAACCCAGCCCAAGCTAGGTGAAAATGGAATTTAATTGGTTGTAAGGTAATCCTGAATGGTAAATATTAACTATCCAGTCTCTGAACTCCATACTCTGAGATCGACCACACATATGAATTAGCTTGGCGAGACTTCTTTTTTGGAAGGAGAGAGTACCAAATTCTTTTCCTCTTTGATTCCTTCATTTTGTCACACTTCTTGCAACACAGATATTATAGCACAACGACAGTAGAATTTCCAGTAAGTGCACTTTGCAGTTCGTTGCAAGACTATTCTAAAACTCAAGGGTCACAAAATCACCCTCCCCTCTTTCCCTTTTCGAAGGGATCTTTCGGGGGGAAAGGTGAAAAATGTGGAAACAATTGGATACAATTACTAAGAACATTTTCCTTCTTCCTTCACAAGTCTCTTGTTTATGGTCATTTCGTCTTGTGTGATAAGGCGGACTTCAGAACACAAAATTGCAACGCTCCAGATTCCCTACCCAAATTGTCACGCGGTTCGTATGTCAGTCTTCGAGTTTCTTCAAAGAATGTTACATTATCTGCTATGAGATCTGCAAACGATCTCCATTGTATAACTGCTATCTCGATAGAGGCAGTGGACAAAACTGAGGACAAAGCTGCCCAAAACAAGTTTTTGACAAAAAAAAAAAAGAAGGAAGAAACAGAGACAACATTTGTTTTTAGCCAGAAGCGCTCATAAATCACTACCACGTGACGCGAAGACTATTAGGGCTAAAGATTCAGCAGAGAGCTCTCAATTCTTGGAGAAATTCTATCCTCTACGTTGCCAAGTGTAAACGGAAGTATACATTATAATTAATCTAAATTGATGTGGGGCATTAAATCAAAAACAGAAACTATGAACATATAGGTATTGCTGTTGGAAAATATCATGGAAAATTTTGAGACGGTAAGTGCAATATCTTGTTAAATATTCACATAGAAATATCTACGTGTTATCTTATAGGGATCCTGAAACACTTGCAAGTGGGTAGACATCCCCTTAATTGAAAGAAACTTTTCTTGCTTTGATATGAGTAAATTTGTGTATAACATTCGCGTAGTCCAATGTTTCAGCCAATTCGTGTTGTATTGATATCATCGCTAGGCCACTCAAGCGTGTTTCAAACATGGAAGACGTAGATAGTTATTAATAAGCTTAAGTTTCGTCGAAAACCTTCTTTCTCCATTTGCCACGGTTACCGGTAAGGTTAACAAAATCCTAAGTGCAACACTAACGTTGGGAGTAAAATCATGTTCCTTAATTAAAGTTTCTTTTGTTGAACTTTTACGCTTAACTATAGCGGATAACACTTTTAGTTCGTCTTTCAAGTCACTGGAGTTAATATCTTTTGATTCTTCGTGTGTTAAAATGCCGGCAAGTTCAGTACCTTTTCAGACAAAATTTCAGGTGACATATCTTTAAGATTACTTATATCGTAATGAAAATCGAAATACTCGATGTGATGTTTAAGTTGCTCAAACTTTTCTCTTAAAGCTAACACAATCACGTCTAGAAGTTTGTAATAAAAATCGCTCTTGTATCTTATTTGTGGATCTTTAATAGCTTCATCCTCTGCCTCGTATGGCCCAATGTTGAACCGATGCAGAAAAAAAATCTAATTTTTTTAGCTATACAAAAAATGGAACGGCGTACTGAAATGTTGTGGCTGCATCATTAACGACAAGGTTTAGTGAATGATATTGCAAAGAACATAGAAGACTCGGGAATTTATTTCTAAAATTCTCTTCTGAATACCTGAATGTTTGCTTTTCATATTGGAAACATTGTCATATCCTTGGCCCCTTATGTCTTCGATAGGAATGTTAATTTCCTTTATATGTTTAATTATTACTTCTGTCAGTCCTAGAATAGTGGTGTCTGTTACCGCTACGAAACCAAGAAAGTGTTCTCAAATTTTTACAGGGCATTCTCCATTACTGTATGTAATTTGTACATGAACGATTATTGCCATTTGCTCGGTACCAGAAATATCTGGCGTACACTCTAGTATTATACTATAATATTTTGCAACTCTCAACAAAGACAGCATTTTACTTTTTATTTGTTCACTAAGAATCTGAATGATTCTAGTTTGGACATCTTTTCCTAAGTAATGGTGTGGTATTTATTTGGTTCTCAAGTGGGAGTGTACTTTTGCATACTTGGAATGGAGCGTTAGAACATTGTTGAATAGAAAACATATAAAATATACCTTGATAATTTTATCCACCCTAGCTGAAAATCTTATCTACGTCGCTGCAAGGGAAATATTGAACGATACCTGTTTGATAATTGAAAATGAGGGAAAATGCTCCGAATTTCATGAGTGAGAATTTTCCTAAATGTGAGTGAAGTAAGTTCAATTATATTCTCAGATGAACACAGTTTTATTTTTCCATGTGGGCCCATTACGAAGCATTATATTTTGAAGGTATTCTTTTCCTTTTCAATTTTTGCCGCCCATTAGACTTGCTGCCCTGGGCGGTGGCACGGCTCGACCCCCCCTCGCGCCGGCCCTGTCATCTGGTCATTAATGAGACACTATTTACTCTTTATCAAAGATATTTGTAATTAGAATTTTATAAAAAAAATTGGTGAAGGGAAAGACTCGCCCGAACCGTCATTTAGTCTCTACCTATAAAATCATTGCGATATATATAGAGAGATGAAAAACATGGGTCACCTTCAGACTTTCAAAAATTTCTCCCGATCTTAGGTTCCAAGATACAAGACTGGAATTTTGCACACGTATTGTGCATACAACAATGTACTATTTTTTAAAAAATCAGATACCTATATAAACCCAGGCCTGGGCCAGAGGCACGCAAATATTTCGAAACATTTTTTTTCGAAAATTCTCCCAGTTTTACCCGATTTTCACGTTTCTGGTGTATAATACGGTCAAGCGAGTAATACCGGTGGACAGTATGCTCTATCCTGAAAAAAACTCTGTATGAACCATGATTCTACGATAAATAGTAAGGAAGCAGTAGTTGTTTAAGTGAAAGTCTAAAATTTACCTCAAAAAGTGGAAATCCTGAAAGGGTTAATTCTGAAATACTAATCAAGATTTATTTTTTTAAGCAAAGATCAAAATATGAAGTATATGCTTACAATAACAGTCTTACGTCTTTTATTGAGTTCTCAGCATTTAAAAAATGTTATTTCCGTAAAGTGAACAATTTCAGATAACATTTTAGATGCTGAAGAAAAAAATCATTCTTTTATTAATCTGAGCCTATGATTCTGTCGCTTGAATTTAGTCCGTTTTGTCTGAATTTTTCTTGGGATTTGACCTCTTGAATTTTGTCCTGCATTCGTAATAATCTGTTTGGTAATTCTAACAGAGGCTGTAAGAAGAATAACTATTTCTTCAAGTTTCATTAAAAATTTTAATGTTATTCTTCTTGTTGTTCTCGGGAAAATGACGAGGATACAGTTCTTTATCAGCAGTGTCATTCACATGTACTTTGGTGAAGATGAATGCGATTTTTTAAAATACCTGCGGGCAAATGGAAAATTTGATTGACTCAGTTGCAAAAAAAAAAAGCCGTTTGACATTGTAATTGAAATGGCCATAAGATAAATTTAATTCGATATAATATCAAATTATTTCACATCGAGATTTTATTCACTTTTTCAATAGTTCATCTCTAACATGCTAAGAGTCGCAGTACGTAAAAGATGTCTCAGTTCACATCCTCAAGACATGTAAACAATGCAAGAAGATGCATAAGGCGACTCTTAAGAAAGAATGTTAGTGTTCTACATCACAACTCCTTTTTCGGCATCATCTTATCAGCTGATTTGTCTTATATACATAATTCTATATTATATGCCATACTATCATATATACTTCTATGTTCATATTTATATTGTCAATATAAATAGCAGCAATACAAAATGTCAATATCAATATTGAAATCGTTTTTTGTAGTTTCAATTAAATCAAAAGGTCAGATAATCGGCGATAAGGGCTGTCTTACGCATCCTTTTGCACTGTTTGCTTAATATATGGTCAAACATGTCTTGAGGATGTGAACTGTGGCATCTTTTACGTACTGTGGCGGTTTTAGCGGGTAGAAAAATATATGAACACTAAAAGATACAATAAAGAGTAAATATATTTTCCACTTTTTATATTAATGATAAATAATTATTTAATAAACAGCATCAACCACTACTATAAAAGTAATTTCCTATTGTCATTAATTAATCAAATGTGCATATGTATTTATACGCGAGGGAGCGGTTCTACCCAAAATTAAAATCCTAAAGCCGCCCCTGACTCCGAGCCTTAGCCTGTTGGAGGTGAACTACTGGAAAGCTGAATACAATTTTGTTGTGAAATGACTTTATACTAGACCGAAATAAGTTTGTTTTATCTTCGATTCAGCTAGAATGTCAAACGGCTTTCTTGCAACTAAGTCAATCAAATTTTCCATTTGCCCGCAGGTATTTTAAAAAATCGCATTCATCTTCACCAAAGTAGATGTGAATAACACTGCTGATAAACAACTGTATCCTCGTCATTTTCCCTCAATTTTCCATTTCTCTCAGGTAACTTTTTTAAAATCATATTCATTTTTACCGAAATAGATGTGAATAACACTGTTAATAACAGAACTGTATGAAGTCATTTTTCCGAGAAGAACAAGTAGAATAACATCTAAAATTTACGATAGAACTTAAAGAAATAGTTATTCTTCTTACAGAATTTGTTACAATTACTAAAGAAAAATTCTCTTGAAGAAATCTCTCCCTGGAGAGAATTCCTTGTCTCGAAAGATTTGGCAGAACGGGAATTTCCATTTTGCCTAAAGATAAGATGATTTAAAATATTTTTACAAAGTGCTGGAGGGCCTTTAGGCAGAACGGGAAGACACCATTAAAATCTTGCCATTTTGGTTTTTAAAAGATTTTGAATTCTTATTTTTAAGAGCCAATAGAATAAAACAACTTACTTTCGACGAGATACATTTTCAAGCAAAGCACGGAACGCAAGAATGAATGGAAATCAAGCTTTACACGCCCATGATCGTCACAACAACGATTGATCAATCGATTGCCAACGATTTCATCTCGATGTCACATCAAGCATGAAAAAGTCGATTCTAATTGGCTCTGGCTGAGAAAGAAATCCAATGCAAACGTTCGTTGCATCAACAAATTTTAAAGTTTGTAAAAAAAAAAAAAAAAAAAAAAAAAAAAAAAAAGCTAATTAAAAAAATCATAATAGTATACGACCTTAATGCAAGATTGCACCCCCCAAGACTTCTTGAACACCCCCATAAGTTCAAAATTCTGGATAAACCACTGCCACCCACATATCGCAAATTACTCACTTGTTCTATTTTCTCCCCTCCCACTTTTATATTTGGCAGAGAGCTTCGTTCCTACCACCATGGCTTTTGTTCTTCTAATATTTATTTTCATCCCATATTGCATACTATTCAAAGCCCTTTCTAATGTTTTCTAATTTTCAACTGATTTTTTCTCAGATTCTGCAACAAGCGCCATATCGTCTGCAAATTTTATACGTTTAATCATTGTACGTCCTACCGAAATGCCGGTTTCACTATCTCTTCTAAATAGATATTAAATAATGTTGGTGAGGGACAGCATAAAAGCTTTTTCTAGATCAATAAATAGAAAATACACCTTTTCTCCTTTCTCTACAAACCTTTCAGCGATCAACCTTAATAACCTCCCCTAAACCCAAACTGTTCCTCCTCAATTTTTTCGTTTGTTCTTACATACAACCTTCGGTTCAGTATTCGGAACAGAATTTTAGCTGCATAAGATATGAGACTAATAGTTCTCTAATCCTCACGTCTGTTTGGGTTCGATTACTTAACCATCAGTATCATGATCGTCTTCAGGAAGTCTTTCGGCTACTCTCGTGTTTCATATATTTCATTGCAGAGTCGGGACGATTCTTTCTTGCTCTTGTCTCCCATATTTTAATGAATTCGATTGGTATATTATCTATCCCGGTTGCCTTTACAAACTCATCCCTAAGAATCCTAAACCCTTTATGATCTTCGCCTACTTCAACATTTAGGCTACACGGTCTATCCCCAGTCTTACGTAAGTCTTCAATATATTCTTTCGACCTTCCTATGACCTCACTTATCTAGCTGACTACCCTCCCATTCTTATTTCCTACTGCCATTGTAATACCCTTGTTTCCTTTGAAATTCTATAGATTTCACCACCTTAAACATGTCCTCATATTTCCCAAGTCTTTCTAGTTCTTCTATGTTCTCGCATTTTCTTTTGTAAAACTCTTTCCTTGCTCTGTTTCTTTTTATAACTCATTGTTTAACTTTTTGTACATCTTTCTGCTCTCTTCTGTATTAACCTGTTTCCACGTCTTCCTTTCCCTCATTTTCTGCAACATCTGTTCCGTAACTCATGGTTTCTTAGCCGTTTTGTGTTCGCGGTAACCTACTACTTCTTCTGCAGACTGCTGTATGCGAAGTTTAATATGTTCCCACCGTCTGTTACTACCTGCGCCTATCTTTTCTTCGTTTGAATATTTTTCCATTATGAAGTAATATAAAAAATACTATTACTATCCAACTGGATAAAGGAATTTCTTTTAATTCTTGCAGATTCAATGTGATCTCGTCATCGTCGCTTTATACATTAGTTTTTGCTCCAATGACGATATAGATTTCAACGTAACATCTGGCCTTAATTTTAGAAACTCCCGAACGTTATTTTGTACAAGTATTTTCTTCCCTTCTTTTTTAACTTAACGTTTTCATTCCCCCAAGATCTATCAGCCTCTTCCCTTTTTAAATTCCTTCACTGCCAAGAATAATTTTAAAATCCCTTCACAGCCGTGTGAACTGCATTTTTGTTAAACTCCCAAACCTCAAGTTTCACTCACTCCTTTCTCTCGCTCTCAGAACATCGTTCTCCTTCGTGATTTCCTATCTTATTGTTATGGTGTTACAAAATCATCGTTGGTAGGTGATATTCACAAACAAGAAATTAAGTTAGAAGGAATTTAATTGGTCTACAGAAGCAATTGATGAAAAATAATTTGTTCATTCAAAATAGGACTTCTGAATTTTGGGATTTTGAAGCACAGATCAGAGAAAAGTTTGAGAAAGTGAGAAACTTTTCTGAACGTATTATGAAAGAGGAGATTGATTTAGAACATTTAAATAAGCTAGCCAATAAAATCAAAGCTGAAGCTTTCGCCTTCATTTCTGAGTTCTTCGACATTATGGTTCAATTTATAGTTTTTACTCATTTATAGATATGATATGACTATGTCGAGTTGCTACTCTGCGAAATTACATCCTAATATATCGTATAAAGTGCTGTACGCGCATCTATCGGAGTGTGAGGATATTATTTTGAGATTGGGTTATAAATTGGCCATTGATAAGCAATTGTTGTTGAACTTTTCTGCGTTAGAAGTAAACTAAAATCTTTAACGCCACCTCTGAGAGAGAGGTGGAACTACCTCAAGGTGGCTGGATGAGTGTGCGAGTCTGCGCACTTCGTATCGTGTCGGACAGCTTAACATGGAGAAAGATGAGTAAGCTGTTGTCGTTCGTAGCAGGAAAACACAATACAGGCACTTAACAAGAAAAGCACTTTGTGATTTTTGTAGTTCCAGGTGTTATAACCACAGTGTTGGGTAAGTTACTTGTAAAAATGTAACGCGTTACAAGTTACTTTACTTTCTCTTAAAATGTAACGCGTTACTTGCAGCAAAAAGTAACTGTTACTTTACTTCGAAAGTAACGCGTTACATTTAGGTCTGAAACTTTAAAAATGTAATATATATATATATATATATATATATATATATATATATATATATATATATATATATATATATATATATATATGACTTCAATTTTCCGCACTACTATTACTACCGCTATTATTATTATTATTATTATTATTATTATTATTATTATTATTATTATTATTATTATTATTATTATTATTATTGCACGTTCTGAATCGCTTTATGTAAAAACAAGGACAAATTTTTACTTGATATATGAATATTTTCATATAATGTAACATTGATAAAATGCCATACTGCGTTACTCGTGGGGATGGACCCGAGCGAATTCGAGCGAGTTTTCTTTGAAACTCGATTCGACTAGAAACAGATATCTTTGAGCTCGAACCGAGAACTAGGATCGAAAAATTTCCTCCAACTTGACTCGAATTGGGGTCGAGTTTCGAGTCGAGTCGAGCCAAATCCGGTGTGTAGTTTCGAGTACATTCTTCAAGTATATTACATAGACAGTATAATTATTATCAATGACACTACTACTACTACAACTTATTATTATTATTATTATTATTATTAATTATAACAACACTATATATATAAAAATGATAGGCGGTTTGTATTTGAATACTAAAAAACTAGTTGATTGCCAACCACGGTAGTCGTGAAATCTAGGAGTCAGGGACATTATTCACGAGCTTCTGAATTTGGGTTGAGGGTCGAGGTTGAGTATTCGGGCTCGAGCCAAACATTATTAAAAGTTATAGGGCACTGGCCAAATATCTTCAAAACTGCTCGGGCCGGGTTTAGAATTGTCAACGACTCGAGCAGTTCGGCTCACAGCTCATTCACTATCGACCCCAACCGAGAAGTGAGCCGAGCCAACAGCTCACCCAACCGACCCGGTTAGAGCCCTCGGCTCAGTTGAGCCAAACCGAGCAGATGGCTCATCCCTACCAAGCCAGCTCGAGCCGATGGTTCACCCTAAGTGAGCCGGCTCGGGCCATCTTCTCAGTTGAGCCGAGCCGAGCTGAGATTGTTATAAAAAATCTCTTGTGGTCTCGCTATTGAGACGAGACGAGATGCGAGCAGTGTCCCCTCTCATGAGCAACACTAAAAGTATTTCATATTACTGTTTAGCTTACATTTTTCATGGCTTTCGTTTTCCAGTGTTATCAGTCCAAGATTTCAATACGTGTTAAAACGAACGAGCCATTTATCAAACTCGACTGGACTCGAAACTCGACGCGAAAAACTGAATCGGCTCGGAACTCGACTCGAGGATATTACCTTTGATTTGACTCGAAGCTCGACTTCAATTCGAGTGGAGTCGAGTTTTAGCTTGACTCGTGCTCATCCCTATGCGTTAGAAAAAATAGTTGCTTATTATTATTCTGCTAAACTAATTATATAATAATAACAATGTTGTTATGAAAAATTAAAAATACAGAATAAGATTATACCTAGGTAGAGAAACATTACACTACAACTAATAAAATGAGAACATATGAACTGGGAGTGAATCAAAACTTGCCAGTAACTCTAAAATCGATACATGCTTTTTAAAGCTCTCTTTTAGTTTCAGACTCTATAATCAACGGGACTCTAGGATAAGCAAACTGATCTGAAAGAACTCCAATATTACATACCATTAGCAAACTATTTTCTAGTAATAAAGTAGGCCTGCTCATCAGAACACAGTTTATTCATATTAACCCCTTACTGTAAATCGTTAATTATGGTACCCTAGTTGTTGATAAATATTTTCCGCCGGGGCACTTCAGACATTTTACTTTTAAATTCTGTCCACCATCATCCTCAGTTCTTAAGAAAAAGTATTCTTTCAAATGTTCGAACGGTAAAATATTTTCGTTCTCCATCTTTATAAAAACAACACCAATCAAAGTAAAATAGACTACCGGTATCATTGCACTCCTAGTTCACTCACTGAATGTATTGATTTGGAGCTGTCAAAATCTACAACAAAATCTTCCAGGTGCTTGCAATCAGTACACGTGATTTTCCTAAGGCTGTCCTCATCTTCCAAAAACAGCAAGTGGCACTACGAACTTATCTATTTCTCTGTGTGTCTGCGACTGTCGGTCACTAATATACGTAGTTATGCTCGATTGTTTCATTCTGAGAAATTCACTTACAGGAAAGAAACGTTTGTTTCCGAAAAAAATATACATATATTGTAGTTGCTCATCCGAAATGTAACGCGAAAAAAAATAACGCAAACTAGGTACGTTACTTAAAAATTTGTAACGCGTTACCGTTACAGTTACTTTGGAAAAAATATAACGCGTTACTAGGAAATGTTACTTAAAAAGTAACGCGTTACTTGCGTTACGTTACTTCCCAAGACTGTATAACCATTACTTAGTATTTTCATATTTACACACAAGTTCATTTTGTTATTTTGCTTCGAGAAATATAATCGCTTTCTACCCAGTTACGTGTATCCATTGCCATACTTTTTTTTTTTTTTGTCATAGCAGGTTATGGACCCAGCGAGGGAAGGAGAGAAAAATACAGAAGAAAAGAAGAATTAATTGTGGAGGAAGAGAAGACTAGAACTGTGTAGTACTTCCAGTATTTCCATGAACAGAATTCTGTTAAATTGAACATTGTGTGTGTGACTGTGTAAAGTTGTGGCACATATATTATGTTCAAGCGATTAGTTTGGCGACTGATAAGAGCCAAGTAGTCCCTGTCCAACCTATAGAAACTATGCACCAGACTCAGGCCAAATACTCCTATCAGTTTCCAAACCATTCACAAGCACATAGATAGGAGCAGAACCCGCGTTTCCCATTTCGGTAGCAGAGAAGCCAAAACTTAAATTCTTTTGTTTTCTTGTAGCAACTAAGCTTATTTTTAGTTTCAGGAAATAACTCAAAACACGCCTTTCAACCAGTAACAATATTTATTATAACCCCAAAATATAATTAACAAAAACATGAAATGAACCAATAAATCAAATAGTAAGAAGTCGAAATATCAAACGTTTAAATAAGTACTTCCCAAACAAGAATATACAACAGTAAAAAATTCTTGTCTTCCGAAAAATCTCAAACAACAATTTATTAAATTTAATTTCGGGTTTTTAAAGTAACCAATTCTGTTAACAAGCGAAAACCAAGGTTAAAACGACTTTTAACAGATCTAATAGGTATCTCAAGATTTAAACTTACTGGGCCTTATGCTGAGTCGTTCTGATGCGCCACTAGAGCCATACTAAATAGTTCAACTAACATATGTTTACTGCAGTAGTCAGGGCCTTAGTGTGATGCTAATCATATTTCGAAACGACTCTGCATAAGGCGGACTATCTTTATTAAATTTCATTCGTTTTGAACCTACTATCTTGAACATTAAATTTCATTCGTTCCAACAACTTTAACTGATTATTCAATTTTTGTTCAATTAAATTCTTTCCAAATTTCTCAATGCAAGAAGTTACGTAAAGATCCTCAACTAAAAATATCTTCGTTCCAATTTTCCCAATAACGGGTTCAGTCAAATGGTTATTGCGCTCGAAATGACTAAAAGTCACTGCCATAACTTACGTCTATAAAGACTCTTCCTTGGGATCCGAACCCAGAAAAAAGGGAGTGTTCAGTACTCTAAAGGAAATAAAGAGCGGGCGAAAATAATTTAAATCTTCTTCCACTCACCAAAAGAGGTTATATTTTCGACCTCCCGTCACTCGCCATAAAGCACCAGAACACTGCCCAATTTCTGTTTTAGTCATTCACTCTACTTATCAGAATTTCACACACATAAGCACAACAAAATTTAAATAATACAGCACTATAACCTTTCATCATTCAAGCTCTTCACAAGTCTTCTTCAACCTTGACAATTTACAAACCCAAACACATCTCCAAAACTAGAATTTGTAGGCTGCATTATATCGAAACTACCAATTTAACAAACTTAGAACTCTCCTATTCACGTACCAAGTCTTGAATGACGAGGCTATGCAGGCTTACCTCACAGCAAGCTTGTCATCACCTGACAAACCTGTCATGCCATCTGTTGACTAGCGAGAGAACTGCTCGACTTTGGTGACCTCTACCGCTAGCCCTAGTAGCACAAACCATAGGGCCGATGTACTTTTATGGTCGGCATCGTCCATTTATCGTCCGGTCTTTTTCAGGACAATGTAGCACGTAGGCCCTATGTTCGAAATTGTCGGGAAAAAAGCATCCTTTTTGGGACGATTAACCGATATCGGCCCGATAATCAAAGTCGTCCAGAAAAGGACTGTCAATATTTGTCGGCATTTTTTTCCTCCCCTACACCGGGAGTTTGTCGCCAATTCTGAAATTAAGAAATTGAACGGAGAGATCTAAAATTATATATTTCGTTTAAATATTGTCAATTCCATTTGTTGTGCATCCAGATAATGGACTTGTGTGATAATGAATTTTTGTCACTAACAGAGGTGTCTCGTGATTCGTTGCGTCGTTGTTAGCTGAAGGTTAGGAATGAGAATTCTGGGAGTAAGGCAAAGAAGTGGAATGTTGAAGTAGAGCGCGGGAAGGTGAGTTGTGTTTCTTTATTACTTATAAATTAAATCTATGTATTTTCAGTAAATAATTATTATGTAGAAGTGCATATATGTGTTCCCTAAAGTTGGTGAAGAAATATCAACTTTCATCCTTAATGTAATTTGTAGGTATCAAGCTGATTGTTTTGCTTACAGAACGAGGCCATCAGCTTATACAGTATTATGCATACTCAACAAAAGTACATGAGAACATGCCCCTGTCTTGTCCAAAATTAAAGCCGTGGTATTTGTTCTTTATATGTATGGTGCATGGTTTGAGCCATATATACTAAAGGGCTTTAAAATAACACTCAAATGTACGGTTCGCTTGAGAAGTGGTAGAAAAAGAGCAGACACAACAGCAGGCCTGCATATATGTATAAATTAACGTTTTCAGGCATAATCCTTTTTGATAATTGTAAACCAAGGGTCACACATAAAAGAATGTCCCTATCAACACAAGTAACTTAAGGTAATGGGTTCACTCGAGCAGACGGTTCTGCCAAATAGAAAATTTATAGCTAAAATATACGGGTTAACTTTACAGCGCCCGCTCCAGCAGGTATACTCACTCAGAAACGAGAAATTACACTGGAATAATTTTATGAAAATGGATCAAAACTTACCTAACCTTAAGCTAACCCGTTCCTAACCCCTACCCTACTTATTTCTATCTTACTCTACTCTACCCTACCCTACTCTACTATACTTTTTAAAAGGGCTCTACATATCGATGCGCAGCTGGAGCGTGTCATGTAAAGTTTACCCAAATATACTATGTGAACCTTTTTTCGTGAAGGATGAGAGTCTGAATATGAGTAATAACTGTCAATGGACAGTCTTTGAAATGAATTTTGGGCTTTACTCGAGCAGAAGGTTCAACCAAATTTTCACACAATTAGTGCATTTTAAGGTTTCTTTTAAATGAGGAGCTAGTGCATAAACCATGAACCAACTTGTGCTAGGTGGCCACTAAAAAGCACGAATGCTAACTAACTGAGTCAGAAGGAGCGCAGCAAGGGGACCCGAGCGAGGGGGTGCGTCTATAGGGAGCAGGCACGTCAGCGATAGAGGGCATACGCACTAGCGAGAACAGTGGAAAAATACATAAAATATCCGCAATAATTTTTAGCTTCAAAAGAACTTAAATAATTGTAATAATTCCTATCTTCAGAATGGCATCATTGCTTTCCCGGGTACAAATGGCCCGCTGCGAGGAGAAATTCATCTGTTCTTAATTTTTACTTTTTTTCCACACTTCACATAGTAGATTTTACGTTTCAACATACAATGACGCTGCAAAAACTTTCTGACATAACGCGCTTTATCACAAATCTTTGTAATAAAATTGTATATTTCCATTACTTCCATCGCAAACGTCCAATGTTAACACGAACAGAATGTTCCCGCCGCTTATTTCCACCTTTGCATTTTTGTAATCTTCCGCTCCAGTAAATAGTTACACTTAGAATACGTTGACTGCCATTCAAAATGTATTTCAATATGATATCCAATAACAGTAATTACTCATATTCACAATCTTCTACTTTTATGAAAAGTGTTTTACACCGTATTTTACTTATAAATTTTGTTTTTAGTAGAACCGTTTGCTCGAGTGAACCCGAATTTTGAGTAATGGTGAAAGTATTGTATGCGTGTCTTCTTCCATTATACTCGTTCATGCGTATACTTCCCATCGTTGACGCGCCTACTCTCTACGGACGCACCTCCTCGTTACCTCTGGTTCCCACTGCTGCACTCCTGCCCTAATTCGGTTAGATAGCATTCGTGCTTTCTAATGGCCACCTAGTACAAGTTGGTTCATATTTTATGCACTGTAGTTTTTATGCCATATGTCACACTATATTTACTCAGCCCTCCTGAATTCAATCTGCAAGTATTAATGGAGCTTCTTATTTAGTGCATGCTCTGTTAAAAGAAATACAAAGCTCTAATCTAACCCGAAAATGCAAGAGATGACTCAAAATTTGATAGAACCTTCTGCTCGAGTAATTCCAAGGTAATTTTCGTCATTCTTTATAACAATTTTAAATAATAATGACTTGGTGTTACTCCAGTTGCGTAATCCTTTACAGGAGTGACTTCGTGGATTAAATAGCGAAACCAACAAAATTTTAAATTGTGATCACTAGGAAATCTTCATTTGTGGTCTTTGTATCTCGAACGAGAAAGGAAGCAGGTAGGCCTATGGTTGAATATGTACAAGGCTATTTTTATATCGGCATAGGATCCTTACTGCGTCCAACAGAATGAATACGATTTTGGGTTCGGATCAGTTTATCTACACCAAGTAAAGTCAAATTTATATCAGAAACGTGATGTTAAGGAAAGTGTGTTGGAGTGGGTAGACGCAAAGAGAATAACTTTCGGAGTCTCGAGCCATTGTATTTAGGATGAAATACGTAGATATACGTGGGACTATATGTTCTTCCACCATAGTGGTGGTGAGAAACCTATGGAGGATAGTAAGTGAAGTTGGGCCTAATTGCTATCTACCTGTAACGACATTTATTCTGAAGTTGACCGTCCACCTGATTTGCCTGATTTTCGACCGAAAGTATAATAAAAGCTCCTAGTAATAGTAGTAATAGGCAGTAGTAGTGATAGTGATAGTTATATGCCGAATTTTGCATATTTAAGTATGAATGATTTATTTATTTATTTATTAAGAAGGATTAGTGTATAGCGTATAATATTGGTGAGTAGGGTAATATCTATTGCTTTGCACCTGCCGCCTACTCACGGGTTCAAGTCTCGACGGTGTCCATCGAACGCAATGGTTTATTTCCAGTTCCCGTTAACAAATACTGTAGACTCCGTCCACTCTTAGTAGTTCATCTGCTTGTTTAGGATGCTAATATCAATTCAAAGAAACAGACATGTTATGTAAAGAGGCACAGGGAAGCCGTAAGATGAAGGATAAAGAAAATGAACACTATAATTTAGTAGTCTGTTGTGCTCTGGCGAACGACGAAGTGCAGAGTGAATGTTGTACTGCAATTACACAGCTATCACATGTTTTGTTAAGAACTCGGTAAAGCCCGATTGAATGTTCTTTTTTTTAACCTTGACGAAAATAGCTCTTGTGGTAAGACAGTTGTGTATGTCCACTATAAATAGTTTTGTACATGTTCAACACCCGGTTTCCTTTCTCACTCGAGGCATGAGCACTGTAAATGTAAATTTGTAGAGAGAACATTTTCGTTGGCTTCGCTGTTATAATCCACAAAATTGTTCTCGTTAAATATTATCAGAATGTAAATGAATAAAAACCTAACTTACCTAAACCATACTCTTACTTGCTTGCCCCGTTAGTTTATGGACTACAAACTCCAAGTGTTCGCCACTGAAATTAGTAAAAAATGCTCGCCACGTATTTGCAACACCTTCTGTTTTCATTTGTAGTTTAGGAATTGCGAGTGTATTACAATTACATACCCATTCTGTATGTAAAAGGGCAACTCCATGGAGCTTTGACCTACAGTGTTACTATCGAAATAAAAAAAAAAAAAAAGTTTCGTAATCTGCTCGTGAAATAACCATGGTGCATAATGCTGCACCACAGAAATCATTCTGTACTCATTCCTTCCAAGGGCCTCGCGCCTGGGGGCAAGCATTCGTCAGTATAATCAAATGTGTACTTGCATTTTTAAGAATATTTTGTGAAAATAATTTTGATTGTGCCTCTACGTTTTCCCTTACTTTCATATAGGGGGCGGAACTGGTTATATTGCATGCTCTAATATTGTTTATCTATAGCAGTAACATTATTGACAAGGCAGGTAATAGTGTTTGTGCACAAGAATTTTAAATGAATGTTTTAAAATATATTTGTATTAGGATGTTCCACGTTGTCGAATTTGACAGAAGCTCTGGAGGTGGGCTTGCACTTGTGAGGGATGAATGGATCACTCCCAGAAAAAAAGAAACTTTCTGGCCCCCATGTAGTTGTTCATAACAAATCTCTTGTTTTTTCAGATGACATTCTTAAAGCCAGACAGAAATTGAAGCAAGCAGAAAGCGATTCAGAATTACAATCCGCAATAGAAAAAGGGGAGAAGAAGAAACGAAGAATAAGGAAGAGAATATTGTCTTGTTCGGAAAGTGATGAGATAGATCTGATGATGAACATGAGAAAAGAATGCGAATTATAGGTAAAAATCAACTGAAATTCCCAACACCACCAAGTGCGTCATTAGATTGCACCAGGTCGTCATGTGAATTGGATATTCGCGTAAGGACTGACCAACTTGTGAATCGGAACGAGGCTACTGAACACCTGACTTTATCATCTGCCAGTAAGTTTGTTTAAATCATTGCAAGCTACCACTAGAATAACACATCAATGTTTACAAAAATGGATAGATTACGGTACCACATGATTTCATTTTAATAAAACATCTAGTTAAGGCAAGACTTTTCGCTTTAGGGAATCACACTCGAAGGTGTACCCAATCCATCTATTCCAGCAAACTTTTTGATTAAAGGAGTGCTGCATACAGAATTTTCCCTACGTATAAATTCATTTGTCACAATATTAGTATGATTTAATAAGGCATGTAAAGAAATCCAAGCAGCATTATTCGACCATAAAGTTTGCTAAAATAGAGCCATTGGTTACAATTTCCGCTGTGATTTGCTAAATTGGTACTGCTTGCGTCATTATTTGTAGAGATATTACGACATTTATAACGACGCCACTATAGCTTTGCACAGGTCTGGCTGCGAAACTTTCGAATTTTTTTGAGAAGAACATTATTCTTGTTTTAGTGCGTGGAATTCACTCTTAAAATTTCTATCCATCCTATATATATGTGTGTCTTCTTATGATAAACCTAGCTCTTCCTTCACAGTTCCTAATATGCAAACAACATATTAGGTTTTCATTACAGTGATAAGCCATGAGTTCTATAGGATAAGTTCTATTTGTTTAATCATTCATTACTGTTTTGTGTAAACTGTGTTTGTGTATCTTTTAATAAAGTCAGAAGGATAGATGGCTATTAGAGTGGGGTGATTAGAAGGCTGTTAAAAATTAAATGCCATTCTTATTGAAACACAGAAACTCTTGGAACTTTAGCGTTGCTTGTAATAGGTACAATATAGAACAAAGTAAATAAGAGGACGGAGAATTTGTTTGTGAACACTCGGGGAAAATCTGAAAGAGTCAGGAAATTCATTCTTCAAAAAAGTATGTGAAACCTGTTATTCTCTATAATGCAACATAATCGAATATTTTTATTTTTTCAGAAAGTTGTTGGTAGGGGATCAAAGTCACCCCATGTCCCTCTCTCCCGTAACTACAAAGAAATTCTTGACAGGTTTTTAGTCATTCAATCTTTTAGGCAACGTACTCTCACTGTATTTCAACATTTAGATAGCCGGTATGTCGAGTCAAAATCGAAATAGAACATATAGCCTCTGCTTTTTCCACTTCGAACTGTGGTCGAGAGAATATCTCGTGTAAAAAGTGGTAATATGTGTGGCTAAGTTTAGGAAGATTTTCGCTATTTTGTCTTGGCAGTGAGCGCCAGGGCTTTAATAAAACACTAATACTAAAGTACCACTACTGGAAGACTGATTCGACAACAATGTTCCCAAACTGTGCTCTCATCTTGTAAGTTAGTCTATATTTTTCAATTGCATTCCGACCATTATTTTTATCCCATTTTAATTTTAGGTGAAGGAAGTTCATTAGCTGTTGATCATAGCTCAAATGAAAGGCATTTCGAATTGGACGAAAACTATTTGGCAGTGATTTCCCGCCTCCTTGCAAAAATTGAAAGAAAGCAATTTTACTCGGGTTTTTCATATATATATTTCAAATGATATGCTTCTGCATGTGATCTACGTCAAATTTCGCTCTAAATGTCTAAGTGTTTTTATTGCAGGAGCTACAACTGAGCCTTGTAGGAGGAAGAAAGGTACAACACATCGTACGAAGAATATTGGAAAAACTATTCTGCAATAATTTGGCACTTCAATTTAACTGGACAGGCAAGCACAACAAGAAACCTCCCAGGCACCTGAAATTGATGGATATTCTACTAGGTGAGTATTCGGGATGCTTTCAGTTGTTGGCTTCTAATACTCTGTAAGGAAGGCCTCACCGGTGGTTTGTCTGTGTGTAGCGAGTTTCAAATCAGGGTTCCCCTATAAGTATCATGAAATTTTAACATTTTTAAAGCTGTAGGATACATACTTCAAATGGCTCACCTCTGGTGCGCGGAGACCCCGGATTGGACCCAGTTCATGCCATGCGGGTTTGTGGACACTATGTGCGTTGGGTTTCTAGGAGTTCTCCGTTTCCTTCCCCCCCCCATCTTCCATTCCATCAATCACCATCCATCCATCCGGTCTGAACCAAAGTTGCAGAAGGACCCTAAAATATATTCAAACTCACGACTGTTAAATCTTGCTGTTGTTTCAGATTCTTTGGACAGTTCCTGTTCCATTCCTGTCAAGGTGCATTTTTCTCGTGCGATTTAAATGCATTTTTGGTTCCGTATATCCCCCATGGCTAGGTAGAAGGAAATTCATTCAGCTTTAATGTTTGGACTGTAAATTAATAGGTAACATTAATAATACCAATAATGTGTTTTCTGCATACTGTAACGAAAGAAAAGAAAAGAATATTTTGACTGTCAGGTCCCCAGATAGTCCCGCCCTCCAACCGTTGAGGAGCGACCGCTCTCCAACTTCTACTAGTGAACTCCGCATGCATGCATGCAACAAAAGCATCTGTCGCGGGTGTGGATGCTACGATTTCTGTCAGTAAACCATGCATGCGAGTAGTTACTGTTGTGACTGGATCCAGTTGAATTAGTTTGCATAATTTAGGTGGTTTGATTGACTGGCTGCGTTTAATTAGCGTCATCAGATTTTTATGATTTTACTGGAACTGTAAATTGCTGAACATACATTTTTTCGTTTTGCTGTTGTTTAGGTGGAATAGGATAATAAAGTAATTTTCTTACAACATTAACGACTATTTTAGGGTAAGTTAATGTCATGTACTGCATTTTAGAAGTTTTTTCTCTATACTTTATACTTCATGTTGGAATTTTACTTGTCAGGATGAATGTTATGTATTCATTTTTTATTCCTTGTGCTTGTTCCTAAACATGTTTATGACAAATATGTTACCTTTACCGTCTGTACTCTAGAGGCTATAGTTGTTTTTATGGTAGCATTCTTACTAGTACATTTACTGGAGCTGCGTTGGCTCATTGGTAGAGCGCTCGCCTCTGGTGCATAGAATCCTTGGTTTGATCCCGGCCCGTGCCATGTAGGTTTTGTGTTGAAGAACCACCGTGTGCGTGGGTTTCATCGGTGAGTCAAAGCTACTTAAAGCCTTTTAAAAAAATTACAATATACCTATTACTGCTATTATTCTCTATTCCATCTATACATGTGCATTTTGTATATAAAGGATGCCACCTTCTATGTGTGGGGGCTAGTGCCATAAATAAGTCATCGTCCGCGAGAACTTGTGGAAAACACCCCCGATAACTAAATGGCCAATTAGAACCCTCATTTCTAGCATTTGACAACCGCTCGTCAAGTCCACGTGGGGTATTTAGTTGCCACAGTTCCAAACGCTGTCCTTTCAGTCAGTGATTAGAAGGTTGCTGTTCAACATATATAGTTTTCTTATACATATATATTATGCTCGATTATAGCGAAATGTGGAGGCCTGACATCTGTTTCACATTAGTGATAGTATTGGGAGTGAGAGTAAGAGACACGAGACACAGTGGGTGCTGCGACATTGCAACCCCGTAAATGCGGTCAAAAGAGGGATAGGGGAGGAAGAGATACTGCTGTAAAATCCAGCAGGGGAAGTTCAAACAATTAGCTGAACTGCACATCTATAGATGGAATACACAATAATGCAACTGGCGTCTTTCGGAACATGATTTTCCATAAATTCGACATACCTGCAAGACAGAAATAAGCATCAAGAGGATAAGGTTATCTTAGCTGAGATTTTCCAGGATTTTCCTCAGCAGCACCAAGCATATGTCCCAATCTTACCGTATTAATAGGGCGTTCTTGTCACCTTCTTACTAACCCGGCCAATCCAAATCTCGATAATTAAAAATTAATTGAATCCTGTGAAATTAATCTTGAGTCAAAACAAAAATTACCGGTGATTGATAACATCACGTAAGAACACGTTGCTTTATATTAGTCAACAATTTCCTATAATAAGGTAGTGTTATTTAAGAATAACTAGACCAAAGCCCACCCGTGAATGGACAACTATAGTTACATAAATAACCCTCCCAGAGTAGACGGCGTAAACGTTTCAACGAGGTTAGTCCAGTGAATCAGATGCATTTGTACCAGTCTCCCAAAAAGTATGTGAGGTAGTAGATAGGAGCTAGGCAAAAAAAAAAATCCATCAGCATAGAATTTAATTCCTGATTGTAGTATGCCGATCAAATTTAAAAGTCATTGCTCCACAGATTTCCTGAAGAGTGTATCAATTTCTTCACGTTGTATTTTACATGTAATATATTTTAGGATATGTTAATAGAATCGCAACACTAATTTCTTTGTAATTGTTTTCAGGTGCAGTTCGGAGAAGCCCATACGCATTGAATGCTTCTGAATGTGAAGTGCATTCCGTAATACAGAACTGGTTTCGCCACGTTAAAGACAGGGATGGTGGACGTGAAGCGCGTAGACAGAAAACTGATCGTGGTCGAGATGCGCCACAACACCCTGGCGTTGTTATTGTGTAAGAGAAATAACATGGTTGTCTATCTTCAGAGTCGAAAAGAGAAAGAGGACAGGTACTACTTTGTCTTCAGATTGTTTACATAAAAAGTACCTTCTTATTCCAGACTTTTCGGTATATGTTTGCATTTCTTTCTGTAACATGGAACATTTTTACTAATGCGTATATATCATGTATGAAGACTTCTCATCATAGATTTTTCCAGGACACACATGATTTTCCGGTATGTTACAAAAAATGAAAAATCAACGTTCCAAATGAAAAATTTGAAATGTACGAGTTACAGTACAGACGAAAATCTGTAAAATATGGTATTACGGGTGCTAGGAAAATTTGTTGATAGAATGGACATTTCGAGTATCCCTGATGACAAGGATATCCAAAATGTATGTTCTGTTACATATTTTTCCAGTGTAGTTATAGAGGGTTTTGCCAGGACTAACTCTTACTTTTCACATTTTTCATATTGAACGTTGATTTTGCATTATTCACAAGAAATGAAAAATCAAAGATTCCTTGGTAGAATCTGCACAACAAGTTCGTTAAATTCTACTTGCTTTCCCAGGATGTTTTTAGTTTTTACGTAACAATAGTCTAGTAATGATTAAAATAGTCTTCTTGTAACTTAATTACAAACTGGTTTACTTGAAGTTTTAGTTTTGTTAAGAGCTTTTATTAACTCTCACATTTAAATGCGGAAGGAGGACTTGAAAGCAAGGATACTTAGTGCTTGCCTTTCAACTGAAGTTGAGTTGTGTGCGATTTTTTTTTTCCATAGAATGCTAGGTAGTGAGATATTTTCGGTAAAGGAGCATTCATTTTTTCTTTTATTTTTAAGAACATCTAATGTTTAGTTTTTTGCGTTCTTCAGTTAATTCTTCAGTTAATCTATGCTATGTAAACTTCTATAAATAGGTGTAACAGGTATGCTTCTGATTTTTACTTGTACACACATTACTGAACATGATCAGTCTGTTCAGTAGAATATCTTACACGTAGAACTCGAGCTTCAACTGAAACTGCAATTCTACTAATATGTTTAATAATTGTTTCGAAAAAGGAAATATGCATACTAAACAGACACGTTTCGTTGTTTTTGTTTACAACTTGTATGTTTTGTATTTTTATATGACTTCTTGAGCCGTTTTGTTTTGCAAAAAATTTGCTGAAATATATAGTATGTACATCACGATAAAGTAATGCGGCTTCTGCACATAAATGTATGTTTCATTTCTTTTAACCAATTTTATTATTATTATTATTATTTCTGTGAAACTGAAGAATAAAAGTTCATGTATATTTCTTTCCAAATTTATTTTTTCATTGCTTTGTAAGACCTTATAAAAATAATCTTATATCCTATAATTACGACATTAGAAAATTATAATTACTCCGTATCCGCACATGAACGCAGCCGGAACGTAGGCGTCGGAATTTAGAGAAAGATTAATGTTAAATGTAATGTAAACGTACACTCATGTCCAAAATGATTATCACATATCTATAACTGTCTTCTTGTAAGAATATAACTTGATACTGATCTTGCAGGGTACTTTTATTACTGATACTATGTGTATAATCGAGAAATGTATATTTGTGGTAAATTTAATAGGAAAAGAATTATAATTACGAAAATTAGAATGAGTAAAACAAAATGTTGCTAAATGGACAAGAAAGTTTTAGTTTCGTTTTTTTATTCTTATTTATTGCTCTTTTGACATGAAATTTGCCACATACACGTCTTTGCCGAATACACACCTACTAACATTATAAGAAATACCGGGCGAATTCGTTATCAAATTATATTCTTATATTTATATACATGGGACAATAATTTGGAATGAGTGTACATATTAATTCAAGTAAATTGTTAAAGATTTTTTTTTTTTGGCAAACTTTCTTTTGAATGGCGGTGTAGCTAAACTGCGTGTAAGTATCAAATATGTATTGTGTGATAATAACTAGTCCTCTATACAGCGTTTACTATTATCAGATGTAGATGTTTAGAACGCAACTCCCGCGGATATAGGGAATCTACACCCCTGGATATCTGCGGGAGGTACGTTTCAGCATCCACAGCTGATATTAGTAAGCACTCACGCTTACCGTCGGCAGGTTATTCCTATCTGATCGGGATATGATCCAAAAATTGTCGTCTATCGCCGGTGAACTCTCCATTTTTGGTCGGCAAGTCGTCAGTAATTGGTCGGTATTATCGGGATTTGCTCGGGAGATTGTCCAAAAATAGTCACGTTTATAGTCGGTGAGCTGTTTATATTTGGTCGGCAAGTCATCGGTAGTCAGTCGGGATAATGTCGTTATTGTCCGAATATGATCGGGTAATCGTCGGGAATTGGTTCGTCGGGAAGTTGTCGAAAAAGCGGACATAACGACCTTTTCCCGATTGTCGGGGCCAATTTGAACTGGCCATTTATGGATGTCGGGCCGATCATTTTGTGCTACTAGGGAGAAGAGTAATTACGTAACCCCTTACTCACACTCACAATCATTTTACAAAATCATTCCTCAAAGACTACTTTTTTCCGAACGCTGTTATACGTTACAAAGTGCAAAGTTAAACTTTTGTTTCCCGCCCACATGGCCGATCCCAAGGTAAAGATTGAAAAATCGGAGGGAAGCTCCAATTGGGCGAAATGGAAGTGGCATATGCTAATTTTGTTTGAACAATACGATTTAGTAGCAATAATAGACGGTTCGGGGAAGTGTCCAGTTTCCAATACAGAAACAATCTTAGAAAATGATAAACAGTTATTAGCACAGTGGAAACGTGATAACGCAAAAGCGGCATCACTCATTACGGGTTCGTTAACACAGTCAGTGGCAGACTAGGTGCTTACCTACACAAATGCGAAAGAGATATGAGACAAACTTCTTAGTGTGCATGAACAGTCCAGTGTACAAAGGCTAAATCTATTGATGACAGACTTCTTTACCATAAAGCGGGAAAGTGAAGTAAGTGTTGCAACTTACGTAGGCAAAGTGGAAAAACTGTATTTTGATATGAATGTGGAACTAAGAAAACGTGGATCGAACGATATACCTGTAGAGCTCCTACATGGACAAATTCTTGCAACTATTGGACCGGAATTTCAAGAATTCAGAAACGTATGGGAATCACTAGACGAATCTAAAAGAACAACACAGAATTTGGTAGACAAATTGTGTACTATCGAGAAGCGTACGCAAGTGTGTGATACAGGGCAAACAACAACTGCGTTTGCCGAGCGCAGTCAACCTCGAAAAGTGCAAGGGAAATTGCAGAAACAATCAGAAGACTCGCCAATCGTAAAACAGCACGGAGACGCAAGTGTGTGTAGAAAAAAAAATCCAATGTTATTTTTGTAAAGAATACGGACATTTTAAGTCGAAATGTGCCAAGAGAAATAGTGCAAAATATAAGCAGCGTCACAACAGTAAGACTAATGTATCTATACGGACTAGCACAGATAAAGTAGTGGATGGTGCAGCACCTTCTGTAATGGATAATGTAACATTAGCTGACGTTTGGGTATGTGATTCTGGCGCGTTGCATCACATGACTTATAGGGGACATTCCATGTCAAATCACCGAGTCATCAGACTTGACCATCTCAAATTTTTGTAAAAACTGCTGCAAAGCTTTATTACAATGGGAGATGAAAAAATTGCAAATATTACCTCTCCTGAAAGTGTCCCCATATAGGGTGTTCAAAAATGTAAAAAGGGATTTTTTCAGTCACAGTGATTATTAAAAACTGTCATAAAATGGTTAATATGTGCACTAGAGACATGAAACAAACACCATTGGAAAGCTTAAAGACTGCTCTATAAGTTGTACTATATTGAAGAAACCTATAAAATAAGAAATAACTTTAAAATTTCAAATTAAAATTTGAATTTCGCACAGAAATGTCCCTGCAAATTTGTTCACAATGGTCCAGATTGTAGACTCATATGCAGGGATGTAATGGAGGGTATACACGGGTATACGGCGTATACCCACCTCTAAGTTTTGGAAACTATCGTATAGCCACCTAAAATTTAGGCAGTGCGTGGGTATACGAGGATCACTACGAAAGTTTTGAGATACGCATTGTTGTGGCACACTATTTGAATTCCAACAATTGCGTTCGAGTGGTATCCAGAGCGAAGAAGCAAAGCAAGTCTTAACTCGCCTCGCTTATCGGAGTGGCCGTATCGCCTTCACTTGTTTGTTGATGTGAGCAGTATTCGGCTGTCTAGAATGGAGCTCGAACGAGAACATTTTTGGACAATGATCTTTTACGATTTCAAAAGTGGTTTGAACGAGACACAAAGCCTTGACCGTTTGCAGGGGGCATTTGCGGACCTTGTTCCTTCCCGCGCTACAATTTTTCAGTGGTTTGGTGAATTCAGAAGAGGCCGGACATCACTTAAAGATGAAGAGAGAGCTGGACATCCGGCAACAGCTGTGTCAGATGAAAACATTGCCGCTGTGGAACAAATTATTCGAGAAAATCCTCGAAGAACTTTCAAGGACATTGAATCTGCAGTGAACATTGGATCGCTAGCAGTAACAAAAATTTTTCATGATCATCTTCGGCTCAGGAAGGTTTCATCTCGTTGGGTGCCTCACACTTTGAACAGCAGAAGCGCATGCGTGTGGAATGGTGTGAAGAAAAGCTTTCAAGATTTGATGAAGGCAATTCTCGACGCGTCTCTGACATTGTTACTGGTGATGAGACTTGGATCTATCAATTTGACCATGAAAATAAACGCCAATCTACAGTTTGGATCTTTCCAGACGAAAATCCACCCACGAAAGTGAAACGACCGCGAAGTGTGGGGAAGAAGATGGTCGCAACTTTCTTCTCCAAATCTGGCCATGTTGCAACTGTTCCACTTGAAGAACAAAGGACTGTTACTGCCCAGTGGTACACCACTGTTTGCCTAACAAAAGTATTCCTTCGGGAACGGCGTCCAAGAACTGGATTGCGTGGGATCCTGCTTCATCATGACAACGCGTCCGCATAAACGGCCAACATCACAATTGTTTTTAGAATCTACGGAGGTCAAACTTATAACTCATCCGCCGTATAGCCCTGACCTGGCCCCGTGTGATTTTTTTTCTGTTCCCAGGATCAAAGATTGCATACGTGGGAAGAGATTTTGCAGCCCTGAAGAAGCTGTAGTGTCTTACGAGAATGAACTTTCAACACTTGAAGAAAAAGACTGGCAACACTGCTCCCAAAAGTGGTTTTCGAGGATGCAAAAGTGTGTACACTGTAATGGTGAATACTTTAAGAAAATGTAAGTGTTAAATTGATTTTAAGTATATAAGTTATTTCACATCTCAAAACTTTTGTAGTGACTCTCGTACGCTACATTTGATTCATAGTATACTGACTTGATTGGAAAAATACAACTATTATTTTTCATGACTGTGTTTCAAAACAAACAAACAAATAAATCGCTAAACAGCTGGTCGTCACGCTGTGGTCGCGAATGATGTCTAATTTTAAAAAAAAATGTTTGTGTTTTAGGGCGGTGGGAATCCAGTTTTGTGGGAACCTCTTCTATAATGGAAAACACCACTCTGCACCTGCAGTGGTTTTTCCTCAAGATGTCACATGCGCTGTCTTTACCTTCTAAAAGATGACCTATGGTACTATAATAAAATCAAGCAAAGTTGTTTCTAAATGTTTTTCTTGGAAATTCGTAGAACTCTTATTTTGTAAAGATCAGTGGGAGATAGAGTTGAGTGGTGAGCAGGGTTGGGAGTAGGGCGTATATCCAGGTTGTGACATTGAAGTTGTTCTGTTTTGACATAGCAATGGCCGCAGTTTTGCAGTCTTTGATCCAAATTCAAAGTCTACCTATTGGATGCAATTTGAGCAAGGCAATGCGAGATGGAACCAGTTCCTTTCCAATCGTGTAAGGAAGTTCCGAAAAAATGAATCTTTACTTTAGTTTAAGGATTAAGAGGAAATTAAATGCATATATTTGCGCCAAGACAGGGGCGTAAATAAGGGCCCCGCAGACCCCGCATCACAGGGGGCCTCAAGCCACCATGGGGCAGCGAAATCGTGAAATAGGACGTAGAGAAGGGGCCCCACGCCACGTAGTCTGCGGAGTGGCCCCCGAGCCCTTAGTTACGCCGCTGCGCCAAGAAATCGTTGGGCCTCGCAAAAATAACAAAACGTGATCTATAGTCGGTCTAGTTGAAGCTTTCACCATCGTTCTCAATATCACCAATGGCGATTGATTTTCATAAATACTCAGCAGCTAGTACTAGTAGTAGTTTTTCCGCAACCAAATGGGCCAAAAAATGTGGGATAAAAATAGACATTTTTCTTTGTTGTTTCAATTTCGTTCAGGTAAAAAATATTTGAAGAAAATTTGTCAACACGAGAAGGTGGAAAACAAAAATCAGGAGAGGCCTAGCGTATGAGCATGTCACAGCAATATTTAAACATTTTAGTAGAGCCATTACTTGTAGTAGCCGAACTTCATTTGCTAAGTAGTTATTAAAATTTCTTTTGGGTTGACGAGCTAAGAGTTGCTTCGCAATTTGCAAGGTGTCCAAGAAGGTGTTAGAAAATTGGTTAAAAAGGGAAAGAGGCAGTAACTGTGTAAATTCCATTGACGAAAATGTAAATCAAAGATATTTAGAAATAGGGAAGAAAATTCAAAGGACAAGTTCATTTGCCAACTACTACTTCAGAGAAAGACGCAAGAACATTTATTTATTTATTGATTTCACATTATAAGGGTTGTTACGGCATCTCCGGCTTGAGGACGAAGATGTCAGAGGGATAAGGTCCTTCGTTAAATACATTGCAAAGGAGAATAAAGCCTGTGACAAACATCTTGGCAATTCAACTAAACGAATAAAACGCAAGCTCTGACGCGACATTGCCAGTAGTAAGATGTAAGGATCTATTCAGGATATCTGGTTTGATAACACTATAATTTGATATTAAAACCAATGATATACAGGGGAAATTATCACTGTTATTTCCAGCTATTGGGGGAGATTAGAATGGAAGTGATAAAAATTATCAAGTTTGATTAATTTTGTGAGTCGATAATTTTAATTGGAGCGGAAGAAAGTTTGATACTTTGATCTTTTATGATAATTTTAATTAGAGCGGAAGAGGCTGTGATATGATTTCTTTTATCCCTTTTTTAGCGGAAACTGAATATAAGATAATAAGAACATATGAATGAAGTCACATATGATTTGTTAATTAGGGAAAGCAATATATGCTTTGAGTCACGTAACTTGTGTGTTTGATTAGAATATCAAAGGAAGTAGTGATATGTATATCGAGCTTCTTAGTGGGGATTACAGTATGATCGAATAAGATGGAGCAGACTTCCTGAAAAATGTAGATTTGATACTTAGAAATGAATGATTTCTTTTTTCCCTCCTTTTGCGTGGGCAAAAGTGAAGTTTTGGATAATAAGCAGAGATATTGATTTCGTTTGCATGGAGAAGCGGAAATTTTTGGATAACGATTATAATATGAACGTGGGATAAAATACGTGCGTTTGGGATGGAAGATAAATCCCTCCGCCTTCTGTGGATAAGAAGCAAAACTGATTTATAAATAAAGTCTATTGCCTTACACGATTTTAATTTTGTGTTATAACTACTAAGTTGTTTGTGGCCATAGTTTGTGTTGATTGGAACGGTTGGATTTATTGTTGAAGGTAAGGAATTTTATTTATATGAATTGAATATTAAAATATAAGATGAGATAAATGCTATGTTATTAGATATAATTGTAGAATAATATATGATTAATTTAGCGTCCCTTATTGGCAGCGAGGGTATATTGCTGTATATGCTTACAAGACTTTGCTTGTAATAATTATATTAACAATTTGAAAGACATAAGCTGCTACCGGGAATCGAATCCGGGCTTACTACGTGAAAGGCGCGTACGCTAACCGCTTAGCCACGACGGATGTTTATTTTGGTGCAGGAAAAAATGGGGTTTGAAGGCAAGCGCTTTAAACTAGGATGTATTATTTGAAAAGAAAAGAAACGAATTTTATTTTCTTGTTTCTTTTAAAACAGAATTACAAAATAATGAACAGACTTTGCTTGGTTTTTAAAATGGCTGAAGGAGTCCTTTTAACTAGGAGAAGCTGTTGAATGACAGAAGGCGGGGTTGAAGACATTGGTATCTTGCAGGGGTCTTGAAAATTTACAGAAGGGTTAACTTTTTGTTTGAAATGAAGTGACAGGATAGGCGGACCAGTGATAAGTTGTTAAGTTTTGGTAGCCATTGGAAACTTATTGCAATATTGGTGGTTTTCCACCATTTTGTTTTTTGTTTAGCAAAGTAATTATAACAAGCAGAGATTAATGGCGAAAAGAAAGATTTTTTGTTTTTGTTTTTGAATGAATAAATGCTGTATAAATACACTAGTTTTAAATGACATTGCTTCATTTAAATATGTAGTAAAAAAAGACTGTTTTAGCATACAACGTGTGCTACATTTGGGAAATGCGAGTTTTAGTTTAGTGAGAGACGTATAATTAAAGTAATTGAATGATGATTGGTGGAATAAGAACGTGAGAGAAAACTTTATAGTTATTATACTTTGAAGCGTATATATGTGTTGGAATTTATAAATTTTATGAGCGTTAGCTATTGGTGATTTGATTGTAAATTCCGTTTTTGTGGGGCGTACGGGGAACCGTTTTTTATTTTTTTTGTGTGTGTGTTAGCGGAATTTCGAAATTTTGTGATAAAGTATATGCGAGCTGCCCTTGCTGCGGTGCGATGAAAAACGCGGGCATTGCGTATATGGCTGTAGTACATTAAAAAGATGGCTTTTGACGGTATCGTATTATGTTGAAGCGTGCGTGGTAGATATTTGTGCAAATGGCCGCTTATAATATGCAAAGCCGCAAATTGCTAAGTTTTATGCACAGTGAATATTAATGTCAATAAATGATTACGATAATAGATGTGACATTGTGAAAGGTATACTATACTGCGTATAGGAGCGTAATGAGTAGTAATGACAATGGGCGACAGTGGGAAGGCATGATATGTTGTATATAGCGTACGGAAAATGCAAAATACATGTATCCTCGTCGCCAAAAGTGCCTTTACATCGCCGTGACGGGTATGTGACAGCGCAGTACTCTAAGGAAGGGATGGTTGCATAAGAATTTGTGATTAATTTTGGAGAGTTTTTATTTTGACTAGGGAAATAACGTAGGTGTAGGGAGTGAAGGCACAGATTTGAAGCATCAGTGCACTGTCATCTCCGTAATGATTCGTATTATTGCCTTATATGTTAAGTTAAACGCCACAACATCTGTCACTGATAGCATAGATCATCTTACTTTTTAAAATGGCCTCTCTAGCCTATTTGTCCATACATTAATCTCCAGACATGATGTATAAAGAGGAGAAAGAAAGAGGTACAAAATCTGTAAGATTTTTGTAATTCACTAAGGGACTATAGGAAATGACTGAGCTAATTATTGCTACTAGCGCTTTTTACTCTTCAGGGATTTACCACGACATGTTCACAAGACGCTATTTTAAGTCCTAAATCTGTGCGTGAATTATTTCATTCGCCTCACTGTAATTATTTGAGAATGGAAACTGATTAAGCTGAACGTGAATATGTTTCTCGTAAAGCGAGGGCCGTAATAAATGTAAATAAGGTTCTCATTATTATATAAAACACATAAGTATTTATTCCGTGTATAGAACAATAAAATACAGTAACTAAGCAACATCATAATCACTAACGCCCGCAGGATTTTTTCCAACTGGGGGGGGGGGAAGTCCGATATAGAGTTTTTCGTTTTATTCCCTATATATATTAAGCTAACAGTCATAACATTTATAATTGATAGCATATATCGTCTTTCGCCACTGTAGCCTATTAGGCCAGTTTTAGACGAACGCATTTATCGTAGCATTTCTCGTAGCAGATGTGCTGCCAAAAATCTCGTATAATATTCTATGGCATGAAAAGTATATTGTGCTTTTACATGGTAGCATTTTGATAAGCATTTTGTCGTGACGTAGCAAACAAATCACTGGAGAAGAGCGCAATTATGGCTCCAAAACTAAAAACAGATATTTTAGTCACTATTTCTTCTAAAGCCCGTTTTCGCATATGGTTATTATGATACAAAGGACTTTTAACGGTGCAGTTATACTATACAGATCCATAGATTTTAAAATTTACAGAAGAAATTTCTAATGTTTTAATAGAGTAGTGTATAAGTAATGAAAATATGGTGTACACTTACATCTGAGATGCGTATTTATGTGGAAATATAGAAATTAAAGTCAAACCTGATGTGCACGTAATTTTCAATAAGCTGCCATAAAATTTTGGCAGGTCTGTAACTTCCCCATTTTGTATCGAAAACAGAACCCAACCATCCCCATCGGGGCTTCTAACCCATTCCCACTACTTACTTCTCCTCCTCCTACTAGTACTACTACTACTATTATTCTTACTACTACTTCTACTACTACTATTACTACTGCTTACTACTACTACTTACTCCTCCTCCTCTTACTACTACTACTACTACTTATACTATGGATCCGTATAGTAAAACTACACGTTATCACCTGTTAAAGTGAACCTGCACCGGAGAATGCAAGAGCACACCAATAAATGAAACGAGAAAGTTTTTTAATGAATTTCTGTATGTATCCGTATAGTGAAACTGCACGCTTTAACTTTGTACAAACAAGGATGTTCCTCATATTTTTTAAATCAACATAATAATAGTATCTCTACTCTAACTTTTTTCTTTACTACAATTCAGTTTCCTACACATCGCTTCCTTTTAACACACCACGGCGCTGCAATCGGAGCAGAAATGCTGGGGAAAATGCTACGAAATAGAGCAGGTTCTATCGACAAGAAATGCCATAGGATATGCCATGGCATGGGAAATGCTATAGCATTTGCTACTTTACACGGTAGGATACCGATGATACGATTTTTGCTACGATAAATGCATCCGTCTAAAACTAGCCTTAGTCAGAACATTCATCTCCAGATATGATGTCGAGAGAATAGAAAGAAATAGATATGAACAGTGGTGTAACTAATTTTACTGCGCCCTGGATCGATCGATCATCGATTTACTCATACTCCCCAGGCCCCCTGCCCCAGGTATTTCAGCTGCTGCGTTATATATATGGTTCCATGTCACAAGGGCCAGGCAAAAGGGCAAAGACAAAAAGACCCGAGTCAAAAGGGCCCTGCGTCAAACAGGCCTGAGTCAAAAGAACTCCACAACAAAAGGGCCCGAGTCAAAAGGACCTGCGTCAAACGGGCTCGGATCAAAAGGGCCCGAATCAAAATGCCCCTCATAAAAAGGCCCCGGGTCGAAAGGTCTCCGCAACAAAAGAGCCCGAGTCAAAAGGCCCCGAATCAAAACGACCCTCATAGAAACGGCCCGAGTCAAAAGGTACTCCGCTACAAGAATCCGAGTCAAAACGACCCTGCCTCAAAAAGGACCGAGTCAAAAGTGGCCGAATCAAAACTCCCCTCATAAAAAGAGCCATAGTCAAAAGGAGCCCACGAGAAAAGGATCCGAGTCAAAGGGCCCTGCGTCAAATGTGCCCGGATCAAAAGGGGCTCCGCTACAAAAGGGTCCAAGTGAAAACGGCCCCACATCAGAAGGGCCCGAGTCAAAAGGTCTCCACAACATAAGGGCCCGAATCAAAACGCCCTTCATAAAAAGAAGCAGAGTCAAAAGGGGCCTCGCTACAAAAGGGTCCGGTTCAAACGGCCGTACGTCAAAAGGTCGCGGGTTAAAAAGGCCATAGTCAAAAGGGGCCGAATCAAAACGCACCTCATAAAAAGAGCCTGGGTCAAAACGGTTCCACCACTAAGTTACCTGAGTTAAAAGGCCCTGCGTCAAACGGACCCGGGTCAAATAAAGCCGGAGTCAAACGGCCCCACATCAAAAGAGCCCGGGTCGAAAGGTCTCCTCAACAAAAGGACTCGAGCCAGAAGGCCCGAATCAAAGTGCCCCTCATAAAAAGGCCCCGGGTCGAAAGGTCTCCACAACAAAAGGGCCCGAGTGAAAAGGCCCCGAATCAAAACGACCCTCATAAAAAGGACCCGAGTCAAAAGGGACTCCGCCTCAAAAACGTCCGAGTCAAAACGACCCTGCGTCAAAAAGGACCGAGTCAAATGTGGCCGAATCAAAACGCCCCTCATAAAAAGAGCCGTAGTCAAAAGGAGCCCACGAGAAAAAGATCCGAGTCAAAGGGCCCTGCGTCAAATGAGCCCTGATCAAAAGGTGCTCCGCTACAGAAGGGGCCGAGTCAAAAGGTCTCCACAACATAAAGGTCCGAGTCAAAAGGGCCCGAATCAAAACGCCCTTCATAAAAAGGAGCAGAGTCAAAAGGGGCCTCGCTACAAAAGTGCCCGAGTCAAACGGCTGTACGTCAAAAGGTCGCGGCTTAAAAAGGCCATAGTCAAAAGGGGCCAAATCAAAACGCACATCATAAAAAGAGCCCGGGTCAAAAGGGTTCCACCACAAAGTTATCTGAGTCAAAAGGTCCTGCGTCAAACGGACCCGGGTCAAATAAAGCTGGAGTCAAACGGCCCCGCATCAAAAGAGCCCGGGTCGAAAGGTCTCCTTAAAAAAAGGGCCCGAGCCAGAACTCCCGAATCAAAACGCCCCTCATCAAAAGGACCATAGCCAAAACAGTCCCACGACAAATGGGCCCGAGTCAAAAGGCCCTGCATTAAACGGGCCTGGGTCGAAATGGGCCCCGCTACAAAAGAGCACGAGTGATGTCGGCCCCACATCAAAAGGGACCGGTTCAAAAGGTCTCCACAACAAAAGGGGCCGAATCATAACGCCTCTCATAAAAAGGGGCCAAGTTCAAAGGGGTCTCCCTATAAGAGTGCCCGAGTCAAACGGGTTCGGCGTCGAAAGGGCGCGGGTCTAAAGGGCTGGAGTCAAAAGGGGCCGAATCAAAACGCCCCTCATGAAAAGAACCAGGGTCAAAAGGGTTCCACGACAAAGGGATCCGAGTCAAAATGCCCTGCGTCAAACGGACCCGGGTCAAATAAAGCCGGAGTCAAACGGGCCCGCGTAAAAAGAGCCCGGGTCGAAATGTTTCCTCAACAAAAGAGCCCGAGCCAGAAGCCCGAATCAAAACACCCCTCATCAAAAGGTCCCGGGTCGAAAGGTCTCCGCAACAAAAGGGCCCGAGAATCGTTTGTTAACACAACGCAAAAATTTGAGATTTAGATAGCGATAATAAAAGTAACAATTATAATGATGTCTGCAGAATTTTTGTGTAGACTGGTACGGAATGACAACCAACGTCAGTGACAGAGGCGACTCTTGAGGGAAGGGACATTGGTAAAAATTAACATTTTACGAACGCAATCCACAAGAAGTTAACTGCGCAAATGTATGATGGAATTTCATTTACGGTGAAAAACATTAACGGTCTCAAACCAAAAGATCAAACAAAACACATCAACCACTTTTTGTTCATTGTTATGCATATTGTGATTATTATTATTATTATTATTATTATTATTATTATTATTATTATTATAATATTACTTTTATTATTATTACCATTTTTATTAATAATAATAATATGCAAGGTCAGTGGTAGCCCATGCCTTCAAACCAGTATACGCCACTGTTTGAAACTATAAACTCTACATTAACATCGGTCTCTTTCGATCATTTTATGTTCGAAGGTGTGCAAGGGTGTCTTACCCCTTCCCACAAAGCATGAAAAGCAAACAATATTTTCGCGAACACAGCCAGGGGTAGAGAGGGAGTGACATCGCTGTGTAGCTGCAAGAGACCTATGGGTAATTATAGTTGCCCTCTTGTTACAAGGCGTTCAGTCAAGTAGTAGGTATCAAGGTCAGTTCCTGCAGTTGAACACGAAGTTGACTGCTAGAAAACAGAAGTATACAACTAGTCTCTTCTGTTTACCTTTCACGAATATTTTTCACCTTCATGCATACAGGTCACGTCTGGAGTTGATTTAAAACGCATGTTGTGTTAAGTATATATTCCCAAAATGATATGAGTACTCAAAAGGCAAAAATATGTAGCTACTTTTGCTTTCCTTTCTCTATTAGTCAGTGGAAGCGTTGTTTCAACATCCTTCTTGTAGCTTGCTTAGCATTCACTTCCTCTTTTTAGTTGAGCTTTCGGCTATGAATACTAGGGATGGCCACATTTTTTCGAAAAATACTTTATCGAAAAATGGAAAACGAAAAATATTTCGAGAAACGAAAAACGATTTTTTTCGAAAAAAAAAACGAAAAACTATTATTTTCGAAAAACGGAAAACGAAAATTACCGAGAAATGGAAAACGGATAATTTTTGTAAAACAAACTGAATTTATTTCATTTGTTATTACTTCCAAATTATAGTATACTATGCATACGTATAGGAAGTCTTATAGAACGGCTATGTTCATCTGTCTGCCTATCCATCCGTTCGTCTGTCAGCTGGTATCAGAGCAAGAGCGGTATGAAATAGCGAGAAGCATAGGTTTGCAACACGAATAGATTCATCTAATGCATTTGACTTTTATTTAATCCAGAAGTGATAGAGATCTATCACTTTCTGCTACATTGTTGATCAACACAGAACACAAACGGTAACATATAGAAAGACGCGGTTTTCCAGAACCAATTCAGTGTCCCAAGAATATATTCAATGTTCGCCCTTATTACACTTGCTGCTTAAGCTATGCATAAGTGTCGAAAGTCTTTTGAATCTCTTTGTCCGTCTGTCTGTCGAGAGGTGTCTGAGCAAAACAGTAACAAATATTGAGAAGTCGTTTCTTGCCCCTAAAATGAGAAGTCGATTTAGAGCCCCTGAAATAGGTTCGATCTCCTACATTAACCCTCCATTTAAAACCGTAAGTGGTTCAAATACCATTTTTGGTTTCAATTTGTATCGCTATTGAACGAAAAGAGAAATAGATAGCGAGAAGCGATTTATTGCAAACAATTTAGCGTCTTAAGACAACATACAACTATCCACAACATTCAATCAAAACCAGAAATTGTTTATATTTACTATTATTTTCGGTTTCAATACTGAATTACGAGATATCGAGATGTAGATTTTTGCAATCGATTCAACTACCTAGAAATAGCTCTATCTTTTCCATTAATCCTCTATTCAGATCGGAAGTTGTTTAAAATAATCATTTTCGGTTTAACATTGATCGATATAGAACAAAAATAGTAATAGATAGCCATAAGTGTGTGTTTTTTTTAAACGAATCGATACATCGTCTCAAGAGTATATAAGCTATATATAATCTCAACGCACAATACTATCGAAATTGAGAGTGGCTGAATTTACTAGTATATTCAATAGGGATTCAATACGGATTTTTATAAAACAAAAGCTTGAAGAAATAGTGATGTGGTTTTTCGCGATCGACTAAGCGTTCTAAGAATAGGCTCTACCTTCTCCCTTGATCTCTATTCACACGAGAAGTGGTTCAAAATAACGATTACAAGTTTCAACATTAATCGCCACAGAACAAAATTGGTAATAGATAGCGACAAGTTGTTCACCTACAATCGATTCAGGTTCACAAGAGGAAATACAATTACAATCCGCAACACTCCACAAGGGCAGAAATGGTTGAAGTTTATTACTATTTTTGATTTTATAGGTAATACTAATTTCCATAGAGCAAAATCGGTCGAGAGATATCGAGATGCGTTTTTTTTTAAAAAAATAATCCTGCATCCCAAGAATAGATTCCACCTTCTTCGTTAACACTTTATTTGAACCGAAAGTGTTCAAATTTACCATTTCCGGTGTTAACACTTGTCGCCATAAAACAAAAATTGTAATAGATAGCGACAAGCAATTTTCTGGAATCAATTCACGGTTTTAAGAGAACATATCGTCTTAACCTGCTTCACTCTGTTGTAAACGGAAATGCTTAAAATTTACTACTACTTTCGTTTCGATATTCATAGAACAAAAACTATAAAAGATATAGAGAACTTTTCTGAAATCAATTTAGCATCCTAAAAATAGATTCCGTTTCCTCTCTTAATCCTCTATTCAAACCGGAAGTGGTTCAAATTAGCCATTCCTGCTTTCAATCTTTATCGCCATAGAACAAAAACTATAAGTGATAGCTAATAATGGCTTTTTGATACGGATTCAGCATCCGTGGAACAGATTCTATCTTTGATCTTATTAATCTATTCCAACCAAGAGTTTTAGTTGTGCTACTTGCTGTACTGAAGTTTGAATATTCAATTCGCATGGATTGCAAGTCTGCTGTAGTTTTACACTGTGAAACGAAACTCATTTGTTTCTCTAGGAAAAATGTATCACAATCAGGGGGGATCCAGGGGTCGATCGCCCCAGAAGAGAACACTCTTATTTTATATATAAATAAAACCCATCCCAGAGTTGGAGCTCGTAAAAATATCTCTAAGTTCCAGTAGTATTATAACCCCCCAGAAGTCCGACCTGGATCCGCCCCTGATCACAACTCCCGGTTTCAGTATTGATCACCATAGAGCAAGCATGGTAATAGCGAGAAGCATGAATTCAGTACCTTCGCAATAGACTATCTCCAAGTTTTATCCTGTGGTAGAAATTTACTACCACATCTAATTTCAATAGTGATCACCATAGAGCAAAAATAATAAGAGATAATGAGATATGTTTATATATATGAATCCAGGATTCGAAGATTGTCATTTCGATCGCTATCCCTCTATGTGAACCGGAAATAGTGAGAAACTATCATTTCCGATTTCATAGTAAAGAAAAGACTATAGCCGGAAGCAGTTTTTGATAAGGATTCTGTGCCACAATGGTAGTTTCCATCTCTAAGTTTAATGCAACCGAAAGTGATAAATACTTACTATATCTCTGGTTACAATCTTTTTGCTCATAGAACGAGAGATGTATTAGGAAGCGACAAACGTTTCTTTTAAATATATAATTTCATAATTCCAAGAAAAGATTTCAAGCCCTGCCACTGGCCCAGTGGCTAGCGCGTATTCCTTTGATGCACAGGGATCCGAGTGGGAAAACATTGAACGTGTTATGGTGGTTCGGATTCCACTTTAAAATGTAGGTCCACGTCTTGTATAGTCTTGCTCGATACTGAAAAGGGACGCTGACCTTCAACAAACAACCAAATAAAAAATATTTCATCTTAGTAGTATTCTTCTACTGAAGTTAGTAGTAGTAAAAACTAATACGAAAACGAAGACCCGCTTATTTAAAATTTGAATTCTCGTTTGATGAGATTATTATAGTCATATACTTAGTTCGTTGTCCTACCGTATATAAAACATCTTTAGAACAAATAAACCATTCAATAGTATTTTGTTAGTATTAAATTGCCTATTTTTGAACGAATCATTTTTTTTATACTGACTTAATTAGTTATAGAAAATAAGAGAAATGAATGGGGGATCTTAGTGAGAAGTCTTTAGTATCAGTACATATAATCACTTCATGTTTCATATTTTGTTAAAATCAATTGTTAAAAGTCAATTTATTACAGAGTTGCCTGATACTATCACGATCAGTTTATACAGGATCCTTCTATTTGGTAATTTGTTAGTCTTTTTTTACATTATAAAATATACTGTCGGGCTAATTGCTGTATCGCCGGACCAATTTTAGTAAATTTACCGGGTCAATTGGAGAATTTATTTAAGTTTATGAGGAAGAGTGATTGAAAGTCAGGTAAGGGGAATAGTAAAAGCTCAGATAGTGATTGTATTTGCTGGTTGTTTTTGATGTTGTAAGCGGCACTGTATGTGGAGGCGGATGGACTATTTCACGGAGAGGTACACTTGTTTTACTATACGGATCCATAGATTGTAAAATGTACAGATAAATTTGAGCAAATCTTTAATTTGCCCATTTCATGTCGAGAAGAGAAACCAACAAACCCCTGTGGGACTTCTAACCCGTTTCTACTACTATCACTACCGCTACTCCCACTACTACTACTACTACTACTACTACTACTACTACTACTACTGCTACTCCTACTCCTACTTATACTATGGGTCCGTATAGTAAAACTGCACACCTAATAACATAATCTAACGTAACTTAGTGTAATCCAACCAAATATAACCGAATGCAGTATATTTTGCTCCATTTTTACGATTTTTAAATTGGTCCGGCGATTCAGCAGTAAAGCCATATTGTTGATAACACATTAATAATCACTATTAGTAAATAATTATTTTTTAATATTCTGTAAAATATAAATGTTACACTGTTTACCTTTGTGAATTATTATTTCTAATTTATATCCCTCAAGAACCGAGAACCAAGGATCTGCGGATCACAATATTTCATGCTGAGCTCGCACGCGTACCAGACTCGTTAAAGTCAATGACTATATCAACTTTGGCCAATACCGGATGAGATTAACGCGTTTTAATGAAATTTATTGATTTAACTAAGTTCAAGTCCAATTTTTCTGGACAGTATTTTGAGAAAAAAATACTGTTACAGGCTAGTCAGAGCATCAATACAACTGTGTACTGTCAGCAGTTGAGCCGTGTTCAAGAAAAAACTCAAGACTCTGGAGCCAGCACTTCTGAATCGCAAAGGGGTCCTCCTGTTACAGGACAACGCTAAACCCCACGTGGCTAGGATGACCCGGGACACCATTCTACATTTTGGACGGGAAACACTATTGCATCCGCCATACTCCCCGGACATTGCACCGTCCGATTACCACCTGTTCCATTCCTTGGACAATCAGCTTAGAGGACACCAGTTGAAATCCCTAGTAGAGGTGCAAAATGCACTTGATACCTTTTTCGATTCACGGCCCACCAAGTTCTACCGCGATGGAATACATGGCCTTCCAAAACGTTGGCAGAAGGAGACTATTTTTGATTTTCCAGGTATGTCTTAGGTTAAATATCGATGTTTGAAGGTGTTGGGTGAGAAAGCGACAGATCTTTCTTGGTTATCCTTATAGTTACTAAGCTCGTCAAGATCTACCACCTTACCAAGTTTGGTAAAAATTGGATGATTTACATCTTTCGCGCTTTAATGACATTTCTTGATTTCACTGATTCTAAACCTAACGTTGATAGCAGATAACTCAGGAACAAAACGTCTGTACATCATAAATTTTATATGAGCTTCCATGCATACCAAGCTTGTCAATTTTTACGATCCTACCAACTTTCGTCAAGATCATTTGAGTTTAATCAAATGCGACTTAGTGAAATTTCTTGATATCACTAACTTAAAACACAAATTTGATTAGCAATAATTCTGGAACCAAAGTCCCAAACACCATAATATTTAACGTGTGTACTAAATACATTGCAGTCCATAACCATACAAATTTTGGTCGTGATTGGATGAGTTTCGTCAATAGTAGGCACTACACACTATCCTTTCATTAGATCCAAATCCAAGGAGTACGGTAGCTCAGTGTTAGAACGCTTTCCTCTTGTGCATTTGATCCCAGGCCAAGTAAGTTCGTGGCAGACAACATCGTGTCCGTGTATTTTCCCGGGATACTCCCATTTCCTCCCACACTATCATTCCACGAATTTCGAAAACTTTTCGAGAAACGAAAAATCATCCAAAAATGGGAAAACGAATTTTTTCGAAAAAACGAAAAACTAATTATTTTTTTTCGAAAAACGAAAAATCTTTCAAAAAAACGGAAAACAATTTTTTTTAAAAAAATGAAAGACGAAAAAAATTCCGAAAAACGAAAAGCGAACGAAAAAACGAGAAATGAAATTTCTGAAAATCGAAAAACAGATTTTTTGAAAAAGGCCATCCCTAATGAATACCACCGCGACAAGACAAGGTTCTTATGATAGTGGCGTATTTTCGTCCGGAGAAATTATGGAAATAATAAATAATGTAGACTCCGATGTTTTTAAAACGGACGATGAATGTAGTTTGTACGAAGATTCTAGCATCAATTTATGTGACACACATACATCTTTTCATATAACATCGCTGCTGAACGGGACGTTAAACTCTAAATCAAAATTCAACATATACCTCTTTCTATTTAAAAATATTGTGTGGTATACAATATTCGGAATTCAAGATGGCTGCCATGATGTGCACTAAATCATTAACGCAGTTTATACACCAATGCCAAATTGTAAAATTTGCTTTTCCTCCGTCTATGCGTCTCTTTGTTACAGCCCTGTCATAATACTTTCCCTATTTGATACATATGTAAAACATAGCACACCCTGTCTCAAACAGATGAAGTGTCAAAAATGAATTCACATTCTCATTTGTGGGAATATTCAAGTCTAAATTGAAGTGTAAAATCATAACATTTTACATTTAAAACAATATTGTGCGATATGCAATATGGCGGAATTCAAGATGCCTTCCATGGTGACCACACTTCAAATCAATGCAATTGACATGTCGTTATTATTGTTCTGTCCCAATACTTTTCAGTAACCCTGTATACAGATCCACATATGTCTTCTCACAGCAAAATTAAATTAATGTTTTCCACAGAATATTTTTCATACTAATATGTATTTTTATACTTTGATCCAGGAGTAGAAATGATATTTTAGAACTAAGGAGAAAGTCAGCAATAGATAAAGTTTGATTGGGCTATGTCACGAGAATACAAGCTCAGAAAGACGGTAGTTAGGGGCGGACTGACCAGGGCCCTTAAGTCGCAATCGCGGCCTAGGCCCTCTAAGAAAACAATGATGAAAGAATAAAGAAAGAAAGAGAAAGAAAAAGCTAAAACAAAAGAGAGCTAAATAATTCAGTAGCTCAGTGTTATTATGCTACCAACACACACTCCTTTTCCATCCTTCCATCAATCAGTAAGTTATCTTTTTCAATAGGGTCCTTTTGTTACTAGATTTATGGCTAGGTCCATCTTTCACTATGGTCTTTTATTATGAGAAACTGTGATTTAGTTTGTACCTGGGGCCTTAGGCCCTTCTTTCAATATATTGGACAGTTGGGGCCTTCTTTCCTTACATTGAGAAGTTGGGGCCTGGGCCCTTTATTCATTATATTGGTCAGTTGGGGCCCTTCTTTCATTTCATTGAGCAGTTGTGGTTCTACGCATGTTTTTCATCATGTTAAGCTGTTGGGACCTGGGACCTTTTTTTTCATAATGTTGGGTAGTTGCGGCCTTTTCAAGGTTGAAGACTGGTGCCTGGTTTGTAGCTGGGTTCATATTTAACCACAGGCTGATTGGTGCTTTATGGATGTTAATACATCTTGTAGGTCTATATTTGATAATTCAAAAATGGAAAAACAGCACATTTTTAAAAATTTATTTTCTATCAAGAAGTTTACAAAATAACAGGAGAAAACAGTGGAAGACGCCAAGAAAGCGGACATTTTCAACATAATGGGTGATTCTATCCAAGATGTTTCAGGGCTTAATCAGCTGGCTATAGTAATTCTCTACGTTATAAACGGTCAAGTATTTGAGCGGCTATTAGCAGTTGTCGTAAACAGCTTGGGCGTCTCTGGCGGGGGACGAGGGGGACGCGTACCCCTAATATTTTGAAGTATAAAATATTCAATATTTTGTTCTAATTTAATTTATTTACTAACGACAGAATAACATATAAATAATAATATTTATATTTATTTGTCATATAATATTCAGGCTGTTAACAGAGTTCTTGGTATGCCTCACGGGGTCCGTGAAGGTAAGCAGAAATGTAACAAATGGAATTAAAGATAATAAACAGGTTGGGCTAGATATTACCATTTAAAAAACTTTCTTTGATGTCCTCCCCAAATTGTATATGCCAGAGACGCCAGTGGTAAACAGTGACACTACAAGACAAGTAACTTGTAATGAAATCAAAAGAGTACTTTGTGACAAAAATGTTTTGATGTCTGATATTGTAAGTTGCTCTTTTGATGGAGCTGCTAACTTCAGTGGTTAAGGAGTTAAAGCATTACTGGAGAAGGATAATTCTGAAATCATTTACACCTAATGCATGGCTTATGCTCTTAATTTGGTTATGACAAATTTGACTGAGTAGATCCCTGAAGCTGCAAATTTATTTGAAACCAGTGCTGTGTTCTGTCTGAATACTACAAAAGAAAGGATGTTTGTAAGAAAATGATTGATGCAAGCCACGAGAGACATGACAGACTACGAAAAGTTCAACAAGTTGGTACAACACGATGATGGAGCAGAAACAAGGCACTGAATGCAGTAGTGGACACTAACGAGTTTCCCTACGAAACATGAAGCCAAGACGAGGACGACTGTCTATCATCAAGATTTCTTTCATTTTTATTGTTCCTCAATGATGATGTACAGGACAGGGGTTCCAATGCGAAATCAAAATTTTAAGCTAAACTTTGCTGAATAAATGGACAGAATTTAACACTGTAATGAGGACTTCTGTGTTTCAGGACCTATTTACGGAAACGGAGCCTGTTTCAAAATACCTGCAGTCTCACGGATTGGACTATCTTACAACCTGGATACTTCTAGACAATTTGCAGCAGCAGCTACAGAAGAAAATAGAGGCAAAAGATGTCTGTTTAATGCTTTACAAAAATACAAAAATATTTTATGTGAAAATAAATCAACAGCTTGCGCAATCTGGTGTAGAGATAGCAATGGAAAAATACTTTCTGCACAGAAGAATCTTAAAGAAGAAGAAAATGCTAGGAGAGCAGATGAACTGGAAAAGAACTTAAATATAAGTGAAAATGATTTATTCAGAATAAAAAACTTCACCGAAAATTCTGAATACAGCTGTTACATGTGTCAGTGATAGATTTCAGCAGCCAAAAGAACTCCAAATACTGGAACAAGCACTTTTCAGAAATCAAGAAGAATGGTGAATCTGCAAGAGCTTTCAGAGTTCTTGCGAAAAAAAACTAAATATAAAACAGGAGAAAATATACAAAGAGCTCCAGCAGTTCTCTGTCATGTATTTCATTGTCACAAAACGTTCTGGTTTTTAATGATCCTGAAGAGAATGATGCCCCTGAATCCGTAGAAGATGATGATGATTATGCATCTGAGCATGCTATTGGAGATGGAACATCTTTGGACGGGATTCACGGTAAGAGTGATAATGATGCTGCAAACACCTTGTATAAAAATTGTTTGTCATGTACAGGGAAAATTTTGTACCAATTTCTGTCAGTCTAGTTGCTTTAATAATTTATACATTGTATACATACATGCGTTGTCTCTACCATGCACAGAAGTGACATGTGGAAGGTGCTTCTCAAAGTTAAAGTTAGAGTAAACAAATCTCAGATCTAGTTTGTGTGAAGACATTTTAGACACATTTTTGTTAATGAATATGGAAAGAGACATGTTAAATTTTGTGTCTGTGAACGAAGTTATTCAGAAACTCCGCAATTCATAAGCTGAACTGCAAAGAATCTTAACTTTTTAAAATTATTAGTTGTTTAGTGGTTCAGCAATGTTTATCATTTTCAGTAAAACTGTCGTGTTCATTCCACAGTCAAAAGTTACTATTAGTTGTTTAGTGTTAAAATTTTTAGTAAGATATCCTGTTCATTCCATAGTAAAAGTTATTTGCTATTATTTTTTTAGTGTTTCAGCTACTATACAGAGTGTCTCAAAAGTCCCATGGCATACGGTAACTCTCTTATTATCAGTTATAACAAAATATAGGCGGGAAAACGGTTTCCAAATATGATGTTTTCAATCTAAAGTGAAAGAATTTTTCAAGTCGGACAAGCCGTTTGGGCTGTACACTCTATATACGCCCAATGTTACATGAAAATGCAACGTTAGCATTTACCCGGACCCACAACATAAATGAATGAAGTTATTGTCTATTAAAAACATTGTAATTGTAGGCGGTTTCTCCTCTTACATTTTGTTGTAACTCTGATAATAACAGAGTCCTCCATGTCAGGGGACTTTTTAGACACCCCGTGTGGCAATACAATAATAATTATAAAATATTCTCTTGAAAGTTTGTTTCTGGAAATCCTGTGCTTGCTGTGACATCAAATTTCCCATGACCAATGATAAATTACAGCTTGCAAAAACTATCAAGTAACAACGAATTTACAACTGCATAACGCGATGGCTCATCGCAGATGTTCATTGTACGCAGTGGTGCAGCCAGGATTTTATTTCGGGAGGGGACAAGAATATCCAGTACAGTAGTCTGCAAACGACGTGCTCCACCATTTGATGTGGACAAAATTGAAATTTTGAATTCTCCTCATTACAAGCAATTTAGTTATCCTTATTATTAACATGCTAAAAAACCTTAAAATGAAAATTCCAATTCACAAATTCCCTATTATTAACGGTCACAAGTTTTAAAATTGTATATATAATAATTATTTTGCTATAATAATTATTTTGAACGTCTTTATTTTTGCATAAAATGACGCACTCTTTACTAACATTTATTACTCTAAGAAATTAATGTAGGGGTTTTCACAGGGCATTTCTACTTTCGTACAGTGCTTTGACTTAATTCAATATTCATTTATGCATTGATCTATTTTGAAATTTCACCAAAATTTGTCTGCAGCGCTGCTGTATAAGATAGACCAGATTTGTTTCGGAGGGCATGGGCCCCCGAGTTCATAGCTGGTTGCGCCACTGATTGTACCTTATTTTAGAAATTGGTGTTATAGTCTGAGGGCCCTCCATGGTAACCGCGGCCTAGGCCCTAATACACCCAGTCCGCCTATGACGGGAGTGCAAGCAAACTTTCATGGAAAACGACTTAAGCGATAGCGATTGTTCCAAAACAATCAACAGCAAACAAAACTAATATTACCATTCAAATTTCCTATTTGTTACTAATAACCACAGATATATTTCCTTCATTTGCACAAACACTTCAACTTACTAAGAGGACACAATCCTCTTGTGCATGCCTGATCTCCACTCTTGTTTGGTCTCAAGCTTTTTACCTGTAGAACCGTATTTGGCGGGCACTTTTGACGCAAGGTCTTTCTGACTGGTGCCTTTTTGACGCGGGGCCCTCTAGACTCGGGCCCAGTTGATGCCTGGTCGTTTTGACCCGTGCCCTATTGTAGTGGTGCCCCTTTCGATCAGGGCTCGTTTGATGCAGTTTCTTGTTGACTCTGGCACTTTTGTCGAAGAATCCTTTAGACCCGGGCCCTTTTAACGCAGGGCCATTTTGTCGAAGAGACCTTTTACCTGGGCCCTTTCGACGCGGGGCTGTTTTGACTCGGGCATTTTGTAGCGGGTCCCCTTTTGACTCAGGTCCGTTTGATGCAGGACTTTCATGACTCTGACCCTTTTGTCGTGGGACTGTTTTGACCCAGGCTCTTTTCATGAGGAGCGTTTTGAATCGTCCCCTTTTGACTCGGGCCCTTTTGTTGCGTAGACCTTTTGACCGAGGCCCTTTTGACAGGGGGATATTTTACTCGGGTCCTTTTGTAACGGGGCCCCTTTTCACTCGGGCCCGTTTGACGCAGAGCCCTTGCGACTCGAGCCCTTTTGTAGTGGGACCCTTTTGACACTGGCCCTTTAAATGAGGGGCGTTTTGATTCGGGTCTTTTTGAGTCAAACCCGTTTGTTGCGGAGAGGTTTGGACCCGGGCAATTTTGACGAAGGCCATTTTGACTCGAGCCCTCTTGTAGCGGGGCACCTTTTGACCCGGGTTCGTTTCAGGCAGGTCTCGTTTCACTCGGGCTCTTTTATCGTGGGACCCTTTTGATTCAGGCCCTTTTGACTCCTGCCCTTTTCTTGCGGAGAAGTTTGACCCAAGCCCTTTTTTCGAGGGTCCGTTTTGACTCGTGCCCTTTCTAGAGGGGCCACTTTTGACTTCTGCAATTTTGTTGCGGAGACCTTTTGACCCGGGCCCATTTGACGTGGGAAAGTTTTGACTCGGTTTCTTTTGTAGCGGGACTCTTTTGATCTTGGCCATTTTCATGAGGGGCGTTACGTTTCGGCCGTTTTGACTCGGGCTCTTTTGTTGCGGAGACCTTTTGAGGCGGGGCTATTTCACTCAGGTCCTTTTGTAGCGGGACCCATTTTGACCCTGGCCCGTTTGACGCAGGTCTCTTGGGACTCGAGCCCTTTTGTCGTGGGACCCTTTTGACTCTGGTCCTTTTAATGAAAGTAGTTTTGACTCGTGACCAACTTTGCGGAAACCTTTCGAACCGATCCCCTTTGACGCCGGGCCGTTTGACTCGGGTCATTTTGCAGCGATGCCCCTTTTTGACACGGGGCCTTTTGAGTCGGGTTATTTTGTCGTGGGTCTCTTTTGACCCGGGCTTTTTTATGAGGGTCGTTTTGATTCGGCCCCTTTTGTTGCGGAGGCCTTTTAGCCCGGGAAGTTTGACTCGGGATCTTTTGTAGCAGGGCTCTCTTTCAGCCTGGCTAGTTTGAGGCAAGTCCATTTTTACTCGGGCCGTTTTGTAATGGGACCCTTTTGACCCGGCCCTTTTGATGAGGGTCGTTTCGATTCGGGCCCTTTTGACTCCTGCTCTTTTGTTGCGGAAACCTTTTGACTCGAGCACTTTTGTTGCGGGGACATTGTGGTCTGGCTCTTTTGTAGCGTGGTCCCTTTTGACTCGGGCCCTTTTGACTTAAGCCCTTTTTTGCGGAGACGTTTCGACCTGGATCTTTTTCACATGGGCCATTTTGACTCAGGCCCCTTTGCAGCGGGGCCCCTTTCAACCCGGATCCGTTTGAAGCAGGGCCGTTTTGACTGGGCCCTTTTGTCGCGGGCCATTTTGACTCTGGCCTTTCGGTCTTTACCCTTTTGTCGGGCCCTTCTGCCATGGGACCATATATATAACGCAGCTGCAGAAATACCTTGTGCAAGGGCCTGGGGGAGTATGAGTAAATCGAAGATAGATCGATCCAGGGTTCAGTAAAATTAATCACATCACTGTCATATCAATTTATTTTTTCTTTCGACATCATATCTGGACATGAATGTTCTGACTAATAGGCTACAATGGTGAAAGACGATATACGATATCAATGATAAATGTTATGACTGTTAATATATATATGGAATAAAACGAAAACTTCTATATCGGTCTCCCCCCCCCCCCCTCTTGGAAAAAATCCTGCGGGTGTTAGTGATTATGATGTTGCCTAGTTACTGTATTATATTGTTCTATACACGGAATAAATACTTATGTGTATTATATAATAATAAGAACATCATCTACATTTATTACGGCCCTTGCTTTACGACAACGGAATATATTCATGTTCAGCGTAATCAGTTTCCATTCCCAAATAATTACAGTGAGGCGAATGAAATAATTCAAGCCCGAACATGTCATAGTAAATTCCTGAAGAGTGAAAAGCGCTAGTAGGAGTTGTTAGCAGTTTTTAACCTAACATATAAGATAATAATTTGAAAAACTGAGAATACAAATCTTTTCAGAGATGACAGTGCAGTGATGCTTTAAATCTATGCCCTTACTCCCTATACCTACGTTATTTCCCTAGTCAAAATAAAAACTTCAAAATTAATCACAATTTCTTATGCAGCCATCCCTTCTTTAGAGTACTGCGTGGTCACATACCCGTCACGGCGACGTAAAGGCACTTTTGGCGACGAGGATACAATGGATAGTTAACGTGTTGGGTGACAATGGTATTGATTGATGACGTATATAGCGTACACTATTGCTTAAGATAGATGGATAGGAACTAGGAAATGCAACGGGTGACAACAGCATGAACTGATGGCGTATATAGCATACGGAAGGGCAAAATAGATACATACGAAGTAGTAAATACATTGGATAAGAAAAAAGCAGTGACAAGGGGTGATGCAGTATACACAGCATACACTATTGCTTAAGATAGATACATAGGAAGCAGTAAATGCGATGGGTGAAAACAGCATTAATTGATGTCATATATAGAGTACGGAAATGCAAAATAGATGCAAAGCAAGCAGTAAACGCGATGGGTGAGAATGGCATTAAGGGATGGCCTATATAATAATACTTATGGATATGTAACTTCGTTGTATAGCGGGTGACAGCGACATAAAGTGATGCCTTATATAATATTGCGTCTGAACGCACAGCGGTGGTACGAAAGATACAGCATTAGCTGAAAGTCATGTTATGTTATACACATAGCAGAATAATGCCAAAAGTTGTGGAAAATAGACTGAGAGCGCATAGTAAGCGCAATAACTTTCACATTAGATTGTATGGATGCGTAGAGCAGACACAGAGCGCGTAGTAAATGCAGCGCTAAACTACATTGCTGATGTTAGCGACTTGTATTATGTATCCTCGTCGCTAAAAGTGCCTTTACATCGCCGTGACGGGTATGTGACCGCGCAGTACTCCAAGGAAGGGATGGTTGCATAAGAAATTGTGATTAATTTTGAACAGTTTTTATTTTGACTAGGGAAATAACGTATGTATAAGGAGTAAAGGAACATATTTAAAGCATCAGTACAATGTAATCTCTGAAAATATTCGTATTTTCAGTTTTTCAGTTTAATATCTTCTATGTTCAGTTAATAACTGCTAACAATTGCTACTAGCGCATGTCACTCTTCAGGAATTTACTACGACATGTTCGCAGGACACTTTTCTAAGTCCTAAATGTATGCGTCGATAATTTCTTTCGTCTCATTGTCCTTATTTCAGAATGGAAACTGATTACGCTGAACGTGAATATGTTTCGCTGTCGTAAAGCAAGGTCCGTAATAAATGTAAATAAGGTTCTTCTTATTTTAAAAAAAACACAGATGTATTTATTGTTTGTATAGCACAATATAATACAGTAACTAAGCAACATGATAGTCCTTAACACCAGCAAGATTTTTCCAACAGGAGGGGGCAGCAAAAGGCCGATATAGAGTTTTTCGATTTATTGTGCTATATATATTCAGTAGGTTCCTAGTCCAAAGGGCTCGAAAAAAACGTCCCTGTGTCAAAAGAGCACGGGTCAAAACGACCCCGCCTCAAAAGGGCCCAGGTCAAAACAGTCCGGCGTGAAAAAGGAACGAGACAAAATTATCCCGCGTCAAGAGAGCCAGGAATAAAGCGATCCATCGTGAAAAAGGTCTGCGTCAAACGGGTCCAAGAAAAGGCAGCCCCACGTCAAGAGAGCCCAGGTCATAATGTCTCAGTGTCAAAAGGGCCAGGGTAAATGACCACCGCGACAAAAGGCCCCAAGTTAAAACGGCCCCGAGTCATGAGATCTCAGCGACAAAAGGGAACTGAGCCAAAAGGGCCAGAGTCATTACGGGCCCTGGTCAAAAGGGCCCGCAACAAATTGGCCCTGGGTCAGAAAAGGCCGGGTCATAGGAGCGGCCTCTAAAGGGCACAAGTCAAAATGACCCCGCAACAAAAGGGCCCGAGTCAAAAGGACCGGTTTCTAAACAGCAAGGGTCAAAAGAGCGACGCAACGAAAAGGCCTGAGTCAAAACGGCCCAGCGTCAAAATTGTACGGGTCAAAAGGGATAAAGTTAAAAGGCCCTGTGTCAAAAGAGCCTGGATCGAAAGGAACCCTCCTCAAAAGGACCCGAATCAAAACGGCCCAGCGTGAAAAAGGTCTGGGTATAAGGGTATCCGCGACAAAAGGGAACGACTCGAAACGACCCCGCGTCAAAAGGGCTCGAGTTAAAAGGGGCCTGCGTAAAAAGAGCCCCGGTCAAAAGTATCCCGCCTCAAAAGGGCCCGGGTCAAATCGGAACAGCGTGAAAAAGTTCAGGTCAAAATCGTCCTGCGACAAAGAGGCCGGAGTAAAAAAGAACCCTGTGTTAAGAGAGCTCGAGTCAAAAGGGCTCTATGCCAAACGGACTGTGCCAAAAGGAGCCCCGCTACAAAAATGCCCGAGTCGAAAAGGCCCGGGTCTAAAGCTCTTTGCAACAAACGTTTTCGGATCAAAACCGCCCAGCGTCAAAAGAGCTCGTGTCAAAAGTGTCCTGCGACAAAAAGACCCGAGCCAAATTGGACCTGCGTCAAACAGGCCCAAGTAAAATGGGCTCCGCGTGAAAAGGGCCCAGGTCAATAGGGCTCGGATAAAAGAAACCCCCGACAAAAGGCCCGGGTTCAATATATCTCTGCAACAAAAGGGTCCGAGACAAAAGGACCTGTGTGAAAGGGTCTCCGCGACAGAAGGCCCTGTGTCAAAATGGCCCCACGTCTAAAGGGCCCTGCGTCAAAAGAACCCGGCTCAAAAGGATCCCACGAGAAAAAACCCGAGTCAAAAGGTTACTACGTCAAACGGACCCGAGAAGAAACGGCCCGCGTTAAAAGAGCGCAAGTCAAAAAGTCTGCAGGTCAAAAGGGCCTAGCGACAAAATGCCCGAGTAGAAACGGCCCCGCGTGAAAAGGAGCCGAGTCAAAAGACCCCTACTTCGAAAGAGGCCGGGTCAAAAGCATGCAACACAAAAGGGCACGGTTCAAACCAGCCCGCTAGAAAAGAGCCCGCGTCAAATAGGCCTGCGTCAAAAGGTCTCCGCGACAAAAGTGCCCGAGTCAAAACGATCCCGCGTCAAAAGGGCCCGGGCCAAAACAGCCAAGAGTGAAATGTCCAGGTCAAAAGTCTCCGCGAAAAAAGAGTCCAAGTCAAAATGGCCCGGGTCGAAAAGACTTGAGTTAAAAGTTTCCGGGATAAAACGACCGAGCGTGAAAAAGACCTGGGTCAAAATGGTCCCGCGACAAAAAGAACCGAGTCAAAAGGGCCCTACGTCAAACGAGCCCAAGTATAAACAGCCCTGCGTCAAGAGAGCCTAGAAAAAATAAAGAAATATTCGCAATAATGTTACCTCGCCGGTTTTGAATGCTTAAGGCACCGGCTGAGAGTTACGCGGCTGAGCGAATGTAAAAAAAGAGCACAAGTCGAAAGGTCTCCGGGTCAAAAGGCCCCGCGAGTAAAGTCTCCGAGTCAAAATATCGCAACAAAATGGCCAGAGTCACAACGCCCCGCAACAAATGGATACGAGTCAAAACAGCCCGCGCCAAAAGAGCTTGGTGAAAGGGTCCCGCGACAAACTGGTCCTACATTAAAAGAGCCCGGGTCAAAAGGACCCGCCTCTAAAGGACACGGGTGAAAATAGCCCCGCTACTAAAAGGCCAGAGTCAAAACGGCCCCGCGTCAAAATTCCCCGGGTCAAAAGGAATCGAGTTAAAAGAGTCCTGCGTCAAAGCAGACTGGGTCGAAAGAGCCCTGCCTCAAAAGGGCCCGAGTCTTACGGCCCAGCATGGAAAAGGTCTGAGCGTAAGTGCTCCGCGACAAAAATGCACGAGTCAAAATGGCCTCGCGTCAAAGTTACCCGGTAAATACAGTTTCACGTGCAAAAAGCCTGAGATCAAAGCAAGAGTGAAAATCAGGTATGCACGAGGGGATAATATCCCCTTCGTAAGTTGAAGTGATTGTGCAAAGGAAGGAGAAACATCTGTAGTTATTATTAACAAATAGTAAATTTGAATGGTGATATTAATTTTTTTTTGTTCATTGTTCTGCAACAATCTCTATCGCTTCTCCATCAAAGTTCGCTGGCTCTTCCGACTTTCTGAATCAAACCTTATCTATTATTGACTTTCCCCTTAGGTCTAAAATTCCATTTCAACCCCTGGATCAAAGTATAGAATGAAAAATATTATGTGGAAAAGATTAGTTTAATGTTGCTCTGAGAAGACATATGTGGATCTCTATACAGGGCATTGGGACAGAACAATAATATAGAGTTTTTCGATTTATTGCCCTATATGTATTAAAAGTCATAGTTTATCCTCTTACTTTTTAAAATTGTGGAGGATAAACACACAATCGAGAACCTTCAGGAGATCATAAAAGACCAGAAAAAGGAAATAGAAGAACTGAGGAAGGATAAACAAGAAATAAGACAGGAAAGGGACAAACAAATACAAAAAATGGACAGCGAACTTAAAGAAAAAACGTCACAGCTGAGGAAATCAGAAGACAAAGGAAACCAACTGGAAAAGGAAAATAAAAAACTGAAAGAAGAGGTAAAGGAACTAAGTCTCATGGTGAAGGACACGGAAATGAACTCATTAAGAGAATTTTCCATCTTAAAAGAAAACATGGGAAACACAAATCTAAACGAGGAACTAAGGGAAATAGCAAAAAAAATCGACAACCTAAAATCAGACAAAATGGAAACAGATGAGGCGTCCATATCATGGTCAGAAGTAGTGAGACAGGGAAGGAAGATCACAGAGAAGGAGAAAAAAATTATGGAGGCATCGGCTAAGACAAAACCGGCACTAATCTTTAGACCAAAAGAGGGAGAAACTACCAAACAAACGGCACAAAGACTGGTCGAAATCATTGATCCAAGGAAAGAAAAATTAAAAATAACCGGAATGAGAACCACGAAGGACATTGTCGTACTGGAAACGGCCACCAAGGAAGACATAAATAGAATAAAATCGAAAGAAGAAATTAAAAGTAACTTCAACTTTGAGGAAAACAGAAAAAGGAATCCACTAATGATCATATATGGTGTTCCATCCGATCTGAAAGATGAAGAAATTCTGGAAACAATGATCGAACAGAACTTCGAAGACAACTTACCGGAAGTAAAAGAGCAAATTAAGGCCAGATTTCGTGCAGGGAAAAAGAACCAAAAGAAGTGCCACTTGGTAATTGAAGTTACACCTAATATTAGAAAGTATTTAACAAATAAAGACAAGGTTTATATCGATTACGAATCACACAAGATTAAAGACTTCCTAGTGGTGCCGAAGTGTTACATCTGTCAAGAATACGGGCACATCACAAAATACTGTGATAACAAAGATAAAACAAGATGCAGATACTGCGGTGCACTGAGACACAAAAGTGAAGAGTGTGATGAAAAAGATAAAAACATTTGCGTTCCTTGCAAACTGAGACACAAAACATGTCAAACACCAAATACGGAGGAATGTGTATCCTATAGAGTAGCCCGAGAGAGGATAATTAGTAAAATAAACTATGGATAAAGATATCCAACAAAAAGGTAAAAATAAGAAAAACAAACCCCCGAGCAAAGTTAAAAGAGACAGAATAAGACTGGAAGCATTCTTAGAAAGGAAGAGAAAAGAGAATATAACAACAAAGAACAAATTTTATTATTTATTTATTTAACGGCAGAGTTAAGGCTATGTTTGCCTTTTCTTACACTCAACCAACTCAAATGTATACAAGACATACATACTACAATTGATGTCAAATCCATAAAAAATACAATTACTACGTTAATGCATATATACCTACACACACACACATATACCCCTACACACGGATCTGCTCCCTTACATACCCCCTCCCCCCATACCCTCATACTATTTATCATAAAAACAAGAAAACTATACACACAGCATACACAGAACGATATATTTATTCTTAAAAGTATACTACCTTACATTCCCCCCTCCCCCATACCTCCCCACTAACCTAGTATTATAGATACATACCTCAAGTTTCTGTTTACAATTGGTTGCTACTGCTCAGCTTTATGGGAAAAAAAAGAAAGAAAAAAAACACCATTCCCGAGATTGGTGTACATTGGCTAAGGCTATCAGATATTGCTTCAAATTTCTTTTGAATGTCGCAATTGAAGGTGAATTCCTTACATCTGGTGGAAGTCTGTTCCATTCTCTAATACCAGAGATTGTGAATGAATTAGCCATTTGATTCGTATTATGACGAGGTATCGACAGCAGTGTTGATCTGCTAGAGCGAGTATCACGATTGTGGCTATCTCTAACATACTGTAGTTTATTGTGAAGATATATAGGCACACCAAATGTCAAAACTTTAAATAAAATTGTCATTGATTGATATATGTAGCGAGCTTGGATATCTAGCCAGCCCAATTCGTTAAAAAATGGCGTCAAGTGATCTGAACGTTTAAGATTAAAAACATACCGAACGCATGTAACTTTCTTAGCGCTTCTTTATTTACGTTGCCATAAGCTCCAATGCAATAATCAACATGTGATAGTACAAGGCTTTGTACTATAGATGCCTTAATTGGATAAGGCAACGTATTTTTCAAACGGTATAGAGAGTGCAGTGCACCAAACGCCTTTTTGCATACATGATTTATATGATCCGCCCATAGAAGATTCTGATCAAATATGAGGCCCAGATTTTTCACTTTTTCATCAAAAGCTATATGTGTGCCATTTAATGTAATTTTAGGAAGTGCGGTGCTCTGCAGTCTGGAGAGGATATTTCTCGAACCTATTATGATACATTTAGATTTATTGGGATTTAGATATAAATTATTAGATTGGGCCCAGGCACTTATGCGCTCAAGGTCTAAATTTATGAGTGAGATAGTGTCGTTTATGTCTCCAAGATCTGTCGAAGTATATACTTGAACATCATCTGCATATAAGTGATATTTAAGGTGGCGAATTTGTTGAGACAAGTCATTTATGTACATAGAGAACAGAATCGGTGCTAAGACCGTTCCTTGACTAACTCCACAGTGCACAGTTGTCCATGAACTTTGATTGTCCAGAACAGAAACACGCTGATATCTGTTCTGAATGTACGAACGAAACCATTTAACCGACGTATCTGTGAAATGAAAGAGTGACTTAAGATTTGTTAGAAGAATTTCGTGATCGACCGACTGGAATGCTTTAGTGAAATCTAAAAGTAACAGTATTGTGAGTTGTTTCTTATCTATGCTTTCTCTAATGTCATCTGTAATTTTTATAAGAGCCGTATGTGTGGAGTGTCCTTTTTTAAAGCCAGATTGATATGGACATAAGAGATCATGGGAAGTTATAAAATCAGACATTTGATTTAATACAATATGCTCCAAAACTTTCGAAATACACGGCGTCACGTTTATTGGTCTATAATCGTTCGCCGTTAGTGGTTGTGCTATTTTCTTGAGGGGATGAATGAGAGAAAATTTCCACTGGCTAGGAAAACAACCCGAAAGTAGAGAGGAATTACATATGTGCATTAAAGGGAACAGAATATATCTCCTGATCTTCTTAAGGAATTGTAGTGGGATATCATCCGCCCCTATTGAATTGGATGTAATTTTTTTCAGAGCTACCTCTATTTCTAGGACAGAAACCGTTCTAAATTTAAATTTTTCGTGGATGCTTGGGTTTTCGCATATGTTTTTCATAGTAGATTCTTTTGTAACATCGTCTATAGTAGGGACCTGAGCAAAGTGATCGTTTAGTTCGTTAAGCGGAATGTGTATAGATTGTACGTCAGTCTGACGGTTTCCTATACCGAACATGCGCAACTTATTCCAAAGATATTTGGGGTTATTACTTTGAGTGCATAGATCAGCCGCAAATCTAATTTTAGCAGTTCGAACTTTTTGTGTACATTTATTTCTGAGGATTCTATATTCTTCAAAAGTATTGGCAGAATCACTAGGATTAATTTTCCTGGACCATTTAAATTTCTGATATGCCAAGTCTCGTTCTTTCATGAGCTGCAAAATGTCTGGTGTGATCCATGGGTTAGCAGGTTTTTTAAATCTTTTGGTTTTTTAGGTGCATGTTTATTGAGGAGAGTGTGAATAAAGCTATTGAATAATTCTAGCTTGCCTTCAGTGGAAGGTATAATTAGAATGTCATTCCAAGGTATTTGCGCTGCGTCCCTTTCTAATGCTTCATCATTTATGTGTTTTAAATTTCTAAAAGTGGAGATTTTAGGTCTATATTTAGGAACTTTTAGTGAATAGCTAGCGTATATTAAATCATGACGTGAAAAGCCGGGGGCAGGAAATTGCCCATGACTGACAATTCTAGAGGGGTCTGCAGTTATAATATGGTCTAGGAGGCTTTCACTATTGATTGTGAGGTGCGTTGCCTTCAACGCACACAGTGAAAGGTTGAGTGAGAGAAGGGATTCTTTGTACTTTTTACACTCATCTTTCATCGAAAGTAAGTCATAATTCGTATCCCCAAAAACCATGATATGTTGGTATACAGGAATGTATTTAGATATCTCGTTTAGAAAGTTGTCAAATTTTGCTTTAGGTGGTCTATACACCACTGCTAAAAGCACCTTCTGGTGGTTCTGGTGGTTTAAATTCACTTCTAATATAAGGAATTCACTCTCGCATGTATAAATATTAGGCGATTGACTCACCACTTTCACTTTTAGGTCGTTTCGTAGATAAGCACATACTCCTCCCGCCCCCTTCCCCGTGCGATCGACTCTCAAAAGTTGATAATTTGGGAGTTCGATCAAAGTGTTACTCAATGATGGTTTCATCCAGCTTTCCGATATTAAGATGGCATGCATGTTTAAGGAGTTAAAAGTAGCTTTGAATTCGTCTATTTTTTTCAAAAGAGACTGTGCATTGAGGTGACAAATATGCATAGCTTGTGGATGTTTACCAACCACCCCCTGCAGCTGGAGAGAGAGGCTCAGAGCGGGTGGGTTTACGGTACAGCCATTGTCTCGCGAGGGAGATTCTTCTAGGTCATTCACCGTGACATCCCCCAACCTTGACAGCCATTCGGGAAATAGTGTTTCTAACTCAATATCAATATCACCATGTACCATACTACTTAGAAATCACGATGTAAAAAAAGAAAGAAAGAAAGAAAGAGAGATAGAGATGAAATGAGTAAACAGAACATCAACACTTACCAATCTCGGGACATTGCGGACTTTATAAGTTATCATCAGTAACACTTCAAACTTCACGTTAGACGTAAGCACATAAACTCTTACGAGGCTATTACAAACTTTGCGAATAACACTTGATAATAATAATGGTAGTACTATATCTAGTTCACACTGAGAACCTAGCACACTAATGGGTAAAAACATTGAGGTATCAAGAAACTCACATAAAAGAATATATATAAACACCCAAAGAACACACATTGACAAAGACACAAACAAACATTGACACATAGTACATCCATCTTCCCACTCCATTGTACGCAATTTATACTACACCCTCTGTCCTCCTCACTACCATCGTCTCTAGATTTTTTTATTTTTTTTAATGAAAAAGGTTTGGCTCAAACTTTGTGTTTAAAGTCTACTAAGACATATGCACTCCACACTGTTTAAGTTTGTTCCTCTCCCATCTGAATCATGGAAAGTTCATCTGCATTGCTAACTGTGTATTTCTGCCGTCCACATAAAATTACAATTCGTCCATCGGAAGTCCAACAATTCCGTATCCCAAACTTTTCCTTCGCACACCTAAGCAGTTTCTGTCTATTCTTGGTGAGGGACTCCGTTACAAGTATTTTCGAACCCTTTAGTTTTTTCTTGCTTTTCCATACAAGGTCCCTGTAGCGATAGGAGATAAACTTCACTATGAGAGGTCGATGACCTTCTTTCACCACTGTAGCAGCATTTCTTCTACGGGGAGTTCCTACCCTATGACATCGATCTATTACTGCGACATCTAATTCAACATTCAATTTGTTTTTGAAAACATCTAAGATCATGGTGGTCGAATCTTCATTAGGAGTCTCCGGTAGCCCATGGATTAGCAGACAGTTACGGCGACTATATTGCTCCAATTCATCAATTTGGTCCTGGTTCGAAGCAAGGGACGACTTTATGCTGTCAATATCTTTGCGCAGTATCGTGATTTCAGTTTTAATCTTTTGTATCTCATTTAATACAGACACCAAGTCCGCATCCTTCTTGTCTTCGTCGCTCAACAGTCCACTGCCCTGTATACTTGCTGATGGTTTCGGAGATTCTAGTGCCTTTGAGACAATTTCTTCTAATTTACTAATTGTTTTCTCCAACGAATCACATCTATTTTCGAGAGACTTCTCCACAGACTTTTCCACCTTTTTACCCTTTGGATTCACCATTGCTAACGAAGTTTGCAACACTGTATGAAGACACCAACAGAAGACAAATGAAGCAAAACACTGTTTTTTCTTTTCAGATCTTTGTCACATATATCTGTTAATAAATACCCGGCTATCAGTTCATATGAAAGCACGGACACTATTTATATACTGAGCCATCACTGTTGGTCAGACGTTGAACTAATAAAATTGTGAGCAGCTGCATTTACCACAAGAAACTGACAATAGTAGAGAGAGCGAAATTACACACCAACCAGCACCTCCGCCATGTTGACTGACTATTTTGTACTATTTTGTGCAAATATGTACAAACAGAAGATCCAGATACAGTGAAACAAATACAGAGCGAATTTACAACATTATTGGAGAATAGGAAGAAACACCAAAAGAAGAAACATACATCGGAAGAAAAATTGGAAATACCGAAATTGGAAAATTCGTTCACACAAGGCGAAGAGAAATACTTATTTCCACCCAAAGAAGAGAAACTCCAAGACTCAACAATTACAACATCCACAGATATTTCAGAAATATCTCCAATATTCAAAGAACCAAGGCCACTTTATGAAAAAATGGAAAGACAATATAAGCTTGCCAAGTTGGAAGATAAGCAAATACTAACAGTGGCGTTTAGGCAAATAACAAGGGATCTCCATGAAAAGGGTAGATCTATAACATATCCCGTTCTGGAGGAAGTAGACAGGATGGAATTACGAACTTATGACTTACCAGCGAACGGATGGGAATTAGTAGATTTAATCGACGAAGCATTTGAACGACCGGGAATTTATTGGAATTTGGAAAATGTGTACAAACAACTCGTTAATGCTCATGGACGAATATATTTCGACTTCAGCAAGTCCGGCAAGGAGGCATTGGTCCATACTAAATATGCATAATAAATTTACAAAATTAAAAATAGTGCAAAACAACGCCCAAAGATCAAAAATTGCCACGATGGAATTAAGAAGATTTGTTGAAATCAATGAAATAGACATAGTAAACATACAGGAACCATACACTGTCAAGAGCAAATTAACAGCATTTCGCCGACAGCAAGAATAATAAAGGAGGGAAACGATCCGAAAGCAATAACAGTAATCATGAATAAAAACATTGAAGTACTAAAAATTGCGCAATATTGTGACGAATGGACAGTATGCATGGAGGTAACCTTCGGTAACAAATCTTTTTGGCTGATAAATTCTTACTTTCAATACAGCTTAAATATACATAATTTCATACAGAAAATACAAACAATAATTTGGCAAAATCAAAGAACTAATTTTATTATTACAATAGATGCAAACGCAAAATCAAGTATGTGGGGCTCACCGATAACAGATGACGAAGGCGAAATCCTGGAAGATTTTGTTCTACAAAATGGTTTAAGGGTGATAAATAAAGGTAACAGACCAACATTCACAGGCCCGAGAGGAAAGCCCTTCATTGATGTTACTATAAGTACTATTCAATTAGAGGAACAAATAGTGAACTGGACAGTTCAAGACAATGTAACAACAAGCGATCATGAAGTAATAACATTTAACATTGAAGATACTACCCTTGGAACAAAAGTTGAGAATTATAACATAAGAAAAATAGATTGGGAACTTTTCGAGAAAAACCTGTGCTTACCACAAATTGATGACTACGACGACCTAGATAAATTGGTAACAGATATAGAAAATAAAACAAAGAAATCTCTAGACGAATCAATTCCAGAAGTCAAGACAAAGAAAAAATATAATGACTTTTGGTCCCCAAAACTAGAAAGACTAAAGAAGATAGCAAAAGCAAAAAGAAAAAGCTACCAATCTACAATAATTCCTATACTTAAAGAAAGAAGACTAGAAAATTATAGGGTAGCGAAACAAAAATATACAGAGGAATTATTAGCTGCTAAAAAGAAGAGTTGGGAACTATTTCTAAAAAATAATATAGAACTGGATCAATGGGGGCTTCCCTACAAACTAATCATGCAGAAAATTAACAACATAACGCTAACTACACTAAAGAATAATGATAATTCATATACGAAAACAAGAGAAGAAACTATGCTTAAACTGTCAAATAAATTCTTTCCAAGAGATGACGTAAATGAAGAAACAGATCAACAACGAAAACTAAGAGAAGACTATAACCAAATTATCAGGAAAGAAAATGAAGACGAAATAGACCTAGTAACAAATGAGGAAATCGAACAAATAATAAAGAAATTGAAATCAGGAAAAGCCCCTGGATTAGACGGAATAAAAAATGAAATTTATAAAAAGAAGAAAGAAATATGGATACCTTATCTAACTAAATTATGCAATACTCTACTAAGGAAGAGGAAACTTCCGCTTTCTTGGAAGGAATCAAAATTAATAATATTAATGAAAAGTGAAGATAGGGACCCAACAGATGTAAGCTCCTACAGACCAATATGCCTCCTTCGGAATATTTCCAAAATTTATGAAAAAACAATAGCTTCCAGACTACACAAATATAGGAATATTGAAGGAGATAACTTGCAATACGGCTTTAGGAGGGGCAAATCAACCGAGGACGCTCTAAATGCTTTTGTGGACAACATTTTGGATCGCAGGAGCGCAAGAAAGTACGTATTAACCTTGTTTGTAGATATAGAAGGGGCTTTCGACAATCTGTGGATCCCCTCGCTGGTACGAAGACTAAAAGAGCTAAAAATACCAGAATACCTAGTGAACACAATAAAAGATTATTTTCAAGACAGAAAAATAATAATAAAAGAAGAGAATGGGGATATTAGCATTAATACACAAAAAGGATGCCCACAGGGATCTATTCTAGGTCCATTGATGTGGGACATTGAATTCCAGCCATGCTTGGAAGCATTAAACAAAAATAAATGCGTAGATAGAGTAATAGCCTTTGCAGATGACCTAGCAGTAATAACATCAGCAAACACAAGAAGAGAAATAGAAGAAAACTCAAAAGAAATAATAAGAATATTGCAAGATTGGAGTTCAGAAAGTAAACTAAAATTATCCAAGAAAAAAACCAAATATATGATTTTCGGAACAAAACTGGCAAGGGACCCAACCATCAAAATTGGAGAAGAAAAAATAAAAAGAGTAAGCGAATTCAAATATCTTGGCATTCAGGTAGATGATAAACTAAATTTTGGCCATCACATAAATTACATTAGTGATAAAGGACCACTAGTGAAAGTTACCAATAAACTAATAAATATAGCAAGTAATAAATATAAGCTTCCACGAAAAATAATAAAAATATACCACGACTCAATTTTAGGGGCAACTATGAATTATGCTGCCAGCGTTTGGGCTCACAGGTTGTTAGAAAACAATGCACTAAAACTGAAAATAGAAAGACCGCAAAGAAACATAATGATCAGACTAAGCGGGGCATTTGGTACTACTCCCCACAATGCACTAGCTGTATTGTTGGGGTTAAAACCAATGCATTTATTAATAATCCAACGGGCGGCAATGTATTGGTTTAAAAAAGGAAACAAAAGTAGGGTACAGGACCTAATAGGGAAAGAAATAGATAACATACAAGACATAGAGCAAGTAATATTAGAAAAGTGGCAACAAGACTGGAATAACTCAGAGAAGGCAAGAAGAACACATAAATTAATTTCAAACATAAATGAAAGACTAAAATGGAACCATTTTGAACCATCTGCAGGCCTTGTCCACTTCCTCACGGGACATGGGCCCTATGGCCAATATTTTCAAAGGTTTGGCTTAAAAGAAGAAGGGAACTGTGGTTGTGATGAGTTTGGAACTCCGGAACACTATATAATGTGGTGTCCCCTACTAGAAGACCGAATGAACGAGAGGAACAATATAAGAACAGGAAGATTAGAGGATATTATTCGCGAAGAGGAAGACTTTAAAGTGCTGAACAGAATTACGGCTGAATTTTCCGAACGCAGCAAAAAACAATATGAAGAAAGGAATCTAGCAAACAGAAACCAATAAGAAATTAACAGATATATGAATAAATTAGTTTGAATGTGAGAACGTGTGTATGGGGCGTTCCTTTCGGACCGGAGGCCTCCTCCAGGATTGCTGGTATTCCGCATGCCCCGGAAGGAAGCGCGGGAGTAAAAGTGAGCTCGACACATCCCCGGACAGACCGGATTGGAACTCCGGATGCGTCGGGCCGGAGTGAATTTCGTGTTTCGGTGGTGGGTTATCGTGCATTCTAATATACAGCACATTAATATCTCATAGAATTAAGAAATGAGACAAATGAACTCGGGTAAAAGAAAACAGTGACCGTCCGCGATCTTGTTGCGTACGCGCCGCTTTCGGTTCCGGTGCACACGGCGGTGGGACACAACTGACCAGGGCCCGCACTAAGTGCTCCGAGTGGGTCCTGGACCCCAAGCCGTTGTATTGGGGACCGTGGACATACGTAAAACAACCGAGGAACATATATCGGAAACAAAATCATCCTACATGAGATAGACAAGATTTAACGAATGCACAAAAGGAACGAAACAAGTGTAATGCGTGTAGTGGAATTAGTCGTTAAAATGTGTTTCACACACAGGAGTGTGATAGTGTATTAGTGCAATATTATAAATACCAGTGGGGACAGTGCTTAATAGTGATAAGTGAAGTGTGTGTTTAGTGATTTTGTAGGAGAGTGTGGTAAATTAATAAAAAACATACAGGAGAGAATCAAATTATGTACAAGGTGAAAAACCTAATCATACAGGGAAACCTGAACGAAATGAAACAAAGAAGAAGAGGGAATACTGCATGGATGAGATAAGTATAGGCAAAAAGCAATGAATGATGATATTATGATAGGATGAATGTTAAGCTCGACTTGAGACAGAACGTAGACTAGATAAGTTTGATTAGATAAAGAAGACTTGATAATCATTCGAGAATAGTAGTTAGTAGTAAGGATTTGCTGTTTTTTTTTTCTTTAAATTTTATTTTGTTTTGTTTTGATTGTTTTCTCTGTTCAATGTGTTGTGGTTCGCCCTCGTCCTTGTCCTTGTCCTTGTCCTTGTCCTTGTCCTTGTCCCCGCTCTAAAAAAAAAAAAGGAAAATGAATGATGAAATAAAGAAAGAAGAGAAGATTGCAATGATGATAGCCCGTTTCGGTTTAAATCTTCAGGTGCCGAAACCGAAGAGGCGCGTCTGAGCAATAAAAATAAAAAAAAAAAACTTTTTAAAATTGCCACAGTAGCCTATTAGTCAGAACATACATCTCCAGATATAATGTAAAGAGAAGAGAAGGAAGGAGATATGCCCAGTGGCCTAACTAGTTTTACTGTGCCCTGGATCGATTCATTCCATTGGTGATCGATTTGCTCATACCCTCCTGCCCCACGCATTTCAGCTGCTGCGTTATATATATATATATATATATATATATATATATATATATATATATATATATATATAAGGTTTGTCCGGAAAGTAATAGGACTGAGTCGATTTTAAAAAAAATTATTGAGCCAATCATTACAATTCTTTGAAAACTTTCAAAATAGGCTCCTTCTGCGTCGATGCAGCGCTGCCAGCGCGATTTCCAAGCATTGAAGGCGTCACGGAAGTCATTCTCCGGAATAGCCTTGAGAGCCGCGGTGCAAGCTGCTTGGATCCCCTCTGTCGTCTCAAAATGCTTGCCTTTCATCGGGCGTTTCAGGCGAGGAATCAAAAAGAAGTTCCAGTGCAGCTTCCAGTCAGCTCTGATGTCTGGTCGGACCCGATTGACCCTTTGTTTGAGTCTCTTGAGCACTTCCACGTAAAACTTGGCGTTGACGGTTTGTTCAGGAGGAACAAATTCATATGGGACGAAGCCTTTGATGTCAAAAAAGACAATGAGCATCGTTTTCACTTTGGATTTGCTCATTCTTCTCTTTTTGGGCGAGGAGACGCCGGCGTGTGCCACTCGGAAGATTGCCTCTTTGTCTCGGGATCATACTCAAAGGTCCATGATTATTCACCTGTGATTACTTTTTTCAAAAATTGGGGGTCACTTTCACATATGTTCAAATTTTCTTGGCACAATTCCACTCGCCGCAATTTCTGGTCGTCAGTGAGCACTTTTGGGACAATCTTCGCGCACACCTTGCGCATGTTCAAATGCTCCGTCACAATTTCATGAACCACAGTTTTTGGTAAATTTAACATCTGGGCAATTAAACGAATACTTAGTCGACGGTCTGAGTTCAAAACTTCGCACACACGAGACACATTGTCGGTGTTTGTCGAAGTCGATGGTTTTCCAGCACGGTCTTCATCGGCGACCTCTTCCCGGCCCTCCGAAAAGGCCTTGTGCCACCGAAACACACCACTTCTTGCTTAAGCATCATCTGGGTAAGCCTGCTTGATCATATCAAACGTCTCTGTCGCAGATTTACCGAGTTTAGCACAGAATTTAATCGCGTACAGTAGAATTGAGGCTGGATAGACGGCCGAGTCAGCAAAAAATTATCTTGTTTTCCTAGAATTCTGTGTCATTTCCTGGAATTGGTAGGCAAGTTTCGACAAGCCTTTGGTTGCTATGTTCATAGCCTTTTACGGCTACCAGAGAAGCGCGTGGGAAAATTTTGGTTTATCTGAACCTGTATGAGAACAGTTTGTTGTTATGGTGATAGTCTTGGATGGGTTCATCGTCTTGGGTGGTCATACTCTTGGAGGGATCATAGTCCTATCAGTTATCATGATCGAAGTTTTCCAATTGATTGATTGATTTTTGCTTTTCGTTAGCTAGATGCTCTTGGCCTTCATAGTCTTGGATGTTCATACTGATGGCCGGATCAGAGTCCTATCAGTTATCATGATCGAAGCTTCCCAATGGATTGATTGATTGATTTTTGTCTTTTCATTATGGATTTGAACCTCCCAAACCCCTCCACACCACTCCCTCCTGCGAAGAACGTAAGCGAACGTTGTTACTATGCTCATACTCTTGGGGCGGCTACCGGATCTTGATGAGAGTCCTTTTAGTTATCACGTTCGAAGCTTCCCAATTGATTGAATATCAAGTTCGAAGCTTCCCAATTGATTGATTGATTGATTTTCGTCTTTTCGTTATGTATTGAATAGCGAAGAGCATACTTAATATCTTAAAATATTCAATGCTTTCTCATCGAGAATCGAACCTGTACACTAAACGCAAGACCGGTGCTTTACGATTTAGAGTTGAATTAATTCTTGCATGAAAAAAAAAAAAAAAAAAGAATTTCATGTATTGGTTTTAGCGTAGCATATGATATGTACATTGTTCGAAGCTCTTCATTTCGAAGCACTTAGCTTCGTTAACTTATGAAATAAAGATTGTACATCGGAATCGAACGCGAGACCAGTACTTCACGATTTAGAGTTGAATTAATCCTCGCACGGAGTAATCCAACTTGAGGTGGGCACTCTATCACTGTACGTCAGTGCCTCGCATATAGATTAGATGTTATTAAAAAAAAACTTTTCGTCCTTTTTTTCTAGTCGTCTTGTATTGGGTAGCTAGATTCCCCCTACACCTTAGCCCCACCAGACCCATCTTGTAATACTAAGAATAGAAGCTCCCAGATTTTCTGCGAAGAGTTTGAGAAGTTTCTTACGAAACGTCTGGAAAATTTTCGTCTGGAACCTTCTCAGGAAATTGAGTTGATAAGATGATTGTTGTAGTTCCTGGATGTTTTTTAAAGGTATTGGTAGCGGAAGCACTTCTCATAGCATATCATAATGTTTTAAAACGTAGGATGAAAAAATGTGTATGCTCAAATCAGCAGGGTTGATTGTATTGCATGTGAAAAGTATTATATGGATATTCACATGATGTTGTCTGCTATGACAAGTAATTAAAATCACTTAAGTTGAAGCCGTGATGAAATATTGCGCTATAACATTCCCATAGCACAAAAGATTACGCCCACGAAATGTCTGTAGGTTATGAACTATTTGTTTTATCTAATTTGGTCTTGGGATTCTCACGAATTCACTTGTAAGTGTTCATGGGAATAGAATTTGTTTGCAGACTGTTCTTTGATCGAATAGACCTTAGTTGCTCAGGGGAATATCGCATTGCATGAATCGTGAATATCGTATTTTCAAACGTATACAGCATTTGAGATTACATGTATGTTTGCTGTCGTCTTCACATACGAACATACTCACGTGCGACTGAAGATAGTGTAATCTGAATGCGAAAACGCTGAGTTTGTGTAATGAAAAATAAGTCTGTTAATAGATAAGATTTACTAAAGATGATATTTTGATACATCTATCAAATAATGTGTGTGAATAAGGAAATGAAATTGAATAAGGATATTAAATGTAGCAGGGGAGAGGTGGGGAGATTTTATTCGTTTGGAAAAGCTCATATGTTTCTTGAAAACAGTTATCATAATAAACTTGCTTTATTTTTGACTTCCAATGCTCTCCCATCCGTAAATCGAACTCAGGATCACGTTCACCACATGTCCGTGTTAGCTATTAGAACAGCTGGAGGTGGTGAAAAGATGAGCAGAAGGCACAGCGGCAAAGCGCTTACATTTGGTATATGATGGTCCCTAGCTCGACTACCGAATATATTAGCTCATGATGCCTTAGCATAATGGGCATAATCGTAGGACATTAAATAAATAAATTTGTGATGGACAACATCGTGTTCGTTGATTCTCATGTGGTATTTCCGCTTCATCTCATAATATCATTTCATTTAAAATACCTTAATCATCCTTTCATCTTAGCCTAAATTAGATATTCGTGGGGCGTTAAACTGAAAGATTTCATCTTTATCGTTGCACACAATTGTTTTCCCGATCATCATGTGTAACATTCTACATTTAGTCGTGTTTCTGTTCTTATGGCTAGGTTTGGAGATTTACATTTTAATAAAAAATAAAAGAAACGAAAAATCGTCTTAGACGTTCCTTAAGTAGAATTACTTTGAACAAGAAATCTTAATTCTGTGGCGAAGGGTACGTCCCTCATGATATAGTTCATTCTCGAGACGAGATAGAATACATCGAGAAGCAAGATCGACGATACTTTTACAAAAATTTATGATGAGATCCAATGTCGGACAGAACTCCTTATAAAAGTCATAGAAAAAGGATTCATTCTGTTTTCACTGTTGTAACATCAGGTCCACAATTTGAATTACACTATTAAAGATGTACCTAGACTTATATTCGGTTAATCGAATCTGTAACTGTAACTGAACACTTACACTTCGAAAAATTGCACAAATCTGAAATTTTCAGATGAACCCTTATTGCGAAAAAAAGTTGCATCACGTAATGGTCAACAAGTTTTGATAAGTGATGACACTACGGATAAAAAAATATCTATATCCTCCTAACTCTAGCAATTCCCCACAAAGTCACTGCTAACAGGTGTAATGTAAATAAAAAATCATCGTTGATAATGGGCTTGCGTGTACAAATTTCTAATTTCGATATCGTTTTTTCTAAAATATATTGGATCTTGGATTAAGTTATCACAAACTTTTTTGAACGTACCTATGTTTTTGTATCATCTCGAATTTGAAAATGTACTTATTGAATTGAGACTTGCCTCTTTTTGTATCGAGAAGTTTCTCTCGTTTTGTTGGCATTACTCGTTACCCTAGTAATAGTATTTTGAGGTTTCAGCTTTAGATCTTCATAATAAATCTTTCAATCCACCCCTTCATTTGTACATTTTGTTTCTACTTTTATATCTCTGTAGTTATTAGATAAAACATAAAATGTGAACGTGATTTAAAAACAAAGATAGAGTAGGAATGATGAAAGAAGCATTTAAATAAGAAATAACCTATCTTGTGAATCTTTGAATAAGAAGTTAGAAACATAAACGTTACTCACGCACACACGATGTTTGTACATCACAAAGATTACTTCATGGGAACTGTGATTAAACCGAACCTGTACACATCATTTGAGGTACAATTCATGCTCATTCCTGTTCTTTGTTTACTGTAATGAAAAGGTATGTTCTAGGTCAGATCACCAACATTCCTTAATATTCCGAATTTTCTGTAAATTTTGTCTAATGTGGACATCTTCCTCATCACAAAAACTTGGGCGAACTAGTATTGCTCATAAGTCTCGGATGTGTGTGAATTAGTAATGCTCATAAATCTCGGATATTTCTGTATTGTCTTGAGTTTGAAAATACATCGTGTTCGTGTAATTACTATATCAATTTAAAGCTTTTATATATACCACATGTGACATTAAAACAGTGTCTGAGGACTAAAACTTCAGTGAACTAGTATTGACTATGAGTCTCGGATGTTTCTGTTTCATTTCGAATTTGAAAAAAAATGTACTTGTCGATTTGCGACTTATCTCTTTTTCGTACCGAAAAGTTTCTCGAATCGTGTCATATTTTGTCAGACAGTGAAGATAGGAACAAAGGAACCACTGATGGATTATTTTACAAAGAGGAATTACAACCTGTGACGTTATCAAAGATCTAGATATTCTATGCTTGGTCGTCCTTCTACCTTTCTCTCTATCAACATGGATTTAATAAAAAAAAGTCGTGAGAAACACTAAAAGTATTTCACATTATTGCTTATATTTCTCATGGCTTTCCTTTTCCAGTTTAATAAGACTACGATTCCAAAACGACTTAAAATGAGCTGAAGGAGCGAGCCATTTATGAAACTCAACTCGACTCGAAACTCGACCTGAAAACAGTAACTCGACTCGAAACTCAACTCGAGAAAATTACATTTGACTCGACTCACGCCTATCCCTGAGATTTACGCATGTGACCTACGATTTTACCGCAAGACCTGTACTTCACGACCATTGAGTTGAATTAATCCTTGCATGAAAAAAAAAAAAAGAATTTCACGTATATAGCACATCGTTTCACGACAGAAAGGAACGAAATAGAAATATTTAATGCTCTTTCACTAAGAATCGAACTAGAGTAAAATAATATATTTGTCTTTATTTTTTAGTCTTTGTCTTTAAAAAAAGAATAAAGTTATAAAGTGTATTTATTCATAGTTGTTTCGTGTGTGATAAAGAAACCAGATTCTACAAACAGACACAGACAGTCATACATATATACAGCGTCAAAGAAATGTGTTTTCCCAGTATCTTTTTTTTTCTTTGTTTGTTGCTTCGTATTCAAGAGAAGAGAAGATTAGCTTATCGAAAAGCAAAACACAAACCTACCTACCTACCGCTTTATTAATCAAGCGATGATAAGAAAACGTTGCATTGAAGTGACAAAATGTCAGTGAACACCGGCTGACGTTTGTCTGTCTGTATGTAGCATATGCTAGGAAGAGGAATAGACCAATGAGTCATTGTGTCCCCCTAAATTTAGGAAAGGGAGCCGCCATAAGACTGGTAATTAGGATATATGTATATCACTAGTAACGGAACTTCTTGGTTTATTTTTAATAATAATAATAATAATAATAATAATAATAATAATAATAATAACTTCCAATTTTAAGTTTCATGGATATATTGACTAGACTGAAGAAGACGGTGATGATGAGAAATGAATGAAATGATAGAATAAAGAAAGTGGGAGGAAACGAAAGTACACCGAAAAAAAACCACGCACGTGTTGTTTGTCCAACACAGAAAGTTCACTTGACGGAGGGAGCTGGGGTTTGAAACCAGGGCCCCCCCTCAAACACCGGAGGTGAACGCTGTACCATCAATCAACGTACACTCAAAAAGTGGGAGGAAACGGAAGAACTCCGAAGGAAATCCACGCATACGGTGTTTGTCTATCATAAAATTCATTTGTTGAAAGCAAAAGTTGAACACGGAGAAGGAGGGCTTCATTTTCAACTCGGAGACCTATGCACAAAAGATGAACGCTCTTGTTCACCAGAAATTTCACTTGTTGTTAGCTAGGATCGAATTAGGGATCCCAATGCACCAGAAATATTCGTTCGAGTCGAATCATAGTTTTACGTCCAATTTTTAATTATGTCCGTTAAACTAGTAATTTTGTCTACCAGAAAGTTCACTTGTTTGGGCTGGATTACAACCTGGATACACCATACATCAAAGATGAGCACTGTACCATTGATCCACTAGGGTCCCCAACCTGCGATGAGAGAGAGAGAGAGGTCAAATCATAGTTTGACAAGAGAGTCAAAGAGAAAAGTCTTAGATACAATGTTGTCTAACACCCAAAGTGAGTTTTACGTTCCACGATTATGACTGTTAAACTAATGATTTTGAAAGACGGAACTTTATGATGTGAATGATGTAATAATAATCATAGCTTGTGTGTCTTAAAATTTTGATAATATGTCTACTTGTTTCTCCGTTTGTCTATGTATCTGTAGTACGTGGAGTCCAGACGAAGCGAAGATATGTGTGTTTTAGCAAATGAAAATAGTATAATCTGTGTAGATGGGACAAGTGAAAAGTGAGTTTTACGTCCTACGGTTACGTCTACTAGGCTAATGAAGGAGAGGTGATAATGAAAAATGAATGAAATGATGTAATGAAGAAAGTGGAAGGAAACTGATGAACTCCGAAGGGAAATACACGCATACGATGTTTGTCCATCACAAAGTTCATAGGGCACGAACTGGGATCGAACGAGGGACCCCAAGCACTTAAGGTGAACGTTCTATAATTGAGTCACCGTTCCACCATGGAACGAAAAAAATGAAATGAAATCTTTGAGTTTAACGTCCCACGACTATGCCGGTTAGGCTAAGTGTACTATGCTAATGGAAAACGAACGAGGGACCCCCAAGCACTTAAGGTGAACGCTCTACCACTGAGCCACCCTGCCCTCTGGAACGAAAAATGAAATGAAATCTTTGAGTTTAACGTCCCACGATTATGTCGGTTAGGCTGAGTGTACTATACTAGTAGACGGCGATGGGACAAGTGAAAAGTGAGTTTTACGTCCTGCGGTTACGTCTACTAGGCTAATGAAGGAGATGTGATAATGAAAAAATGAATGAAATGATGTAATGAAGAAAGTGGAAGGAAACTGATGAACTCCGAAGGGAAATCGACGCATACGATGTTTGTCCACCACAAAGTTTATAGGGCACGAACTGGGATCGAATCAGGGACCCAAGCACTTGAGGTGAACGCTCTACCACTGAGCCACTGTGCCCTCTGGAACGTAAAAATGAAATGATAAGGACGGTTTTCCGGGGTCAGTCAATTGCATCTTTTCGTTAAGTTGTAAAGGAAGCAGGGAATTTGTGGTCGCTAAAATTAATGACAAGTATATAGAAAAAAAAAGACGTGATTTGAACACGGGACCTCATGCACCAGAGGTAAACACTCTACCACAGAGGCACTGAAGTTAATTTCATAATTTTCTAATGTTAATAAGAGTGAAATCTAACGTTAAAAACACATACATAAGTCAACGAAGTGAGAGAGTTTCTGTATCTGCACTATCTACTTGCAAAGAGCAGAAAAATAAGATAACAGAACATGTTTTGCATTTCAATGTTGTTCTCCAGCTATCGCGTCAACATTATCTTAGGTCATGGTTTCAGACAACACGAAGCGAAGATATGTATGTGTGTGTTTTAGGTAATATTAAAACAGTGTTTGAGATCTAAAACTTGACAAAACTAGTGTTGCTTATACATCTCGGATGTCGTTACTCATGTACACATGATGTTGATTGATTTTTGAGTTTAACGTTCCGTTCAGCAGCGAAGCTATATGCACCACAAAGTTCACACGACGAAAGTTAGGATCGAACCAGGGGCCCCCAATCACCGGAGGTGAACGCTTTACCGTTGATCCACAGCACCCCACGATTTCAACATAAACACAAATCTTCAAGTTAAAACAATTGTCTATTCTCAAATAAGAGAACATTTCTCCATTTCTTTAAGTTGATCTAGGAAGTTGAACTTTGTACAGTTTTCTCCATATTATAGTCTAAGCTGTGTGTGATATTACTTTAAAAGGACGAAAGTAGTTAAAATATTCCCTATTATTATCATCAATTTCTTTTAAAATGCTCAGAATCCCGTCATAGAATTCGTATACTAGCTATGTACACAGGCGTGCATCAAGATTTTTTTTTTGTTGGGGAGATGTCCAAGCTTTGGGCGACGGGGCTCAAACACTACAAGCCTCTGTGTAGTATTGAACGCGTATTATTCTGCACTCGAAAAGACAATAAGTACTATCTAAGTGTATATCTTTCTGTCTGTCTATCTGTATGATGAGCGTAATCGTGGTACGTTAAACTGAAATATTTTCTTACATTTCGAACGTAAGAAATATGTGAAAGTTTGTGTATGTGGTTCAGTGATAAAGCAACGACGTATTCTTTCAGATGAATACTTAGTATAGTAGAGTATTGTTCCGTAACCCCAGTGCATGCGGTCCCTAGTTCGATCTCCGATCAAGTAAGCTTATAATTTTTTATTACTAATTGCCGCCCACTGTGGTCGACTTCCGAACATAGTGTCCGTGAGTTTTCATGGTCTACTTATATATTTTTATTTTACTAAGTATTCATTCATTCATTCATTTGTCTTAATCATTCGTCTTCCTCAACATAATGAGCATAATCGTAGTACGTTAAACTGAAATATCTTCTTACGTTTCGAACGTAAGAAATATGTGAAAGTTTGTGTGTGGTTCAGTGATAAAGCAATGACTTATTCTTTCAGATGAATACTTAGTATAGTAGAGCATTGTTCCGTAACCCAGTGCATGCGGTCCCTAGTTTGATCTCCGATCAAGTAAGCTTATAATTTTTTATTACTAATTGTCGTGCACTGTGGCAAAGTGCATGCAGTCCCTAGTTTCATCTCCGAACATCGTGCCCGTTAGGTTTCATGATCTACTCATACATTCTCATTCTACTAAGTATTCATTCATTCATTTGTCTTAATCATCCATCTCCCTCAGTAAAATGGGCATAGTCGTGGTACGTTAAACTGAATTGAACGTACCTCTAACTTGAGTTTTCGTATTTGCTACGAAATAAGAACATCATATTGTGTTAAGTAATAGTTTTCGTAATCATTTAGACATCAGACCCTTCGTAAGAGAGAGAGAGAGAGAGAGAGAGAGAGAGAGAGAGAGAGAGATGAAATATTTTTAGTTTAACGTTCCACCTAACAGAATTTCTTCGTTTTCCACTCTTCAGTGAAAATCAGCATTGCCATTTTCTTTTAGCATAACATGTTTTTTTTTTGAAGGTACATTAGTGACAATACTACGCGTCTCGGATGTTTGTGTTTCATTTCGAATTTGAAAAAAATGTACTTGTCGATTTGCGACTTATGTCTTTTCGTACCGAAAAGTTTCTCCATTCGTTGGCAAATAAATCTAAAAGTAATAATTTTTTCTTCACGAACTATGAGAATTGTCTGAAACAAAGAGAGATGTGTTTATGCCCTTATTTATTATTATTATACTGAACACCTAACATTACCATCATCATCATCATCATCATCAGCCTTGAAGAAACATGAATCTAACAAATTCCGAATTCGTTATCTTTCTTTTTTAGAGTAATTAACTGAAGGTGTGATGATTACCAAATCTGAGGCACGCATACCAAGAAGCTTCAGCATTTGAAAAGCGAAGTAGTGATTGTAAATCCTTTACCACTGAGCCACCATACTACTCAAACCTAAAATGTAATAGGTTTGTACATCATGTAAAGACCCCCGGAGAAATAAAGATACGTCCCCATAAATATACCCTTTCTTGGTAAAAGGACATATGATTAAGACGAAAAAATATTAGTTGATAGAATGACAATGTGAATAAACGTTATATCACTGAGACATCATACATCCTGAAATCCATTGAATTTATGAGTAGAAGAACAATACACGTACTAGAAAGAAAAGATACATGTTCTTCTAACCTGACATAATTGCTTTAGAAAAATAACAAAGTAGAAGTAAACAGGAGAACTAATGATCACAGTTTTTTTGTTTACCACAATTACCTATTAACATGAACTCGGATTGAGACAGGAACCACAAGCACCAGAAGTATTCACTTTACCCATGCCCTTATCCACAGGGATGACGAGCGCCCCTAAAATTATCACGGTAGGCTTGCAAATGAACTAAAATATGATTGAATTGGGTCTTTCCTAACTTCTACTGCACATCTCCCTACATTTGGGGGCTGACTGTTGCCAATCTATCAATGGGACTCAACCATTGATCCATCATGGCCATTAAAAAATTAAATTGTGATTACTCATCACTCTTTTACAAAAAGTTACGAATACCGTCAGCGAACTTTCCATTGTGATAATACCAAGGAGGAGGCTAATGAGGTAATGCTTAAAATTACTAATATTTGGCGAACATGTGAGTCATGATTAGCAACCAAAAATTGGCATGTCCATGCTCCCTTTTAGAAAATTTTGTTCCAACTGGACCTGATTCAAAACGTTAGTGGTTACATTAGATAGTATTTGCAAAGATGTGATGTGCACAAGAGTAACATGTAATCGTTTCTTAGAAAATTAATTACTTTTCAAAACGAAAGTCTAACATTAAAAATGAATCGAATGACATCATTAAAAGTTTGAAATCTATTGTACACGTTCACCATCATCATCTTTAAACATCGTAAGTTTACTTAAAAAAAAAAAGAATGAACTACATACGTGTGAAGATAAATATTAAACCAAGACATTCATCAACAAAACTGAGAAGTGTTAACGTGATGTTCTGACGTAATGCTGAACAGCAAAAGATAGCATATATCTAAAGAAAGAAACACTGACCTATCCTATATACAGAAGGAGTAGCAATGTAATATTCTGCGAAATAATACATGATGCATTTTTATATAACTCTGCACATGTCGACATCAGACCCGCAATTTGAATTACTAACGAAAAAAGGTTGCATCACGTAATGGCCAATAAGTTTTGATCTATATTTGTTGGAGATACAGTAGATCATTATTACGTATAGTCATATAATCTACCTGTACACACGAAAAAGAAAGTATTCTTCAGTTGTCAAATTTTCTTTTTCGCATTAATTCGTGAACAAATGAATTAATCTGTTTTCACGTTATCTTTGGAATAGTTATAATTTGATAACTTGTCAAGTCAGTACTGTAATAGGAAAAGAAATTTTCTCAACTGACTGTATGGGCGCTAAATGATTATCCGCGAAGATGTATTGCTTTTTAAGACAAATAAGAAAAGGTAATTCAAATAACAAATTACAATAGTCTTGTGTTACGTTTTTTGAACAAATCTGAGAAAGTGGTTGGATCTAGTAATGTAGTATTCTGTGATATAATACATGATGCATTTTTACATAGCTCTGCACATGTTGACATCAGGTCCACAATTTGAATTACACTATTAAAGATGTACCTAGACTTATATTCGGTTAATCGAATCTGTAACTGTAACTGAACACTTACACTTCGAAAAATTGCACAAATCTGAAATTTTCAGATGAACCCTTATTGCGAAAAAAAGTTGCATCACGTAATGGTCAACAAGTTTTGATAAGTGATGACACTACGGATAAAAAAATATCTATATCCTCCTAACTCTAGCAATTCCCCACAAAGTCACTGCTAACAGGTGTAATGTAAATAAAAAATCATCGTTGATAATGGGCTTGCGTGTACAAATTTCTAATTTCGATATCGTTTTTTCTAAAATATATTGGATCTTGGATTAAGTTATCACAAACTTTTTTGAACGTACCTATGTTTTTGTATCATCTCGAATTTGAAAATGTACTTATTGAATTGAGACTTGCCTCTTTTTGTATCGAGAAGTTTCTCTCGTTTTGTTGGCATTACTCGTTACCCTAGTAATAGTATTTTGAGGTTTCAGCTTTAGATCTTCATAATAAATCTTTCAATCCACCCCTTCATTTGTACATTTTGTTTCTACTTTTATATCTCTGTAGTTATTAGATAAAACATAAAATGTGAACGTGATTTAAAAACAAAGATAGAGTAGGAATGATGAAAGAAGCATTTAAATAAGAAATAACCTATCTTGTGAATCTTTGAATAAGAAGTTAGAAACATAAACGTTACTCACGCACACACGATGTTTGTACATCACAAAGATTACTTCATGGGAACTGTGATTAAACCGAACCTGTACACATCATTTGAGGTACAATTCATGCTCATTCCTGTTCTTTGTTTACTGTAATGAAAAGGTATGTTCTAGGTCAGATCACCAACATTCCTTAATATTCCGAATTTTCTGTAAATTTTGTCTAATGTGGACATCTTCCTCATCACAAAAACTTGGGCGAACTAGTATTGCTCATAAGTCTCGGATGTGTGTGAATTAGTAATGCTCATAAATCTCGGATATTTCTGTATTGTCTTGAGTTTGAAAATACATCGTGTTCGTGTAATTACTATATCAATTTAAAGCTTTTATATATACCACATGTGACATTAAAACAGTGTCTGAGGACTAAAACTTCAGTGAACTAGTATTGACTATGAGTCTCGGATGTTTCTGTTTCATTTCGAATTTGAAAAAAAATGTACTTGTCGATTTGCGACTTATCTCTTTTTCGTACCGAAAAGTTTCTCGAATCGTGTCATATTTTGTCAGACAGTGAAGATAGGAACAAAGGAACCACTGATGGATTATTTTACAAAGAGGAATTACAACCTGTGACGTTATCAAAGATCTAGATATTCTATGCTTGGTCGTCCTTCTACCTTTCTCTCTATCAACATGGATTTAATAAAAAAAAGTCGTGAGAAACACTAAAAGTATTTCACATTATTGCTTATATTTCTCATGGCTTTCCTTTTCCAGTTTAATAAGACTACGATTCCAAAACGACTTAAAATGAGCTGAAGGAGCGAGCCATTTATGAAACTCAACTCGACTCGAAACTCGACCTGAAAACAGTAACTCGACTCGAAACTCAACTCGAGAAAATTACATTTGACTCGACTCACGCCTATCCCTGAGATTTACGCATGTGACCTACGATTTTACGTACGCTACATAGTTTTTTCTTTGTGGCATCAAGTCTGTATATAATTGATTCATATTGAGCCTCAAAGTCTTTCAAAATCCTCAACTTCAGTCCATATAATGGAAATTTAATCCATTTTGAGAAATGATGGATAATGTTGCGTGTTGTGTGTCATCTTCTTTTTTTGTCCATTGACTTATAGAGGAATTATTTTTCTTTCTTCTTTGAAATGAACTGAAATGTTAATAATTTATTCTACTAATATCTTCTTAAAATATTCCTTACTTAATAAAAACTAAATTTTGGTAGATCTACATCAGTTGTCTGAAAAGCATTGTCCTTTGAAGTTCAAAATTTGAGAATACACTTGTGATTTGAAAATAACGCAATGAAACTTCAAATACATATGATCTGACATTTTTCCGGTAACAGAATTAACCTGTAACTGTAGAACAAGTATTTCAAACTTGTGAGCTGCATGTGGCCCTTGAATCATTTCTTTGTGGCCATCGGTTCACCTTCAGAAAACAAGAAAGAAGTACTCGTATATATATATAATGGCCCAAAAGTAGATATACAGTCCCGTACTGATCAGCTCATGGAATTTTCATTTACTTATTGCAACCCATACATACAATATATTGACTTAGTTTCTTCATTATTTGCTCTTAATTCCTTTTCACTTATGCCTAAACTCGGAATAGACCGAAACATATAAATTCATTATCTTAATAAATTAAAATGTCATACTTGATCAATGCAGGTATGTATATCTACTTTGGGTCACTTTGTGATACGTTCAAAAATAGTTCACATAGACAATGTTCATATGGCTTAAACCAGCGACAATTGCTGTTTTCTTGGAAGATTTTGCATAAATATTCTAGGTTTCCCTATCGCAGAGAAGTGTGCTCGGTATCCTGTGCTCCACGGGTCTGAAAAGTTCCTAGAACTTGAGAGATGAAATTAACAATTTTCTTCAAATCAAAGAACAAAGCACAAACTTACTGACAGATTCTTTATGGTTACAATATGTTTCTTTCACGGCAGATGATATTACGAAATATTTGTCACATTTTAATTTGAAACTTTAAGGAAAAAAACATAATTACTGCAAACATTACGTAAATAAAACGTTAGAACACAAGTTGCAGCTCTGGGAGAAACTGTTACAAAACGAAGGCTTCATACATTTACCAATTTGTGTTAAGTATGGAACAAGTACAATACATTTGCTTTGTACAGGATGCATACCAAGAAGCTTCAGCATTGGAAAAATGAATTCAAAGAAAGATTCCGCGATATCAAAGATTAGCTGTCCCTGTATTCTGCTTCTTTCTGAACTGACATTAAGGAATGAGCAACTCTCAGTCCTTTCGCGTGGTAGATGCAGGTTCGATTCCCGTCGGGAGCTCATGTGGTTTAGATTCCACATTAATCAGTAGGGCCACGTCTCATATAGCCTCACTGTCAAACGGGACGTTACACTCAAAATCAACTGATATATGCCACATGTAACATTAAAACAGTGTCTGAGGGCTAAAACTTGGGTGAACTAGTATTGTCTATGAGACTCGGATGTTTATGTTTCATTTCGAATTTGAAAAAATGTACTTGTCGATTTATATCAAACGAATCTACTCCCCAAATTAATAATAATAATAATAATAATAATAATAATAATAATAATAATAATAATAATAATAATAATAATAATAATATTCAAACGGTGAATTTGGTACATAACTTTTCACAAATTAAGATTTCCTGCTCTAAGTGATTCTACCTAAGGAACGTCTAAGATGATTTTTCGTTTCTTTTACTTTTATTAAAATGTAAAACTTCCAAACAAATGTACAAGATTAAATTTAAACCTAATAGCTTTTTTTTAATTAGTTTTTTTATTGGTGAATGATTTCAAATACGATTTTTAATACAACGTAAAATATTAGTGAACTAATGAATGATACATAATCGGAAATGTATAAAATATATCACTTTCACTAAAATCACCACACTGAAAAAAAATATTTTTTTCTTTTCATAATAATGAATTCAAATACGATTTTTGCATACAACGTAAAATATTACTCACTAATGAATGATACATTTTTCAGAAATGTATAAAATATATCACTTTAATAAAATCACTAGACTGAAACATATGTTTTCTTTCTTTGCGTGTTTCATTTCACTATTGGTATAGTAAACTTGATAATGTATATAATTCTCAGACAGTTAGATATCCTCTTGTCACTCAATTTACGTCATAAAAATATATATCACTTTTCACTAAAATCACTACACTGAAAAATATTTTTTCTTCTTTTTTATCAACACATATCCATCTCATCGATGTCATCCACAGGTTGAGTATCAGTTTCCCCCCACCATGATTGTGTTTGAATTGTGTCAAATAATTCATCCCTGATTGCTTCTATAATTTTTTGTTTACATAATACTTTCATTTCCAATTTTAATCTTTCATCATCAATGTTTATATCACCGTCCTTCTTCAAAGCCGGAGATACATTCGGAAAACTATTGTTCATTTCACTAATAATATTTTGTTCATTTACACACGTATGAATTGCCTCAAGTCCAGTACATGCAAGACATTGCGATTTCTCGCGACCCCGGAAACACACAAATCCACCAATATGGGAGAAATTTTAGGGAAAAAGGATGAGAATGAAGAATAAGTCGATAATCATGTACATGTTCATACACTTACGATGCGTTCAACTCTGTGAATTCAATATCGTGCATACTATGTCCCGTTAAATTAATCTTTTTTTTCCTTTGTATATTAAACAAACGTTTCCACTTTGCAAATATGTTAATAAAGCGCCATTATCTGCTTCAACTTTTTCAGTAAAACGTCCTGGTAGAATCACTTTTTGTCCTGCTTCAAAAGTCACACAAACCTTCTTTCCATATACGGTTGTAATTAATTTGCAATCTACAATACGATAGGTTTTATTAATTTCTAAGTCTTGTAATTTTGTAAAAGATACTAACGACGATGCATTAAGTTTGGTTAATAAATTCATTGACGATGCCATCTTTAACTAATGAATAATATGTTCACTCTCGAAGACGTATTCTATATGTATGACCATTAAATCACCTTGTCCTCATTATCTTAAGAATTCGCAGGATACCTTTCTTATCTCTCGATGGAAATAATAATAATAAAGGACTCTCCTGCGTGAGACACAAAACTTAATACATTCACACAGGATTGAAAATTTTCAAGCTCATCGATTTTCCTTAACATTGTGTGAGAACATGATGTCTTAAGAAATCCCACGAACAAAGATCATTTCTTTGATCACATAGGAAGTAAATCGTAAACGAAATAAGCTGAATTGCATAAATAATGAAAATTGCAACTAAGTAAGTTAACGAATAGTGTAATGAGAGAATTTACTTATCATGGGTGCAAAAGATTTATTACACTAATTTTACAACTAAACAAGGGCTAATGCTATATCCATACATATCAATTATTTATTAACTTGAGAAAGGCCTACGACTCGAATATGTGGGAAACAAAATTTGAAATACCGAAAAAAGTTATTTAAACTAATTAACATACATTTAAATGAATCTAAAAGTAATAAATTTTTCTTCACGAACTTTGAGATTAGTCTGAAACAGAGAGAGAGATGCGTTGACGCCCTTATTATTATACTGAGCATCTAGGCTAGTAACACATGAAGGCAAAATTTGTATGTGATGTCTTGTACTTTCAAGTCGAGTTGCCATATTACTCGATTTAACGGATATCTTCCAATTAAAGCCTTAATTTACAACAGTGAAAACAGAATGAATCCTTTTTCTATGACTTTTATAAGGAGATCTGTCCGACATTGGATCTCATCATAAATTTTTGTAAAAGTATCGTCGATCTTGCTTCTCGATGTATTCTATCTCGTCTCGAGAATGAACTATATCATGTGGGACGTACCCTTCGCCACAAAATTAAGATTTCTTGTTCAAAGTAATTCTACTTAAGGAACGTCTAAGACGATTTTTCGTTTCTTTTATTTTTTTTATTAAAATGTAAATCTCCAAACCTAATCATAAGAACAGAAACACGACTAAATGTAGAATGTTACACATGTTGATTGGGGTGTGCAACGATAAAGATGAAATCTTTCAGTTTAACGCCCCACGAATATCTCTTTTAGGCTTTGATGAAAGGATGATTAAGGTAAATGAAATGATATTATGAGATGAAGCGGAAATACCACATGAGAATCAACGAACACGTTGTTCCCCCATCACAAATTTATTTATTTAATGTCCTACGATTATGCCCATTATGCTAAGTCATCATGAGCTAATATATTCGGTAGTCGAGCTAGGGACCATCATATACCAAATGTAAGCGCTTTGCCGCTGTGCCGTCTGCTCATCTTTTCAGCACCTTCAGCTGTTCTAATATCTAACACGGACATGTGGTGAACGTGATCCTGAGTTCGATTTACGGATGGGAGAGCATTGGAAGTCAAAAATAAAGCAAGTTTATTATGATAACTGTTTTCAAGAAACATATGAGCTTTTCCAAACGAATAAAATCTCCCCCGTTCAATTTCAATGAGAGAGCTTTCAAAATGAAAACATATTTAGTGTTCAGGTTCGATTCTCGATGAGAAAGCACTGACTATTTTAAGACATTAAGTATGCGCTTCGCTATTCAATACATAACGAAAAGACGAAAATCAATCAATCAATCGAGAAGCTTCGAGCTTGATATTCAATCAATTGGGAAGCTTCGAACGTGATAGACGTCCAAGAGTATGAGCATAGTAACAACGTTCGCTTGCGTTCTTCGCAGGAGGGAGTGAAGTGAAGGGGTTTGGGGGGTTCAAATCCATAACGAAAAGACAAAAATCAATCAATCAATCAATTGGAAAGCTTCGACCATGATAACTAATAGAACTCTCATCCGTCCAAGAGCATTTAGCTATTCAATACATAACGAAAAGCAAAAATCAATCAATCAATCAATTGGGAAGCTTCGCCGTCCAAGAGTATGAACATAGTAACAACGTTCCCTTACGTTCTTCGCAGGAGGAAGTGGAGGGGGTTTGGGGGTTCAAATTCATAACGAAAAGACAAAAATCAATCAATCAATCCATTGGGAAGCTTAGATCATGATAACTAATAGGACTCTGACCCGGCCAACAGTATGAGCATCCAAGACTATGAAGGCCAAGAGCATCTAGCTATTCAATACATAACGAAAAGCAAAAATCAATCAATCAATCATGAAGCTTCGATCATGATAACTGATAGGCCTATGATCCCTCCAAGAGTATGACCACCCAAGACGATAAAGCCATCCAAGACTATCATCATAACAACAAACTGTTCTCATACACGTTCAGATAAACCAAAATTTTCCCACGCACTTCTCTGGTAGCCGTAAAAGGCTATGACCATAGCAACTAAAGGCTTGTCGAAACTTGCCTCCCAATTCCAGGAAATGACACCGAATTCTAGGAAAACAAGATAATTTTTTGATGACTCGGCCTTCTATACGCGGGGACATCTACTCGTACCTCTGCTCTAACGAACGCTGCATTTTCGGCTTGCACCACTCACAGAAACACGTCGCGCGAAAAAGCCTGTCCTGACTCTCCGTGTGCTCGGAGACAACTGACCAGCCGATCGTTCGTTAGCTAGGAACGCCCTCTACCGGATTCAGTCGGTGCACGCACGCTCCGAAGTACAGTCATGGCGGAATAAAATCAGTCCTATTACTTCCCGGACAAACCCTATATATATATATATATATATATATATATATATATATATATATATATATATATATATATATATATATATATATATATATATGTATATATACTAATAGTATACAAAGTTATTTTTATTAAGAAATCTAAGTTTTTACATATCTTTTTCCTAAGTTATCACTACATACTTAACTCGTAACTACTATCGTGGGGGATCAAATTTGACCTCCGAAAACACATTTCTAGGTGTGGACAATATATATATAATATATATATATATTGTTTCACTGAGGCTTCAGTCGTCTATTCTCAGTTGACCTTGCTAGGGGGCCGGGGTGGCTCAGTGATAGAGCATTCACCTCTGGTGCATGGGGTCCTGGGTTTGATCCCAGCCCGCGCAAAGTGAACCTTGTGCTGGATAAACACTGTGTGCGTGGGTTTTCTCGGGGTTCTCCAGTTTCGTCCCACTTTCTTCATTCCACCATTTCATTCATTTCTCATTATCGCCGCCTACTTTACCCTAGCCGGCATAATCGTGGGTCGTAAAACTTAACGGTTGCATTTTTTCAGTTGATCTTGAGATTTCGTAGCGACTTGTTGTTCGTGTCCATGCACTTTGTTGTTTCGATAGTTTCGGACCTCTGGGGTCGAAATTTTCCCCAGGATAGTACTTGCGCTATACGTTTCCTGCATTACATTTTTTCTGTGGTTTTCTTGGGGAGTGTTACGGAGATGTGTGCAGAACTCGGAACTGGCAGATTTTGCAGAAGGTGGTTTCTTGCAATTTTCTATAGAATACTGGACGTTGCATGCTTAAATAGCCTTGTTTTTTTTTTTTACCATCTTTTCAACGAACCAAGAAGACTTCAGAGACGAGACTTCATGAGGAGTATTACGATGACTCTCGCTCAAGATCACCTAAAAGTAAGGGGTGAATGCGGGACACTTTCTCGTAGGCTTCGGCCGTCATTGTTACGACTAACTGATAGGAACATCAATGAAGACTGTCCGCAAACAGATTCTCCAGCTAAAAGGAGGAGATGTGCTATTTGTCCTCGAATTGATGACATAAAACGTTCTTGGATTTGTTCTATGTGCAACCGAAATGTGCATAAGGGTCAATCAAGAAAAATCACTATATGTACTGACTGTCAGTAGAAGAACTAAAGTGTCTATATTTGTTCTGTGTCTAATGGATATGTGATTAAGACACATTTAGGGGTCGTCCACATTACGTAACGCGGTAAGGAGGGAAGGGGGTTCGGCCTTGCGTTATGAAGAGTGATAAGGGGGAGGAGGGGCTTTAGGTCTTCGCTACGTAACAGTTTTTTTCTGCTGTATTTTTTAATTTTTATTCTCAGATTTATATGCAATCTTTTAAACAAATAATTTTATTGTTTTTTCTTTTTTATAAATTAGCTAGAATACCCGTTTTTCATACGGGGAGAGTACGTTTCATTTTGGATATATAGGGCACCAAAACTGTCACCATCAACTTACGGACTCCAAAAACTATGGATTCGACACAAATATCGGTCATATTCGATCACTTTTATATATCTCCCCTTCCCCAAGTTGCATGGCCAAATTTTAATTTAAACGGCATCGAAAGTGTTACTGTTCATCTCAGCGACCCCTAACACCATGGTCTCGACTCTAATATCAGTCATTTTCGAACATTTTGTATATGTCGTCTTCCACTTTACCCAAGTTGCGGGGTGAATTTGGATTTAAACTGCATCGAAAGAGTCACTGTTTATCTCAGCGACCCCGAAATCTATGCATTTGACACTAACATCGTTCATTTTCAATCATTTTTTTATATATTCCCCCTCCCCCAAGTTGCACCATCAAAGTAAAATGATAAAAAACATCCCAGGTCAGAACTTCATCTATGTTGAAAATTTGAACGAGATCGGTCCGATGGTTAAGAGTTATTAAGTTACAAACATAGTCACTTTCATTTATATATATATATATATATATATATATACACGAGGGTTGGAACTTAAATAGTGGCAACACTGCTGTGGAGACACTATGCAATGAAATGTACTAGTGGCGCTGATAGCGCACGTTGTTGACATATCTACCTAACCTCCGAGCAAATAGACTCGCCCGTCCCACGTCACTGGCAGGCGCACAAGCGAGGGAAGCACAAATCACTTGTGAGCAAGCGGTCTAACGTAAAGGTAACTGAGATAATTCGCTAGTGGACAGTGGACAGTGATCCACGCCTGACGATTAGTGAGCTCGCCCACGAAACCGGATTAGCGCGTAAGACTATGCTTCGCATTCTGAAGGAAGCCTGGGCATGCGCAAAACTGCATTACAATGGGTTCCGCATGAGTTGATGGAAATGCAAAAATGGATGCGTTACGACGCTGCTCAGACGCACTTGGAGCGGTATGAGCGCGAAGGCGAGGCTTTCTTACGCCGTATCGTAACACTGGATGAGACATGGACCAGATCTTACGAGCCAACACTGAAACGCCAATCCAACGAATGGCGTTATTATGGGTCGCCGCGAAAGTCGAAAGTGCGTCAGAGCCCCAGTATGGTGAAAGTTATGGTGTGTTATCCTAACGCATTACGTTCCTCCAGGGCTGACCGTCAATGCCCTAATTCGGTTTCGTGGGCGAGCTCACGAATCGTCAGGCGTCGATCACTGTCCACTAACGCGGCAACAGCTTGCACTTCTTCTTTAGAGACGCTAGGACGACCTGCCCGATGCATGTCCGCCACAGTTTGCCGACCTTCATTAAAGGTTTTTACCCACCGTGCCACTGTTCTGTACGGCAATGCCGATTCCCCACACGCCTCTTGAAGCCCTTGATGACACTGTCGTGCTGTACGACCTCTGGCACATTCACTCTTGATCCAACTCCGTTGTTCCTGTTTCGAAAACATAGTGACACCTTTACGTTAGACCGCTCGCTCACAAGTGATTTGTGCTTCCCTCGCTTGTGTGCCTGCCGGTGACGTGGGACGGGCGAGTCTACTTGCTCAGAGGTTAGGTAGGTATGTTAACAACGTGCGCTATCAGCGCCACTAGTACATTCCATTGCATAGTGTCTCGACAGCAGTGTTGCCACTATTTAAGTTCCAACCCTCGTGTATATATATATATACAGTGGCGGCGGTTGGACATTAAAAGTGGGGGGGCAAGACATGATCTTAACAATATTGTATATCAATGTTATATTTCCTGCTTGTTTCTAACATTGTTTGATGAAAGGTTGTATAACTAATAGGATACTATATTTTTTCCTTAAAATACCGTATATCGTATTTCTATTTTATTAAGTAAATTCATAAGAGCAATACAGGTAAGTACTAGCCCTTTACGAGTATACTCGTATACTCTTAAACAACGAAAGTGTGAGAAGAGATTTGAGTTCTTGCTCATGAACATCTTAAAATTCTGTCTGGAAAATTGTGATATCAGATTATTTAATAAATTTGCAAAACAATTAAGTAGAAGGCATAATATTAATCATAGTAATGATTAATGACGCTTGTTTTGCAGAAGTTATATTGATACTGGGAACTAATTACCAACTTATACTTTTAATTCCACACATGCCATTAAATGAATGTTTTTACTCTTAGAAAATGAAATACAGTAAGTACTGCAAGCATATGCTATGACATTTAAAGAAATATGCAATTGCAATATTAATTGCTTTGAATTGCAATTAAAACGCAATTAGTGTAGCTTTGTTAACTCCACGGGAAGACAAATATCCAATACGTACTCACGCAACGGTAAATATCATATGGCACCATTTTTTCTATGAAACAGTAATACATACAAAACCTTTACCAGGGTGTCCACATACTGGAAAACAAGTGAAAGGCAAGGAGAGGTCAGGGAAGAAAAAAGTATCAGTTGAAGTCAGGGAAATGGCAGATTGGTCACGGAAAGTCAGGGAAAAATCGATTTAGGTCCATTGTTCAATTACTGAATTTATGAAATAGGGTTGATTTCTTTACTGTTACTGGATGCAAAATGTAGTGTTCTCAATGATGATATTGAGGGAGGCAGTGTTCTCTGATATAGTTGTTAGTAGAATTGAGGCTGGATAGACGGCCGAGTCAGCAAAAAATTATCTTGTTTTCCTAGAAATCGATACCATTTCCTGGAATTGGTAGTCAAGTTTCGACAAGCCTTTAGTTGCTATGTTCATAGCCTTTTACGGCTACCACAGAAGCGCGTGGGAAAATTTTGGTTTATTTGAACCCCCGTTACCCCCTACTCCTCTTTAGTTGCTATGTTCATAGCCTTTTACGGTTACCACAGAAGCCCGTGGGAAAATGTTGGTTTGCTGTTGCTATGCTCATAGTCTTGGACGCCTACCAGATGTAAAAAACAAGATAAAACATGCCTTTTCGTGTTCTTGTCGTTCATTGGCTAATAATTTGAATCCCCAAACCCCCCACCCTCCTGCGAAGAGCGTAAGCGGAACGTATGTGCTTGTGTAGATCATTCTGTTAGCAGCTGCTGCAAAGGAAGAAACGTCAAAAATTTTAAAGATGTCATCGTCAATGAGTTTATTAGATAAGCTTAATAAGCCATCAATGGTACCCTTTACAAAAATGCGAGATTTGGAGATTGGAGTACCATTTCGTATTGTAAACTGTGAGATAATTACAACGGTATATGGCAGGAAGGCATGTGTGACATTTGAAGGAGGCGAAAAAGTGATTTTACCTGGACGTTGTACTGAAAAATTGGAAGCAGATAATGGTGCATTATTAACGTATTTACAAAGTGGGAATATCTGTTTAATATATAAAGGAATGAAGATTACTGTATCTGGACGTAACATGCACGATCTTGAATTTACTGAACTGGTTTACTCATCGTAAGTGTATGGTGGCATGCAGGGTGCGAATTACCGGGGGGGATGAGGGGGATTTTCCCCCTCAATCACATTTTGTTCCCCCCCAAAGAAGTCAGCTGAAGTATCCCCACCGGGGATGCTCGCTTTCCCCCTCAAACTATGCTTAGTGTAACTCCAAATTTCACTGATTTTTGTTATTTCTTGTAAATTTAATGTATCGAAATGATCGATGTAAACTGTTCAGTTTTGGTCATTTCTACCTACCACCTAATTACCCACTATTTTCAACGTTGTTTAGTAGAACTATATTATTATGACTACGGTTGTTACTTGCAACTGTACCTTCGTACCCTTCAGTTCGTCATCGTTTGTGAATTTGAATGAACTAATTGCGTATAACAAAGCCACATATAGATTTATAAATGTTCTTAGCGGTTGGCCAAGAAGAAGTAAACAAATAGCTTCTTCTACCATACTTGGCGAAGTTCGGATATGTCATATTCATCCTCTATATTTGTATCGATTATCATCTTATTTTAATTTTTGTTATAACATGTTATTTCATTTTCCAGTGTACTATTTGTTAGCACATGGTCTTCATTCCCTAGTAGGTTGTGTGTATGCAACTCAAAAGTTGCATTTAATTTGTGATAATTAGCATAGTAATCACTGCTTTTACAGTTTACGGAAATGAACTCTTGAAACTGTACTCAAAATCTGAGATATAGGTATTCTCTCGTAAGTATATGTTAACGTACACGCTGGGGGATACGCTCCTAGTGAGCAGACATGTTAATGAAGGTGATTTTTTAGGTGAATAAGCGAATAATTCAAGATTTGTTTCAGCATTTGTTATTGCGACTGGTTTTCCGTATCATTGTCCGTGTCTGTATAAGCAGTTCAACTAGAGCGTTTTTTTTTTTTTTTTAAGTTAACCCTTCATTTTTCCATCTTTTCGCTGTACAGTTTGCTGTCCACGCAATTAATGTTGTCTGAAAAACTTCAGTGTAATGTTTTACTTTATTTGAATAACGTAGCCCATAGTGAATCAACTCATCTTCAACCTAACAGTAAAGTAATTTTTAAGTGTTGACTTTCCGTGCCCATCACGGAATCGATATTTGGAGAAAAAAAGTCGTGATGGGCACAACTTTATCGGGAAGTAGAAGCACAAGTTCGAAATTTGAATTGAGAGATTTTAAATATTTGGCCTTCGATTTGACCTTGATGTGAGAAATCGGGAACAGCGACAATCCATTTCTTATTTGATAGGCTAATATCTAGATTTTCTTAAAAAAAAAAAAATGTCCGGTTTAACTGATAATTTTAGTGGTTTTCACAAGACTGAAGTAGGTTTCTTTTCGCAACCTGTATGTATTAATGCAAAATGGAAGCTTTCAATATGAGTGGAAAAATTAACATATGCTTGTGATCATGGCTATCGCTCGAGCCAAATTATTAACTAAATAAACCTTAGAGAGCTACGGGGACAAGAGTGAGTACAACATTAAAACACGTTCAGAAAGGTTTAGTGGGGTGTGTGTATGCCAGACAATATATATGTGCATAGTTATTGTCGGTAGATTTATTAAATTAATAAATCTCTCATTTATTACAGATGTCACACACACACAAACTATATTATATATATATATATATATATATATATATATATATATATATATATATATATATATATATATATATATATATATGAGGGTAAGGCATTTATTGTCTCATTTTGAAATTTGAACCTTCAGACCATGTCCTTTGGCCTAATTTTATCCCCCCCAATATAGATTATCTAATTCGCACACTGGTGGCATGTACAAACAAGATGAAACATGAATTTTCCTCTTCGTCCCTCCTCTTCATGCATGCGCAGTCATCTGTATGCATAGTGTCGTTATTCTGTGCTGACCAGCGACTGGAGTAACATGTCTTTGAGTGCTTGTGCGTCAACTATGGATACCAAGAAAGAGTACTTGTTAAATGTTGAATATGGACTTAATTCAATGAAAACCAAATTAATTTGTATCGGACTGGATAGTGATACATTTGAACCAGTGATTCGTGTTGGCAAAGGACTTGTGTTTGGAGTGGAGTTAAATTTGGCAGAGTGGGAAAAACTTGTACATTTAACCCCATTTGTTACGGATTATTTAAATTCTCAAGTGGAAATTACATTTATAAAATCTCTTGGTCGAAAAAACGAACTGGTGGTGCGAAAACTAATGGGTGAAAAATTAGTGATGTTAGAGAAGAAAGGAACACTTCATGCTCCTCGAAACACTGTGTACTTAACTTCAAGTGATTGGCTTTATTTCTTGGAAATATTACCGTGTATTGAACATGCTGTGAAAAACAGTAAAGTTTGTAGTGTTGTGCTACGTGAATATTTTGACTTGTGTACAGATACTATTTGTAATCATGTACAATCGCAGTGTCTTACATGCAGAGGACTTGCCGGAATCCATACCTGTGTAGATGAACAGAGTATTATTAATGGTATGAACATCAGTTTTCCAAGTGTCTCTCTTGATAAGAACAGTGATGTGAACATTGATGGTGAACGATTAAAATTGGAAATGAAAGTATTTTGCAAACAAAAACTTATAGATTCAATTATGGCTGATTTATTTGATAGTGTATCGACACAGCCATGGTGGGGGGAAACCGATACTCAACCTTCGGAGGGTATCAATGAAGTGAACGACTCTTCATAAAGAAGGAGAAAATTGATTTGTTTTTTTCATGTATGCTAAACAACGTAATATCAAATGTAATAAACATATATATATAGTGAAAAGTGAAATGTTTTATTTGTGTGTGTTTTGTGTTCGTTTCATACACCTCAATATGATAGGATTTTTAAGCTATTTATAAGAAAAAAAATCCTAACATATTTTTTTCCTCGTATATTATAAGTGATACGTATAATAATAATAATAATAATTATAATGAATTCAAATTCTTGAAATGAATGTTAAAATAAAAATTAGTATTTGAAATTATTATTATTATTATTATTATTATTATACAACTTTGTCTTAAGTATGATAGGACGTTTTTTAATTTTTTAAAAAAGGAACTAAAATAATTAATATTAAAATTTTAAAAACAAAAGTCCTATCATAATAATAATATTGAATTCACATACTTGATTTAATTTACGAAAGAATAACTGATTAAGTATTTGAATTCATTATTATTATGTAGTTATATGATTATATCATTGAATTAAAAATCAGTTTTAGAATCTTTTTTTTGAAATCACTATGAAATTCTTTAATTCAATGACTTAAAAATATGTTTTATGATATGTGTATTTAATTACATAACTGATCATAAAACATATTTATTTATTAGGAAACGGAGAAAATAAGAAATAAAACATTTGTTTTCAAAGAGAAAAAATAATACAAAGTGTTTATTGCTGATGAAAACTATTTACACAATAAAAACGACGGTAAGTATAGTACATTTTAAAAGAACGTTAGATTTGTTTTCATTGTTCATGTGTTGATAACATCACAACTGTCATATATTGTTCACTGATGATACTACTGCTGTTAATGTTGTGATGAAACGTAGATAGAAGTCAATCTGTAGAATGAAGATGATGTCCATACACACGATGACGATCTTTTACTCTCTGAAATGAAAAAATGAAACACAAACTTAAAATTTATTTTATCTATAATCATGAACAAATAAAACAACAAATAATAATAATACATACAAACACATTATAATAAAGAAGAAGAAATGACTACCTGCAATAATATGAAAAGAAAGTAATCAAAACAAACGAAGAAGAAGAATGAAGACATGATTACCTGTAAAAGTAAATACAGCAAGCGACGATCATTTTTTTCTGGAGTTGATGAGAAAGTGTAATGAAATTCATTTAAGGACTTTCCTTTAGCTTTGAAGCACAGGAAAAGATATGAATAATGCCCACATAGGGACGATTTCACACTTTGAATTTGTTTATTATTAAATGTATAAGAAGTGGAATTTCTACGTAGAAATTGAATATGTTGCATTACATATGGAGGAAATCCAAATGTGTCGAAGTAGTGGGCACGTCCGTCAGTATGAATATATACGGAAATCCAATGTGTGCCAAGTTTGTTCGAGGGATCTGTATTTATGATGATAGCTGCAGGTAGTGGAACATGTGCTGGTAATTCATTGGCTGCATATACGCCAACGAAATGATTGTGAAATAAAGAATTTGTTTGCAAAGCATTCAATAAATCTAGTGTAGAGGACATCATGTATAAAAATGCAGACATGTACATATATGATATGATATTTAAATAACGTACCTTTAAAAATCCATGATGATGTTCCTCTGATGATCCACTTCTAAGAGAGATTGGAATTCTCCATACACAATGCAGGAGATAGGTGCTGGTAGAGGCTTCGTAAAATGAACTTCCAGACGAACACAGCCATGACGTATTAGATTCCAATGCTGCACAGCGCTGGCTTCTCCATCTTGAGTAATGTCGAAAACAAAGATAGTGTATCCTTGAGGAAAGTCAAGGCGAGGAATATTGTTGCCATGATTGGAAAAGTGAATGCCTGATCCACAGAATAAGGTATGATATGAGGAAACATAGAGGTTGTTTTCGAAAATTGGTTGTAATGGTTTTGAAGGTACAGGTTTTCCATCAATGTATAGAGAGAAGAAATTGATGTCAAAATGTTTGAAATGAAATGGATTTGAAGTTATTGTTCCTGTGTAGGCATCATTTTGTGTAAACGCCACAATCACTCGAGTTGGTAATACTCCCATAAATAAATTATCAATTGTTTTTGATTGAAGATCCTTTGGAATGACGAATGACTTCATTTGCACTCTTGTGAGAGGATATTTGGCTGTTGTTGATTGTAGAAGCTTGTTATGTGCTAGTTTTATTGTAGGACTAACATTAATCTTTTTAATATGTAAAGCAGCGTCTAAAATGTTCACTTTAGCCTCAACAGACGCATCACTAGCGATGAGACAAAAGTTTTGCTTTGCAGGAATTAACTTGAGACGTAATTCTACTCCTTGGATTAAAAATTTATCTTGATTAAAAATATCACAATGAAGATGTCCAAGCATGTCGAATTTTGCACTGTTTTTGTTAATTCATAACGTTGTTGAAATCCTTTATTACCACTAGATGTTGCATCCATATGTAAAGCAGTATCTTGAAACCAGAATGCACATTGAAGATGAGTATTTTTAGCAGAATCATCATAATTTAACAGTTTTTCAATGTATGATCGATATGGATGATTATGAGATGGAAATGAAATCAGTTTGTTATTTAAATACACTTCCACTTCACTGAACATAGAATTTAAAAAGTCATTAATAGGAGCCACAGCTTTATCACTTTCACCAAATGCTGATCCATCAGGCTTAACGATTTGAGCTTCGATGTAAAGAAGAGTATGTGGTAGATCTATGTATTCATCACTTGTTCCTGGGATGACAAACTCTATAGGAGCATTATCAGCTAGTGAACTGATTGGTTTGTATGTAACAACATGATTATCCAATATACTGGTTTGCGTTGGTTTTGTAGAAAAAATATCTAGTTCACTTTTTACACACTCGCAGGATTGATGATGTAAGAAAGCCATAATGGTGATGATTTAATCAAAGATATCGTGTGATAACTTCCTCTTCTTATAAGACTGATTTTTCTTTGTTTTCTGTGTACGTTTCCTCTTGCCCTTCTTCTTCTTCTTGCGCTTGATGATGTGTAATGATGAAGGGTTAAAGATGGAATGATGTGTAATTCTTCTTTTCCTTCGTTGATATCCAGATCCTAGCATAGATTTCAGTTTATTTTTTGCTTTATCTTGCAAGACGGATCTCGCTTCACCCATTCGTTGATGAAAGGATTCGTTAATAGGTTGATTATCGATGATGACATCAGTAATAACGTTTGCTCCAGATTTTAATAATTCCTTTCCTACTGTATTAGCTCCTTGTTTTACTAGTGGCATGACAGAACGAAATAATCCTCCAAGGAAACTTCCAATACCATGTCCAACTTGATAAGGGGAACCAACATAAACGTTTCCAGTTCCAGAAAGAGCTTGTTTTTGATAATATTGTAAATATGGATTATTCATATTTGTCGATGTTGACGCACTGGTCGAAAATGTAGTTTAACGCATACAGTTCCGAAAGTGAATGCCAGTGGAGAGCCTGTACTATCTCTTATATCTATTTTGATGTGTTCAAAATGCATCTTCTCTATAGGCACATAATGTGGAGGATTAAAAATTTCTATAACACTACTTCCAAATGTATGATTCACAGGATTCATATTTATGATACGTAATAATGGTGCTACTGTATCTCCAACAAATACAGATTGAATTATATCACAATACACATACATTGTAGATGGAAGTCCTAAACGTAAATTTGGAATGCTTTGGCCTTGTTGCATATCCTTTAAATCAACGCTTGGATCAAACCCCAACATCGCACTAACACTTGGTGATAATGCAACGTCTACATCTATGTCTTTATGAAGACGTCGTATAAAACAGGTATTACTCTCACGAGTATAAGAAATATGTAAATTTGTGAATCTGTTGTACGTATTTATTATCTTTATCAATTCTGATATGTCAGTGTAATAACGTACAGGAATAGTTATAAATTTCCATTCATCACTTTTTGCAGGTTTGTAAAAAAAATATTATTTTCGTCATTAATATTTAATATTGAATGAGGATAATGAATTTCAACAATAGCCACTTCCCACTTTTCATGGAATTCCATTCTTTGATGAAGTTTCGTAGTGTATGATGTTAAGGTGTTGTCAGGAAAATATTCCATAGAACTATTACTGGGAAGCGTAACGTAAAAATCTCCATCAGGTTCCATTGTACTTCTCGATCTTCTTTACGGATGATGCAGGTATCCAGGAATCGAAAGAAGAAGGATATCCTTTCCAATGAACAAGATATTCTTTTCTGCTGCCTTTTCTTCTTGTACGTATGATTTTATCTATGTAAAATATCTTTGATAACGTCACAGGTTGTAATTCCTCTTTGTAAAATAATCCATCCAGTGGTTCCTTGTTTAAATCTTCAATTTCATAAACAGGTGGATCTCTTGGTATTATCTTCTTCACTTTAAATATTTCCCAAGTCCAATTTTGCATATATCCTTTATCAAATGTACGTTTAGTTTTACTAATTCGTACTGTATCACCAATCTTAAGATGTTTTGAGAAATTTGGATTCTTCTTCTTCTTCTTCTTTATTTTATTATCATATTGATTATGCCATACTTGTAATAGGTTATTTTGAGAAACATTTGCAGGTGACATCTTTATGCTTGAATGATAACCTTCATTGTATGATTTCACAAGAAGAGGTAATACATTTAAATAATTATACGTTTGATACTTTGTAAAATACTTCCACATTTTTTCTTTTAGAGTTCTGTTAAAACGTTCTACAATACTAGCTTTTATATCAGGATTTTTAGTTGTAATATGTTTTATTTTGTTGTGCACTAAGTACTTCTGTATTGTTTTATTAGTAAACTCACTTCCTTTATCTGTTCGGAATGTAATTGGTTTTCTATCTTTGAACACAGTTTGCAATGCTTTTAAGACATCATTTGTACTTTTAGATTTTAATGGCACAGCCCATGCATATCGACTGAACACATCTATCACTGTAAGAATATAACGATATCCATCATTAAATTTATAAAGAGATTGAAGATCATTAATATCACTTTCCCACTCATCATCAATGTTATTCACTACATAGAAATCTCTTTTAAAACGACGACGTACAGGTTTGTGTAACGTATATGTTGTTTGTTACAGTAACCATCTTCTTATACAATGTATAGGAATTTTCTTCTTTGTAGCTATCCACAATTTTTTAACAGTTGAAAACGAGGCAGGATGTGAAGGGTTGTAGTAAATCTTGCTTAACTGTTTGTTTACGGTTTCCACCTTGACCATACTGGACGTTTACAGGCACGTTTCCTTTTCCTTATATTCCTTTTCTTCTTCTTCTTCTTCTTCTTCTTCTGCTTCTTCGTCGTCTTCTGGAAACGATTTCAGAGGTACTTTTTCCCTTGACGATGATGCTGTTGGTGATGCTTTAGTTCGTCGTAAAATATATGACAAACGTTTTGGATTTCCAATAAGTTCTTGAGGTGTGTTATTAGAAGATAAATAATTACAAAATTTCTCCCATCCCGGTGGATTTGTGTGTTTCCGGGGTCGCGACACATCAGAAATTAAATCTACAATGTGAGATCCTTCTAGTTTATCACCTCTGATGTAAACAGTTCCTTTATTATCCCACGTGATATTATCATCATGTTTCATTCTATGTAGTAGTAATTCAGCTCTTTTACGAAACATTTTGGGTATAGATAATAATATTTCTTCTTCTACTTCAGGCTTCTCTGATTTAGTTGACGTAATTGAAAGTGTCACAGGTTCTTGTTTTCGTATTAAATGTAAATATTTTTGAAGAATATTATTATACTGATTCCACTTTTCTTCATCACTAAGCGATGATAACTGTAAAATCTCTTGCATTTCTTGATCCAAATTAGATTCACGTTTCTCCAGGGCTGATGATGATGATGATGATGGTGTTTGTATACGATTCAGAACTTCAGGTGGAACTAAAATCATCTTCTTTGCGTGTTCCATTGTACTAACGGAATAGTAAACTTGATAATGCACCAGTTAAAGTAGGAGCTAATAATGCCGGTAGGAATCCACCCTGCTGCTGAACTAATAAATGCTTCTTCTTCTTTTGGATGGAGTTTCCTTTCTTCACAAGATATCGAAGCGTCCTCTTGTATCGCTTTAATCTTGCTTTCTGTGTCTTTGTAAGAGGTACATTCCCTTTTAATACATTATAACAACATTCACAAATACCTCGAATCACTGAAGAGTCTGCATTGGCCAGTATAGCTTTACGTAATTTAGGATTTGTTTTGCTCAGCGTACGAAGAAGATCTCCGTGTTTTACTCTTGGAGTCATATTGTCAGAATGAAGAAACACAGTTTAAAATAAACATTATAAACACATCTTCTTCTTCTTCTATTTCGATGGAACATAAACGTAATGATAAATATCATCAGGAAAGATATTTGTTTGAAAACGAAGTTCATCTGGCGTATCCTGTTTTAAATCAATAAAGAAATATCCATATGGTAACTTTGTTGCGTCGTTGAAACTTTCTTGAAGAAATTTTGAATTCTCAGGAGTTAATTGATAACTCAAATGTTTAATTTGTGATTTATCTCTTGGATTTTTAAATAATACGAGATAAGAACAATTCAAACTCATATCTCTGCTTCCTTTTCCCTGATGAAATATGTTTTGTGTAATAAATAGTACACTAAGATTTCTATGATGAGAACCCTTTGTAAAGAAATCAACTATATTGCGGTTCACTTCACACATTTGATCGTCAATAATAATAAGATGTGGTCCAGTTTCAGGTAAAAAGTCTTTTGTTCGAGGTAATCCTTCAATAAATTGTACTTTTGTCGAAATTTCTCTGTATGCATTTTGCCATTCTGCATAGTACCAATAAATATGACGAAACGATGTATTAACCATACGTGATAAATTGGACAGGAATCGTATTACAAAGGAAGTTTTTCCACATCCACTTGGTCCGGCAACAATACATGAAAAGGGATGTTTCCACGTCGTGTCCATGTTAAAGAGTATGATCATTCTTTCCTTATACGTATATTTATAAAGGGCCTTATTACATTTCTCTTCTTCTTTTGTTGGAAGTAGTGTAGCCATATGGAAGAGTATCATATGAATTTGGTATTCTACGTCGTTTAATATAATTTATCTTATAAATTTTTGTTTCGGGCATGCTGACGATAGTATGATCTTTCCTGCGGCAAATTTTTTTCTCATTGGTAATTTTGACTTCCGTGGGACGAGATTCTTCTTCTTCTTCTGCATCCTCTTCACTATCTACTATCATTTTCTTCATTACATCAAAATTTAGGTGTTTTGAAGATTCATAGTTTAATGAAAAGCCTCGTATCTTGCATACTTGAAACTTCTTCTTCGTACTGGGATCAAAAATACGTAAGCTGTAATTCTTCGGGCCCGCCGATACATATTCTGAAATATAGGCTTCTTTACCATATTCGAGGACTTCATTTGTTAAATCGCCTAAAAAGTCACCAGTTGGAATTGTACTTTCACCAGGTTTTTGCGTATAAATGACGGAATCAGTATCAAAATATAATACTCTTTCTTGTAGTTGGTCTAAATATTTGTACAATTCTAATCTTGCTTGTGCTGTTGTGTATGCGGCTATGACAACATTTACTGTTGGTAGTGAAACAGGAACGTCATCGGTGTATTGCCAATATACATATAACATGTCATCATTTACTGGAAATATTTGATGAACATCTATATCATGAGATGTTAATTTCTCATATAAATCCTTGGGTTCATTAATAATGCTGACATGACCCATGTTCTCACGTTGACCAAATTTTCCCCAAAATGAATTGAGCATTAATTTAGCTAAACTTCTAAGTGCTGGATTATGTTTAATTTTGTTCTCATCTAGACGTATTCCTTCCTTTTCATAAAATTGCTGAATGTACTTCTTCTTTAATTCATCTGTTTCACACCATGATGGCCATCCACTAGCTTCTGTTTTTGCTTTCAGGAAGGTGTTTATGTATTCTGCAAATAAGCCGCCACTTTTTGTTTTTTCATCATATTGAACAACGTCATATGCCCATATTTCATGAATATCTATTATTTTGTATCCTTTTTCTAATGTCTTTCTTACTTCATCTGCTACCCATGTTCCATGTAGAACTCGGTCTTCATCGTTGTGATTACAAGGTGCTTGGTTTAATTCATCACAACATGTACGGCAGAGTGGAAACATCAATCTATCATTTGATTTATAAGGGAGGACAGGATGAAACAGTTGTTTTGGAGGCAAAATACTGAGCTTAACTAATCCTTCTACTTCTTCAATGGTGGGAATATTTGAATCTCCAGACAGATAGATAGTAGGATGACGAATTGGAAACTTCTTAGTCTTAGAGATAAATGGATAAAGCGAAATAACATCTTTGTATTTTATGGTTTCTCCTTCAGATTCTTGTGCTTTATGATACAAACGTATGGCATTCACACGTCCTCCATAAAAAGCGTCACGAGGATTTAATGGTGTTTTCTTTGTATACGGATGATTACTAACATACTTCTTCATCTCTTCACTTCCTGCCAATTGTTTTTTAAATTCACAACCCCATATTTCATGCACTTCACATCCAAAATCTTTTAATTTTTGGATTTTCTTCTTTGTTGCTTCATATCGAAATTCCATGGTATCTGTAGCATTGTTATAGATGGGTTTATCTCTGTCGTTAGGGTAACACTTGATACAGGCATGCGTCCAGCATCCCTCATACTCCCACACGTGTATTTTTCCTGTATTGGGTTCTGTCCATACACCATCTACTTTCATTGATGCTATTCGTTTTTCCTTACTACGTGCAGCATTCGTAATTTGGATGTTTCTGGTTTTTTCTTCCCAAGCTATCCATTGTACTGCTTCAATTGACTGGACATCTCTCCATCGATACCCGTTCTTTGGTATGATACCAATCGTATTTTCCTTTAAGAAATTTCTACGATATACCAAATTACATGCACTGGCGATTGTAATGCATTCCAGTAAGGGATTGACATTAGTTTCAGATTCAAATGTATTCATAAAGGAAATACATGCTTGACGTAATACTTCGACATCCTGTACACAATACTTGATGAATTCTTCTTTCATTTTAAAGGTATCGTTTTGATGTTCGGTATACCATTCGAGAAACTTGCGTCTTTCGTCTACTTTCATAGTATCTGCTCCATAATATTTAATGTCTGGAAGCGCCCCTTCATAGATTCGTTCTCACGTCGATTAAAGAAGTGTGGGAAATATCCTTTGCACGATTGAAGCCCAAATGCACCACTTAATTTACTTAAGGGCATAGGAAGAAAGCTTAGTGAATCGATGAAGGTTACGTTTCCTATTTTAAGAGAGAGAATTTTTGCTCCATTCATGATTACTTCTGGAGTCCAATTCATCTTCTCAACCATGGTCTTAATGATGAAATGTGCGTCATATCCCTTTGAATTATGGGCAACACAGGTTACTGATTTAATGTTTGGTCGACGTTGTTGAAGATGTTTTAGAAAATCTTCTATTACATTTTCTCCGTCAAAAATATTTTCTCGCTTTCCACAAATGACACAATCATTCTTGATGTTGTTATCTTCATAACACTGGTAACATACATGTTGACTAACCAAGACATTAGGTATATGTTTGCGTCCTCATCTTCTATTTTCGTATCTTGTGTGCATTCAATATCATAAAACAGAATCATAGCTTTCTTCTCCATGATGATTTTTTCATTGGCTTTTTTCGATTTTCTTCTTTCATTCACTTTCATGTAACATTCATGATTGGGTGGTACTATAGCATAGCAAATGTTGCAATAAGTTTCTCCACATACGTGAGAACCTTTCTCTTTTACTACATAAATTTTCAAACACTGGGCACAACATTTCACAATGGAACATAAAGGCTTTCCATTTTGATACGGCGCTGACTTGTGATAATCATAGCATGACTGTCCATAAAATTCTCGATTACAATCATTGCAAGTAATATGAGTTTCTTTAAAGTCACATGGTGGCTTCTGATGACAACGATAACATACAGCTGTACAATGTTTCAAATGTGCATGCTTCTTTTCATATTTCTTATGACAGCTTTCGCAATAAAACTTACAGCTAAAACATGCTGTCAAGCTTTCAATGACGTTGTAGTGGTTATTTATGAAGAGTAAATTTAAAGCAGCTCTTTCATTATCACTTGCTGGTGCTTCAAACATAACATCACTTCCTGAAAAGCCCCTATACACTGTGATTTTATAATCCTTTAAATATTCCTGAAATTTACGAATTTCAGGAATTCCACCACCATGACTAAGATCTACATCGGCAGCTTCACACAGATCTTCTCCTTCTTTTTCTATGATATATTTACTTTGATTTTTTACATATCTAATGTATTCAGTTTGATTTCTTCCCTTGTATTTTTTCAGTCCTATGGCAACGACGATTGCATGTGCTAAACATCTTGTGCCTTTATTCTTAATTGTGATAATACCACGTTTTGCCTGTACATATTCATCAGTATTCATAACATGTTGTTTCAAACGTCCTTGTCCTCTTGGCATACGTACTACCATGAGCAAAATAAATGACGCGTCTCTTTATTTTGAAGTTTTTTGAAAATATCTCCGTTTTCTTTATATGTTCGAAATTTCGGAAGGTTTCCCCAGCAGGACAGGTTAATAACAAACCCGTTTTTAATATTTGTGTTAGATATTAGCTTAAAATAAAGAAATTAGAAGCAAAAAACATTAAATCGACAGAAATCTCGAGAATTACCAACTCTGCTAAAGTGGGAAATTTTCAAGAACGCGAGGGAATTCTGCAGTTCAACACGAAGCAGCGACATCTATGTCATTGAGAGAAGCGTGGATTAGATCTACAAACGAAAATTTTAACGAAATATTTCTAGTATGTCTTATTATATGCATTATCAGCGAACTCCGAATATATGAATCTATGCTAAGTATTAACGTATAGATAGTGCAAATAGTGGAAATTACCTATGGAAAAAGACGAATTGTTAGCCCAATCGTAATGAAAAATTGTCTTTACTGTAGAACAGGTTCAGCTTACGTAAGAAAGCAAATAGCTCAGTCAGGTAAAGCAACGAGTTTGTATATCGAAGGTAGACGGTTCGAATCCCGTGGAAGTACTGTTGTCATTTTTATCACTAAGGTTATTTTATTTCTTTTTTATTTGGGAAAGAATCAAATTGTAGCATATGTGTAAAACTCATGACGATACCAAAAAAAAAAAAAAGAGAGAGAAAATATCGTCGCATTTGCATTAGTGTGTCTAATTTTTGTTTGCAAACAGATTCGTAATTATTTCCCCTGTGCTCACTGATTCATAATGCATAACGAATGTTTTCCAGTAAATGTTAATTCTAATTTGGAGAATTTTATAGTTTCACAATGTTTCTCACTACATAGTCTTCTATCTACGTGTTTGGATATTTTGATAACAGATTTCCCTATTAAATGTTTAATTTTCTCTATAAATATTTGTCTTAAATTGAAATTGTTTCGAATTTACTACATAAGCAAAGTTGCCCGAAGGAGGGGAGCTCAAGTAATAGATATTCTACGTAAAAGCAACCTATTGTAGAATGATGATGCTTCTTATCTTCAGCACATAATCTTAACGTTAGAGAGTCAGAGAGAGAAAAATCCTGGTTTTTCCTCCTCTATGACCACCCATCTTAAACCTCTACATATCATTGTTCGTCTCACATAATTTCGGCTCTCCAAAGACATTCATATTTTTATTATTATTATTATTATTATTATTATTATTATTATTATTATTATTATTATTATTATTATTATTATTATTATTATTATTATTATTATTAATGAATATGCCACCCTTACATAATGTTGTAACTTTACACATCTTAGTTTAAAGTGCTTTCTTAAGTAATAACTTGAGCAACCACGTCACAAAATTTAAAATGTATGAGGGGGCACGACGTTTTATTTCCCCTCCTCTCTTTTCAGCACCCTCCAACAGAAGGTATATAATTTCTGAGAAGCAGGGCAGACAAAATGAATAAGAAATATATTTAGAGCATCCTTTCCTCCTTCGTGAATGTAATATCACGTAGCATTTTTTATTCTACTGAAGACGACCCTAGGCCGTTATGGTTAGGTAACAAAAGAAATACCTAATATATTTATAGCGCCCCTTAACTGTAATATTACCTCTTCTTTATTTGTTCGAGGCTTCCCTACACAACCAAGGGTGACAAAAAGAATAGGAAAAGTGTCTAAAGATTACAAAAGACTTCATATTTTGTCAGAAACAAGGCAGTATATACACAACATTGCTTTCGTTAACAAGTGTTTCACCCTTGAGTCGCTTATAAAATTATGCAGAATAACTTTTGCCGATCATTGTTCTAGAGGGATTTGTCCAGGATGGTTTGGTGTCGAGCTAATAACGATGAATATGTTTATTTACATCACTGTTAAAGAAATAGCAAACTTTCTGAAAGGAACTTACTTAGGAAACAGATCTTCCTTCTACTTAGCCAGAGCCCACTCTGAAAAATTGCATCTGGCGTTCTGAGTGAAAGTTCTATGGGACTATTAGAAAAATATATTCCCGTTTTCACGCTGATGGTAGAATTTCTTAAACAGTTATTGAATTACATTCGAAGGGTAGGCGTAAATAGCGCCCCCGCAACAATGTGGCGTGGGGACCGCACAAGCTGCAAGGCCAAAAAATATAAAGTACGCAGGGGCGGAGCAGGCCAAATTTTCACACGGGCAAAGTGACTTTTTGGCGCCCTTCCCCTAGTAGTAGCCTATATTTTACATTTTATCATAGTGTTTTTAATAGTTTAAACCAGGAGCGTCATTTCAGATTTTGCTTTGGAGGGGGGCAAGACCTCTTGATATAAGTAAAATTTCGCTTTTTTCACTGATATACTATTATTCTAATGATAAAATCTATATACATCTCAAACTCACGGGGGGCAAATGCCCCTCCCTGCCCTCCCTAAATGACGCCCCTGTTTTAAACCGATTTTCAAAAAGAAATCCATTACCTAGGAAAACTTCACAAAGAATATGGCCCGCTATAAACAACACCAACTCCACCCCCCCCCTGGTCTAGTGGCTAGCACGCCTGCCTTCTGTGGTACCGGGTCCAATTCCCGGTGGATTACTGTTGAACGATAAAAGTGGTTCGGATTCCACTATAATTATTATCCACATCTCCCTTGCCCATTAAGGCATAACCGTGGAACGCTAAACTCAAGCAAACAAACAAACAATACTTAATTCCCGGCACTCTTTATTCTACATGCCATCTCTCAATTTTTCGATACAGCCCTCTTAGTACTATGAAACTCTTCTTCCATAGTGAAATGGAAAAAGATCATATAATTGCCACTACTTTACAAGAATATAAACCAAAAACGTCAGTAGAAAGCACATTATAAAATTTACTTTTTGAGGCTCGTTTTGGTGCCCCTCTTTCTCTGGCGCCCCGGGCAGTCGCCCGGCCCTTAGTCCGCCCTTGAAAGTACGGACGCATAACTAAGGACTGCGGAGGAGAGGTTAACCTTCATGTTATGCCACTGGTTTGACGTGTTTGAAATGTTCAGTAAGTGATCGGTTAGTGAAATAATTTCGACGGTTACTGATGTTTAAAGTTTAGCTAAGACGAAGCTACCTAATCAAATACATTTGATATCGCGATGTCACAATTTGATTTTTCCTCACATAAAAAAGATAAAAACAATAGTAATAAAAACCCTTACTCGTACTGGGCTCCTAACTAACTACCTAATTCTTACAGACTAGTTGCTCTGTCCAACTGAGTTTCGATTTCTTACGCGAAAGAAGTCTGTTATATTAAGAGGCATGCTTTTCATTATCAAAACTGTTCGAAGTAATAAGAACATGGCTTAAGAACAGAGACGGAACTGAATTACCACTCGATTGACCTTGAGGGCAAATCACCAAAGCGTAGCTATAAACGTAAGTTCAGCATGAATTTCTCTGGAGTTGTGTTCAGTATTCCTATCTGCCACTCATGCTTGTTCGTAGGAGTAATATGTTACAAACCTAACCTTTCGATAGAGCACAATGACAGAGAGCCAAAATTAATGAATTCTTGCCCTTGTGAACTTGGGATACCACCATGTGCAATAAAACTGTCGCGTCTCCTTGAAGTGATATTTTATCGAAAATAACTCGTTTTCCTTTATATATCCGAAGTTTTTGAGGGTTTCAAAATGAGGAAACGTTACTCACAAACAAGAACGCATTTAGGGGTGGGTCCAGATGGTCCGGACTCCCCTCTGAAATCCCAACTTTTCTGTAAATTTAGCCTAAATTTAAGGATTATCTTTTAAATTTTATTATAATTTATCCTAATATTAAAGTCGGACTTCTCCCGAAATAAATTACTGCATACGTGCCTGATGACAATTTTCAATATATTCGTTAAATAATAAAGTAAAATAACTAAATTAGGAGCAAAAAGCTTCAACACGGGCTAACTTTTGTCCACTGCCAATATTGTTAGAAGGGATATTAATAGCAAAAACTGCTAGGCAATGCTGAACCTTGGAACTTCACTCCGAACAGCAAGCCTATTATTGAGAACTACATATGAAACATTTTATCAAAACTTATCTAGCTTTTACCTGGCATGAAATTATTATATACACCAAAATTCACTCCCCTAAAATGTGTATCTAAACATTGCTCTACGTATCTACGAAGCAATGAAAATTATTTATCGAAATATGTGAGCAGGGAATTCTAACAGCCAGCCATTTTATTTAAATCGTAGTAAACCCTGTAACCGGGCGTTAACGTGAAGAAAAGCTTGGTCCATTGGTAAAGTGTTGGAAGAATATAAACTCAATGTTCGTAGGTTCGAATCTATCCACTCACCATAACATTTTGTTCTTATGTGTAACGATGAAATAAGAAAGAAAAAATGTATAACCGTTAAGACAAAACTTCAACCAAGTCTGAAGAGAACAATACTAAAATAGTAACACAATGACGTCAACCAAAAATTATTTCATGTAGCGTTTGGACGAAATTACAGCTGTTAACAATTGCAGAAATAAAAACAGGCTGATAGCTGTAATGCAGTCTAGACTTCTGAATGCATTTACTTCCTCAAAACTTCCGTCTCGTCATTGGTATGCCATTAATCATTGTAAAACCTTTCAATTGGAAGTGAAATGACACAAACTAAAACAGTTTTTAAAAAATAAACGTCTATGTGTAAAAGTAGGTGTCTTTTATCTGTAGTTCTGAGTTCCTTTTACTTTGAAGTGACAAATGAGAGAAGAAAGTATGGTGTTCGGAAAAAAAATCAAATTTGAGATTTCAACGAATTTACACGTATTATAGCCCCTAACACTGAAAAAGTTATTTTTCGATACATGTCTATCTGTTCGTCCGTCCGTTCGCTACACTTTTCTGTGCACTCGCCTAGAAGCCGGCAGAAGTTCAACTTATCTGCACCAAATTTTAGTTTAAGATTTTCATAGTGTTTCCTATAGTTTTTTTTATTTCCCTCCTACTCCCAAAACAAGGGTAGTTTTCTGTACGATGAAAATAGAAAAAATATATTTTCTCATAACTGGCTCTAACGATCTTGTTTTCTTTCTTTTTTATAAATCAATATTTAATTAGCAACCCTATTTTGTGCTATAAGGCATTTATCTGAGAAAAATCTACAAGGGGTAGAGTTTTTTCTCAGTGATTTTCTCAAAATGGACTCAAATGTTTTCGTTCATATTTCATAAATAAAGATTTCATTAATAACTTATCAATATGGCATAACTCGTTTGTCCTAAAAAAATGCGAGGGGTAGTTTATTCTTGGTGGAGTGTTGTCTGGGCGATTTTCTCAAAAACGACTCAAAAGAGTTTATTCATATTTCAAAAATAAATATTTCGTTAATAACCGAACAATATGGCAAAACTCGTTTGTCCTGAAAAAATATGCGAGGGGTAGTTTACTCTTGGGGGTGTTTTTCCTCCACGGTTTTCTCAAAAATGAGTCAAGCAATTTTGTTCGTACTCAGAAATAAATATTTCATTAAAAACCTAGTAATATGGAATAACTCGCTTACCCTGAAAGAATCCTCAAGAGAGTGTTTATTCGGGGAGTTATTTTTCCCTCACGATTTTCTCAAAAATTACTCGGACAATTTTATTGATAATTCATAAATAAGTATTTCATTAATAACCCTATATTTTAGTATAAGTCATTTCTATGAAAAACAATTACAACGGATAGTTTATTTTTGGGGTCAAGGTTTTTTCCCCGACAATTTTCTCGAACGACAGGCGATTTTGTTCAAATTTCGCAAATAAATATTTCATTAATAACCAAAAGTATATCTTAACTCATTGTTTGAAACAATTCACAAGAGGTAGGTTACTCCTGACGTGTTCTTAGTGAACTACTTTCCCAAAGTGACTCATTTGATTTTTTTCATATTTCATAAACAATGATTGCATTAACTGGTCTATTATATGTCTAATGAAAATGTACTCAAAGTGTGAGTTAGTTTTGTAGTATGGATTTTCTTCAATCGAAGTTTCTTATTCGATAATCTGACATACGATGTATTTGAATAATACGATAATTTTATTCGTATTATCCAAATACACACTTCAGTAACAACTGCGGCCTAACACAGTTAAGAAATTGAATTGAAAAAGTTTAGTGCGGTGGCCCTGTAATTGAATATTTTTTGAGAAACTCCCTAGCTTTTTGTGGTAAACTCAGGCTTTTCTTTTTCGAGCGACAAAAGAGAGAAGAAAATATAGTGATTGTGAAAATAATATCAAATTCAGATTTCAACGGATTTACATGTTTCATGGCGTCTACATACCGAAAATGTGACTTTTCGACACCCGTCCTTCCGGTCCGTCCGTTCGGCACACTTTTATATCCACTCGCCTAGAGGCCATACCGTTCAACTTATCTACACCAAATTTTAAACTTAGGGTTTACTTAGTATTCTTACAGGAGCTTTTCCATTTTTTCCTACCACCTAAAATAAGTGTGGTTTACAAACAGCCGAAAATCGAAAAACGCTATTTTCTCAAAAATGGTTTTAACAATTTTGTTTATTTTTCATTAATCAATATTTAATTAACAACCCTATATTGCAGTATCAGATATTTCTCTTAGAAAAATTTACGAGGGGTAGTTTATTCTTGGAGGTGACTTTTTCTCGACGATTTTCTCAGAAAAGACCCTGGCAAATTTTGTACACACTTCATAAATAAATATTTGACCTTACAACATGGTATAAGTCAATTGACCTGAAAAATATATAAGTAGTAGTTTATTCTTGGACTTGAATTTATTCCCAGTGAGTTTCTCAAACACGACCAGTTGGCAACCCTGTATCTCGACAACGAAGCTGAATTCGAAAACTGCAAGAGGACCATTTGTCTCCTTTTGATGTGACGAATCACCTCCCGAAGTTTGTGGACATCTTTCAGGTTCATCCTTAATGAAGCTTCTTTTCGAAAAGTTAACTATTAACTTTAGGCATTGTTTATCTTTTTTTAAATCACAAATGTCGTTATTAATTTTAAGGCAGAGAACTACTTCTGAGAGAATAGATCTTGAAAAATAATTTTAAAACTTAGACTTTTGTTTTCGAGACATTCCAGACAAGACGAGACATTTTACAAGCTATCTCGTGTCCAAAACATTTGCCTCGTATTATCTTGGATGTCACAAAGCGCGTCTTGTCTCTTTCTCGAGACATGTCTTATCTCGTGCGCATTCGTTAACACTTGGGAAGGATTATCTTTCTACTCAAAGCATTGTTTTTATAATGGTTGCATATTTATGATAATTGCTGTCCACATAAATTACAGTCCTTTCAGTTGAATTAATTTTTATTATTATTATTATTATTGAAATTGCAATATCTAGTTTAACGTTGGACGATTATGCACCTACGCTAAGGGAGAATGATGATGAATGAAATGGTGAAATGAAGAAAGTGGGAGGAAAATGGAAAATCTCAAGAAAACACATACCCATGCACACGGTATTTGTCCACCTCAAATTTCACTTGGCACGAAGTGGAATCGAGCCACGGACCCCCTGCACCAAAGGTCCCTGCAATGCTTTATTATTATTCTTCTTCTTATTATTATTATTAATATTAATAATAACAATAATAATAATAATAATAATAATAATAATAATAATAATAATAATAATAATAATAATAATAATAATAATTGAAGCGAGCTTAACGAGTTTCAACCGTACGACTCAACCAACGTTTGGGTGCCTGTTCGTTCGTCTGCTCCTCTCATAAAAGACATTTCATTTTAATGAAACTAGTAAGTGCCTTCTTTTAGCTCTGCGAAGTAACTATTGCTTGGAATATGAATCTGCAAAACATAAGAGGTAAAATTAACCAAATGGTGCAAGTTTCCACTTATATATACAAAACAATTTTGCAATATCAACTACGTGAATCTTGTGCCATAAAGAAGCCGAAACCCCTACACCGAAGAGCCCTCCGAGATTTGATCATTGTCCACACGGACTGAAATTGTCATTTGAAGCCAAGACTTTAATATGAAGCCAATAATTTCTTTAAAATAGACGGAAAATTCGGAAGTTATAAGCATTTTCATATTTTGCCTTTTCCCATAAGGGAGCCGTAGCTCCCTATACTGAAGACTTCCCCACGGAGATTTGATCATTGTCCACTCGGACTGAATTTGTCATTTGGAACCAACACTTTAATACGAAGCAAAATATTTCTTTAAAATAGACGAAAAATTCGAAAGTTATAAACATGTTAATAATTTTGCCTTTTCTCATAAGGGAGCCGTATTACCCTACACTGAAGAGCCCCACGAGATTTGATCATTGACCACTTGGACTGAAATTCTCATTTGAAACCAAAACTTTAATATGAAGCCAAAAATTAAACTTTTACATCAATTTAAACTGACTGGGTTCCGGTTCCCCCCACTATTGTTTAGTTTAGTTAAGTGGTAATTTGTGACAGCTTCACATCATCAAAAGAATGTTTCACTTCCCCTCCCCTCCCCCAGGAGTTCGTGCTGGATCCACCACTGGAATCAATAGACACTCTTCCTATTCTTTTTGTCACCCCTGATTGTGTAGGGGCTCCCTCGTACAAATAAAGAAGCGGTAATATTACAATCAAAGGGGGCTCTATATTAGGTATTATTTTAGTTACCTACCCCTAACCGCACAGGGCCATCTTTCGTAGAATAAAAAATATTACGTGATATTCCAATCATGAAAGGGGAGAGGATGCTGTAAATATATTTCTTATTCATTTTGTCTGTCCTGCTTATCAAAGATTACTTTCTGTTGGAAGGGTACTGAAATGAGAGGGGCAAAATAAAAAGTCGTACCCCCTCCTACATGGTTGCTCAAATAAGTACTAAAGAAAGCATTTTAAACTAAGATATTTAAGATTTAAACTAAGAAACTAAGGTATCCTTACATTATGTAAGGATGGCATATTCAGGATTATTATTATTATTATTATTATTATTATTATTATTATTATTATTATTATTATTATTATTATTATTAGAATGTTTTTGGAGCACCGAAATTTTGTGAGACGAACAATGATATGTAGAGGTTTAAGATGGGTGGTCATAGAGGAGGAAAAACCAGGATTTTTCTCTGTCTGACTCTCTAACGTAAAGCTTATGTGCTGAAGGTAAGAAGCATCATCATTCTACAATAGGTTGCTTTTACGTAGAATATCAATTATTTGAGTTCTCCTCCTTCGGTCTACTTACCTTATGTAGTAAATTCAAAACAATTTCAATTCAATACAAACACATTGTAAAACTTTTCCGTAATTAAACATCTAGAGAAAATTAAACATTTAATAGGGAAATCTGTTATCAAAATATCCAAACACGTAGATAGAAGACTATCTAGTGAGAAATATTGTGAAACTTTATAAAATTCTCCAAATTAGAATTAACATTTACTGGGAAACATTCGTTATGCGCCAGCGAGCATATGGTGAGCAGTGTGCACAGGGGAAATAATTACGAAACCGTTTGCAAAGAAAATTAGGGACGCTAATGCAAGTACGACAACGGCATTTTTTCTTTTTTTGGTATCGTCATGAGTTTTACACATACGTTACAATTTGATTCTTTCCCACATAAAAAAATAAATAAAATAACCGTAGTGTAGTGATAAAAATGGTAACGGCACTTCCAAAGGATCGAACCCGCTACCTTCAACATACAGACTCGTTGCTTTAATTAACTGAGCTATTTGTTTTTTACGTGAACTGAGCCTGTTCCGGTAAAGATGATATTTCATTACGATCGTCCTACCAATTCGTCCTTTTCCATAGATAATTTCCACTATTTGCTCTATCTTTATGTTAATACTTAGCATATATTCATATATTTGGAGTTTGCAGATAATGCATATAATAAGATATACTAGAAATATTCATTAAAAGTTTAGTTTGTAGATTTAATCCACATTTCTCTCAATGACATAGATGTCGCTGCTTCGTGTTGAAAAGCAGAATTCCCTCGTGTTCTTGAAAATTTCCCACTTTAGCAGAGTTGGTAATTCTCGAGATTTCTGTCGATTTAATGTTTTTTGCTTCTAATTTCTTTATTTTAAGCTAATATCTAACACAAATATTAAAAACGGGTTTGTTATTAACCTGTCCTGCTGGGGAAACCTTCCGAAATTTCGAACATATAAAGAAAACGGAGATATTTTCAAAAAACTTCAAAATAAAGAGACGCGTCATTTATTTTGCTCATGGTAGTACATGATGAAAATTCACGATGCAATCTTCATTTATAAGAAAAGCCGCATTACTATGCAGTACTTTCTCATAACTTGTCCATAGAACTTCTGCTGAAAGATTTCTTGCTTCTCTGAACGATAACCAAAAAGGGCGGTGTCCTTCTCTCTCATTTGTAATTGTTATTCCTACGTAATCATGCTGGTCCACATTACGTAGTAAATAATCTATTAGTGTCCGTAGACTTGCTTCAATTGCCGTAAAAGGGTTTTCATCTGCACGCACGGGGGCTAGACGGAATCGTAGCATTCTACCCTCCATATTGTATCTTCTGTATTGTCTTCTTCGTTCTTCTATTATATGAAATCTAATGTGTCCATCATTACGATTGTTATTTCCGAATCCTACTTGTATATTTGAATTTCGTTGTGCTTGAAATACGACTAGCAATTCGTCCATTCTTTTTTCTATGTCATCTAAGTCGACTTCCATTCCTTCGTGATCTGTACTAGCCTCTGCTAATATTTCCATAATTGAGGGATATATTACTTCTTCTTCTTCTTTTCTGGGATCGGGAAACAAATTGTTAATCCAATTTTCTAGTTCATTCTTGTAAAGCTTATCATCTTCTTCTTCTATCTTCATCTCTTCCTTATTGTAATCCTCTCCTATTATTTGGGAAAACGTGAGATTTAGCAGCTCTTCTTCTTCATTTCTCCTTTCTTCGACGTCTTCTTCTGTTCCTTCTTGTAACCACTTTATAATTTCTTTAATACGGCCTGATGCTTCTTCTGTTATCGTTCTATTGCTAGCACTGTTCAATATTTGTAATAGTTCTTCTTCATCATATTCTTCTTTTTCTACTGGAATTTGAATTTCAATAGTTTCTCTTTCTTCTTCTTCTTCTTCTTCTGTTGCTGATGCTGATGCTGTTGCTGCTTCTTCTATTCTTTCTTCTATTTTCATTTGTTCTTCTCCGTCTTCTTCTTCATGCATTTTTTCATGATGATCTATTTCCATTTCTTCTTTTGCGTCTTCTTCTTCTTCTTCTTCTTCTTGCATTTCTTCTTCTTCTTCTTCTTCTTCTTCTTCTTCTATCCCGATTATGGCATTTATTTCACTTAAAAGAACCTGCGTTTCGTTATTTACGTCCATTACCTCTTCTTCTTCTTCAATGTCATTAATGAAGACCGTAATCTCCTTCAGTAAATCTTGCGTACTCTCTTTTGCCATTTTTTTCTTCCTCAGATGTATATACGTAATGCAATATATGTAAATGGTATATGTAATAGTATATGAATATGATATATAATAGTATATATAATAGGATATATAAATCTTATTTAAATGGAATATATATATGTATATAAATATTTTGAAAGGATATATAAGCGTTTAAAAGAATATACGAATAAGTAAAAATGTGATATATAAGTAATTAAAAAGGAATAATAATAATATCAACAGGAATAGGGAAAAGGATTACACTTATCTTTATTTGTATGCAACCTAAAATAAAAAAGAAATGAATTTTGTTACTTATAAATCAATATATATTAGATATATAAATATATACTATATAAGACAGAACTTTATGATGATAATGAAATAATCTCTCATCATACCTTTTAAATATTTTTAACTTTTCTTCCTATTCCACGGGATGAGGAGTGAAACAAATGTATACTCACAGTCTCTTTCAAATGTATTGACTAATGAAGATATGTAGATGACACGGCCTTTTATACTTATTCTGTTTTAGAATTTTATCGTTAATTTTAGTGAACGCGAAATCCGCATTTCCTCCTCCTCTCTACACGTCTTTCTTTTATACTGTCATTAATTTTAGCGACCACAAATTCAATGCTATCTTCCTTACAACTTAACGAAAAGATGCTATTGACTTTCCCCGGAAAACCGTTCCTACATGTGTCTTACTTGTCTTATTCATATGCTCCCCTTAACGTGTGAATGAGGGAGGGAAGACATTTTAAACTAAAAGATTTCATCTCTTTTTCTTACGTGATACAGCGTTCATCTTTAGTGCACGGGAAGTCACAGGTTGGAATCCTGTCACGATATGGAATCAACACTAGGAAAACTATGGAATCGATACTAATATTGTTTATTTTATATTATTTTACGTGTAAGAATACCACCCCCGGGAGCCCACAACTTTTTACCCCTTAGATGTCATGTTACTGATTTCAAAGTGTCTTTATTGAATACAACACCTTCGAAAACTATAGAATCGATACTAATATTGTTTATTTTAAATTATTTTACGTGTATGAATATCACCCCCGGGAGCTCCCCACTTTTTACCCCTTAGATGTCATGTTACTGTTTTCAAAATGTCTTTATTAAATACAACACCTTCGAAAACTATGGAATCGATACTAATACTGTTTATTTTAAATTATTTTACGTGTATGAATATCACCCCCGGGAGCTCCCCACTTTTTTAACCCTTAGATGTCATGTTACTGTTTTCAAAGTGTCTTTATTGAATACAACACCTTCGAAAACTATGGAATCGATACTAATACTGTTTATTTTAAATTATTTTACGTGTATGAATATCACCCCCGGGAGCTCACCACTTTTTTACCCCTTAGATGTCATGTTACTGTTTTCAAAGTGTCTTTATTGAATACAACACCGTCGAAAACTATGGAATCGATACTAATATTGTTTATTTTAAAATATTTTACGTGTATGAATATTACCCCCCAAGGGAGCCCCTCGACAAGTGAACTTTATGTTAGATAATATTATTACATGAGTACTGTACTTTGATCTAAGGGAATATTTTAACTACTTTCGTCCTTTTAAAGTAATATCACATACAGCTTAGACTATAATATGGAGAAAACTGTACAAAGTTCAACTTCCTAGATCAACTTAAAGAAATGGAGAAATGTTCTCTTATTTGAGAATAGACAATTGTTTTAACTTGAAGATTTGTGCCCATGTTGAAATCGTGGGGGTGCTGTGGATCAGTGATAAAGCGTTCACCTCCGGTGATTGGGGTCCCTGGTTCGATCCTAACTCTCGCCGTGTGGACTTTGTGGTGCATATAGCCACGCTGCTGAACGGAACGTTAAACTCAAAAATCAATCAACATCATGTGTACATGGGTAACGACATCCGAGATGAATAGGCAAGTCAAGTTTGTCAAGTTTTAAATAGTTTGAATAGTTTTGTCAAGTTTTAGATCTCAAACACTGTTTTAATATTACCTAAAACACACACACACACACACACATACATATCTTCGCTTCGTGTTGTCTGAAACCATGACCTAAGATAATGTTGACGCGACAGCTGGAGAACAACATTGAGATACAAAACATGTTCTGTTATCTTATTTTTCTGCTCTTTCCAAGTAGACAGTTCAGATACAGAAACTCTCTCAGTTCGTTGACTTATGTACAGTATGTGTTTTTAACGTTAGATTTTACTCTTATTAACATTAGAAAATTATGAAATTAACTTCAGTGCCTCAGTGGTAGAGTGTTCACCTCTGGTGCATGAGGTCCCGTGTTCAAATCACATGTCTTTTTTCTATATACTTGTCATTAATTTTAGCGACCACAAATTCCCTGCTTCCTTTACAACTTAACGAAAAGATGCTATTGACTATCCCCGGAAAACCGTCCTTATCATTTCATTTTTACGTTCCAGAGGGCACGGTGGCTCAGTGGTAGAGCGTTCACCTCAAGTGCTTGGGTCCCTGATTCGATCCCAGTTCGTGCCCTATGAACTTAGTGGTGGACAAACATCGTATGCGTGGATTTCCCTTCGGAGTTCACCAGTTTCCTTCCACTTTCTTCATTACATCATTTCATTCATTTTTTCATTATCACCTCTCCTTCATTAGCCTAGTAGACGTAACCGCTGGACGTAAAACTCGGTGGACAAACACCGTGTACGTGAATTTAATGCAACATTTCATTCATTCATTTCTCATCACCACCGTCCCGGCGGGAGCTCATGTGATTCGGATTCCACGTTAATCAGTAGGTCCACGTCTCATATAGCCTCGCTGCTGAAAGGGACGCTAAACTAAAATCAACTCAACAACTCATCATCACCGTCTGCATTAGCATAGCCGACATGACTGTAAGACGTAAAACTTAAAGATTTCCCATTAGCCTATTCATCATAAGAGTGGGACGTAAAACTCAGATTTCATTTCATTGTTTCTCTCGTTAGATCTTAGCTCGGGGGGGGGTTTGGGGGTGACGGTGGTTCACTGGTAAAGCGCCAATCAGAATGAACTTTGTGGTGGACAAACACCGTGTACGTGAATTTAATCCAAGATCTTAGCTCGGGGGTGATTTGGGGTTGACGGTGGTTCACTGGTAAAGCGTTCACCTCTGGTGTATGGGGCCACAGGTTCAATATCCTGTTCCCATCAAGTGAACTTTGTGGTGGACAAACACCGTATACATGAAAGGTCGTAGGTTCAATATCCTGTTCCCATCAAGTGAACTTTGTGGTGGACAAACACCGTTTACATGAAAGGTCGTAGGTTCAAAATCCTGTTCCAATCAGAATGAACTTGTGGTGAACAAACACCGTGTACGTGAATTTAATTCAACTCTTTCCTTTCCAACATTTCATTCATTTCTCATCACCACCGTCCCGGCGGGAGCTCATGTGATTCGGATTCCACGTTAATCAGTAGGTCCACGTCTCATATAGCCTCGCTGCTAAAAGGGACGCTAAACTAAAATCAACTCATCATCACCGCCTCCATTAGCATAGCCGACATAACTGTGGGACGTAAAACTTAAAGATTTCCAACCGGGGAACGTAAAACTCAAAGATTTCCCATTAACCTTGTTGGCATAATCGTAGGACGTAAAACTCAAAGATTTCATTTACAGACAGAAAGACAGACAGATCTTGTTGGCTTTATTATTGGACGTAAAACTCTTCATTGTTCAAATATTTCATTTACAGACAGAAAGACATACAGGTATTCATCATATTATCAAAATTAAAGCACCAAGACTTGTGTCAGCTGCTATATATAATTGCAATGCGAGCCAGAAAACATTCAAGAATTCCATCTTATCATTTTCTTAGAAATCAGCGAACAGAAGTATCATGCAAGCTCACTTATATATGTGTGTTTTTAACTAGGCCAGTCTTATCTCGTTGCAATACGAATCATCAAAACATTTGACAATGGCATCTTATCTGTTGCTCTTGAAACTAAACCATTTTAAGATGAAGTTCAATGTTCTAACAAACAGAGAAAGAAAGAGACTAGCAAAACAGACATTCACATATGTGTCTCTGTTTTTTTTTAAATGTTAGAACATGAACGGAACTTTGAATAAATACACTTGTTCTTTCAACTGCCTTTATAACTAAATGAAGAAAGAACATATATATATATATATATATATATATATATATATATATATATATATATATATATATATATTACTTACCTATTTTAATAAGAACGACCGGTATCACAAAACACACATACACTTCAGTTTTAGGTTGAAAACACAATCAATTGATAGGATTTAATCGTAATAACTTAAAGCACAAAACACACACTACAGCTTTAAGCTGAAAACACAATCAATTGGCAGGCTTCAATCGTGATAGCTGAAACGACTCTGATGAAGATCCGGTAGCCGTTCAAGAGTCTTTGCGGGAGGAGGGCGGGGCTTGGGAATTCAAATTAGCTAACCAATACAAGACGACTAGAAAAGGCATGTTTTTTCATGAACCTATAGCTGATGGTAACCCTAAAAGGCATGTTTCATCTTGTTTCTAGCAACATGATGTTCTCAAAGGCTATGAACATAACAACTAAACAGGAAGTGATATCGATTTACTTGTCATAGCAGACATCATCATGTGAATATTCATATAACACACTTCACATCCTACGTTTTAAACAATATGATATGCTATGAGAAGTTTCCATTATTAGAATTTGCTCAATCATTGGAATCCATTCGCAGGAGGTCTGGGGGAAGGAGTGTATAGGTATGTGTTTCGTTATGAGACTCATATATGGTTTCATGTCTCACGTCTTTAAAAAAATTGTGAAATACAATATTTACCTTAGCAACTAAGACCAATTTCATACAATCTGCTGAGAAGCTTCGATCATTTGAATATCATGCTTTCAGTTCATAATCTACAGTCATCTCGTGGGAATAGGACCAAGGGGCTAAATCGCTTATGCTCTTTGGCTTTCCAGGAGGAGTAGGGGGTAACGGGGGTTCAAATAAACCAAAATTTTCCCACGCGCTTCTGTGGTAGCCGTAAAAGGCTATGAACATAGCAACTAAAGGCTTGTCGAAACTTGACTACCAATTCCAGGAAATGATATCGATTTCTAGGAAAACAAGATAATTTTTTGCTGACTCGGCCGTCTATCCAGCCTCAATTCTACTTTGTTGAACCTAATTTTCTGCGAAAAACACATATCTAACTGCATCCTGGCATATTTGCTCAAAAGGGTAGACGCTGTTCTAGAAGAACTGCATGGTGCCAAGAAGATATCTTGACAAGTGTCTGAGAACGCGAAGAAATAGTATCTCCAGCTCACAATGAAAGCTCAGACTGAAGAATTTAAGGAACACTCGAATGAAATGAAATCTGTCAGTTTTACGTTTCACGGTTTATGCCGGTTAGGCTAAAGGAGACTGTGATGATGAGAAATGAATGAAACGGTGGAATGAAGAAAGTGGGAGGAGACGGGAGAACCCCGAGAAAACCCACGATCACGGAGGAACACTCGAATGAATTCCTAGCCAATGATAGAGATGGTATTGGACTTGATGATTTTTTTACTTAGTCTTAGGAAATGGGAAGAACTTCATTGACTTATGGTCAGTTATGAAATTGTGTTTTATCTTCTTTCACGGAAACGCATTTTTTGAAAGTGGTGTCACAATAAATAAAATTCTCATTGTTGACAACTTACAAGAAGAATCTCTGGTGGCTCAGTGGATCATATATGATTATGTGATGAGGATAGGTGGATCATCAGGATTAATAATTACAAGAGGTATGATAAATTCAGTGAGAAGTTCAATGAGACAATATGAGGTGTATTTTCCAAAGGTAAGAAAAATAAATGCTGGAGTGGAGACGAGAAGAGGAGAGAGAACGGAATATTCAGCAACAACTAAAGTAGCTGGAGGAAGAAGAAAAGAAGATTAAACTGCGGAGACAACAAGAAGGATATTCAGATCAATGAGAAGGAAACTATGCGAGAAAGGATGAAAACAAATTTCTAAATGGATTGCATTTAACAACTGCACCAGCAAAAGTATGTGTTCCATAATGTGTGTGTGTGTGTGCTTTTTTTTGTTTGTTTGTTTGTTTTCTTTTAATAATCAGTAAAAGCATGTATGAACTGTTTATTACTATAGGCAATATTATAATGCTGTGTAATTGGTATTATAATGTGTAAGTATTTTTTAAATATCTTACTCTGTATACTGCACACCTTCGTTTGTAACTTTACATTTTGCGTAATATGTATGCCTAATCAATATCGGCCTAATGCATATGTTTGTAAATTTACATTCCTTTGGAAAGAAAATTGAAAAAAGAAACAGAAGCGGAAGAAAACAAGGCCAACTATGGAGAATGTGGAGGTTGGAGTTTCTTTCTTTTTTCTATCTTTTTAAGTTATTCAGGGGGCAGGGAAATCTGGAACTTTCGTCATGGAAAGTCAGGGAAAAGTCAGAGAACTTTTCTCCAAATCGTGTGGACACCCTGTTTACATTTCTAAATGAAATTATATAAATTAGGGCGTCACTCCAAAAAAGTGAGGGGGCAACTGCCCCCTCTTGCCCCCCCTAATCGCCGCCCATGTATATATATATATATATATATATAGATAAATAAATATTCCTATTGTTTTGGAAAATTGCGAACTATAGCCTATATAAATTGAATCATACAGAAGAGATTCGAAGACGCACTAGACACCAGCGTAAATGGTGGCGAATCCTGCATGTATTACAATACAATAAAACTCCGTTTTGTGGCTATCGCAGCATTGGATTTAGGGAACACGCTTTTCCGGAGTTAGTTGTTAGTGATCGTAACCACCGCCTGAAAATGCCCTCATGTTCCCACTAGTATTGCTATTTCTGAGAATGTTATCTGGAACCTTTGATTTGAATCATTACTCACTCTATTCTTCTAACGGGTTTTGCATGGGAAACAGAAGAAATTCTTTTTCGTGAAATTATATTTTCCGCGATGGAACGATCCAGGATTTGTAGATCAAAATAAGATATTAAAAAACCTAATTCGTCGGATATTATCTCGTACTAAATTTTTCATTTTTGAATTTGAATATTTCTGAAGAAATTGAGTTTATTCGCATTCTCGCACTGATTTAGGACAAGAAGAATATGAAAAGAGGTAAACTGAAGTCCGAAGTCCAAAAAAGATGCTCGAGAGCTTCTTCACAAACGAGATGTCCCTGCTTCTTCACATGCGCAGCCACTTTGAATCTGTGGTCGACGAGGAAGGCAACTTTGCATCGTCGAAACTGGCGAATTTCAAATGCATGAAGCATCCTGGATCCCTGAAAAAGAGATCGATGTTAGTTCTTCAGATCCTGTTCTACCTTCATCTTCCTTGTCAGTACGAGGGTCACTACGAAAGTTTTCAGATGTGAAATAACTTACTTAAAATCATTTTAACACTTACATTTTCTCAAAGTATTCACCATTACACTGTACACACAAGTGTTGAAAGTTCGTTCTCGTAAGCCACTACAGGTTCTTCAGGGCTGCAAAATCTCTTCCCACGCATGCGATCTTTGATCCCGGGGAACAGAAAAAAATCACACGGGGCCAGGTCAGGGCTATACGGCGAATGAGACATAAGTTTGACCTACCTAGATTCTAAAAACTGAATTGTGATATTGACCGTGTGTGCGGACGCGTTGTCATGATGAAGCAGGATCCCACGCAATCCAGTTCTTGGACGCCGTTCCCGAAGGTTCTGGAACACTTTTGTTAGGCAAACAGTAGTGTACCATTGAGCAGTAACAGTCCTTTGTTCTTCAAGTGGAACAGTAGCAACATGGCCAGATTTGGAGAAAAAAGTTGCGACCATATTCTTCCCCACACTTCGCGGTCGCTTCACTTTCGTGGGTGGATTTTCGTCTGGAAAGATCCAAACTGTAGACTGGCGTTTATTTTCAGAGTCAAATTGATCGATCCAAGTCTCATCACCAGTAACAATGTCAGAGACGCGTCGAGAATTGCCTCCACCAAATCTTGCAAGCATTTCTTCACACCATTACACACGCATGCGCTTCTGCTGTTCAGTCAAAGTGTGAGGCACCCAACGAGATGAAACCTTCATGAACCGAAGATGAACATGAAGAATTTTTGTTACTGCTGGCGATCCAATGTTCACTGTAGATTCAATGTCCTTGAAAGTTGTTCGAGGATTTTCTCGAATCATTTGTTCCACAGCGGCAATGTTTTCATCTGGCACAGCTTTTGCAGGACGTCCAGCTCTCTCTCCATCTTTAAGCGATGTCCGGCCTCTTCTGAATTCACCAAACCACCGAAAAATTGTAGCACGGGAATTAGCAAGGTCCCCAAATGCCCCCTGCAAACGGTCAAGGCTTTGTGTCTCGTTCAAACCACTTTTGAAATCGTAAAGGATCATTCCCCGAAAAGGTTCCCTTTCGAACTCCATTCTAGACAGCCGAATACTGCTCACATCAACAAACAAGTGAAGGCGATAAGCCGTTGAAACCTGCTTCGCTTCTTTGCTCTGGATACCACTACCGAACGCAATTGTTCGAATTCAAATACTGTGCCACAACAATGCGTAAATCAAAATTTTCGTAGTGACCCTCGTTGTCATCATCTGACCGAAAAGGATAGGTGTGATCTCCTTGGGAAACGACAGTATGCAGTTTTGAAGAATTAGGACTGTTAATTAAGCAATCTTATGGTGTTAAAATATTATTACCATCCTACCATTTTCTAATACGTACCGGTACTTTGATTTATTAGTGAAAAATACTACAAATATATTCAGAAAAAGAGCATTTTGTAATAAAATTTCTGCTATTAAAAATAGTTTTTATTATAATAACTCCCAAAATAAGGAAAATTGGTGAGAAAACAAAAATCCAAACGTGTTACGTAACGAACGGGGGAGGGGTTCAGCCTTGCATTACGAAGTGTGATAAGGGGGAGGGAGAGGATAAAAATTGGTCAAAAGTAGCGTTACGTAATATGTGGACGGCCCCTTAAGACTAATCATTGTGTGTGTTGGTAGGTAGCCAAGCAGGTAGCTGTAGCCAGCCCAAAAATATGAGGGGGTGGTAGAAGTTAGGGGGTCGATCCAACCATATTATAGTTCATCATTATAGTATAGCAGTTCATTTGCAAGCCTACCGTGAATATTTTAGGGGGCATACGCAGGGTGGGTCCTGGGGGTCCGCCCCCCGATGTCCCGACTTTTAAAAAATGTATTCTACTTTTAGGGGCAATCTTAGAAATTTTCATGTAATTTAACCTCAAATTATATTTGGACCCCTCCAAAACGCTTTACGCCCCTCCCGAAATAAATTTCTGGGTACGTCCCTGTTAGGGGGTAAAACTTTAGGGGGGCCCGGCACCCTAGTTCCCCTGTGGATACGGGCCTGCAGCCAAGCAACTAATCAAACACAAAAGCATCAATTGTCAGCTTTTTGAATGACAAGTTACATTTTCTCAGCACTAATAATTGAATGCTTTTTTTACATAAAAATAAGTTTATTTTCATACTTTATTTTCGGATAACAGAAATCTTTATTTCATTTAAGTATGTTCTTTCGCTTCGTAATAATCTATTACCAAAAGACCATTCGTCAAAAAATATTTTGAAAATATCTTTTGTCCCCAAAACTAGTTAAGTCCATTAAAGTATAGCACTAGTAAACGGCCCACAATCAACTGCCAATGGTAACACGTATTAACATATTTTAATTTCAAAACAAATAATGGTGTTAAATCTGACCCCACGATAGTACTTATGCAGTATAAAAATAAGGATATTAGTAAAGAGTTAATATAAATTATGTTAATAGGAAATTAAATTAAAAATAGTTTACTCTACATAATCTAATTTAAGAAAAATAATGATAATAATAAAATAAAATAATGCAATAATAAAAAGATGGTAATAAAAAGTTTTTTATTGTAATCCTGGATTCTCTCGTTTTGAACAACATGGCTTTCCTCAATGCAGCCTCCAGAAGGGCGATAAATACGTATTATGAAGCACTCCAGTTCACATTTTTGGTTAGCCAACCACATATCAAGAAATGTCTCAAATTTATTTTTCAGACCTGCCCCCTCCCCCCTCAAAACTTCCTGGATCTGTCCGTGATGTCGGTTGTTGCCAATTAACTGATAATAGTCATAGCGTACCTTTTGAAATGTTTTCAAACGCTCTTTGCATAAGGAACAGTTTTCCGTATTCTTTATTTTTTCCTTTCTTTTTTTTTTCGCCCATTTACTGTGCTGGAAAGGGACTCCATGAGCAGTGTTTGGCACACGACCCACTCGGGAGAGTAATGCTCCCAGAAGTACGTTTTTTTCGCGCGCTACTCTAGTCAGCTGTTCTAAATGCTATCCTAGCCAGTTGTTTTAAGTTGGTCACAAAATTTATATCTTGGAGTACAAGGGGAACAAAACGAGCCCTGCGTGGCTTCTAACCCGTTCCTACTACTACTACTACTTATCTGCACAAAAGTAAGTATATCACTTTTTATATTATTTTAATTTAAAAAGTGTTATAAAAATATCTTAAAAATGTAAAAAAATCCTCGAGCCGGGTTTGAACTCACGCCAAAAGGGACTTTTATTAATAGCATATAGCGCTAGCCCACTCGGCCACGAAGACCGACAACAACAATTATTTGACTTCTGCTATTTAAATGCAACGTGGCAAGAAATTGATAACACCAACCAATCAGAACTGTGTTTCTCGTTCCTACTTCCGAGAGCATTACTCTTCTGCGCTAGTCCTTTTGGCACAAGCTATGTGCGAGCAGCTCTGAAGTTGAATGTTTTCAAGGCCAAGGCCACCAACACCTTTTGATAAGTACACTGTCGCGTGATTCACCCTTAGGGAGTGAGTATGCTACAGCAGTTGCATTGTGTGTTTCCGTATGATACTGAGATATTTCTTTGGCAGGAAAATAGTTTTGTATGGAACCAAAGACGACTGAATATAAAAACATTTAAAAGGTATACTCGGCCTGCAAGACTTACATGGCGGGCTTTACTTTGATGAATAAGGACAACCACTACCACAGTGCATGTTGTGGCACGAAAGTTGTAGTCTACGTGTCTGCCATGAGTTGGTCAGCTGTGTTTGCACACATCAGGCTTGACTTTCGTTTGTTGAGTACAACACCTGAAATCCATTCATAATTCGATATGAAGGTTTCAACAAGTGACAGTTCTTGTGGATTGTTAATATGTTTTAGCTACTAAATGAGTTTCTTCATTATTCGATTTAGAAAGAACAAATAAAGCTTTTTACTTTGGGTTTTCTGTTTTCCAAGCCTAGAGGCATTGTAGAACACGTTATGCATGGTTTCACGTCTTTCTGCGTCGAGATAGCAGGTGATGACGTCAAAACTTTAAAAAATATTTTGTTATTAGGCCGATATTTATTTTTTCGCGGATTTACTTTTGCAACTAGAAGATTGAAATTTTGCACAAACATGCAGTCCACCGGACAAAATTTATCAGATTTTTCAGGTGATCTCTGCGTTAACACTGGGGGTCCATAGGGGCAAAAAGGTAAAAAAAAATATTTTTAACCAAAAAAAATCTCTTTTTTTCGCGATTTTCACGCTTTAGATACACGATGGAGACATGTGAATGGTATCGTTTGAAAGCCAGTTCTGAAGAGAATTATGTACGACCCACGATTCTAGGATAAATAGGGATGTCTCAAGGAAACTTCTACACAAGATCCTGTTTTATACGGGAATCTGGGGTAAAACGGTTACCACTACACCACCGATTGCTTTAGCCAAACTTTGTTTAACAAATGGTGTAGTGTTTCTTTCTGAGAACGACAACACGAAAAGTTCATACTGCAGATCAATGATGTCTTTGGAATGTCCTGGTAATTCCCTTGCCCTTTCCCAACCAACATTCGTAAATCGTCTCTATCATGATACAGGTGTTTGCTTTCATATTCTTACGTAATGCTTGTCCAGTACGATAAGTCGATTCTTCACAATCACATTGTAAAAATATTAACTTTGACGTAAATAAGATTTGAACCTATGTTAGATAGCTGTATTATGCATAAAGCCACTGCGTTACCCGAACACTTTCATGCCACCTGAAATTAGAAGCCAAATATTACTTACTTTAGGTGTGATCTTTGGAACGAATCAAAGTGCACAACGAAATTGATTTATTCGATGGCCTCGAGAGAAATTAGTGCCCACTAATAAATGAAGGAAATGCATACAATCCAGGAAAAATTACAGAAATAAAACATATTTTCAGTAATTTCGTCGTGCAAGTTCAAAAGTACGGGAATAATAATAATAATAATAATAATAATAATAATAATAATAATAATAATAATAATAATAATAATAATAATAATAAATGTGTACATTCACACTATAGTAGTCTATTATTATTATTATTATTATTATTATTATTAGCATCAATTACCCGCTTCATTGGGTTAAATTGAGAAAAAATATTAATATGGTCCGTTACTCAGTCACTGTTTCATGTTACTAAAGCCCTCTTTGATATCGGTCATTTTCATTGTTTTTTATATCCTCTCCCATTCCTATGTTGTGCGGCACGGCATCTGCAGTGTCATTGTTGATCTCAGCGAGCCGGAAAACTGTGAATTCGACACTGATATTGGTTATTTCGATCATTTTTATATGTCTCTCCCTCCTCCCACTAGAGGGACTGAATTTGGATTTAAACAGCATCAGATGTGTCACTATTAATCTCAGCGAATCCAAAAATTACAGATACACCACTTATACCAGTAATTTTTCGTTCTTTGTTAAATGTCGCTCCTCCTCTTTATCTCTTTAGTTCCAACGTCCAAGTGATATGACAGAAACCATCTCAGGTTCGAACTTCATCTAGGTTGAAAATTTGATCGTGATGGATCATTTGTTTCGCGAGTTATCAACTTTTATTTACACTTTTTAACTTCTCCCTCTCCTCAACTCTAAGCTATATCGTCAAAGTAAATAGATAAATGCTATCTAAGGCCCGAACCTGATCTGTGTTGAAAATTTAATTGAGATCGATCGGGTGGTTCAAGAGTGATTAAGTCACAAAGACAGCCACTTTCATTTTCAGTTTTTTTTACATGTACCTCCCTCTCACCGGCCCCTACGTTGCACCGTCAAACTGAAATGACAAAAGTAGTCCCAGATCCGAACCTTATCTATGTTGAAAGCTTTATAGAGATCAGTTGGGTGGTTCAAGAGATTAGGAGCCACACACATAGTTACTTTCAATTTTATAATATAGGTTATTATTATTATTATTATTATTATTATTATTATTATTATTATTATTATTATTATTATTATTATTATTATTATTATTATTTGCTTACTTTTGAACTTGCACGGATAAATTACTGCAAAATATGTTTTAATTTCACATTCTTTCCTCGATTGTAGGTTTTCTTTTTTTTTTTATCAGTGGGCACTTATTTCTCTCTAGGCCGTCGAACAAATCAATTTTGTTGTGCACTTTGTTGCAAATAACGTTACAGGAAGAAGCCGATTCGTTCCAAAGATCAGGACTAAAGAAAGTAATATTCGGCTTGAAATTTTAGATGGCATGATAGTGTAGGGGTAACGCAATGGCCTTATGAATAATATTGCTATCTACGAGAGCCATCCAGAAAGTGATACCCGTTTGCGCCGCTTGAAGCGCTGACGACTCGGAAAGCCGCTGGGCAAGATCATAATGCGTCAGTGGCTTGTCTGCCTGCTCTGTGCGAGGTTGCGTGATGCTAGCAGTGCCTGTGTTGTGTCTGTGCTCATTTATAATGATTAAACGAATTGATAACCCCGCCAGTTGTGAAGTGAGGGCCGTGATTAAATTTTTTAATGAACGAAACGTTCGACCTTGTGAAATTCATCCCCAATTAAAGGAGGTGTATGGAGACAATGCGATGGACGAGTCGTCTGTTCGGCGCTGGTGTCGCAACTTCAACCTGGGGAGGGGGAGTACACACGACGAGGAGCGTTCAGGGAGACCATCTGTCGTTACAGACGAACTACTGAGGTCAGTAGACGAATGAGTGAGGAACGATCGGCGCGTCACAATTGATGAACTCTGTGAACATTTTCCTAATGTGGCTCGACTTTCTGGCGGGAAAAAGATTTGACAGTTATGACGAACTTAAACGAGGCGTGACTACGTATCTCAATACACTGGTGGCGGAGGACTATGACCCTGGAATACAAAAACTCGTCACACGGTATGACAAATGCCTAAATTTGCTTGGTGATTATGTGGAGAAGTAGTGTAAAGTATGCTCTTTCCAATAAAAATGTGTATATTTGTTAATATGTACTGCTGTGTCTTTATTGCACAAACGGGTACCAATTTCCGGATGCCCCTCGTAGCATAGTGATTGTGAAGAATCGACTTATCATACTGGACAAGCAATACATAACAATGTGATAGCAAACACCTGTATCATGATAGAGACGATTTACAAATGTTGGATGGGAAAGAGGACAGGAATTACCAGGACATTCCAAAGACATCATTGATCTGCAGTATGCAATTTTCCTGTTATCGTTCTCAGAAAGAAACACTACACCATTTGTTAAACAAAGTTTGGCTAAAGCAATCGGTGATGTAGTGGTAACGTGTCAGACTTCCAAATGAAAAATCTTGGTTCGATACTCCATCAGGTAGTATGATTTTTTCGCATAAAATAATGGCTGCAAAAAGAGACTCATCTTCTGATGGAGAACTTACAAGGCATCACTAGCGATAGTTCGAGTAAATAGTGTGTGCGTTCTATATCATACACTGCAATAGTAAGTATGCTTCATATTTATATTCGTCCCGTCCCTCTCTCTTTCTTTCTTGACGTTTCCCTATCTTTCTTTGCATCTTTCACTTCTCTAGCTCTGTCCCTCTCACACATACATGCAGTTCATATTCCAAAGTTAAAACGGAGCAGAAGCCTGGTCCGGGGAATCTAATTAACTGTTAACTTCGGCGACGTGTTTTTCGTGTTCTGGGGATAACATCAACAGCCCTAGTCATCTCTGACAGAAATACTGTTTAAACGCAAGGAAATAAGTAAAATCTCTTTTTTATCCTCTGGGTTACCGAATCTCAGTCGAATTACCGGTTCACTACGGATTTAAATTCCTCGATCCAGTGGTGGTCTATAACCTAACCAACATCATACGACTGACACGATGATGCGTATGAGCTCTTAGCGTGTTCTTTCTGTCTGTGCAAATTACGTTATATTCGGAAGAGATTAAATCAATGCTGGATGTTCGGAACAGATAACTCTTCGGAAAAGACTAGAAAATGGTACCTCTCTGGTTATTTGAAAACAAAATTTCATTTTACTAGTTCGACACAATATTTGTTCCCGTCCTATAATTCAATGTGTTTTATTCACGTTGAAATTTGAAAGATGCTACATCTATGAGAAACATGAACTTTTCCTTTCCAACATTTGTAGCTTTCCTTTACGATACAGTTTGGACTTTTAATATAGGTTATATCTGATAGATATTTAGCAATAAAATAGCACTCTTCAATTTTCTCTTTTTTCTTTCTTTCTCTTTTCTTTTCGTTTCGTTTTTTCGTTCAGTTCGCATTAGTAGTCTGAAATGGAAGATATGACCAACGCTGCCTACTGGGTATATTAGAATGTATTTTTAATCATTACGTCCAACGAACACTACCGAATTTGCAATCGAACCACGCGGAAACAAAGCATGTGTGTTAAACCTTTGACATTATCCTAGATGTGTCTCGGAGATCTACAGTTCTACTTGAAATTGGGTATGCTATCCATTATGAAAGTAACATAATAAATATTTAAAGGATCGTCTGTATATTCGAATAGTTCTGAAAAACTATGTAAAAACAAACATTATTTCTATATTACTGTTGGATTTCTGGAAACGGAACTTTATGACGTTATTTTTTTACTACGTTTGAATTCCACAGTTTTATCTGTTCTCCCGTTACTTTTTCTTCTTCTCCTTTCCTTTCCTTTCCTCTTCTCTCTCTCTCTCTCTGCTCATTTCTGAATCTCTGTGTAATAGACATTCATTGGTTTCAATTTTTCATTGTGGGTGTTTCACTTTCTTCCTACATCAACCTATGAATCTTGTTTCGTCTCTTTTTTGTTATTTCTTTTTATCTATACTAATACATGTATAGTTTGAAATAAAAATTGCGCTCATGTTGTTAGCTAATTTTAGTATGGAAGAGAAGAAAGGAGGTGAGAGAGGGGTCTCTTTACCTGACACGACTATGTGATAAGAAGATGTATATTTGGTGGCCTAACTGCACGGCGTTAGCTGTCGCAATTTTTTGATGCGGAGTTTACCATTTAAAAGGCTGCTGTATTGTGATAAAACGAGACCTGAAGTATGATCATACGATAAATAGGGATGATGCTGATGTCGCTTTACTGAATGTCTGTAATTTACTTTTAAACATCGGACACCCTGTAAAACAGAGCATACTCTGTCCCAAACAGATGATGTGTCACAAACGAGTTCACATTCTCATTTGTAGGAATATTAAGGTATAAGTTAGTCTATAAACATAACCTTTTATATTTAATAATATTGTGTGATATGCAATATGGCGTAATTCAAGATCGGTTCGAAGGTGACCCCACTCCAAGTCAATGCAATAATGCCAATTGTAACATATTTTGCCTCCATCCACGCACGTCGTTATTATTGTTCTGTCCCAATACTTTTGACTAACCCTGTATACAGCTCCACGTGTGTCTTCTGACTGCAAAATTAAACTAATCGCTTTCACAGAATATTTTTCATACTATACTTTGATCCAGGGATAGAAATCGAATTTTAGAACTAAGGGGAAAATGAATAATATATAAAGTAACGAGAATACAAACTCCGAAAGACAGGGGTGCAACCTTACTTTAATGGAGAATGACTTAAGTAATAGCATTTGTTGCAGAATAATCAACAACCAAACAAAACTTATATCACGATTCAAATTTCCTATTTGCTACTAATAACTACAGATATTCTTCCTTCTTTTGCACAAAACTATCAACTTACCAAAGGGACAATATACACTTGTGCATGCTCGATTTCCTCTCGTGCTTTGATCTCAGTCTTTTTAGCCGTGGAACCGGGCCCTTTTGACGCGGGGCCTTTTTCAGTCGGGACTATTTTACGCGTGGCACTTTCGACTCGAACGGTATTGGTGCGGGGCCGTTTTGACTCCGGACCTTTTGACCAGGGCACTTTTGAAACAGCGCCCTTTTGACGCGGGCTCATTTGTCGCCGAATCCTTACCCGGGCTCTTTCTACCCGGGGCCGTTTTGACTTGGACCCTTTTGACTCGGCCCCTTTGGTCGCCGAGCCCTTTAGACGCGGGACCGTTTTTAACTAGGGCAGTTTTGTCATGGGACCCTTTCGCCCGGGGCTCTTTTGACTCGGGCATTTCGGTCCTCGCCCTTCTGGCATAGAATATATATACACCAGCTGAAATGCGTTGGGCAGGGGGAAGTTATGAGTAAATAGATGATCAACGATCCAGGGCTCAGTAAAAATACTTACGTAAGTGGTCATATATCTTTCTTTCTCCTGATTTCCACTCTTGATCTCAGGCTCTTTAGCCGTGGAATTGTATTTACCGGGCATTTTATCAAGGGGCCTTTTTGACGCGGGGCCTCTTTTGACTCGGGGCATTTTGTAGCGTGGCCCTTTTGACTCGGGAATTTTTGACACGGGACAGCCTTCACCCGTACCGTTTTGATGCGGTGTCCTTTTTCACCGGGCATTTTTAGATAGGACCCTTTTGTCGCGACGACCTTTTGACTTGGGCTCTTTTGACAGCGGGGTCCTTTTGATTTGGACCCTTTTGTCGCCGGTCCCTTTTGACCGGGGTCCAGTTTACTTGGACATTTCTGTCTTCGCCTTTTTGTCCGTGTCCTTCTGACAGAACTATATACAGATGGTGATCAGAAAAATGGAAACACCTGTAGTTGGCAACACGTCAGATGTATGGGTTGGCAGTGGTGTCGTGGCGCCCGCAGCGCCGAACCGCTGGTGGTGGTGTGTTAGGTCGGTCTCCATACTACGTCAGGCGCAGTGGAACAGCAGTGTCCAGTGGCTACAGCAGACGGAGGTAGTGTAAAATGGGAGACCTCTCAGATTTTCAAAGAGGGCAAATTGTTGGTGCGCGGTTATGTGGAGTGAGTGTCACGGCAGTGGCTACTGTGTTAGATGTGTCGCATGGGACAGTGTCGAAGGTGATGACGGCCTACACAACACACGGGAAAACCACATCGGGGAAGTGGAACAGTGGGCGGAAGAAAATCATGAGTGACAGGTCACGGTGGGTATTAAAGCGCATTGTCACGCAGAACCGTCGTGCCACTACGGAGCAAGTGACGGCGGAACTCAATCAGCACCTCCCCCACCCTGTTTCGACAATCACAGTCCGCCGCGAATTACATGACATGAACTTACGGGGTCGTGTTGCACGGGCCAAACAGCTCGTCAGGGACCATAACGCTTTCGCACGCCGCAAATGATGCCGCGAGCATGCAACTTGGACCGTTAAGGACTGGAAACGTATGATATGGTCGGATGAGTCATCCTTCACCCTATTCCCAACCACGGGCCATGTTTATGTGTGGAGAACGCCCAAAGAAGCTTATGATCTGTAGTGTCTCCGCAGAACTGTGAAACATGGCGGCGACTCGGTGATTGTGTGGGCTGCCATATCATCGTTTTCATTGGGTCCTGTGGTCATACTTAGTGGATGAATCACTGCCAACGATTATGTCGCAATTTTAGGAGACCACTTGCATCCTATGGTCCGGATGTTGTTCCCGGACAATGACGCCATCTTCCAGGATGATAATGCACCCATTCACACAGCTGACGTTGTTGCAGCGTGGTTTGAGGAACATCGGGATGAAGTTCAACACCTCCCCTGGCCCGCCCAATCCCCAGATCTCAACATAATTGAACATTTGTGGTCCGTCTTGGAAACACGACTCCGGCAACGATTTCCACCTCCATCCTCTCTCACAGAACTGGCCGATGGCATGCACAAGAAATGGTGTAAAATTCCATTTGCTACCATTCACGACCTCTGTGCCTCCATCCCACGTCGTATCAAGGCTGTTCTGAAGGTGAAAGGTGTCCCGACACCATATTAATCTGGTAAGTTGCAATTTCGTTCAGGTGTTTCCATTTTTCTGATCACCATCTGTATATATATATATATATATATATATATATATATATATATATATATATATATATATATATATATATATATATATACATCAACTCTGTGTGGGGCAGGACAGGGGCAGGTATGAATAAATACATGATCAATGACCAGGGCGCAGTAAAATTTGTTACATCACTGATCATATCTCTTTCTCCTGATTTCCAGTCCTGATCTCAGGCTTTTTCGCCGTGAAATTATATTTGCCGGGCCCTTTTGACGCGGAGCCTTTTGAGTCAGTCCTTTTTGACGCAGGGGTCTTTTGACTCGTCCCGTTTTAACGGAGGCCTTTTTGACTCGGGCTTCCTTTCGCGGTGCCCTTTCGCCTGTAACGCTTTTGACCCGGGACCGTTTTGACCCGTGTCCTTTTTGAGGTGATGTCCCTTTTGACTCGGACATTTTTGATAGGGGCTTTTTGTCGCGACGTCCTTTTGATTCCGGCCCTTTTGACAGCGGGGCTGTTTTGATTCGGGCATTTCTATTCTTATTTTTTGTCCGTGCCCTTCTGACATAGAATATATATATATATATATATATATATATATATATATATATATATATATACCAGCTGAAATGCGGGCGGCAGGGGAAAGGTATGAGTTGCATGAACGATCAGGGCACAATAAAATTAGTTACGCCACTGGTCATATGTATCTTTCTCCTGATTTTCACTCCTGATCTCAGGTTTTTTAGCCGTGGAATTGTATTTGCCGACCCCTTTGACGCGGGGCTCTTTTGACTTGGCTCCTTTTGACACGGGGCCTTTTAGACTCGGGGCCTTTTGCCGCGGGGTCATTTTGACGCGGGACCGTCTAGACCTGTGCCCTTTTGAAACGAGGTCCTTTTTGACCCAGCTTTTTTGACATAAGGCCCTTTTGACTCTGCCTCTTTACTCGCAAGAATGTTTTGACCCGTGTCCTTTTGAGTTGGTGTCCACTTTGTCCGTTTTTTTTACATAGGGCTATTTTGTCTCGGACTCTCTTCTCGCGATGATCTTTGACCCGGGCCCCTTTGATGAGGGGAACATTTTCACACTGTGCATTTTCGACTCGGGCATTTTTGTCGCGGGGCCACTTTTGAACTTGCCCTTTTGACGCGGGGCCTTTTAAAACCGAGCCCCGTTTTGACTCGGGCCTTTCTATCCTAGCCCTTTTTCGGGCCCTTCTGACATGGAACCATATATATAACGCAGCAGTTGAAATGCGTGGGACAGAGGGCGGGTATGAGTAATGGATTATCCAGGGTGCAGTAAAATTAGTTACGCCACTTTTCATATCTCTTTCCTTCTTTTCTCTCTACATTATTTCTGGAGATGTGTGTTCTGACTAATAGGTTACACAGGCGATTTTAAAAAGTAAGAGGATATACGCTATGAATGATAAACTATGACTTTTGATATATATATATATATATATATAAGGCAATAAATCAAAAAACTCTATATCGGTCTTTCCCCCCCCCCCTCGTTAGAAAAAATCCTGCGGGCGTTAGTGATTATCGTGTTGGTTAATTACTGTATTATATTGTGCTATACATGGAATAGATACTTCTGTGTTTTATTTAATAATAAGAACCATATTTACATTTATTACAACCCTTGCTTGACGACAGCGAAACATACTCACGTTCAGCATATTCAGTTTCCATTCTGAAATAAGGACAATGAGACGAATGAAATAATTCAAGCATACATTTAGGACTTAGAAAAGTGTTCTGCGAACATGTCGTGTTAAATTCCTGAAGAGTGAAAAGCGCTAGTAGCAGTTGTCAGCAGTTATTAACTTAACATATAAGAGAATAAAATGAAAAACTGAGAATACGAATCTTTTCAGAGATGATAGTGTACTGATGCTTCAAATCTTTTCCTTTGCTCCCTATATCTATGTTATTTCCCTAGTCAAAATAAAAACTGTTCAAAATTAATCACAATTTCTTATGCAACCATCCCTTCCTTGGAGTACTGCGCGGTCACATACCCGTCACGGCGATGTAAAGGCACTTTTGGCGACGAGGATACATAGTATACATTAGATACTATGAATGTAGAAAGTAGACGCAGAACGGTTAGTAAATGGAATAGCTTCCACATTAGATTGTATGGATGCGTAAAGTAGACGCAGAGCGCGTAGTATACGCAGTAGATGGCACATTAGATGTTATGGATAAGAAAAATAGACGCAAAGCGCGTACTAAATGAAACAGCTTCCACATTATTGATGTTACCCACTTGTATTATGTACATAGTATACATTAGATTGTATGGATGTGGAAAATAGACGCAGAGCGCTTTTGTGAGCATGCTATTTGTGGCTGTGTTGAAGAAAGAATTTTATTTAGCTTTTTCGAGCGAGCGAGCGGGAATTAAAGTGAGGGACCAAGTATGAAATGGTGGACAGTAGAAATTTTATTTTATTATAGGCGGGGATTGAACTAGGGACCCTATGCAGGTGAGATAACACTGAGCTATTATAGAATGTTAGGGGTGGAAGAAAAATTAAAATTGTTTTGATATTTGCTAGTAGTAGTAGTAAAAATGATTTTTGTTGTAGTAGTTTTTATTAATTTAATTTTATTTTTTATTTTTAGGAAGAATATTTATTGTTCAGTGGAACACAACTGGAAATTACTAAAACGTAAGTTTGCATAGATATTATTAACTTAGGGGTAAAGTTTTGTATTGTGAATGGAGAAAAAAGCAGAGGGGAATGACATATGGTTTGGCTTTTGACCTGCATTGTATACACGACTCCAAAAGTGCATTACCACCTGCAATTCTCCCTTTCCTGCAATAGCAGGCAACCCAAAAAGCTCAGCGCTTGGGTTGGTTGCACATTCGAAAGGCGTTGGACCAAACTTCAATTTTGTTACAAATATATCAGTGTGGCAAACTGCAAATAAGAGAATAAAATAAATTGTTAAGACTTACCATTTTATTATCGTGATGGCAATGGATGACATAAAAGTTACAAAATCATCTTACCTAAGCAGTTCAAACAAGGTGAATGGTAAGAAACACACATAAGAGGAAAGCAGTTTCTTTCCTTTTCCAAAAGAAAATCTCGTAAAAAAGAAAAAGATTATATAATGTAAAGGTTTAATATAAAAGCCTAACACCCCAAAACAAACATCCACACGACACAGAAAGAGAGAAAAACACAGAATAAGGAACACCAATGGCTTAGCTGACTAGCGGGCCTCTCATACAAGATAAAGAGATGGGACCCTAGTTGAAAACCTAATTGTTATAATAATAATAATAATAATAATAATAATAATAATAATAATAATAATAATAATAATAATTATTATTATTATTATTATTATTATTATTATAATCGTCTACTTTCCCAATCTCTGACCTACCTAAGAGCATGTTTGTATATAGCGGTCATCTGGGTACCTTTTGTCAATGAGTGGCCCTAAAGGTAAAAGGGATGCAAATCTCTGAGAGAGAGGAACAAGAAACTTTCTTATGATAAATTCTAGGGGAAAGTTCGAGGAATTGCTTTTGACGGGTGCTTTCTTGTTTTCCGGGGACAGAAAATTGTATCGGCTAAGAAATTACAGTATATAATATTGCAAATTTGCAAGTGCATTTATTTACAATGCAATTTGAGGTAATAAAGAATTGAGGACTTCGGGACAAACGACTTGTCAAGTCCAAAAAGTGAAACTATAAAGGAGATAGCTTCACAAGGATTTCTATTCATCTGATTTTCTTCAAACTTGGGACATATATACTAGACCGAAAATAAATGCACACATTTTTTTTTGTTTCTTTCGGAGAACAGGTTAAAGGAGGCAAAGGGTCCCTTTTAAAAAAGGGTACCTTTGATTTAAAAGGACAAATTAAGGGAACGATACCTTGCCGATGCAAAGATGACTTCAAAGTACAAAATACGGGTTTTGAAGTTTTTACAGAGAAGTTTTGCAGAGGCAATGCTCCTTCGAAATGAGAGAGAACTCCGAACAATCTTTATGGAAATTGGATTTCGGTGGAATTGCTTGGAACCGTGTTATGTTGTAGATATTATGTTCCAACCGAATGGACACAACCAAAAATCGTTTTCCGTTTGGCCACCATGAGGCCACTTTCTTAAAAAAAAGCCGAAGAAAACGACATTCGAGATTTTGGACAAAAATACTAAAACCGTGATGTTGTAGATATTGTGATTCCGAAAAGGTCCTAATGGCCATAACCACCAAACACTGATATTGGGCCACTACAGGGCGACTTTTTTGAAAACAGCCAAACATAGTGATATTCTGGATTTCAATGAAAATCAGTAAAACTGTGATGGGTTGTAGATGTTGTGATCCTGAGAAAAAGTCTCAATAAGCACAACCACCAATCACTGACCGTTTGGTAACTACACAGCCACATTTTTGACAACAGCAGAACTTAACGTTATTTTGGATTTCATAGCAATTGCTTGAAACGGTGATATGTTGTAGATATTGTGATTCTGGAAAAAGGTCGTAATGAGCACAACCACTAATCACTGATCGTTTGGCCACTACGAGGCCACTGTTTTGAAAGTAACCGAAGATGGCGATGTTCTTGATTTCGGTAAAAATGACTAAAACTGTGATATGTTGTAGATATTGAGATTCTGAGAAAAGGTCTTAATGAGCACAAACACTAATCAATGACCGTTTGCCCACAACGAGGCAATTTTCTTGAAAGTAACCGAAGATGGCCATGTTCTGGATTTCGGTAAAATCACTGAAACTGTGATATTTTGTAGATATTGTGATTCTGAGAAAAGGTCTTAATGAGCACAACCACTAATCACTGATCGTTTGGCCACCACGAGGCCACTATTTTGAAAGTAACCGAAGATGGCGATGTTCTTGATTTCGGTAAAAATGACTAAAACTGTGATATGTTGTAGATATTGTGATTCTGAGAAAATGTCCTAATGGGCACAACCAATAATTACTGACCGTTAGGCCACTTTTTGAAAGTAACGGAACATGGTGATGTTCTGGATTTCGGTAAAAATGACTGAAACTGAGAAATGTTGTAGATGTGGTGATTCTAAGAAAAGGTCTTAATAGGCACAACCATTAGTCACTGACCTTTGGCCACAACCAGGCCACTTTCTTGAAAGTAACCGAAAATATTGATGGCCTGTATTTCGGTAAAATTGACTGAAATTGCGATATGTTGTAACCATTGTGATTGTGAGAAAAAGTCTTAATGGGCACAGCCAATAAACACTGGCCGTTTGGCCACTACCAGGCCACTTTTTGTTGAAAGTAACGGAACATAGTGATGTTCTGGATTTCGACAGAAGTGACTGAAACTGTGATATGTTGTAAATCTTGTGATTCCGAGAAAAGGTCTTAATGGACACACACACTAATCAATTTCCGTTTGGCCATTACAGGCCACTTTCTTGAAAGTAACCGAAAATGTTGATGTCCTGGATTTCAGTAAAAATGACTGAAACTGTGATGTGTTGTAGATATTGTGATTATGAGAGAAAGTCTTAACGGGCACAGCCAATAATCACTGGCCGTTTGGATACTACGAGATTACTTTTTTGAAAGTAAGCTAAAATGGTGATGTTCTGCATTTAGGTAAAAATGACTGAAACTGTGATATGTTGTAGATATTGTGATTCTGAGAAAATGTCCTAATGGGTACAACCAATAATTACTGACCGTTTGGCCACAACCAGGCCACTTGAAAGTAACCAAAGATGGTGATATTCTGGATTTCGGTAAAAATGACTGAAACTGTGATATGTTGTAGATATTGTGATTCTGAGAAAAGGATTTAATAGGCACAAACACTACTCACTGACCGTTTCGCCACTACAGGGCCAATTTTGGAAAGTAATCGAAAATGTTGATGTTCTGAATTTCGGTAAAAATGACTGAAATAATGGAGTGTCAGCGGGTCAATTGGATTAAGATTTTTAAGTGGGTTGTGGGTCTCACTGCGACACACAACCCACCGTGATCCACTTTGACCAAACAATCCGTTCTGACCCACGCTGACCCACCGAACTACTGTGACTCACCAACCCATTCTGCTCAGTGCATTGTAGACAGCTTCTTCTGAGCACTGGTGAATTTGTCTACGTTTTACTTTCAAGGCCTTTTTTTTCTTCTTTTTCATTTGTTTCTATTGAAGAAAGAACTTCAGGCACTCTTGCAGAACTTTAGGAAATTGATCATATTTGCAATTGTAATAATAGCAATAGGACTTACTTCTTGACTTTTCAGACACAGCCTAAGAGATTTTAGAGGAGCTAACTACTTGTTTTATTTTGAATCACCTGTAATGTATGAATTATTATATAAAAATTTAATATAACTATGTATGTGTGATCATCAACATCAAAGTCAACTGAAATTACATTTGGCATATACATAGTTAGGCCCTAATCTCAATATCATTTTTTAAAACTCCCTTTTGTTGGGGGGGGGGCATTTTCTATATATAGGATTGATTTCTAAAAATAATCGAAAACGATCGATATTAGTTGACTGCCTAATATTGATATTAGGCAGTCCTTGATATGAACCACCGTGACTGCCATGATATAAATTTAACTTCAACTGCTTCTTCAATGTTCTTCTTTTTAGTTTTTACTTTCTATGGCTAGAGTCGAGGGTGAAAAAATATGCTGTTCAGAAAATGCTGTTTACAATGCAGTGTGCAGAGTGGGTCATGGTGGGTGATGGGTCGCAGTGGGTCACGGTGGGTGGTGGGTCACATGCTGTTGACCCACGTCCCACTCAGAAAACTCGACCCACTGACCCACTCACCCACTCCAACTCTGGTTAACGTTTCGGCGTCTGGAGTAAACAAGTTCTGCCAGGGGAACTTTTTTCTTTCAAAATATATTTTTATATGTTCATATTTATTATTATTATTAATTACTTTCTTGTATTTTTTCCTACATTACCTTAGATTAGTGACCGCGGTTTAGGATAGATTATGTAAAGTCAAATACGGTTATGTATGTTTACATTTTCGTTTCTTTCTTTCAAAATGCACTCCTATCTGTTCACGTAGTCCAAACGTAGGCATACACCTCTGTATTGATCAACTATAACATTCTAGTGTATGAGTTTATTTGCTTCCGCTCTTCTGAGCTTAAGATGTAAGTAAAAACATATTAAGAACAAATAATAAAGAAACTAAGTCTACCTGATGGATAAAAATAAGAAATTATATAAAATGTAATCAGCTGATCAGTACGGTACTGTATACGTACTTTTGGGCCACCCTGTATATTATTAATAATTTATTTCTTGCATTTAATAATAACTAGCTGAAAATAACTACTTTTCGCAAGGGTCAGATAAAATATCTATGTAAACAAACTGAACAACGAAACGAAAATATATCGGTAATTTTCTACTACTTTTACATATCGCGGGAAACGCCCCTTGAGACCCCCTGGTTCAAAATTTAAAAAGAACGCCTCTGGCTCCCAAGCGATGGGAGCTGTATTTAGAATTCAACGCCTCTGGAAGAATCACCATTCATCTCAGCGACCGTGAAAACTAAGGATTTGATACTAATATAGGTCATTTTGGATTATTTTTACGTGTTTCTGTACATCTCCCCCTCCCGGTGACCCCGGCCCGCACGCAATGGTAGCTGATTTTGAAAGTCATCGCTAATTGAAGTGTCACCATTGATCTCAGTGACCGTGAAAACTATGAATTCGACACAAATATCGGCAATTTTCTAATATTATTACATGTCTCGGTAAAGGCCCCCCTCCCCTGAGACCCCTGGTTCGATTTTTTTTAAAATAAAAACCACTTGGTCCTGGTCTGGGGCCTGGATAAAAGTATCCGTTATTAAAATTTAGTAACTTTTTGTCAACTCGTCTGATCCCCAGGCCGCACACAGACAGACACACAAGCAAACTCGAACAGATAGAACAAACAGCGTTCTTTCTCATAGAATGTTGTTGCTTCCACCCAGCCTAAGTGCCGGAGGGTTCTTTTATACGTAAACACGTCTATTGAATCTGCCTCTTCTATCGAAGTAATGGGTCGCGTGTAGTGCTAGTATTAGCTATTTTGTTGTTATTGACCTTGAAGAACTAACAAATGGTTTCACATCAAGTCACAAGTCGCTTTGGTCCGTGAAGGTGATATACAGTAGAAATGACCTATGCATTACTCACCCGTTGTGAAATAGAAATATTATGTTGGTTTTATCTGAACACAAATCTGTTATAGCAAGAGGCCTTTCCACAACTACTTCCAATCTAGATTAAATTTCACGGCTAACTTTTTGAATCATACACAAGAGTATCATTGATATGTTAGTGTTAATAATATTTATGGAACCAAAGGTTTTAAACTACCAAACTGTGCTGTGCATAAAGTGGGAAATCTTATAGAGTGGTTTCATCCGTGTGTCTGTTGACAGATACCAAAGCAAAGACAGAAAGTGATATAGAGACAGGGGCGGATCCTAGGGGGGGCGATCGGGGCGATCGCCCCCCCCAGAAGAGGAAACTTTCTTATTTATTATATATAAATAAAATCCATCCCAGAGTTTGGAACCCTTAAAAGTAGCATTATGACAACCCACCGCCCCCCCAGAAGTCGGTCCTGGATCCGCCCCTGTATAGAGAAATGGTTTTCTGCTATTGATTCTTCATCCAATGAATAGAATAGGTTCCATCTCATCCGTTAACTTTATATTGAACCCAGAAGTGGTTCAAATTAGCAATTTCCGGTTCTAACATTTAACTCATAGATGAAAACGGTAACATACAGGAAAACGTTTTTTTTTTTGTAAACGATTGCGCGTGTATAGGCAACATATCATGGTCATTCACAATCTCTACTAAAATTGAAAATGGTTTAAATTTATTACTTCCGGTTTCAACAACAGTTTCAACTTTCATCGTCATAGCATAAAACGGTAACATAGCGAGCACTGATTTTTGAAAACGAGTTATCATCTAGAGTCAACATCATAGGTACACAAAATATTCTACCAAAATTATAAATGGTTGAAATTTATTATTACTTCCGGTTTCAATTTCCAATTTCCGCCTAATAGAAATAGTAAATGCTTCAAGATGTGGTCTTTTGCAATTAATTCAGTATCCAAAGAATATATTTTATTTCCTCCGTTAACCTTCTACTCAAACCGGAATTGCTTCAAATTAGCCATTTCCGATTTCAACGTTTGTCGATATATAAAGAAAATGATAACGGATAGTGAGAAGTGGTTTCTGCAAACGATTTAGAGTCTAAAGATAAATATCTACAATACTAAATTCGGCTGTAGTTAGAATTTATTATAACTTCTGGTTTCAATAACGGTTTCAACGTTTATCGCTATAGAATGAAAACGGCAGCAGATAGCTAGAAACAGTTTTAAGCAAACGATTCAGCCTCTCAACAAACATATCGTTACTATCCATATATCTCTACTAAAACTGGAAATTGTTCAAATTTACTAGTACTTCCTGTTCCAATACTGATTTCCGTAGAGCAAAAATGGTAAAAGATATTAAAAAGTGGCTTTTTGCAATCGATTCATCGTCTCAAGAATAGCCTCCTCCATTTCCGTGGCAGCTTTGATCAAAGCAGAATTTGTTAAAATTAGCCATATTATGTTTGAACGTTCCTCGCCATAGAGCAAAAACAGTAACAGATAGAACATTTTTGTCCAAACGATTTACCGTCTCTAGGCAACATACCATAATTATTGTCAACACCCTACCGGAACAGGAAGTGGTTCAAATTGACTATTACTTCCTATCTCAATTCTTTTTTCCATAGATCAAAACAATAGGAGATATCAGGATACGTCTTTTTTTTTTACGATCAACAGGAAGTGGTTCCAATTAACTATCATTTCCTATTTCAATTCTTGTTTCCAGGAATCAAAACAATAGAAGATATCAAGATACGGCTTTTTAAAATATATCAGAGTCGTAAGGAAATGTTCCAACCAGAATTCAGCATCCCAAGAATACTTTCCACCAATTCCTATTCAAAAAAGAAGTAGCTGAAGTTAGCCAAGCTCGGTTTCAACGTGTATTGCTACATTTTTAATCTATGACTAAGAGTTTCAACTTGTTGCATATATTAGAGGAGTTACCAGTACCAATACCAAACTAAAAGAAGTGAGTATCGTTTCACAGTATGAAACGAAGATTTCCAAACAATATGAATTCAATAGTGAAACTTGAAGTAGTGTTATCATCTGTCACAAAAGAAAATGTACGTTTTTCGCGGGATAGTATGTTTCTATCACCTCTCGATTTAATTAAATGTTTTAAAGGACCAATCCCTAACCATAAATCGATAAACGTATTACCTCTCGTTTTGCAGCTCAGACAAGATACGATAGAAATATCGTAAACCTTAATAGAAAGACAAAACAGCTACGTTCTTTTACAAGCTTGAAACCGTGAACTGGCGTGCTCATAAGATCAGTGCAATTTGTAGTTATGTTCAATTAGCAAGCCAAATACCAAATGATGTTACATGTTCCTGTATTCTTTATATCATAGTATGATACTACAAATATAACAAAATATTATGATAAAATAAATCACCAAGACGCCAGGGCGGATTAGGTGTTCCTGGAACGGTGGCTCAGTGATGGAGCGTTCACCACTGGTGGATGGGGTCCCTGGTTCGATCCCAGGTCTCACCAAATGAAATTTGTGGTGGACAAATACCGTGTGTGGGGGTTCTCGATGTTCTCCCGTTTCCTCCCACTTTATTAATTCCACCATTTCATTTCATTTATTCCACCATCATCACCGTCTCCTTTAGCCTAGCCGGCATACTTGTGGGACGTAAAACTCAAAGATTTCATTTGCATTGTTTTGTTTTCGTATTACTAATAATAGCAGTAGTGGTATTCGCTGTCGTATTAGTATAGTAATAAGTAGTAGCAGTAGTTGTAATAGTAACAGTAGTAGCAGTGGCGGCAATACTGGAATTAGCACTAGCATTCGTAATCGCAATAGTAATAATAGTATTAGCAGTAGTAGTTGTAGTATTAGTATCACATACGGTGTAGAAGTTTTACATATCTTCTCTGTTACTTGTAATGCATTAATGAGTGTAGTATAAGACTTTTACGTCCATGAGCTGTATTATTGTATAATAAACATGGCTGGACAGAGCAAGCACAAATAACAAATAGACAGGCAGTATAGGGATATAGAAAACACACCTTGGGTAACTTTTCACACGATTTTCCTATTTGAGAAGGACAAATAGACAGTGCAATATTATGACGACATATTTCTCATTTTCCATTACATATTGAAGGATTGACTTGATTTATCAACTTGGTTGTTCTCAGGCCGGTTACGCCCGGCCCGTTTAGAGCCCGGCTCCTTTGTGCCCGGCCAGTTTAGAGTCCGGCCCATTCTCTGCCCGGCTCGAGATTCGGGCCGGATCGGGTCGAGACGGACACAGAATACAGATCCATCCGGGCCGTCTTCGGGCCTGGCTTTGCAGGGCTCTGGTCTACAGACACACGGATAAAACCGTTTTATAAGACTTCCAGCATTTATGCACAGCATAGGTTTGAAGGTCATTTGTATATTAACTTCATGAATTAAAGGGAACTTGTATTTCTCGAAAGGCATTTGTTGGTCCTTCAAGGTCAATCGAACAATGAAAAAACTGATACTAGGAGTATTTTAACACGCCACTCACTACAACGATATAACAGAATGCTGCCTCCGGCTGTTAATAAAAGGCTTAACTAGCTGGGACTCGCTAGTACAGGAGCAACGTTATATGCCAAACAACGCTGTACTGTGTAAGAAATGCTAGGGGTTGTTCTGTTTATGTGCGCCGCCTCCTTGGTGTTCCCTGGTTAAAGCACTCACACAAATAATCTTGTCAGGGCGCTGCAGGCAAGATTTTTAGTTTCGAAACCTAATAAACATAATAAAATAAATATTTCTCGCTTGACACTATTAAAAAATAAACAATTAAAACATAGAGATGGGAGTTAAAATTTCTAACCTCTAAAACATAATTGATTGTTTCAAATGTGTTTTTGCAAAGGCAACCAAGGAACACACTAAGTTAGTCACTTTATACTTTATATGCACAACAAAATCCTTGCAGGGGACGCGGTGGCTCAGTGGTAGAATATTCACCTCTGGTGCTTGGGGTCCCGGGTTCGATCACAGTCCCCGCCAAGTGAACCTTGTGGTGGACAAACACCGTGCTCGTGGGTTTTCTCGGGGCACTCCCGTTTCCTACCACTTTCTTCATTCCACCATTTCATTCCTCTCTCATCATCACCGTCTCCTTTAGCCTAACCGGCATAACCGTGGGACGCAAGACTCAAAGATTTCATTTTCAAAATCCTTGCAAGTTCTTTTTGCAATACCATTAAAATTATTTTCTTTTATGATGATATTTTCATTTTAATTTGTATGAATGTAGTATTTTCTTTTAGTAACGTTTGATAATATCACTGCCTCTTGCACTCATTGTGCATCATGTAAGTTGTTGAAAATATACACTAAATACCACGATTATATATGTTGGGAATATGCATTACAGGAATTAAACTTGAACCCGGGTTTCAACCTGTTTCTTTACGTTTAAGTCAGCCGTGTTACCGACTGAGCTAGGACAGTCCCAACTTATCCTTATATTACCGGTATATTTTACTTTATCACAGTACAGCCCTTTATGACAGTATTCATAAAAGATTTTAACTAAAAAGAAATCAATCAAAAAAAATCGAGACTCCCGTGAAAACATATAACTCGTCCCGCCATTTATATGCACCTACATACATTTTGGAAAGTCGGCGCCGTTGGTTCTATCTGTTGTGTTTGAAATCAGTGTTTCTTTCAGAAACTATGTTCCGGGGGGGGCACACTTCGTATTCCGGGGGCACTATCGATAACTTTCTATTTTTTATTATATTATAGATGTATTATTTTGGTCTCTTCCGGGGGGCACTCTCAGAGCTCCGGGCGGGCAGTACCCGTAAAAACACTTCTGGAAAAAGCAATGTTTGAAATACACCTAATCTAATATAAATAAAATAAAAAGTTTGTTTGTGTGTCTGTCTGTCTGTATGCATGTATCTGTGTGCTGCCTGGAGATCAGACAAGAGGACCGAGAGTTACCAAATTTTGATCTTGGGTACCTTGGCCCAGGTTCCGGATCAAGACGAAGTGTTTTTTTTAAATCGAACCAGGAAGTCTCAGGAGACGTTTACAGGGACATGTAAAAGTAGTAGAAGATAACCGATATTAGTGTCGAATTCAAAGTTTTGGCGGTCGCTGAGATCAATGGTGAAACTCCGATTGCATTAACTTCCAAATTAACCCCACTTAGTTGAGGGTCGGGGTACCGGAGATGATAACTGACATGTAAAAATAATCCAAAATGGCCGATATTAATGTCAAATCCAAATTTTCGCACTCGCTGAAATCAACGGTGATACTATAGAGGCGTTGACTTCCAAATACAGCCACCATGCGAATAATGTTTTTTTCTGATAGTTATTAATAAATGCAAGAAATAAATTATTAATAATAAATGGGAACAGATAGGAATGCATTTTGAAAGAAAGAAACGAAATTGTAAACATACATAACCATGTCTGACTTTACATAATCTATCCTAAACCACGATAACTAATCTAACAAGAAGAAAGTAGACTTTGGTAAATTAACTTCGGGGTCATTTTTCGCGGGGTAGTATTGCACATTTAAAATATGAATATTTAGGGATGCGCACGAGTCGAGACATGTCTCGAATCTGGACTGAAATTCGACTTGACACACTTTGTAAAATTCGAGACGAGTCTAGACAAATTTATTTCTCGACTCTAATTTTCGAGCCGAGACACGAGTCGAGTCGAGACTTTTCGTAAAAATCGCGACTCGACTCGAACGTGTCGAAAATCTTTCTATAACTTTTAATATTATTTTGAAGAAAGTATTCAGTCAGAAACAGCCTTGAAACCAATTCCAGTATTTATTACTTTAGAAAGGTACCGAACGCATAAACTTAATAATTAATCTTTCGAAATCAAGATTTAATTTTCAGCTCAATTCCGTTAATTAAAACTAATAATTAATGTCGTGATATTTGATTGTACTTCAAATATAATAATAATAATAATAATAATAATAATAATAATAATAATAATAATAATAATAATAATGCTCTGGGGGACATACACGTGAGCATGTATCTAGTATAGCTCGAGCAAGGCACAATGACGGCCGACGCGTATCGCACACTGCTTGCAGACTACGTACACCCCTTGATGACGACCATGTTTCCCAACGGTAGTGGCATTTTTCGACAAAATAATGCACCATGTCACAAGGCCAGGAGTGTGATGAAGTGGTTCAAGAAATGTTCAACAATGTTCTATATCTGTTGACGATGTGCGAATTACAAGGGGGATGAGGGAAATCCCCATTGGTAATACTATATACTCCTATAGCCAAAGGAGATTTCCCTCCATGTCAAAGAACTATGTGCTGTGTAATTAAAATGTATGAGTTGTTTTATCTGTTGTGTGTATGAAATAAATTATTAAAAAATGCAACAAATAAATTATTAACAATACATGTGATCAGATAGGAATGTATTTTGAAAAAAAGAAAAGAAACGGTAAACATACATAACCGTATTTAACTATACATAATGTGGCTAAACTAACCGATGGTAACTAATCTAGAATAATGTAGGAAAGATGCAAGAAAGCAATTAATAATAATAAATATCAATATATAGAAATATATTTTGAAAGAACAATGTTTCCCAGAAGTAACTTTGTAAATTTAGGATTTAGGATTTAGATTTCTGGGCTTTCGGCATCTGAGACCATTTAACCCGTCACGTTCGAGGGATGACATCTCTAGGCGAACACACTTTCCGGGGAAAGGGAAGGAAGAAAGGATTGGGGAAGAAAGGAAGTGATCTGAAACCTAAGGTATCACCCTGGCATCTTCCTGGTGTGAATGTGGAACACCAAGAAAAATCTCATTCAAGGTGACTGGCCTGAAAAACTTTTAAATTTTTCGACCGTGTGCCCCCACCAGGAATCGAACACGGGACCGCCTTCATGTAATCATATACACGTATGTTTGTCTATTCCATTACATTGCGAATAGGAGAAATTGGAACAATGTTGCATCGGAGTCAGTCAATTAGTTCGAATAAAATCTGTTATTCATAGCACAATCCCTTCGAGGACATTTCCAAGATCGAGGCAGTAACCCACATGGTCGAAAGTAGTGTTTCCACGAGATGAGACGAGAGAAGACTTCAAGCTGTCTAGTCTCGTGAGACGAGACACGAGAAATGTCTCGTCTCGTGGCAACACTAGAGCGGATGAGGCCCACAAAAAGGAGCTGTTATACAAAGTGGTTAAAATTACAGCTTTTAACCACTTTTGTTTGGTTATCAGCACAACACACAACACGACTACAATCTTCCAATCAGTGTTTCTTTCAGCACCCAATCAGTGTTTCTTTCAGCCCTTTCTGGAATATTTAGGATTCCGGGGGTACTGCTGGTATTATTCTATTATAGATGTATTATTTTGGTCTCCCCGTGGGGGGTACTCTTAGAGTTCCAGGGGGCAGCACCCCAAAAACATGTCTGGAAGAAACACTGCTTAAAACAACGACTACTTAGTTTCGACCACGGGCGCCCGAAGGGAGGGGGAAGGGGCCCGGCCGCCTTTGCTCACGAAAATATATGTGTAATATAGCAAACTATGTATATTAAATATCAGGCGTAATATAGCAATCAAGGAGATGACCCCCTTAAAAATTCTTCGGGCGCCAATGGTTTCCAGTAATGAATTATTACGACAGGAATATTTGTCAATATCGTCGGTAAAGTCGAAAGGCAAGCCTTCCCCACTTATTCTGAAATCCTTTTTTCAAAACCTCTGGCGCCACTTCAAAATATAAGTAGGCCCATGTGACTTTCTGATTTCAAAAATGACTTTGGTTCGAATAACATCATAAAACAATAAAACGAAACTAAATTTTATTGTCAAACCAGCATCCTTTCAAACTCAGTACAGGAAAAGGCCTACACGTTTCTGTCTTTGTTCGGAACGAGAAAACTCATGAACAATGGTTAGTTGCTGATGAAACTGGCATTAAGAGAACTTGTTATTCTATAAAGGATTTTTATACATAGATATAACCACCAGCCCTCGGAATGAAATATTCTGAAACACTGATCCCAAAGAATGGTTTAACATTTTACTTGAATCTGGAACAGTATCACTAAATATTTAAACTTGAATCGGTTGGAAAATAGAAATGAAAGCTGTTTGTAAGAGTCATTTAAAAAATAACTTTAGGTCTTCCTTGTTCTTTTAGGATAGTCCTCATTTGAAATAATAAACGCTGGTATACTTTCGAAGGCAATAATTTATTCCGAGTTAATAAATTTTTAAACAATTTCAAAAACTGTCGTTTCATTTTTGAGATATGAGACGATACGAGGAATTTCAAGAGACGTCTCGTCTCGTCTCGGAAACGAGACGGGACAAGTAGTCTGTCCCGTCTCGTATCAAAGGTTTCTGTCTGGTCTCGTGGCAACACTAGTTGAAAGAAAGAAACTAATGAAATCTTTGGGTTTTACGTCCCACGATTATGCCGGTTAGGCTAAAGGAGACGGTGATGATGAGTAATGAATGAAATGGTGGAATGAACAAAGCGGGAGAACCCCGAGAAAACCCACGCACACGGTGTTTGTCCACCACAAAGTTCACTTGTCGGGGACTGGGATCGAACCCGGACCCCAAGCACCAAAGTTGAACGCTCTACCACTGAGCCGCCGCGGCCCCAAGAAAGAAACAAATATGTAAAGGTACTACCATGAGCAAAATAAATGACGCGTCTCTTTATTTTGAAGTTTTTTGAAAATATCTCCGTTTTCTTTATATGTTCGAAATTTCGGAAGATTTCCCCAGCAGGACAGGTTAATAACAAACCCGTTTTTAATATTTGTGTTAGATATTAGCTTAAAATAAAGAAATTAGAAGCAAAAAACATTAAATCGACAGAAATCTCGAGAATTACCAACTCTGCTAAAGTGGGAAATTTTCAAGAACACGAGGGAATTCTGCATTTCAACACGAAGCAGCGACATCTATGTCATTGAGAGAAATGTGGATTAAATCTACAAACTAAACTTTTAATGAATATTTCTAGTATGTCTTAATATATGCATTATCTGCAAACTCCAAATATATGAATATATGCTAAGTATTAACATAAAGATAGAGCAAATAGTGGAAATTATCTATGGAAAAGGACGAATTGGTAGGACGATCGTAATGAAATACCGTCTTTACCGGAACAGGCTCAGTTCACTTAAAAAAACAAATAGCTCAATTAGTTAAAGCAACGAGTCTGTATGCTGTAGGTAGCGGGTTCGATCCCGTGGAAATGCCGTTGTTATTTTTATCACTACATTACGGTTATTTTTTTTATTTTTTTATTTGGGAAAGAATCAAATTGTAACGTATGTGTAAAACTCATGACGATACCAAAAAAAGAAAAAAATGCTGTTGTCGCACTTGCATTAGCGTCCCTAATTTTGTTTGCAAACAGTTTCGTAATTATTTCCCCTGTGCTCACTGCTCACCGTATGCTCGCTGGCGCATAACGAATGTTTCCCAGTAAATGTTAATTCTAATTTGGAGAATTTTATAAAGTTTCACAATATTTCTCACTAGATAGTTTTCTATCTACGTGTTTGGATATTTTGATAACAGATTTCCCTATTAAATGTTTAATTTTCCCTAGATGTTTAATTACGGAAAAGTTTTACAATGTATTTGTATTGAATTGAAATTGTTTTGAATTTACTACATAAGGTAAGGAGACCGAAGGAGGAGAACTCAAGTAATTGATATTCTACGTAAAAGCAACCTATTGTAGAATGATGATGCTTCTTACCTTCAGCACATAATCTTTACGTTAGAGAGTCAGACAGAGAAAAATCCTGGTTTTTCCTCCTCTATGACCACCCATCTTAAACCTCTACATATCATTGTTCGTCTCACAAAATTTCGGTGCTCCAAAAACATTCAAATAATAATAATAATAATAATAATAATAATAATAATAATAATAATAATAATAATAATAATAATAATAATCCTGAATATGCCATCCTTACATAATGTAGGATATCTTAGTTTCCTAGTTTAAATCTTAAATATCTTAGTTTAAAATGCTTTCTTTAGTACTTATTTGAGCAACCATGTAGGAGGGGGTACGACTTTTTATTTTGCCCCTCTCATTTCAGTAGCCTTCCAACAGAAAGTAATTTTTGATAAGCAGGACAGACAAAATGAATAAGAAATATATTTACAGCATCCTCTCCCCTTTCATGATTGGAATATCACGTAATATTTTTTATTCTACGAAAGAGGGCCCTGTGCGGTTAGGGGTAGGTAACTAAAAAAATACCTAATATATAGCGCCCCTTGATTGTAATATTACCGCTTCTTTATTTATACGAGGGAGCCCCTACACAATCAAGGATGACAAAAAGAATAGGAAGAGTGTCTATTGATTCCAGTGGTGGATCCAGCACGAACTCCTGGGGGAGGGCAGGGGAAGTGAAACATTCTTTTGATGATGTGAAGCTGTCACAAATTACCACTTAACTAAACTAAACAATAGTGGGGGGAACTGGAACCCAGTCAGTTTAAATTGATGTAAAAGTTTAATTTTTGGATTCATATTAAAGTTTTGGTTTCAAATGAGAATTTCAGTCCAAGTGGTCAATGATCAAATCTCGTGGGGCTCTTCAGTGTAGGCTAATACGGCCCCCTTATGAGAAAAGGCAAAATTATTAACATGTTTATAACTTTCGAATTTTTCGTCTATTTTAAAGAAATATTTTGCTTCGTATTAAAGTGTTGGTTCCAAATGACAAACTCAGTCCGAGTGGACAATGATCAAATCTCCGGGGGGGTCTTCAGCATAGGGGGCTACGGCTCCCTTATGGGAAAAGGCAAAAATATGAAAATGCTTATAACTTCCGAATTTTCCGTCTATTTTAAAGAAATTATTGGCTTCATATTAAAGTCTTGGCTTCAAATGACAATTTCAGTCCGTGTGGACAATGATCAAATCTCGGAGGGCTCTTCGGTGTAGGGGTTTCGGCTTCTTTATGGGACAAGATTCACGTAGTTGATATTGCAAAATTGTTTTGTATATATAAGTGGAAACTTGCACCATTTGGTTAATTTTACCTCTTATGTTTTGCAGATTCATATTCCAAGCAATAGTTACTTCGCAGAGCTAAAAGAAGGCACTTACTAGTTTCATTAAAATGAAATGTCTTTTATGAGAGGAGCAGACGAACGAACAGGCACCCAAACGTTGGTTGAGTCGTACGGTTGAAACTCGTTAAGCTCGATTCAATTATTATTATTATTATTATTATTATTATTATTATTATTATTATTATTATTATTATTATTATTATTATTATTATTAATAATAATAATAATAATAATAATAATAATAATAAAGCATTGCAGGGACCTTTGGTGCAGGGGGTCCGTGGCTCGATTCCACTTCGTGCCAAGTGAAATTTGAGGTGGACAAATACCGTGTGCATGGGTATGTGTTTTCTTGAGATTTTCCATTTTCCTCCCACTTTCTTCATTTCACCATTTCATTCATCATCATTCTCCCTTAGCGTAGGTGCATAATCGTCCAACGTTAAACTAGATATTGCAATTTCAATAATAATAATAATAATAAAAATTAATTCAACTGAAAGGACTGTAATTTATGTGGACAGCAATTATCATAAATATGCAACCATTATAAAAACAATGCTTTGAGTAGAAAGATAATCCTTCCCAAGTGTTAACGAATGCGCACGAGATAAGACATGTCTCGAGAAAGAGACAAGACGCGCTTTGTGACATCCAAGATAATACGAGGCAAATGTTTTGGACACGAGATAGCTTGTAAAATGTCTCGTCTTGTCTGGAATGTCTCGAAAACAAAAGTCTAAGTTTTAAAATTATTTTTCAAGATCTATTCTCTCAGAAGTAGTTCTCTGCCTTAAAATTAATAACGACATTTGTGATTTAAAAAAAGATAAACAATGCCTAAAGTTAATAGTTAAATTTTCGAAAAGAAGCTTCATTAAGGGTGAACCTGTAAGATGTCCACAAACTTCGGGAGGTGATTCGTGACATCAAAAGGAGACAAATAGTCCTCTTGCAGTTTTCGAATTCAGCTTCGTTGTTGAGATACAGGGTTGCCAACTGGTCGTGTTTGAGAAACTCACTGGGAATAAATTCAAGTCCAAGAATAAACTACTACTCATATATTTTTCAGGTCAATTGACTTATACCATGTTGTAAGGTCAAATATTTATTTATGAAGTGTGTACAAAATTCGCCAGGGTCTTTTCTGAGAAAATCGTCGAGAAAAAGTCACCTCCAAGAATAAACTACCCCTCGTAAATTTTTCTAAGAGAAATATCTGATACTGCAATATAGGGTTGTTAATTAAATATTGATTAATGAAAAATAAACAAAATTGTTAAAACCATTTTTGAGAAAATAGCGTTTTTCGATTTTCGGCTGTTTGTAAACCACACTTATTTTAGGTGGTAGGAAAAAATGGAAAAGCTCCTGTAAGAATACTAAGTAAACCCTAAGTTTAAAATTTGGTGTAGATAAGTTGAGCGGTATGGCCTCTAGGCGAGTGCATATAAAAGTGTACCGAACGGACGGACCGGAAGGACGGGTGTCGAAAAGTCACATTTTCGGTATGTAGACGCCATGAAACATGTAAATCCGTTGAAATCTGAATTTGATATTATTTTCACAATCACTATATTTTCTTCTCTTTTTTGTCGCTCGAAAAAGAAAAGCCTGAGTTTACCACAAAAAGCTAGGGAGTTTCTCAAAAAATATTCAATTACAGGGCCACCGCACTAAACTTTTTCAATTCAATTTCTTAACTGTGTTAGGCCGCAGTTGTTACTGAAGTGTGTATTTGGATAATACGAATAAAATTATCGTATTATTCAAATACATCGAATGTCAGATTATCGAATAAAAAACTTCGATTGAAGAAAATCCATACTACAAAACTAACTCACACTTTGAGCACATTTTCATTAGACATATAATAGACCAATTAATGCAATCATTGTTTATGAAATATGAAAAAAATCAAATGAGTCACTTTGGGAAAGTCGTTCAAAAAGAACACGTCAGGAGTAACCTACCTCTTGTGAATTGTTTCGAACAATGAGTTAAGATATACTTTTGGTTATTAATGAAATATTTATTTGCGAAATTTGAACAAAATCGCCTGTCGCTCGAGAAAATAGTCGGGGAAAAAACCTTGACCCCAAAAATAAACTATCCGTTGTAATTGTTTTTCATAGAAATGACTTATACTAAAATATAGGGTTATTAATGAAATACTTATTTATGAATTATCAATAAAATTGTCCGAGTAATTTTTGAGAAAATCGTGAGGGAAAAATAACTCCCCGAATAAACTATCTCTTGAGGATTCTTTCAGGGTAAGCGAGTTATTCCATATTACTAGGTTTTTAATGAAATATTTATTTCTGAGTACGAACAAAATTGCTTGACTCATTTTTGAGAAAACCGTGGAGGAAAAGCACCCCCAAGAGTAAACTACCCCTCGCATATTTTTTCAGGACAAACGAGTTTTGCCATATTGTTCGGTTATTAACGAAATATTTATTTTTGAAATATGAATAAACTCTTTTGTGTCGTTTTTGAGAAAATCGCCCAGACAACACTCCACCAAGAATAAACTACCCCTCGCATTTTTTTAGGACAAACGAGTTATGCCATATTGATAAGTTATTAATGAAATCTTTATTTATGAAATATGAACGAAAACATTTGAGTCCATTTTGAGAAAATCACTGAGAAAAAACTTACCCCCTTAGTATAAACTACCCCTTGTAGATTTTTCTCAGATAAATGCCTTATACCACAAAATAGGGTTGCTAATTAAATATTGATTTGTAAAAAAAGAAAGAAAACAAGATCGTTAGAGCCAGTTATGAGAAAATATCTTTTTTTTATTTTCATCGTACAGGAAACTACCCTTGTTTTGGGAGTAGGAGGGAAATAAAAAAAACTATAGGAAATACTATGAAAATCTTAAACTAAAATTTGGTGCAGATAAGTTGAACATACCTTAAATTTTTCAACTAATTTACGGTATGTTCAAGTATGGCTTCTAGGCGAGGTATGGCTTCAGGTATGGCTTCTAGGCGAGTGCACAGAAAAGTGTAGCGAACGGACGGACGAACTGATGGACATGTATCGAAAAATAACTTTTTCGGTGTTAGGGGCTATAATACGTGTAAATTCGTTGAAATCTCAAATTTGATTTTTTTTTCGAACACCATACTTTCTTCTCTCATTTGTCACTTCAAAGTAAAAGGAACTCAGAACTACAGATAAAAGACACCTACTTTTACACATAGACATTTATTGATTTAAAACTGTTTTAGTTTGTGTCATTTCACTTCCAATTGAAAGGTTTTACAATGATTAATGGCATACCAATGACGAGACGGAAGTTTTCAGGAAGTAAATGCATTCAGAAGTCTAGACTGCATTACAGCCTGTTTTTATTTCTGCAATTGTTAACAGCTGTAATTTCGTCCAAACGCTACATGAAATAATTTTTGGTTGACGTCATTGTATTACTATTTTAGTATTGTTCTCTTCAGACTTGGTTGAAGTTTTGTCTTAACGGTTATACATTTTTTCTTTCTTATTTCATCGTTACACATAAGAACAAAATGTTATGGTGAGTGGATAGATTCGAACCTACGAACATTGAGTTTATATTCTTCCAACACTTTACCAATGGACCAAGCTTTGTCTTCACGTTAACGCCCGGTTACAGGGTTTACTACGATTTAAATAAAATGGCTGGCTGTTAGAATTCCCTGCTCACATATTTCGATAAATAATTTTCATTGCTTCGTAGATACGTAGAGCAATGTTTAATGTTAGATACACATTTTAGGAGAGTGAATTTTGGTGTATATAATAATTTCATGCCAGGTAAAAGCTAGTTTTGATAAAATGTTTCATATGTAGTTCTCAATAATAAGCTTGCTGTTCGGAGTGAAGTTCCAAGGTTCAGCATTGCCTAGCAGTTTTTGCTATTAATATCCCTTCTAACAATATTGGCAGTGGACAAAAGTTAGCCCGTGTTGAAGCTTTTTGCTCCTAATTTAGTTATTTTACTTATTTAAGGAATATATTGAAAATTGTCAGCAGGCACGTATGCAGTAATTTATTTCGGGAGAAGTCCGACTTCAACATTAGGATAAATTATAATAAAATTTAAAAGATAATCCTTAAATTTAGGCTAAATTTACAGAGAAGGTGGGATTTCAGAGGGGAGTCCGGACCACCTGGACCCACCCCTAAATGCGTCCTTGTTTGTCAGTAACGTTTCCTCATTTTGAAACCCTCAAAAACTTCGGATATATAAAGGAAAACGAGTTATTTTCGATAAAATATCACTTCAGAAGACGCGAGAGTTTTATTGCACATGGTGGTATCCCAAGTTCACAAGGGCAAGAATTCACTAATTTTGATTCTCTGTCATTGTGCTCTATCGAAAGGTTAGGTTTGTAACATATTACTCCTACGAACAAGCATGACTGGCAGATAGGAATACTGAACACAACTCCAGAGAAATGCATGCTGAACTTACGTTTATAGTTACGCTTTGGTGATTTGCCCTCAAGGTCAATCGAGTGGTAATTCAGTTCCGTCCCTGTTCTTAAGCCATGTTCGTATTACTTCGAACAGTTTTGATAATGAAAAGCATGCCTCTTAATATAACAGACTTCTTTCGCGTAAGAAATCGAAACTCAGTTGGTCAGAGCAACTAGTCTGTAAGAATTAGGTTGTTAGTTAGTTAGGAGCCCAGTACGAGTAAGGGTTTTTAATACTATTGTTTTTATCTTTTTTATGTGAGGAAAAATCAAATTGTGACATCGCGATATCAAATGTATTTGATTAGGTAGCTTTGTCTTAGCTAAACTTTAAACATCAGTAACCGTCGAAATTATTTCACCAACTGATCACTTACTGAACATTTCAAACACGTCAAACCAGTGGCATAACATGAAGGTTAACCTCTCCTCCGCAGTCCTTAGTTATGCGTCCGTACTTTCAAGGGCGGACTAAGGGCCGGGCGACTGCCCGGGGCGCCAGAGAAAGAGGGGCACCAAAACGAGCCTCAAAAATTAAATTTTATAATGTGCTTTCTACTGACGTTTTTGGTTTATATTCTTGTAAAGTAGTGGCAATTATATGATCTTTTTCCATTTCACTATGGAAGAAGAGAGTTTCTTAGTACTAAGGGGGCTGTATCGAAAAATTGAGAGATGGCATGTAGAATAAAGAGTGCCGGGAATTAAGTATTGTTTGTTTGTTTGCTTGAGTTTAGCGTTCCACGATTATGCCTTAATGGGCAAGGGAGATGTGGATACTAATTATAGTGGAATCCGAACCACTTTTATCGTTCAACAGTAATCCACCGGGAATTGGACCCGGTACCACAGAAGGCAGGCGTGCTAGCCACTAGACCAGGGGGGATGGAGTTGGTATTGTTTATAGCGGGCCATATTCTTTGTGAACTTTTCCTAGGTAATGGATTTCTTTTTGAAAATGGGTTTAAAACAGGGGCGTCATTTAGGGAGGGCAGGGAGGGGCATTTGCCCCCCGTGAGTTTGAGATGTATATAGATTTTATCATTAGAATAGTAGTAAATCAGTGAAAAACGCAAAATTTTACTTATATCAAGAGGTCTTGCCCCCCCCCCCCAAAGCAAAATCTGAAATGATGCTCCTGGTTTAAACTATTAAAAACACTATGATAAAATGTAAAATATAAGGCTACTACTAGGGGAAGGGCGCCAAAAAGTCACTTTGCCCGTGTGAAAATTTGGCCTGCTCCGCCCCTGCGTACTTTCTGTATATTTTTTGGACTTGCAGCTTGTGCGGTCCCCACGCCACATTGTTGCGGGGGCGCTATTTACGCCTACCCTTCGAACGTAATTCAATAACTGTTTAAGAAATTCTACCATCAGCGTGAAAACGGGAATATATTTTTCTAATAGTCCCATAGAACTTTCACTCAGAATGTCAGATGCAATTTTTCAGAGTGGGCTCTGGCTAAGTAGAAGGAAGATCTGTTTCCTAAGTAAGTTCCTTTCAGAAAGTTTGCTATTTCTTTAACAGTGATGTAAATAAATATACTTATCGTTATTAGCTCGACACCAAACCATCCTGGACAAATCCCTCTAGAACAATGATCGGCAAAAGTTATTCTGCATAATTTTATAAGCGACTCAAGGGTGAAACACTTGTTAACGAAAGCAATGTTGTGTATATACTGCCTTGTTTCTGACAAAATATAAAGTCTTTTGTAATCTTTAGACACTTTTCCTATTCTTTTTGTCACCCTTGGTTGTGTAAGGAAGCCTCGAACAAATAAAGAAGAGGTAATATTACAGATAAGGGGCGCTATAAATATATTAGGTATTTCTTTTGTTACCTAACCATAACGGCCTAGGGTCGTCTTCAGTAGAATAAAAAATGCTACGTGATATTACATTCACGAAGGAGGAAAGGATGCTCTAAATATATTTCTTATTCATTTTGTCTGCCCTGCTTCTCAGAAATTATATACCTTCTGTTGGAGGGTGCTGAAAAGAGAGGAGGGGAAATAAAACGTCGTGCCCCCTCATACATTTTAAATTTTGTGACGTGGTTGCTCAAGTTATTACTTAAGAAAGCACTTTAAACTAAGATGTGTAAAGTTACAACATTATGTAAGGGTGGCATATTCATTAATAATAATAATAATAATAATAATAATAATAATAATAATAATAATAATAATAATAATAATAATAATAATAATAAATATGAATGTCTTTGGAGAGCCGAAATTATGTGAGACGAACAATGATATGTAGAGGTTTAAGATGGGTGGTCATAGAGGAGGAAAAACCAGGATTTTTCTCTCTCTGACTCTCTAACGTTAAGATTATGTGCTGAAGGTAAGAAGCATCATCATTCTACAATAGGTTGCTTTTACGTAGAATATCTATTACTTGAGCTCCCCTCCTTCGGGCAACTTTGCTTATGTAGTAAATTCGAAACAATTTCAATTTAAGACAAATATTTATAGAGAAAATTAAACATTTAATAGGGAAATCTGTTATCAAAATATCCAAACACGTAGATAGAAGACTATGTAGTGAGAAACATTGTGAAACTATAAAATTCTCCAAATTAGAATTAACATTTACTGGAAAACATTCGTTATGCATTATGCATCAGTGAGCACAGGGGAAATAATTACGAATCTGTTTGCAAACAAAAATTAGACACACTAATGCAAATGCGACGATATTTTCTCTCTCTCTTTTTTTTTTGGTATCGTCATGAGTTTTACACATATGCTACAATTTGATTCTTTCCCAAATAAAAAAGAAATAAAATAACCTTAGTGATAAAAATGACAACAGTACTTCCACGGGATTCGAACCGTCTACCTTCGGTATACAAACTCGTTGCTTTACCTGACTGAGCTATTTGCTTTCTTACGTAAGCTGAACCTGTTCTACAGTAAAGACAATTTTTCATTACGATTGGGCTAACAATTCGTCTTTTTCCATAGGTAATTTCCACTATTTGCACTATCTATACGTTAATACTTAGCATAGATTCATATATTTGGAGTTCGCTGATAATGCATATAATAAGACATACTAGAAATATTTCGTTAAAATTTTCGTTTGTAGATCTAATCCACGCTTCTCTCAATGACATAGATGTCGCTGCTTCGTGTTGAACCGCAGAATTCCCTCGCGTTCTTGAAAATTTCCCACTTTAGCAGAGTTGGTAATTCTCGAGATTTCTGTCGATTTAATGTTTTTTGCTTCTAATTTCTTTATTTTAAGCTAATATCTAACACAAATATTAAAAACGGGTTTGTTATTAACCTGTCCTGCTGGGGAAACCTTCCGAAATTTCGAACATATAAAGAAAACGGAGATATTTTCAAAAAACTTCAAAATAAAGAGACGCGTCATTTATTTTGCTCATGGTAGTACATATATGAGTACACACACACGGATAAAGTAGTCATACATGTATTTTAATCTTCTGACTACTTAACCCCGACTAATTTAAGATTGCAAGAAAGTAATTATTAAGAAGAAATATAAACATATAGAAACGTATTTTGAAAGGGAAAAAAAGCAAACCGTACCAGCCGTGATATGAATCTGGGTTGCCCACTCAACAAGCAGACACCTTACCGAATTATCTGCGGCAGAACTTGCAATTTGTGGTTTTGAAGCTTTATTTATACTGTGTGTGTTACGTAACGACGCTACGGGATGTCATTACTAGTGCGACCATGTCATTCAAGACCCTTTTTGTAAATTGTTTGAGGAAAAAAGAGTGATTTCGTAAATCAACAAAACGGATCTTGTATATAAAGGGTGTAACTAAAAGGTACGACAAAACTTCATGGGTGGATTCCTTATTGGTAGACAAGCAAAAACGTTCCGATGACCATATGTCGGGAAATGCATCGTTCCAGAATTACGGCCTTTGAGCCGACTACTGGTGTGAAATAGTCACATTCTGGTCGCTCCTTAATGTGTCTCAATTTAAACCTCAATATATCAAACTCTGATTAAGATAGGAAGGTAATTTTAGTAGCAACGTGTTCTGCAAAAATTAAGCTTAACGCTGATATGCATTTTATGAGTGTATCCCCAAGGAATGCCATCTCCAAAATGCTGATGCAAAAATCAAACAAAAAACAAGTAATTACCCTCCCATGTCCACCGTGGTACTCCCACACATACATAAAATATACAGGGTGAGTCAAAAGTTCTTGGACACCTGCATAAGTGAAAATCGACGGGAAAAGTAAAAAGTAATGATGAGAACAGAGGTTTGATGAGGGGCCTCAACTTTTGAAGTGTATGTCATCTTGAAATCCGCCATTTTGGATTCACGTCATTTTTTTAAATGGGAAGGGGGTTTATGACCCATCAAATAACACTAGCTTGAGCTCAAGAATTTAGTGGTGTAATTTGTTTTTCCTATCTAGTACAGTTTAGAAGTTATTAATGTTCAAAGGTGGGAAATTACCTTGATACTGAATGCAACACATGTTCTACGTGTTGTCCATTTCGTGCAATGCACAACTGTAGTCCCTGCAACCACTCTGACTGGTGTCTCACACGGAGGAGATGTCTCCTGAAGTTTGGTCACAGGCTTGTTGGATGCGTTCCTCCAGGTGTCTCAAATCACGGATTGTCTCAGCATACACTATCTGCTTAAGATGTCCCCATAGATAAAAATCAAGGGGCGTTAAGTCAGGGGATCTGGGCAGCCACTCCACGGGACCACGGCGACCAATTCACTTCCGTGGCAGCTGTTCATCCAACCATTGACGGACACCAAGTCTATAGTGTGGAGGGGTCCATCGTGCTGAAAATAAGATGGGAAAATGCCGTCAGCGTTCAGTGTGGCAGGGAACACAAAGTCCTGCAACAGCATCAGATACTGTGGTGCAGTTAAGGTGTTGTAACTGAAAAATGGCCCAATGATGCGGGTGTCCCATATGCCACACCAAACCATCACCTTCGCTGGACTATGTTCTCGACTCGGGTCAACCCAGATCGTATTTGCGTCACACCAGTGTCGACAATTATGTCGATTAACCTCCCCGTTCAAAGTAAGATACGCCTCGTCACTGAACAGTATGCCCTTGACAAACTCAGGATCCAGTTCGTGTTGTTCAGTAGCCCACATGCTGAACTCCAACCGGCGATCAGGGTCATCCTCGTTCAGTTTATGTTGCATGTGCAGCTTGTAAGGATGCCACTTATTGGTGTGCAATATCCGGATAACGGAGGATTGGCTTATTGGACATGATAGGGACACACGACGGGTACTTCGTGTAGGACTTTTCACAAACGACGCAACAACCGCCGTTGCAGTTTCGTCATTGGTGGCAGTCTTTGGTCGCCCACTACGTGCCCTATCTTGAACAGAGCCCGTCTCTCGGAATTTGGTGATCACGTGAGCCACCGTGCTGTGCGATACCGGTTCTCTGTCTAAGTGCCGTCGGTTGTAGTCAGCTGCTATTGTTCGGTAGCTGCGTTCCACTGATATAAGGATGATTTCGATCTTCTGTTCACGTGTCAGACCTATTTTAGATCACCTTGAACAGAGAGAACTGGGTCAGTATCAAGGTAATTTCCCACTTTTGAACATTAATAACTTTTATCTGTACAAGATAGAAAAAAACAAATTACACCACTAAATTTCTGAGCTCAAGCTAGTGTTATTTGATGTGACATACACTTTCCCATTTAAAAAAGACTTGAATCCAGAATGGCGGATTTCGAGATTGCGGCCTTGAATGACATACACTCCAAAAGTTGCAGCCCCTCATTAAACCTCTTTTCCCATCATCACTTTTTACTTTTCCCGTCGATTTTAAAACTTATGCAGGTGTCCAAGACTTTTGACTCACCATATATATATATATATATAGGCAGAAAGCATCGTCCTTTAGAAATACATAGATATCAAAAATATCTTCCTAGGTTAATTAGGGTCTGAGTTATTGAGGTTTAAATTGAGTCACATTAAGGAGCGACCAGAATATGACTATTTCCACCATTAGGCGGCTCAATGGCCGTAACTCTGTAATGATACATTTCCCGACATATGGTCATATGAACGATTTTGCTTGTCTACCCATAAGGAATCCACCTCTGAAATTTTGCCGTACCTTTTTGTTACACCCTGTATATATGTGTGTTGGTGCAACAATAAGTTCCCAAGAATATAGATTAATTCATTTTTGATTTTAATCTACACAACAAACGCTTTTTATGAAAGCAAGGAGCCTGCGAGTTAAAGATGGTTAAAGACCGTAAATAAAATTGAAGATCTGAATTGCAGAACATCCGAAGTCCACCGGAGTACTTTTTTGTATTTAGAAGAAAGACAAGAAGATTATACTTGGAATGCTATCCTGTTTAGCTGAAATTATTTTGATTTTTTTTTAAAAAAAGTTTTGACTTGGACTTACGTATTATGCAAGTGAATAGCCCTGAAACATAGATGCTAACATAAAAAAAAGAAACCGAAAAATACGAAGAAAAAGAGTGGAATTGGGATGTTTTGTAATTCAGGTTTTCAATTCAAACTTCAAATGGAACTTGGGTAACTCGTACACAATGGCTGACTTAACACTTTGATAATAGCTGGTGTAATGGCTGGTTTGAGAACACAATTGATATGGCCTCAGTAGCTAAGTAGACTCCCACCCTTCCCCCTCAACATTGGATACGGAAATGAAAAACTTATTTAGAATTTGATTGTTGATTCCAGTATATTTCAAGCATCACTTCTCGGAATCTGGCCCTGTGATATGTCGACATATCGCTATCATCGATATCTATATTATCATATATCAACATTCGATATCGCAAATATATGGACATGAATATAATCATTCTAAATTTTCGATATCGATATTCGGGGAGTGGGGATGCGAGGTATAAAGGTCCCCTAAGACTTGCGATGGATGAAGAAATTAAACTTACGTTTTGCAAGATTGTTTTCTAAGCATAATATCTTTATTACCAAACATTGCAATGTAAATACATCCACTTGCAAATTTGCAATATTATATGATGTAATTTCTTAGGCGCTAGAACTTTTTTGTTCCCTGAAGAAAGAAACAAAAAATCACGTGGAAAAGCAAGTACTTCGAACTTTGAACTAGAATTTACCGTAAGAATTTTTTTGTTTCTCTTCCTTGGAGATTTCCATCCCTTTTGGCCTTTGGGACCGCTAATTGACAAAAGGTGCACACATGATCGCTATATGCATTTATGCTCTGAGGCAGAGTCAGAGATTTAGAAAAGGAAACGACTTTTTAATAATAATAATAATAATAATAATAATAATAATAATAATAATAATAATAATAATAATAATAATAATAATAATAATAATAATAATAATAATTATTATTATTATTATTATTATTATTATTATTATTATTATTATTATTATTATAACAATGGGGTTTACAACTAGGGTCTTGTCTCTTTATCTTGCATGGGAAGGCCGCAAGTCTGCTACGCCACTGGTGTCTGGTGTCCCTTATTCTGTGTTTGTCTCTTTTTCGTTTCGTGTAGATATTTGTTTTTGTGCTGTTAGGCTTTCATATGAAACTTTTATATTATGTAACTTTTTCTTTTTATGAGTTTCTTTTTTTGGGTGGAGCGGGGGGAAAGAGAGAAATGCTTTCTTCTGATATCTGTTTCTTACCATTCATCTTGTTTGAGCTGCTTAAGTAAGTCATTTTGTAACTTTTGATGTCATCCAACTCCATCACAATAATAAAATTGTCATTCTTAACAATTTGTTTTATTCCCTTATTTGCAGTTTGCCACACTGATATATTTGTGACAAAATTGAGGTTTTGTCCAACGCCTTTCGAATTCGCAACCAACCCAACCGCCGAGCTTTTTGGGTTGCCTGCTATTGCAGGAAAAGGAGAATTGCAGGTGGTAATGCAATTTGGAGTCGTGTATACAAGTATTAATTTATAATTAGAAAGGAGGGGGCTGGTAGCGAACTTGTTTGCTATTGTCTTAATAAGTTTAGAAACTTAAAGGCATGGAAAAGCAGAAAACAGCATTGAAACCCGCCCACTGGGGGAACTTATTGATGAATGCTTGTAGGATGTTTTATGTGTTGAATTATATGTTTTTGGAAATTAAGAAAGGGATGCTAATTGTTATTTTTCGTAACTTAGACAAAGTAAATATTTTTGTGAAATATGAGCAATGTAATAGAACACTAATTAAATATTATAGGAATAGAATAATAAGCGCTATATAAATAGTAAGTATTGACTGGAAAAGAAACGTATTGTAATAGACGCACTTTTTAATTTTGGTAAACACAAAACTCTATTGTGTAAATCAGATTGAATACAATTGCGTTTAATATAGCGCTGTTACTTTGAAGTTTGAGTATTTTATTGAAATTGTTTGGAAGTTTTGTAGTAATTTGTGTTAATTTGTTGTAGAAGCGTAACGAGCTGATTTACGAAGGGGCAGGGGAATGCATTTTGCTTGTTTTTTAGAAGTTAATATGGAGGGTAGGCTAAAGGAAATGGTTATGTAGCTTTGCTTTTGAACAAAGTGGAAGGAAACCCACGCACACGATGTTTGTTTACCTATTAAGAATTGAACTAAGGACTTTATGCATTAGAGCAAAAGAAATAGTAATTTTACGTAAAAATGATGTATTACTGTGAATTAGCCTTACTGTATACTAGTTAATTAGTATGGAATTTAGAACTTAGGATTTATATTTGGTCGCGCTTTATATAGGACCACCTTCACATTTACCTAATGTGAACGAAGAAAAGTTTACGTAGGGAATTGAACTTAAAATTGCTTACACCAATTTTAGCAAAATCACTTGTATGAGAAATAGGTGCAGTAACTTTGAAGTGTTGTGTTTTGAATGGAGATGTGTTTAAATAAATAAATATGTGGAAGTTGAGAGAGAGACTGCATAACATTCTCTATAATAATAAAAGTGGAGAAACTTCAAAGAAAACTGCTAAAATGGAAAATATGATTAGTTTAGTAATGCTAGGCGGTAAATTGAATGATAGTAGGCAAAGGAAATTGGGAAAGTTATATAAATTATTATGTAGAGTTTTTTAATTATGGATACTAACTTAGGTTAATATGAAGGAAAAGCGGGACTTAGAATATTTCGGCTTTTACCTAGTGTTGATGAGGAAAACCTCATTTAGGATGAGTGGTTTGCAAAAAAGCTTTTAAATATTTTAAGCGCACCGGGAGTTGAATCAAAGACCACATACACTAAAGGCAATAGCGTTACACGGAGCCGAAAATAAAGGAAGGAAGGTGATGCCGGCTAAAATACTTTAATCGTAATAGTAAATATAATAATAATAATAATAATAATAATAATAATATTAATAATAATATTAATAATAATAATAATATCCTTGAAATTGTCCACACTTCTTTATAACTTTAAGAAAATCCACAAGTTGTTCACGGTATAAAATTTGTCAGTATTTAAGTGGGTTGCCATCCATGTGTTACGTTGATATATCATTTAGAAATATCACTAAATTTACAGAGAAGGTAGCAACATATTAAAATAAACGAACAAAGTTAGAAAAGAGTAGTATTTTTTTACGTAATGCGCTTACGGTGTTTTTGACCGACCTCGAGGAGTTGCGCATGGTTAAAAAGAGCAGTTAGTGAACAAAAGCTTTATTGCGTGGACCTAAAGGAAAACAATAAGATTATATATGTAAGGGAGAAGTTGATAGGAAGGTATAGAAGGTAGATGGTTGCAGCAATCAGTAATGTATGCTACATAATTCTTTAGCACGGACCGTGAAACAAACTATGAAGGGGTGGATGTAAAGCCTCATAAGTAAAAATTGAAATGACCACCGGGAATCAAAACCTGGTGTTAGAAAATATTACATGCACTTGCAATATTTAATGGAGCGGTCTTTTGCTTAAAACTATTGCTTATTTATTAGAGGAGTACCATTAGTAACAATAAGAGAAAAAAGGATAAGTTAACTTTGATTTTTATGCTAAGCGGAAACTGAATTTGACTCTTTTATCTTTATTAGTTAGGCATGAGGATATATAAGTTACATTGAGTACTTAATCTATTACTTTTTATAGATTTGAAAATATTTGTTAAAACGTTTTTTAAAATTGTTCTTAACTATAATATCTGTATGTTTTGTCTTTATAGGATGGCAGAGGGAAAACCAACATCATCTTTGGACATTATATCTTCCTTTGAAGAATTGGATTCCCTTTTATTACAAGTTTCGAATGAAAAAAGAAAAATATGAAAAGAAGGGAAGAAGAAGAGGAAGAAACCAACAAAAGAAGAAAAACAGAAGAAAAAGAAAAAGAAAAATTGTGGGCGCTCTTCCCATTAGAAGATAAAGTAGCAATGAAATTACTTATTATTGGCAAAAGAATAGAGGCATTGGAGCGTCTTCGATTAAAAAAGAAAACTTAAATCCTGTAAAAAGAAAGGAATGTATATAGACAAATTATAATAATAATAATAAGAAGAAGAAGAAGAAGAAGAAAAAGAAAGAAATTAGAATATGTTTTTAGTTATAATTTAGTGTTTTATTTTATAATCATTCCTTGTCCTTTCGATTAGTATTGGATATTTGTTGCTGACGGTAAAGAAAAAGATTTTTTGTTGTGTTTGACAATGCTTTTTCATTTTTTAACATTAAGAGTAAAGGTGTTTGTGATTTTCAAAACAAATTTGAAGGGTTACCCATAGCGATTATTTTCCCTCTTTGTGACTGTTTGCTCGTTGTTTTTAAAAAGACAACTATAAGGCTGTGGCAATGGATTTTGCAGCACCTAAGGTATTGTATTCAACTGGTTTAGGAAAATGAAAAGTAAAATAATTAAATTTGGGCGTTCTAGGAAACATCTGGTTTAACTTGAATATTTCTTTAGGCGACTGCATACTTTTAAAATAAGGGACATTTACCTGATTTTCTCCAAGAGTTGTGGGTTTCAAACGAATTTGACACTGGTTTTACATTAAAAGTATTCTAATCTTATTATTACTTTTTGAAATATAACTTACAAGAAATGTGTTCTTAGGTTTTTTTCCAATATATTGTTCTTACTAAAATAATATCTTAGCAAAATTTCTGACAGGGTTTCACTGTAATTTTAAAGATTCATGCAAATGATTGATAAAGAATAATTCAAAGCAAATGAATGATGACCCTGTGATTCACGAATCAGTGACACTTTGTTACTTGTGAGTAAATTACTTTAAATTATTTTGTTCTTTATAAAATAACTGTTGAATCTATTCATTTGAATAAATTTTGGTGTAAAGAAGAATGAGGATTTCTGAAACAAACTAGAATCTTTTAATGACAAAATTTTAAAAATGTGATCCGTGTGAAACAATAAGTTGAGATACTTTCATTGGTTGTGAGGGTTGCGCAAATGTATATTACAGATAAATATAGTTTGGATGAGATGAGTACTACTTAGGATGTAGGATTTAGATTACTGGGCTTTTGGCATTTTATGTGAATTTAGCCTGTTACGTTTGAGGGATGTCGTTTTTTGACGAGTCCGGGAAATGGAAGGAAGCAGTTTGGGACCCACATATTATGTATTGTCTCAACATTTGCCTGAGCACGGAAAACTGTATTTAAGGTGAATGGCGTGAAAAAGCTGTTATAATTTTTATGACCACCGGGAATCGAAACCGAAACCGCTTGCAGCATAGCGACAGCGTTAGCGAGTACACTACTTGGGACCACTGTATTACTAGTTAAAAAATTATACGAAGTAGGTGAGCAATTTCTGAAACAGAACACAAGAGAAACGAAAATGGAAAATGGCTGAATTATGTAGCGGTAGGATGGAAATGATTTCAAAATTTTCACCAGTAAAAGAGAAAATATAGCCGGAAATGGGAGGACAATATTAAGATGGATCTCGTGGTACAAAGTAAATGCACTTGGTTAAGGATAGATGTCAATAGAGATCTTTTTGTGAACCTTAGGTTGCATTAAAAAATAAGGTTACTTAGTTAGTTTAATTAGGTTAGCAATTCACTATTTAAGACAAATTTTATTGGTAATGAAAAATAAGTAAAGAGGAAAGTCAACGGACATATTAATTATTGCTAAATTTATCTATGAAATTGAAATCACACTGGAGGGAATCACTCTACCACTAAGTAATTGCCGTGGAAATTAAATGAGGGACCCCCAAATATTCGTATAGAGTGGTATTCCCGAACCCTCTAATTTTATAATAACCAAGACAAAAAGTGCAATGGGATGTATGGTAAATCTACAGTAACGCTATAAGCATCTTCCTCTAAATTTTAACAACTTCCTTTACTGGTCAACACAGTACTCAACTGCCTTTAATCAGGTATATCTTATCGTGTAAGCACTGGTTAAGTATTGTTAAGTAGAGTCTTATATGCTCGGCAACACGATTAAAACCATACACAAAAATAGCCTTTCAACAACTTTATTGCAACAACCCTGTATATACAACAAGTGCTTTTTTCATTAAGGTTAGTTTCCCTACAATTAAGTTATAAATAAATCGTCAGTGGTTTCATTAATCAATAACCAAAATATAAAAAAATCCTATGTCATTTTGTATTCTGAATATTGCTTCCTCATATGGGGCTACACATAAATCTTACATAACGGAATCTCTTAAAAGTTGGACTTTCTATAGCAGCATAAAAGTGATTGTTCTTTCCACATTTGGCGCAAAATAGGATCTAACGTTCAATTAGACCATTTTTAGGCACAATAAAACTTGGTGCTAGTGCTTTAATTTATTATGAAACCTTCATATATGATTTTAGTTTTCATTTTGAGCTAAGGAAAACAATAGTATTTTTACTTAAAGATTCAATGTCTACATAGACATTCTATAATAAATTGTTCCTCGAAATATACTTTATGGCTTACTGAAGTTAATAAATGATCACATTCTCTGACTGAGTGTATCACATATTATTCCAACAGTAATTTTCTATATGTAAAATAAATTATGAATCAATGGTTGGATGATCTCTTTACTGGCTTTGGATCTTAGCTAACTTCATTCATTTTTTACTTTGTATCCAATCTCTGCGAGATTCAACCGTTTGCGCCTAGGTCTTCCTAATGGTTGTTTTCACTTAAAATCATTCCATCCTATCTACATAGCCTGCTCACCTGAGCCTCCTAGACCCTAAAACTGATTACTAAACCGTATATGTTATATAGTTCCCTGTTTTCTTTGCGTATATATTACCTCAAAGTAAGCGAACATATTTTAGAAAAAAAGACACGCATAATTTTAAGCCTGAAATTTCTTGACAAGAGTTTTTCAGTCGGATAACAACCAAAATTCTCTGCTTTCTTAGTTAACATTTAAGTTCTTCCTGGAGTGTTTTTGCTCTGTTAATATATAGATCCTTGATTTGAGACCGTGCACTTTATAATTTTCCTACAAATACTTATATTACTTATTCTGTTCATTACTATTAAGACTTTAATTTGCGTATACCGCCAATCACATATCTTTAAATTATTATTTCATTAATGCTTATATTTTAATGCAGGGGTGCACTGAATAAGTGGTAGAGTGGTTATTTCTGCTATTTCGGGGTCCCTCATTTAATTTCCACGGCAATTACTTAGTGGTAGAGTGATTCCCTCCAGTGTGATTTCAATTTCATAGATAATTTTAGCAATAATTAATATGTCCGTTGATTTTCCTCTTTACTTATTTTTCATTACCAATAAAATTTGTCTTAAATAGTGAATTGCTAACCTAATTAAACTAACTAAGTAACCTTATTTTTTAATGCAACCTAAGGTTCACAAAAAGATCTCTATTGACATCTATCCTTAACCAAGTGCATTTACTTTGTACCACGAGATCCATCTTAATATTGTCCTCCCATTTCCGGCTATATTTTCTCTTTTACTGGTGAAAATTTTGAAATCATTTCCATCCTACCGCTACATAATTCAGCCATTTTCCATTTTCGTTTCTCTTGTGTTCTGTTTCAGAAATTGCTCACCTACTTCGTATAATTTTTTAACTAGTAATACAGTGGTCCCAAGTAGTGTACTCGCTAACGCTGTCGCTATGCTGCAAGCGGTTTCGGTTTCGATTCCCGGTGGTCATAAAAATTATAACAGCTTTTTCACGCCATTCACCTTAAATACAGTTTTCCGTGCTCAGGCAAATGTTGAGACAATACATAATATGTGGGTCCCAAACTGCTTCCTTCCATTTCCCGGACTCGTCAAAAAACGACATCCCTCAAACGTAACAGGCTAAATTCACATAAAATGCCAAAAGCCCAGTAATCTAAATCCTACATCCTAAGTAGTACTCATCTCATCCAAACTATATTTATCTGTAATATACATTTGCGCAACCCTCACAACCAGTGAAAGTATCTCAACTTATTGTTTCACACGGATCACATTTTTAAAATTTTGTCATTAAAAGATTCTAGTTTGTTTCAGAAATCCTCATTCTTCTTTACACCAAAATTTATTCAAATGAATAGATTCAACAGTTATTTTATAAAGAACAAAATAATTTAAAGTAATTTACTCACAAGTAACAAAGTGTCACTGATTCGTGAATCACAGGGTCATCATTCATTTGCTTTGAATTATTCTTTATCAATCATTTGCATGAATCTTTAAAATTACAGTGAAACCCTGTCAGAAATTTTGCTAAGATATTATTTTAGTAAGAACAATATATTGGAAAAAAACCTAAGAACACATTTCTTGTAAGTTATATTTCAAAAAGTAATAATAAGATTAGAATACTTTTAATGTAAAACCAGTGTCAAATTCGTTTGAAACCCACAACTCTTGGAGAAAATCAGGTAAATGTCCTTTATTTTAAAAGTATGCAGTCGCCTAAAGAAATATTCAAGTTAAACCAGATGTTTCCTAGAACGCCCAAATTTAATTATTTTACTTTTCATTTTCCTAAACCAGTTGAATACAATACCTTAGGTGCTGCAAAATCCATTGCCACAGCCTTATAGTTGTCTTTTTAAAAACAACGAGCAAACAGTCACAAAGAGGGAAAATAATCGCTATGGGTAACCCTTCAAATTTGTTTTGAAAATCACAAACACCTTTACTCTTAAAGTTAAAAAATGAAAAAGCATTGTCAAACACAACAAAAAATCTTTTTCTTTACCGTCAGCAACAAATATCCAATACTAATCGAAAGGACAAGGAATGATTATAAAATAAAACACTAAATTATAACTAAAAACATATTCTAATTTCTTTCTTTTTCTTCTTCTTCTTCTTCTTCTTCTTCTTCTTCTTCTTATTATTATTATTATTATTATTATTATTATTATTATTATTATTATTATTATTATTATTATTATTATTATTATTATTATTTGTCTATATACATTCCTTTCTTTTTACAGGATTTAAGTTTTCTTTTTTAATCGAAGACGCTCCAATGCCTCTATTCTTTTGCCAATAATAAGTAATTTCATTGCTACTTTATCTTCTAATGGGAAGAGCGCCCACAATTTTTCTTTTTCTTTTTCTTCTGTTTTTCTTCTTTTGTTGGTTTCTTCCTCTTCTTCTTCCCTTCTTTTCATATTTTTCTTTTTTCATTCGAAACTTGTAGTAAAAGAGAATCCAATTCTTCAAAGGAAGATATAATGTCCAAAGATGATGTTGGTTTTCCCTCTGCCATCCTATAAAGACAAAACATACAGATATTATAGTTAAGAACAATTTTAAAAAACGTTTTAACAAATATTTTCAAATCTATAAAAAGTAATAGATTAAGTACTCAATGTAACTTATATATCCTCATGCCTAACTAATAAAGATAAAAGAGTCAAATTCAGTTTCCGCTTAGCATAAAAATCAAAGTTAACTTATCCTTTTTTTCTCTTATTGTTACTAATGGTACTCCTCTAATAAATAAGCAATAGTTTTAAGCAAAAGACCGCTCCATTAAATATTGCAAGTGCATGTAATATTTTCTAACACCAGGTTTTGATTCCCGGTGGTCATTTCAATTTTTACTTATGAGGCTTTACATCCACCCCTTCATAGTTTGTTTCACGGTCCGTGCTAAAGAATTATGTAGCATACATTACTGATTGCTGCAACCATCTACCTTCTATACCTTCCTATCAACTTCTCCCTTACATATATAATCTTATTGTTTTCCTTTAGGTCCACGCAATAAAGCTTTTGTTCACTAACTGCTCTTTTTAACCATGCGCAACTCCTCGAGGTCGGTCAAAAACACCGTAAGCGCATTACGTAAAAAAAATACTACTCTTTTCTAACTTTGTTCGTTTATTTTAATATGTTGCTACCTTCTTTGTAAATTTAGTGATATTTCTAAATGATATATCAACGTAACACATGGATGGCAACCCACTTAAATACTGACAAATTTTATACCGTGAACAACTTGTGGATTTTCTTAAAGTTATAGAGAAGTGTGGGCAATTTCAAGGATATTATTATTATTATTATTATTATTATTATTATTATTATTATTATTATTATTATTATTATTATTATTATTATTATTATTATATTTACTATTACGATTAAAGTATTTTAGCCGGCATCACCTTCCTTCCTTTATTTTCGGCTCCGTGTAACGCTATTGCCTTTAGTGTATGTGGTCTTTGATTCAACTCCCGGTGCGCTTAAAATATTTAAAAGCTTTTTTGCAAACCACTCATCCTAAATGAGGTTTTCCTCATCAACACTAGGTAAAAGCCGAAATATTCTAAGTCCCGCTTTTCTTTCATATTAACCTAAGTTAGTGTCCATAATTAAAAAGCTCTACATAATAATTTATATAACTTTCCCAATTTCCTTTGCCTACTATCATTCAATTTACCGCCTAGCATTACTAAACTAATCATATTTTCCATTTTAGCAGTTTTCTTTGAAGTTTCTCCACTTTTATTATTATTATAGAGAATGCTATGCAGTCTCTCTCTCAACTTCCACATATTTATTTATTTAAACACATCTCCATTCAAAACACAACACTTCAAAGTTACTGCACCTATTTCTCATACAAGTGATTTTGCTAAAATTGGTGTAAGCAATTTTAAGTTCAATTCCCTACGTAAACTTTTCTTCGTTCACATTAGGTAAATGTGAAGGTGGTCCTATATAAAGCGCGACCAAATATAAATCCTAAGTTCTAAATTCCATACTAATTAACTAGTATACAGTAAGGCTAATTCACAGTAATACATCATTTTTACGTAAAATTACTATTTCTTTTGCTCTAATGCATAAAGTCCTTAGTTCAATTCTTAATAGGTAAACAAACATCGTGTGCGTGGGTTTCCTTCCACTTTGTTCAAAAGCAAAGCTACATAACCATTTCCTTTAGCCTACCCTCCATATTAACTTCTAAAAAAAAAGCAAATTGCATTCCCCTCCCGGCTACAAGGCAGCGCTATTCTCATGTCCGTGTGTTATCAAACTTAGTATGGGGCTTACTTATGATTAGTCAAAACAAAGTACGTAAGGTATATTTCCCTTTTTAATGTTATTTCCACAGCTCCTTTTTTAAAGAAAAGCCTTAAACTGCTAATGTATATACAAGAGGTTAGCAAGGAATAATAATTATTATTAATTCAATATTACCTTCGTCCTACAAATTGCCTAAGTAGGTTTTAAATGAACAGATATTATTTTTTATTAACTACTAAATCCATAATGAGTTTAAAACATGCAATTACTATTAAGGTATTACACTAGTGTTACCCCCATACAAGTCAATATATTATATACTCAATAATAAATATAATTTATATGTTCCCTGCCCCTTCGTAAATCAGCTCGTTACGCTTCTACAACAAATTAACACAAATTACTACAAAACTTCCAAACAATTTCAATAAAATACTCAAACTTCAAAGTAACAGCGCTATATTAAACGCAATTGTATTCAATCTGATTTACACAATAGAGTTTTGTGTTTACCAAAATTAAAAAGTGCGTCTATTACAATACGTTTCTTTTCCAGTCAATACTTACTATTTATATAGTGCTCATTATTCTATTCCTATAATATTTAATTAGTGTTCTATTACATTGCTCATATTTCACAAAAATATTTACTTTGTCTAAGTTACGAAAAATAACAATTAGCATCCCTTTCTTAAATTCCAAAAACATATAATTTAACACATAAAACATCCTACAAGCATTCATCAATAAGTTCTCCCAGTGGGCGGGTTTCAATGCTGTTTTCTGCTTTTCCATGCCTTTAAGTTTCTAAACTAATTAAGACAATAGCAAACAAGTTCGCTACCAGCCCCCTCCTTTCTAATTATAAATTAATACTTGTACAATGCAGGTCAAAAGCCAAACCCTATGTCACTCCCCTCTGCTTTTTTCTCCATTCACAATACAAAACTTTACACCTAAGTTAACAATATCTATGCAAACTTACGTTTCACTAATTTCCAGTTGTGTTCCACTGAACAATAAATATTCTTCCTAAAAATAAAAAATAAAATTAAATTAATAAATATTGCTACAACAAAAATCATTTTTACTACTACTACTAGCAAATATCAAAACAATTTTAATTTTTCTTCTACCCCTAACATTCTATAATAGCTCAGTGGTTATCTCACCTGCATAGGGTCCCTAGTTCAATCCCCGCCTATCATAAAATAAAATTTCTGCTGTCCACCATTTCATTCTTGGTCCCTCACTTTAATTCCCGCTCGCTCGCTCAAAAAAGCTAAATAAAATTCTTTCTTCAACACAGTCACAAATAGCATGCTCACAAAAGCGCTATACGTCTATTTTCCGCATCCATACAATCTAATGTATACTATGTACATAATACAAGTGGGTAACATCAATAATGTGGAAGCTATTCCATTTAGTACGCGCTTTGCGTCTATTTTTCTCATCCATAACATCTAATATGCCACCAACTGCGTATACTACGCGCTCTGCGTCTACTTTACACATCCATACAATCTAATGTGGACGCTATTCCATTTACTAACCGTTCTGCGTCTACTTTCTACATCCATAGTATCTAATGTATACTATGTACATATTACAGGTCGCTAACATCAACAATGTAGTTTAGCGTTGCATTTACTACGCGCTCTGTGTCTGCTCTACGCATCCATACAATCTAATGTGAAAGCTATTGCGCTTACTATGCGCTCTCAGTCTATTTTCCACAACTTTAGGCATTATTCTGCTATGTGTATAACATAACATGACTTTCAGCTAATGCTGTATCTTTCGTACCACCGCTGTGCGTTCAGACGCAATATTATATAAGGCATCACTTTATGTCGCTGTCACCCGCTATACAACGAAGTTACATATCCATAAGTATTATTATATAGGCCATCCCTTAATGCCATTCTCACCCATCGCGTTTACTGCTTGCTTTGCATCTATTTTGCATTTCCGTACTCTATATATGACATCAATTAATGCTGTTTTCACCCATCGCATTTACTGCTTCCTATGTATCTATCTTAAGCAATAGTGTATGCTGTGTATACTGCATCACCCCTTGTCACTGCTTTTTTCTTATCCAATGTATTTACTACTTCCTATGTATCATTTTGCCCTTCCGTACGCTATATATGCCATCAGTTCATGCTGTTGTCACCCGTTGCATTTCCTAGTTCCTATCCATCTATCTTAAGCAATAGTGTACGCTATATACGTCATTAATCAATACCATTGTCACCCAACACGTTAACTATCCATTGTACATGTATTTTGCATTTTCCGTACGCTATATTAGTGTTGTAAATAGAAAAAAAACGTTCGTTTTTTTCCAGAAATGTACGTTTTTTTTTTAGAAAAAAAAACATTGCCTCTCGTTTTTTTTCTAAATTTCGTTTTTTTTTCAAATAGTCATTTGTAATGTATCTTACGTCATTTGTCTGAAGTATTTTTATGTAGGTGTAATTACCATAAAATGCAACATAAATTAAACACTAGATACTGATACGGTACAAATATTTTACAATTTATATGAGTAGCGTACCTACTAATAATCCGTGTTTCTGTACTCTTTCACCAATATCAACGAAGAAATAAAAGTATAAATGAACATTTGTTTTTTTTTTTTTCGTGAAAGTAGGCCTTTAATAAGTACGCGAATAATATCACGAACAGTATAAAATGCAAATAACTTGTCTAAAGGTAAAAACTAATACTAATTTGCCTACTAATATTTTCTGAATATCATATAAATAATTTGTCGACTAGATATATGATATGCATTGCTGGCTCTACCATATGTGCAACACGTGCATTTGCACTGGGCTGCAATATCTGTCATAAGTGTTTTATTTAAAATAAATATTTCTTGTTGGAGATAGACTTCATGATCATGGTAGCTAAATTTACTAAGCCAGGGGGGCTATGACGCAAATTGCGTCATTGAAATATTTGGGGGGATTAAAAATCTATATAAATATGCTTGAGGGTATGTAAAAATTAATCGAAAAGATTTTTTTTTCATGGAGGAACACCTACGGATAGACAATTGAGCGGGGGGGGGGGGTGCGTCATGGACATGAGCGGGGTGGGCACCACTGACTAAGCTGACCTTCTATTTGACTACATTCATAAATTATGTTTAGGTCGCATTACTTTAAGTAACATGATCAGTGCTAAAGCAAATGGTAAAATAAATCCCAGAATAAATTGCTTGATTGTTGTCAAATGCAGGAACTCAATTCTCGAATGCCTGTCCCCTTTGGTTAGTTATCAAAGTTCTGGTACGAAAGCTTCTCTTGTCTTTGTCGCAAATAAGATTGTTATCATGGAAAGTGGAAACACTTAAAAAAAAAAAAAACAGATGTAGAAGGAAAATAAAGAAATAAAGGTAAAAGAGCTAGTTGCACTATAATTGCAAACTGATATGTTGAGATTGAAACTCGATATTGAATTCTATAAAAAGGATTACCATCTTTCAGATGTATTTGCTTTATCTTTCACTAACATAATAGATTAATATTTAAAGAAAAAAACAGACTCAACAATATTGTATTTATAGTAAGTATTTAAGCCTTTCTGAGTGCGAGTGTAGTTTCCCTCCCTTTCGTTGTTCATGCTGGAGTAGCATACTTAAAATCGTGACTTTTAAGATTTGTTCTTTCTGGAGAAAGATTTAGGCGGCAAATTACGTCATTGCGCGGGCGACAAATTGCCTGGGGTCGGCCCGATGATATGTACATTCATGTCCACAATGATTGTCGCATATCTATAACTGTCTTCTTGTAAGAATATAATTTGATAATGATTTTGCAGGGTACTTTTAATATTACGTGTATGATCGGAAAATGTATATTTGTTGTACATTTCAAAGGAAAAGAATTATAATTACGAAAATGAGAAAGAGTAAAAGAAACTGTTGCTAAATGGAAAGAAAGTTTTATTTTTTTTATTGTTCTTATTTACTGCTGTTTTGACATGAAATTTGCCACATACATGTCTGCCGATTATACACATACTAATATTATAACAAATACCAGGCGGATTCGTTATCAAATTATATTCCTACAACAACATATTTATAGACATACAACAATAATCTTGGACATGAGTGTACATACAAGACATGAATATAGGATGACATAATTTGAAGTAATGCAGGGTGTTTCAAAATGAATATTAGGGTTTTGAAACTTTGTAGTATCTATTACAATTAACTTACAATTATAAGTATTATCAAATAAAAGAGCAACTCAAACAGTTTTGTACACACGCATGCCATGCATTGTTTCCTCTGTCTGCCGTTAGAAAGAGCAAGTAGCAAAGATGGAGACTAGAGACCAGAAAGCTTTGTGTGTTTTAACTTTGCAGAGACTGAATCTGTAGTTACAGTGCAACCGTCTGTGTGAATTGAATGTTTTGTGCCATATGGCGGAAAGTTTATGGGCCTTTCTCACCTATTGACTCTATGTGTGCCATGTGACGAATGAAGCTCACATCGAACACTTGAAGCAAAAACTGTTTGAGGTGTTCTTTTATTTGATGTATTGTTTATAATTGTGCGTAAAATGTAATAAGTACTGCGAAGACTTAATTCCCCGATATTCATTTTGAAACACCCTGCATTTCTCAGCATCAGTATTGGAACTAAAATGTAAAAAGGAGAGATTGTGATTGTTTACAACAACGATATTATTATTAGTCAAGACTATAATTAATACAACAACACAAGTTAGTAGTCAAAAAATGTAATTAAACGTACACTCGTAACCCTTTCGGACCCAGGTGGCCAAATGGCACATACGGATATGTCAATTTTTTAATCCGCTCCTGTATGGTCACTAATTAAGATATCGGTATATATATATTTCTTGCCAAATAAGGTTGGTCCATAGTTTATCATTTTAGTTTATTTTTCTTCTGTGTGTCGAATTTCCCTCTCAAATTTCACCCCAGTCAAAAATTCGAGAATTTTCGAATTTTCTTTATTACTTTTCCCCTGTAGCTTCATTCGTTGTAGAGAGACCTCCTTAAGACTTGTCAGGTAGATACGTCCGATGGATACCTAATTGTTGACATCAATTGGACGGGCTTGCGCGCAGTGTTGCCAACTACGGAAATTAAAATCTCCTTAAATTTGGGCAAAAAATTCGAAATTTTTGTTATAAACCGTACCTATACGTCGGAATGCAAGTCAACTAACGTCAGTCGAACATTTGTTCTTACTGAACAAACTCGGGTACATATCGTTACAGTGGGGTAATTAGGTGAAGCACGAAAAATTCGGATTAAGGTTCTAACTCTTGATTTTCCCCTACTTTTCTCTTTATCGAAATATATTTTTGGTAATTAAAAGCATTGTTTCTTAAATATCGCCATGATACTTGTAGGATATATTAGTAATGTACCAGTGTTTATTTTAAGATAGTTTTCGTCTGTCTGGTAGCAGTGTTGCCACCTACGGAAAATTTTAATTCAATATGTTAGGGGAAAGTTACGTGTTTTGTCTATTATATCCCTCTTGTTGGCTACATAGGAACAAAAGTGCCAGTATCTGAAAGTCTTGTCTTTATCCTTCACAACGCACTATAGAAAGTTTCAATAGGATAGTTAGGGGAAGTACAGTTAAGGTTTACAGTAGATCTTGTTCTCTAAGTGGAAAAATAACTGTGATTTTTTTTAGGCAGACTGAAATATTTTTTAATGACCTGCTTACTTTATTAGATAATGTCACAATACTTGTAGGGTATATTATAGGGATACCAAAGCTTCTTTTAAGATAGTTTGTGTGTGTCTGCTAGCACTGTTGCCAGCTACAGAAAATTTTAATTTCCGATTTTAGGGAGAAATTTCGTGAAAAAATCCCCTTTTGTCTCTATTATTTCCCTCTTGTTGGCTACATTCGAACAGACGTACCACTGTCTGAAAGCCTCGTTCTTGGCCTACACAGCACACCATAAAACGTTTCGGTAGAATAATTAGGGGAAGTACAGTTAAGGCTTATAATAAACTATGTTCTGTAAATGTTAAGAAAATTGTGAATTTCTGAGGTAGAATGAGATTTTTTTTTTAAATCATGCTTACTTTGTTAGATATCGCCATGATACTTGTAGGAAGTATTCTTGGGGTACGAAGGTTTACTTTCAGATACTTTACGTCTGTTTTATGACAGTGTTTCCAGCCAAAACAATTAATTCCTGATTTTAAGTAAAAAAATTTGGCAAATTTCCCTTTCCCCTCTATTATTTCCCTCTTGCTCGCTACGTTGCAACAAATGTACCACTACCTGAAAGCCTTCTCTTTAGCCTACAGAACGCACCATAAAAAGTTTCAATAGGATAATTAGAGAAGCTGTAGCCCCGGCATATCTGTTGGTTTTTGCTTCTGAGGCGTAAAAAGTGTCAACATTTCATGTGTATGGAAACAGAGAATTTTTTCTTTCTCTCTTTGAATGGAAGCCAGCGACTTTAGATTTTCACTGTACCTTGTCAACCACCAAAGAATTTTTTTTAGGTGACTTAGACCCATATGGCATCAGTGGTGCTAGATACAAAAATCTTGAAATTCGGTTAGGGATTTTTTGTAAATTTTCACCCCTACATTTCCCTCAGTAATTTCCCACCCGCTCGCAACACTGCAATGTAATGTACACCAAAAAATAGCCACATTCCTTTTCTAAAAAACAAGGTCTTAACCATATCAATAGGGTAAATGGTTTTTGAGCAATAAGTCACTAATTGACAAAGTAGGAAAACGCCAAAAATGATCTGGGTCCGAATGGAATAATCACACGATTTTGCTCGTATAGGTACAAGGAAACAAACGATTTGTAAGTTACGAGGGCTTCGATTCAAGTTCTATTGATTATTTCAATAATCTTCAAGATAAATCAGTAAATAATAGCTGCCAGAAAAAAAACAGTCATTTGAAAAAAACATGAAAAAGAACGATGTTTTTTATTGAAAAAAAAAACTTCACAGAAAAAAAAAACGTTTTTTTACAACACTACGCTATATACAACATATCATGCCTTCCCACTGTCGTCCATTGCCATTACTACTCATTATGCTCCTATACGCAGTATAGTATACCTTTCACAATGTCACATCCATTATCGTAATCATTTATTAACATTAATATTCACTGTGCATAAAACTTAGCAATCTGCGGCTTTGCATATTATAAGCGGCCATTTGCACAAATATCTACCACGCACGCTTCAACATAATACGATACCGTCAAAAGCCATCTTTTTAATGTACTACAGCCATATACGCAATGCCCGCGTTTTTATCGCACCGCAGCAAAGGCAGCTCGCATATACTTTATCACAAAATTTCGAAATTCCGCTAACACAAAAAGAAAATAATAAAATAAAATAAAAAAACGGTTTCCCATACGCCTCACAAAAACGCAATTTACAATCACATCACCAATAACTAACACTCATAAAATTTATAAATTCCAACACATATATACGCTTCAAAGTATAATAACTTTAAAGTTTTCTCTCACGTTCTCATTCCACCAATCATCATTCAATTACTTTAATTATACGTCTATCATTAAACTAAAACTCGCATTTCCCAAATGTAGCACACGTTGTATGCTAAAACAGTCTTTTTTTACTACATATTTAAATGAAGCAATGTCATTTAAAACTAGTGTATTTATACAGCATTTATTCATTCAAAAACAAAAACAAGAAATCTTTCTTATCGCCATTAATCTCTGCTTGTTATAATTACTCTGCTAAACAAAAAACAAAATGGTGGAAAACCACCAATATTGCAATAAGTTTCCAATGGCTACCAAAACTTAACAACTTATCACTGGTCTGCCCATCCTGTCACTTCATTTCAAACAAAAGGTCAACCCTTCTGTAAATTTTCAAGACCCCTGCAAAATACCAATGTCTTCAACCCCGCCTTCTGTCATTCAACAGCTTCTCCTAGTTAAAAGGACTCCTTCAGCCATTTTAAAAACCAAGCAAAGTCTGTTCATTATTTTGTAATTCTGTTTTAAAAGAAACAAGAAAATAAAATTCGTTTCTTTTCTTTTCAAATAATACATCCTAGTTTAAAGCGCTTGCCTTCAAACCCCATTTTTTCCTGCACCAAAATAAACATCCGTCGTGGCTAAGCGGTTAGCGTACGCGCCTTTCACGTAGTAAGCCCGGATTCGATTCCCGGTAGCAGCTTATGTCTTTCAAATTGTTAATATAATCATTACAAGCAAAGTCTTGTAAGCATATACAGCAATATACCCTCGCTGCCAATAAGGGACGCTAAATTAATCATATATTATTCTACAATTATATCTAATAACAGAGCATTTATCTCATCTTATATTTTTAATATTCAATTCATATAAATAAAATTCCTTACCTTCAACAATAAATCCAACCGTTCCGATCAACACAAACTATGGCCACAAACAACTTAGTAGTTAAAACACAAAATTAGAATCATGTAAGGCAATAGACTTTATTTATAAATCAGTTTTGCTTCTTATCCACAAAAGGCGGAGGGATTTATCTTCCATTCCAAACCAACGTATTTCATCCCACGTTCATATTATAATCGTTATCCAAAAACTTCCGCTTCTCCATGCAAACAAAATCAATATCTCTGCTTATTATCCAAAACTTCCCTTTTGCCCACGCAAAGGAGGGAAAAAAGAAATCATTCATTTCTAAGTATCAAATCTACATTTTTCAGGAAGTCTGCTCAGTAGGCTTGGTGGGATATGTAACCTTCGTGTGTGGCAATATAGACAATGGATTGCAGACAATTACCTATTGTATTCGTAATAGTGAAGTACCAGCGGGGCGCCGTGAGACAATGGGTAGAGAGTATAGTTGTATAGAAATACACTATTGTTGAAATGACATATGATGACAGCTAATGGTTGTTGTACTATTGTATGTATAGTAGTGACATAAAAGAGAATAATAAAAGATGTCAAAGTTGTAAAGATAAATGATTTTTAAAAACCTTGGAAAACTTGTTGAACATTGGGAAGCTTGTTATAAAGAATAATAAAAGAGAAACCTTGCAGGTGTATGTAAAGAATAATAAAAGAGAAACATTGGGAAAATCATTGAACAATGTGAAGCTTGTTATAAAGAATAATAGAAGTATACAATACTTTGCAGGTGTATGTAAAGAATAATAAAAGAGAAACCTTGGGAAAATCAATGAACAATGCTAGCTTGTTATAAAGAATAATAGAAGTATACAATACTTTGCAGGTGTATGTAAAGAATAATAAAAGAGAAACCTTGGGAAAATCAATGAACAATGCTAGCTTGTTATAAAGAATAATAGAAGTATACAATACTTTGCAGGTGTATGTAAAGAATAATAAAAGAGAAACCTTGGGAAAATCAATGAACAATGCTAGATTGTTATAAAGAATAATAGAAGTATACAATACTTTGCAGGTGTATGTTTTAAAATAATAAAAGAGAAACCTTGGGAAAATCAATGAACAATGTGAAGCTTGTTATAAAGATTAATAAAAGAGAAACCTTGTAGTTGTATGTAAAGAGAAACCTTGCAGCTGTATGCGTTAAAGAATAATAATTTAGGTGCTGAACAATAGCGGATTGTTATAAAAAGACTTTTTAACCTGGCGGCGGCGGAAAGGCGGACGCGGCGCGGGAAGGTGCGGGGGCGCGAACGGTTGGGCGCGGATGGTAATAAAGTTGAAAATGAAGTAAAAGAGAGGACCTTGAACGTATATATGAAAAGAATTTTGGGATTTTTTTTGTTAGTGCAAAGAAAAGTTTTTATGTTTTTTGTATTGTGTTATTAACATGCTTAAATATTGTTTTGAAAAGGAATAGGTGACTTGTATGAACTTGATGGTATTAGAGGACGCCATCTTGTTTGTTGGAACTGTTTAAATACGGGAGTTTTGGAAAATGTCGTATGTATTTTAGCTATGGCTGCTATACAGAAAGAAGATTTTGTGTACGCGGATGAAGAGACGTTGTTTTTTCCGCCATCTGTGGAGCATAACCCGAATACCGAGAATAGCATTTTATCGGTAAACAGCAGAGCAGAGTCTCCAGACAGTGTAAAAACTATTTATTTATCATCTTCGGATGATGATGATGATAATAATATTGATAATGAAGAAGATGAAGAATTTGTGGGAGGATCACCATCCTTACTATCGAGGACATCAAGGTTCTGGAGGTTGAATTGCCGCTGCAGTAATTATAAAGTGGACATGAAGTGTATTGTGAAAGCGATTAAAGAGTGGGAAACAGATAAAATGTTAATTTGTAGCGGATGTTATGAAAGTGTTAACAATCAAATGGGCGATGAATGTTTATTCATGAGTGATGAAGAATTGATGGAACGTGCCATATCAACTTTAATAGATATAGAAGTTGAAGAACTGTTTTATACATATGCCAAATCGCATATAATAGGCATATGTACTCAAGAATTGTTTTATGAATTATACTATGATTTGGTTGAAGAAACGGATAAGACATTTTTAAGTGATGTAATTGAAATTTTTAGAATGAAAGACAGAAAACATGTGTGAACTGAACTACAGATGAAAAGTGAACCTTATGTTTGTGTTTGTGTAAAGACAGAAAAAAGTGAAAGAAAGAATTAAATATACTCAAGAATTGTTTTATGAACTATACTATGATTTGGTTGAAGAAAGGGATAAGACATTTTTAAGTGATGTAATTGAAATTTTTAGAATGAAAGACAGAAAACATGTGTGAACTGAACTACAGATGAAAAGTGAACCTTATGTTTGTGTAAAGACAGAAAAAAGTGAAAGAAAGAATTAAATTTTAAACTTTTAATTATATATGTATACATATTACGTATTTTGAAAATAATTTTTTTTTGTGTATCGTATAGTGAACAACATATAAGTGCATACTTACGTTTTAATAATAATAATATTTTTTGTGAACAATGTTTATTTTATTATGATATTGGAAATTTTTCTGTAGAATATTTATCCAATGATATAACTTTGAATGATTTATTTGAAGAACATGATAATGAAATTTTAAGTATAAACTTTACACGCGAAACGCGTGAACACCGAATTTGATGTTACGTTTTTTGTTAGAAAACAAGATGCAACCTTTTATTGTAAAGGTGTAGAAAAATCACTTGGATTAAAAATATTTTTGTAATATCTAAAATTTTTTATAACATTAATTGTATTGTATACAAAGAAGAAATAATAATTATTATTATTTTATGTTTTGAATGAAAATAACATCAAGTTTTTTTTTGTTAATGTAATTTTATTGTATTGTATTGTGATGAAAATATAAAGAAATAAACTTATGCATTATAATATTTTTTGTTGTTTTTCTTTTTAAAATGGTTAATGAAATAAATAATTAGAAAAATTTGAAAATGATTGCAAGTAACATTTGTTTGATATTTATTTTCTTTTGCATTTACTTATATTATTTTACAATTAGTATTGTTTCAAACGTTTGCATTTTTTTAATTTTTCATAATATTATTTTACATTTTAAGAAAATATTTAAAGATAAATAGAAATAATAATAAAATATATACGTATATAAAAGTTTAATACTTAAATAATTTATGTTAAAAAGAATTGATTTTTGAAAATACTAAATTACTTGAACACTTTGTATTGCCGTGTTAAAAATTGCAAAGAAAACTTTACATTTGTATTTTATTGTTTGTTTTGGATAAACTTTTTTTTTGTATTATGTAGAAAATGTTTGGAGAATTTGTTTTACTAACTAATTTTTTATTTTTAAACTTACATATTATTATCAGAATTGTTTTACGAAAAGTATTTATTTAACATTGCGTAATAAATTACACGACCATGTTCTGTGAACTAATAAAATTGATTTGAAATAATAAAATGTGCAAAACATATATTAATATTTAATGTTTTGGATATACAACACAATTTTATTTTGTTTGATGAAAAATACATGTAAACATACATACATACCTGCATAATGAAAAGTAAAAAACATATGTTGCAGTTGGAAGCTCTGTTAGCCAATGGAAACTATATTTACCAGTGGAGAGTAAAATACTAACTTATAACACGCATGCGCATTTGTTAAAAGTTTATACGCATGCGCAAATTTATTTATGAAAAGGAAAACACATGTTGGAGTTGGAAGCTGTGGTATCCAATGGAAAGTAAATATAAGTTTGTAACACGCATGCGCATTCGTTAAAAGTTTATACGCATGCGCAAATTTATTTATGTATACACAGGAACAATACTTAAATAGTATAGTATTTGTGAAGATGTGTAGTAGAAAAGTATCCCATTCCGAGTATATTTCGCCACGAGAGAAAGAACTTAAACTTGTTAATAGGAAGAAAGTTATTTGTGAGCTGAAATTATTACATTCTAATGAAGAACATTGTAATTCGTTTAGAAGATTTTATCGAAATGATGATGAAATACAATTTGAAAAAGTGTATCCTAATACAGATATTGAAATTCGTGAATTAGATATTATAAACTGTAAGTGCAATCGCTTTAAAGTAAGTAAGTTGTGCATAAAAGAACTTTTTGAAAATTATAAACTGAATGAACCACTACTTTGTTCTGCTTGTTCATTAAGAATACCAGATAAGCGCCTTCATTTATGTTTATTAGCATATAATAATCGATTGAAACGTTTTGTGTGGGAATTTGTAATTAAGAAGACAACTCGTGACATAGTGTTTAAACTGTATTTGAAGAAACATTGTTTACACGATAATTACAAACAAAACAAAACGCTTTTAAATAGATTTAATTTATCCTATGAATCACTCACATTTTGTGATAGTTATATTTCTGAGTTAGTGGAAGTGTTTTTAAAAAGTGACAAAAATGCCTACAGGAATCAGACCGTGTCTGTATAATTGCACTTCTTTTTTTGTGAATGAACAGTGCGTGTTGGATTGTATTTCAAGATGGAAACCAGAATATAAACTAGTATGTGAAGGATGTTTCGAAAACTCTCATATTATAGAACACCATGATTGTATTACTTGTGAATATGAAATGATGTGCTTTAATGCATGGCGTGTTATGGTACGAGGTCGTACTTTTGATTAACTGTATGAAATTTTTTCATCATATCATGATATTGAAATAGATGATTGGACCTTTGTTTATATGTTATATAATATTTTATTAAACAAAAATTATGTTGATTTAATTACAGAGCTTTTGTTAAAAAAAGATTTTGCTTACAATTTTTATAATTTTTTTAATTTGTTTGATGTGTTAGTGTAATAAGTAAACGAAGTAAAAGTTATACATTGTAAATATAGTAAATTTGAAAACAATACTTATTATAATTTTAGTATGATGAAATTGTTTTCATGTACATGAATTTAAAATTAAATTAGAATATAACATTACATATTTATTTATATGTAATCAGTTTAAATTATGTGAAAAATAAAAATATTATTTCTATAAAAGTATTTTTGTTATTTTTTATTTGTTTTAAATACCTAGTTTGTAATTTTTGTAGGCACAAATAGTCTGTAACGTTATGTGCAAACGGATTTAGTTGTAATTTTGCACGCATTGGAATTTATTTTACATACATGATTTTATTTTATATTTGTGCATAAAATTGAATTACATAATTATTTTAATATCATTAGGTAAATTATTAAAAAAAAATGAAATAACATTTGTAAAGAAAAAAAAACTTTTCAAAGGTAAGTAGAAAAGAACTATTGTTTATATTAATACTTTAATATGATAAGAAGAAATTTTTAACATCGAGTTTGTTTTTTAGTATACGTAAATATTATTAGCACAAGTTTTTACAATAACTTTTTTATTACGCAAGAGAATAACTATTAATGAAAAAAAATAAGACACAACGTTTACAAAAAGTTTACGAGAAATTATTATGAACGTTATTCGTTTATGCTATTGATATTTTCGTTAACAGTTTATTTTAATATTTCCCTAAAAGTATAACAGTAGGAATAAAAAAAAAGATTTCTTAGTAAACATGTATTACAAATACTGCAACTTAAAAAGTTGAAATCGCATATTACATAGTAATAAAAATACTGAAAAAAAAGTATTAATCATCTGATACCTAAAGATAGTTTTTATGGTGGAATGTTTTAATGCCTTGTACGATTGTATCAGCGAACAGTCTGTGTTATATTGTGATGTTACCAGTCTTTATCCGTGGGTGATGGTACGTAAACCTATAATATACAAGGGACATGACTTACCACAAGTGCAAAGTATTCATGGATTAGTGAAACGTAGTATCTTGCCTCCCAAAGACTTATATTTTCCAATTTTACCATATACATGTAATGATTGCCTTTTGTTTGGGTTATGGAACAAAATAACAACAATTGCATGCATAATGATGCCGAGCGTGTTCTTACTGGTACATACTGTACTCCTGAACTTCATGTGGCTTTAGATTTCGGATACAAAATTTTACAAATTATCGAAATTTGGGAATTCAAATTATCTGAATCAGAAAATAATCTGTTTAAAGATTATGTCAATTCCTTCTTAAAAATGAAACAGGAGTCTTCAGGATTTCCTAGCTGGTGCAAAACTAAACAAGATCAAGAAAAATATATTGCAGACTATTATGAACATGAATGCATTCAGTTAACGGAAAATAACATTCAATCAAATCCTGGTCTAAGATATATTTCCAAAATATTTCTCAATTCCTTGTATGGGAAATGGGGACAAAGAACAGATTTATCTCAATCTGTAATTGTAGATACTCCAGAAAAATTTTTGAGCACCACAATATGAGGTACAAACTGTATTGCCTATTGGAGAGCGACATCTCATTGTATCATATAAAAACATTGAAAACAAAAAACAAGCCATGGAAATTTTCCAATGTTGTCCTTGCAGCCTTCATCACGTCTTGGGCGCGTCTAAAACTTTACAAATTAGTAACAGCTATAGATCCTGATTGTGTATTGTACTGCGACACTGATAGTATTATGTTTGTGCAGCAACGTAATGAAAAGCCTCCACTTTCTTTGGGTTCCTATTTAGGTGAGTTAACTAATGAAGTTCCTGATGGTTGGGAAATTGATGCCTTTATAGGCTTAGGACCAAAAAATTATGCCTATAGAATGAAAGAAGTTCAAACAGGAAAAGTAGATTATGTATTTAAAATTAGAGGAATTACTTTAAATCATCGTACACGACAAGAAATTAACTTTGATCATTTTTATCAACTAGTTCAAGATAAAGCTGACAAAAAAATAGTTACACAATCCAGGAAGAATTGTTCGTAAGCCTGGGTTTGTCATCGTATCCAAGTCTGAAACTAAAACACATCAAAAAGTTCAAAATAAAAGACGACGATTAAATCATAACAGTATTACTGACTATAGAACATTGCCATATGGTTATCAAAGTATTAAGTGTGTTAAATGATTGGTATTCTGTATATATGTAAATAGTAGACTGTCTAAAGGTATCATGATGTTCATAAGTTTTGCTATCTGTTGGTACTTGTACGTATATATAATGTAAATATCTTATTTAAATATGTATATCAATATTGGAAAATACAATAAAGCGTTACAATTTACGATATTATGTTTTATTTTTCCAAACAAATATTCATATAATACGAAGTATTTTTATTCTATATAAGATAAAGGAACAATACCTATGCTTCATATAAGGTTATTTATACGTATTTTATGTTCTTACAATAAATGATCGTAAGTTCGAAACCATATTGTGGTCATAATGTCTACTATACGATGAACAAGCATCTTAGAAGTAAGTACAAATATATGGCATTAGAATACTGTAGTGAAAAGATATCTATATGTAAATGGGTTATAACACAGTGATATCCTTTATGTTTAAAATATTCGTAGAACATCTATGGCATGCTCACATTTTAAGGTAACATCATTGCTATGCTCACATTTTTTAGTATTTTTCGGAACATATTTTGTATGCTCACATATTTAACATCGAGTTTCCAAAGGAAACGATGGAATAAAATATATGAGAGGTTAAATAAATAAGGAGCTTGTTTAGCAATTTAAATACGATCACACTCTATGAGTGTTCTATTAAAAAGATAAGCAACTAAAATTCCAAAGGAAAGGATAAAATAAAATATATGAGAGGTTAAATAAATAAGGAGTTTGCACAACAAACGAACCAATAAAAAATTAACACCGAAGTTTTTGCAGAACTGAATAATTGCATAACAAAAACATTAACTAGTTTAAACCGGTTTAATCACCTGCAGCAAAGCAAACAAAACAAATTTCTAGCATTACTAACAAAGGAATTTTTAAACCCACTAACATAAGGTACAAATTACATCATATTGTGTAATATCACTGTTACTAATTTAAAATATGTTAAAGCACCTATGTACGAGATTACAAAACCAAATGCTTTTGGGTACGAGACTACAAAACGAAATGCATTTGGGTACGAGACTACAAAACGAAATGCGTTTGGGTACGAGATTACAAACTGTGTTGTAGCCTATACAGGTGATAGTGTTATACTTCATGTTAATATTATAATTATTATTTTGGACGGTAATTAAATTATATTTAATGCAAAGTATACGTATACTACACATGTACGGTAAATCATAATACATTTTTTTATGTTTATGTTCGATTAAGTCTGTGTAATACATGTACACAAATTGTAAATAAACTCTTAGGATTATGTTCGGCAATGTTCGGGAAACTTCGGTTAAGTTCGGAACCATTTGTGTGGTACATTAACCAATATGTACAAAATTGTAAATAAACTCTTAGGTTTATGTTCGGCAATGTTCGTAAAAGTTCGTGTTAACTTGTTTAAATTTTTAATTATTAGTGTTTTAAAAATAATGTATACTAGATTAATGCACATTAAAATTCATCCGCCATGTTTGTTTCTTGAAACAACGCCACCTGTACCATAACATTCACATTAGTGTGTATAAGACTGTGCGTGTGTGTACATGTGCCATAGCAAGTTACCGAGTGTTGTTTGTTTTTTATAACCGGCAATACCCCGCGCAGTTTCCGGGCAGCAATATTTTACGCGTCCCGCGTCGCAAAAACCTTTTTCCGGGCGCAAATACCGCGCGGCGCGTACCGGTCGCGGTAAAAAACGCGCGGCGCGTACCGGTTGCGGTAAAAAACGCGCGAAAAAGGTATTTATTTTAGTAATATCATTCATTTTACCTATTCATATAAAAATATACCCTTTAATAAACATATTTCCAAAGTTTCAAAAAAATCGACGCCATATTGTTTATGTAAATTCATTAAATGTTTATTTTCAATTTACAATGTTCTAATCTGTATAGTAATGTTCCTTAGGTCCTAACGATTAAGAAAATACCTTTCTCTTGTTTCTACGACCAATAGTTGGCCGTCAAAAGCGAAAAAATAAAAACCTGTACTTTTGGAACACACTGTATATAAATTTCAAAAAAAATAAAAATTGTTCAAATGTATCATGTAGGGTGTCTTTCTATATAAATTTTGACCTGACAAATCGATTTCTGTAATCCATTTTCACCTAAGATCAACCGTTTAGGAGCTATGACCATTTAAAATTATTTTCAAGTTACATTGTTCTAATCTGTATAGTAATGTTCCTTAGGTCCTAACATTCAAGAAAATACCTTTCTTTTGTTTCTACAACCAATAGTTTGGCCAAAAAAGCGAAAAAATAAAAACCTGTACTTTTGGAACACACTGTATATAAATTTCAAAAAATAAAAATTGTTCAAATGTATCATGTAGGGTGTCTTTCTATATAGATTATGACCTGATAAATTGATTTCTGTAATCCATTTTCACCTAAGATCAACCGTTTAGGAGCTATGACCATTTAAAATTATTTTCAAGTTACAGTGTTCTAATATGTATAGTAATGTTCGTTAGGTCCTAACAAATAAGAAAATACTTTTCTTTACTTTCTACGACCAATAGTTTGGCCAAAAAAGCGAAAAAATAAAAAACTATACTTTTGGAACACACTGTATAAAATCGAAAAAAATAAAAATTGTTCAAATGTATCATGTAGGGTGTCTTTCTATATAAATTTTGACCTAACAAATCGATTTCTGTAGTCCGTTTTATCGTATAATCAATCGTTTACGATTTATGTTCATTTAAAGTTATTATACGAAAAAATCTTAGTCTTTATGCATCAACGCCACCTTATATACCAGCACGTGTCAGTAGCATACATGCTTTTGTCCAGTTAACATTAAACCGTATCGGTCATGTCTTATTTCTACAACCGAGATTGTCTCATTCGTTTACCGACAAAAATATTTTGTCGTTTCCCGTCTTTTTTTCCCGCCATATATTAGTGCTTCGTATGTGCTTCAATCATCAAACAAAACAGTTTATCCTAGGTAAGTATCAACATTTTAACATTTCTATACTTTACATGTAGTTTCCCATACAGTATAATGTAGATTTACATATGCATATTTGATAAATCCATTTCTATTATTTCAATTGACACACATATTTTTAAAGAAAAAAAAATAGTCACTTAGAATCTTAATAAACGCGTGCATATACGCCACTGATATCAACAAATAAATTATTCGATTTCGTTCATTTGGTATTCCTTTTCTCATGACTTACGAGAACTTTTGCAGTTTCTGTGTTCAAAAACAAGATTTCACCGTTCCTTTTTAAACACCGTAAATTCCATTGCATTCAGCTAGGAATAAAAAAAGGCCTCAAGCAGGTTAACCCCGCGCCTCCCCTGTCTTCCGCTCACCAATACAGGTATGCGTCCATGCTTCCTGCATTTTTTCTCTCTCTCTCACGCACACTAACGCATTTATCCAACCTTGCAAACATTCTCTTTCGCGCTGTTTCCTTCCTCCCGCCCCGCAACACCTAACACTCCGGTCCCCACCCTGCACTCAGCGTTTATGTATGCTTCCCTCTCTCGCTCTCTTATGTTAGGAAAGCAATCTGTCCACGTTATGCTTCTTGGTGTTTTAAATCGCCTCATAAAAACCATTCAGGAAATGCACAACATTTCCGGTTTGCGTATTTCAATCTTAAATTTGCCGTAACAACGGTTCTATCTGACATTTGTTCAATAAATAAAAGCAAACACAAGTCATTTTAATATTCCCATTGATTTTCGCTTATAGTTAATGAGCCATACTTTGCATTTAAGGAAGGACAAGAAACACCATACTTTTAGGAATTATTCATTCATTATCTAGGATGTTAAAAAGTAGGTAATAGACTGAGTTCTTGCCCTTGTACTTAAAGTGTTCACGTAGTGCAACAGTAAAATGTATCCTCTTGCACGGGAAATGACAAGTAGCTGTTTTTTTTGTACATATAATGATTTTTTTGCTTTAAATATATATCTTTATCTAATAATAGAGTATTCTTAGATAATATACTTGGTATTGTCCATTCAATTAAAATTTGTATACAAAAGAAAGAGTAGAAATATCATTTCAGTTTCTTTTTTATGACATATTTTTGAAATTAATCTATTAAAATGCAGGAATCAAAAAAAAATATAGAAATAATCCCATGGAAATTATGAGTTATATATCAAAATTTTAAGTAAATTTTGCAGTTAGAAAGAAATTGGTCTTGATTTTCAGTGTTCCTTCAATCAAGATCAAAATACTTTACCAATACATAAGTTATAAAGCTTCAATAGCATTTTTAAGGGGGACAAACAAAATTATTTTAAAAATCGGGTAACAGAAAAGAGGTGAATTTTATTTATCTTTTTTGTTCTTAATATTATTATTATTTTCATTGCATATAAAAATAACTAACTAAGTCTATGACCTATGGAACCCAGAGGTTCACACAAGCTCTTCACTGACTTTTATCCGTACCCAATTGTATACAGTTTGTACTTTGTATTCCAATTTCTGCGAAATCCATTTGTGCATAGGTCTTTCTAATGTTCATTTTACTATTGGGTTTACCAGTTAAGACTTTGAAAACGTTCCATTAAACCTATATGACATGGTCATCTAAACCTTCTACACTTGACAACACTAAAATGTTGGGTAATTGTATAAAGTATGTACTTCCTCAATATCAAGCTTTTGCCAATCCCCATTGTCATTTCTCCTGGGTTCAAATATTTTTTCCTAGGATTCTGTTCTCAAATACTTTCCTCAGAGTAAGAGATCATGTGTGATAACAATTTCAATGCATATAGTTTACGAAAAATTGTCTTTTTTTCTTCATATAAGTATAAAAGGAAAAAGTAGAAGAAAAGTAATGGATAGGAAGAATAAGATAAGCATAATTTTAAAGAAACAGAGTCAAAATTATTTTCCAGGTCTGTCAAATGTATAATAATAATAATAATAATAATAATAATAATAATAATAATAATAATAATAATAATAATAATAATAATAATAATAATAATAATAATAATAATAATAAATATTTAGATAGCTGAGCTGGATTCCAGCTTGCACTACCTAAAATTTGTCTTTTAATCAAGTTCAAAAAAAACCATCTTTAGTCAGTAACTGAAAATTATATTTTCAGCAGTCTTCTTCTTATAAGGTTTCTATAGATTTTTTTCCCTGTAATTTTAACACCAAAACATTCTTAAATCCCTGTAAAAATAATATCCTTCGCCGGGTCTTCCATAAAAAATATACAATACCTTACTCTACTCCATTTGTTAGCTGCAGTCTTTTTAGAATCCACCAGAAAACTGAAAGAAAAACCATAAAAAAAATGTGGTCGCTATAAAGCCTTCCAACCACCCAAACAACCAAGTAACCTTAAAACCTGATTTTTCTCAGTTCAAATTACCTAAAGTAATCATATTGGAATTAATAAAACACACAACTTATAATGTCTAATCTAATTTTCTTTTTTTTTCCTTTTTATTTCTTATATTTACATTTTTCTTTTTCTTTTTTTTTACATTTTTCGTTTTTTTTACAATTTATTCCCTTCATTATATAAATCTTGACAATTATTCAAAAATTGATTAAATGTATGTAAAACTTTAGCATCCGTCGCTACGTTTAAAAATTTTTGTAATTTAATCATTGTTTTTAAAAACTCTTCACTTATTTCAATCAACCTATTGTTTTCTTCTTCTTCCTCTTGTTCCCCCACATCATCTTGCATCACCTCCTCCTCTTCCTGTTCACCATTTTCATCTATCGTAGCCCGCTCATCCTCCTCTTGCACATCTTCCATCGCCTCCTCTTCATGATCTAATTCATCCACATTCTCCTCATCCTCCTCTTCGGAATCTAATATAATCACATCCTCCTCCTCCTCTTCGGGATCTAATATAATCACATTCTCCTTCTCCTCCTCTTCGGGATCTAATATAATCACATCATCCTTCTCCTCCTCTTCGGGATCTAATATAATCACATCCTCCTTCTCCTCCTCTTCGGGATCTAATATAATCACATCCTCCTTCTCCTCCTCTTCGGAATCTAATATAATCACATCCTCCTCCTCCTCTTTGGGATCTATTTCAACCACATCCTCCTCCTTCTCTTCGGGATTTAATTCAATCACATCAAAATCTTCGTTAGTTAAATGAATAATTGCAATTTGTGTGTGGTGTGCCATCCTGCAACAAATGAAAAAATAACAATTATAAATATCAAATAATACTATAAAATTTTACATGTTATATTTAAGCATACATGCTGTTAAAAATATATTAAAATAGTATCACCTTATTTTTTTATGTCTCTCTCAATAATTCATTCAATCAATTATATAACTATCAGTAACAATTCACTGTTCTATTCTCAAAATAAATAGCTATTGTATATTGAATATTCAATTATTAGTCTTATACTTATTCGTTTAGCGCCTATAATTTGATCTGTCAAAGTTATTTCATTATTTAAATATTAGTTCTTAAAAGTTGAATCTTCAATACAAATAATGATTGTAAACAAGCTGGTATTATTTATTTATTTATTTTCCATCAGTAAAAAACTCTGGGGATCTAAGCTCCCTAAATCATGTTTATAACGCAATTCACCTATATTTCCAACAAAAGTAATATTTCATTCCTTCAATCATAAACAATCTATTTTTTTTCTACAATTTTTATCTTACTTTTAAAAAGTAACCTACATATAAATGTGAACAAGGTCTTAAAAATCACCAGTTTCAAACATATTCTAACAAAATTACTTTGTAACCCTCCCAACAAAAAATTTCAATGTCTGTCTTTGCCTACATATTCAAAATATCAAATAACATACGTCCTTATTACGAATGTATCAACATATTCGTATCATTTATATGAAATTCCACAAAAATTAAGCAAGAGTTTTTCCTAGGAAACATTCCTATTTACAATACTACCAAGATAATATTCAGTTATCATTACGTTTTTATTTTACTTTTTTCATACAAATCCTAAAGTAATTTCCTCTAGTACATTTGCTTCATAATTCTGTTTTTTGCTTAAATCATCATTATAGATATTTTGCCTTTAATAGCAAGGCACTTCCCGCAGCTAACAAGTTTGTATGCACCACGGTCCTCCGCTAACCTTCTCGTTTTTGCGTATAATCTTTCTGTTTTAATATCAGTCATTAATTGTAGTCTTCTTTGCTCCCTCCCTTTCTTTCTTGTCAACATACCCTCTAGGACATTCCCTAACAAGAGATTTGGTTAACTAATCTTATAGTAAACAATATTATGTTCATATTTTTTTTTCGCAATGCTTCCGTTTCCTTCCACATCCGTAATTATCATCTTCTTTTACCCTAATTCGCATTACCGTGCAATATAAAGTGGTAAGTGCCATAAAAAACAATTCAATATTTTCAATAAATTAATATAAGAAAACAAAAAATTCAATTTTCCTAAAAACTAATGTCGTTCATAAGCTCCGACAATTCTAAGCGGTTGGCGTACGCGCATTTCGCGTGGGTAACCAGCATTCGGTTCCCGGGGCAAACTCATGTGGTTCCCATTGCACGTAAAGTTGTAGGTCCACGTCTCATATTGCATGGCTGCACAAGGGAACGCTAAACTCATAATCAACTTAACCCGAGTAAAATCTTCTTTATACCTACATTTTAAATACGGTCATTTGATTTTTTCTATACTTATATTTCAATAATATAATTCATGAATTTACTTTCAGTCTGAGTAAATATTTTAACCCCCAATGCTTTTATGTTTCCTGTATTTTTAATTTTTATTCTTTCGGACATAAGGGCAGTTACATAAAGCTATACAAGAGGTATAACGCAATATATATTCCAAAAATAATAATAATAATATTTAAGTCGCAAGCACACTCCCTCAAATACTAATATTCCCAATAAAAAGTCCATATAGGTATTAATTTCAATTAAATTTAGGCATTAAAACATTTCTCTGCATGTTATTAGTTGAATCCATACTAATATTACACATGCATGGTTTTCCCAATTCTTTAACTAACAAATATAATTAGTTTAAGACACAATAAATTACTAATAATTCAATTATCTCTTTTGCAAAATAATTATGGCACACTTGCACCTACATTACCAATTTTCATGTTATAAATGTTGGTGAGTGTTTCCAATAATAAAAAACTGTCATCGCCAAACTGGTACATAATAACAGTACTTTAAATCCATGGAACTATTACGTAACCTTCTATCTACACGCAAAAAATATATGGCAAACTACACTTTTCCAATTAAGCTAGCGCTGCCTTAAACGTAAAACAATTCAGTTCAATTCATCACATTCACTCAACTAAGTTCAATTGCACATTATCTTACATAACATTGCTTTTGTTTTTCCAATTCATGAATTAACTAAAAGTTTATATTTCATATCCTCTTTCTAATAATAAATTCCAATATTTGTTAAAGCCAGTTTGCGGTACCGCGCGCCTCCGGTGCTTCAAATCTCTCATACAATCCCAATCCGCAACAAGTCAAATTTATGCTGCGCAAACACCGTATGTGTAGGTTTTGTCGGGGTTCTCCCGCTTCCTCCCATTTTCTTCATTCAACCATTTCACTCATTTGTCATCATCACCGCCTCCTTTAGCTTAACAGAAATACACAGCAAAGATGTGCGCCCTAGCTACTACGTCACTGTAAAAAGACATGTAAGTACTGCCTTATTACATTTTCTTGTTTCGTATACACTATACAAAACCATCGTAAACGTGAGTTTTCTAGCAATTATTCCCTTTCCTCCCACTATTTCATTCCACCATTTCATCCATATCGCATTATTACCCTTTAGCCTATCCCGCATAAGCGTAAAACGTCAAACTTAAAAATTTTATTTTCTATAGCATTTATAAACTTTTTATCTTTGCACCATCTTTTGCTTTCCTTTCGTTATGTTCCAACGCTACCTCAATGTTATAACGCTCACCTGTGGTGTATGCAATTCCTCCTTCAATTTCCCGCAAATTAACTTTCTGTTAAACAACATTCTGTTAGTGGATTTTCCCGTTTCCTCCCACTATCTCATTCCAACAATTGTTGAGTTATTATTTATTTGCCTTAATTACGCGTCAGTCTTAGCCTAACTGGTATAACCGTCGGACGTTAAACTTAAAAATTTCATTTTCTATGGCATTCATAAGCTTTTATCTTTCCATCGTTTCCTCTACATATGTTTCAACGGTATCTCTGATGCGTAAGGTCTTTCATTTAATCCCTAGACATGTAACTTTTTAGTGGACAACATCGTGTTCGTGAGTTTACTCGGGGTACTTCCTTTTGCTCCTACTTTCTCATTCCACCAATTCTTCCAGCATCATTCACTTGCCTTAATGACACATCAGTTTTAGCCTAAAGGGCATAATCGTGGCACGATAAACTGAAATATTGCATTTTCTATGTTATTTATAAGCTTTTATCTTTCCATCGGTTCCTGCTTTCCTCTCAATAAAACTAGGCTACACATACTATACTCAAAATGTTCGCAACTAAAACTAATCTTTTCCAAAAAGTCAATTAAACATAATAAGCTCCACAGTTTTCCTCTCTTAAGTTTAAAAATAAATAAAATAATTTATTTCTTACCTCAAATGTAGAAATTCCTTCAAAAAATCTCTTCACAATCGATCCAGGAAAAAATCTAAAACAAAAATAACAAAAAATAATTTAGTATAAATTCTGCACCTCCTTCACAAACACATAATATCATTCTATATATATATATATATATATATATATATATATATATATATATATATATATTAAAAGTTTAATAAAAAAATTACTTGGGTGGTTTAGAATTAAGTTCTATGCTGTTATATAAATTTAAAATTAATTCCACCATCAGCTTTTCAATATTTCTCATTTTATTTTTCTTAAAAGTCAATAAATAAAAATAAGCTCATGTTACAATTTTCATTAAAAATAATATTATATTCTCACTTCAATTATCTATAAAAGTTAAGTTCTTTCGTTATTACTTTATAGAATAAATATAAAAAACAAAATTCAACTTACCTTCCAAATATAGATATTTCCGGTCAGCTAAAAACTCCTTTCCTTAACTATCACACGCAAACGCAGTGTCACCAAGTAAACTCTAAACTAGAAATAAGCAAGTTCTCCAAAACAACATATTTATATTTTTTTTCACAAATAAAAGATTCAAACTAACGCCAAACATTTTACGCTTTCTTTTTTTTCAAATCTTAGCGTCCCCTGCAAACACTTACGTCCAATTACTGTATGTCTTAAAGCAATTTTTTTCTCTGTAAAAGGCAAAATTCTTTTAAAAGGATGCCCCCTACAACTTCGCTTCAATACAACACAAAATTTACGCAAGTATCTCTCTACAAACAATAAATTCTCACATAAAAGAAACTCTTTCCCTTAAATACAGCTTGTAGCGTCTAGATACTTCACAATAGCCAAAAAAAAAAAAAATACAATACACTTTTGTAGGTTCTGCAAAACGAAAACGAAACCAAAGGTTGCCTTTTTCAGTTTTATTATCTTATTCACCACTGAAAGAGTTCTTTTCCGTCTCTCTCTCTGTAAGTATGGCACCATACACTCACATTTTTAAAACTAAAAATCTAACTTACAGCCCTTTACAGCATACTCCTTCAATACTAAGGTGTTTAGCTTTCGTTCTTGAACTCTCAACTTCAATCACAGTTTACACCACATACATATTTTAATATACACCCAATATAATCATGTTCTTTCACTAATATATTACATATTTATACTTTACGTTATACATTAATCCATCTAGGGTACCAAAGGTTCAATCCCCGACCCAATCAATTCAACTTTATGGTAAACAAAGACCGTGTTCGTGGGTTTTCTCGCAATTGTCCCATTTCCACCATTTCATTCATCACTTATTATCGTTGTCTCCTTCACCCTAGCCGCACACATATCAAAGGTGTGCGCCCTAGTTACTACAGCAATATAAAAAAGCATCTAAGTACTCTCATCATGCATTTTCCTCTCACTTTCTCATTTCAACATTTTTACTCATCGTCTCCCTTAGCCTAATCGGTATATCCATGCAACGTAATCTTAAAAATTTCAATTTCAATATTCCATCTAACGTACCAAGGGTTCAATCCCGACCCAAACAATTCAACTTTATCATAAACAAACACCGTGCTCGTTGGTTTTCTTGGGGTTAACCCGTTTTCCAGCATTTCATTCATCACTTATTATCGTTGTCTCCTTCACCCTAGCCGCACACATATCAAAGGTATGTACCCTAACTAGTACATCAGTGTAAAAAACATCTAAGTACTTTCATCATGCATTTTCTCGCAATTCTTCCGTTTCCTCTCACTTTCTCATTTTACCATTTTTACTCATCCTCTCCCTTAGCCTAACCAAAATAACCATGCATCGTAAACTCAAATATTTCATTTTCAATATTCCAACTACAAAAATATAAGTTTGTAATCATCCGTATTATACCCTTATTATTCACTAGGTCCATGTCTCATATAGCTTCGCTGTTGAAACCAAATGCAAAACTACCATCAAGTCAAGTCAAAATCCATTCAGATCATATTGTGTTCCTTCGAATTCTCAAAGTATTTATGATTCTTCCCAAACAATATTAATCCCATCATTACATCACTAATAAAATATTTATCATTAATGTTTCACACATCTATGTTCCAATCCTCAGCTCACAGCATATATATTTTCTCACATTTTTAATCTATTTTTTTCTCAAGTATAATATATTATCGAACCAATCTTGTCTCTTCTCATCTGCATCTTTTCAACTATTTGGCATAAAAATTCAATTAAATTAAAACTTCAAACAAATCCATAACCCCAAAATATCTATATTTCTATTGCAAATATTATCTTATTTTCCACGTAAGTTTCTCACACTCCTTTTCAAAACTACAAAAATCCATTCATGATAGTATCCCTAACTTCAGCAATACTTTTTTTTCTTTTTTTTCTACCTCTGTTAAAGCATTAACATAATAGCAATCTCACAACCTGTCTGTTTTCGCCCTTTCGTTTTTTCACAAAAACAAGTACAATAGCTATTCTTTAAAGTTAACAAGAATCTTTTCCAGAAAAAGGGCTTTTTTTCTTTTCTTTCTTTTTTTATTCTATCAAGGCATGCTAAATGAAACATTTTTCTGTCTGACAAGTCAGAAAAATCTTTTTTCTTTTCTAAAAAGAGTTACGTTCAACTCGAAATTACAGGTGGTCTCAACCGTCAACAATAAATGTCACATACATTTTCTCAAATAACTTTCTACATCCTAACAACTTAAAAGATCTTTTTTTCTTTCTTTCTTTTCTAAAAAGAGTTAGACATACAGGTGTGTCGCAACCAACATGACATTTTCTCATCTGCACAAAAAAGTTTCGCTTTCTATTGTAGTAATTTTCAGTCTACATGGCATATTCCTTAACTATTCCCACGTTAATTTAAACTGGTCCTTTGGTCAAAAGGACACTACACTTTCCCTATGCAATCTTGTGCCATGTCTCTCACTATGAGGCTATGTAACAACTCTCACAAAGTGACATGTGACATTTTCAAGGTATTTCTTACATTCTCTCTCCTTCAGTATAATATCTGTTATCTCTCCATAGGGTGCAAGTTACAGTCCCAATTAACCCAATGTCTTTTACTCTATGGGCAGTACAGTTCGCTCCCCACCTCCAAAAAACCTGGAACACACACATACAAGCAGGTGTGTATGTTCCTTTCGTTAGTACACATCAAAGGATTCTCTCCCTACCCATGCCATTCTTAGGTTACATGACTTTCTCACGTCCTGCTGTTACACTATTTTCAAACATCCATATGTTACATTAAATTGACAGTTTTCTTCTTTCTTTTAATGACACAATGTTCAAATTGTAACAGTGTTACAAAAAGCTTGTCAATTTCAAATTGTATCCTTTTCTTTCATGTTTCTCATGTTTCTAAAATTTATTTGACGTGTCTCTCTGCCTTCCAACAGTTAAAGTATTGTGCAACATCCATATGTCACATTAAATTGACACTTTGTTACTTCCTTAATTGACACAATGATGAAATTACGAGACAGCTGCATAAGAGCTTCTCATACGTTTACAAAGGCTGATTGTCGGCAATTCAATGAATAAAGACTTCACACGAAGGTTACATATCCCACCAAGCCTACTCTGCTCCATCTTATTCGATCATACTATAATTCCCACTGACAAGCTCGATATACATATCACTATTTCCTTTGATATTCTAATCAAACACACAAGTTATGTGACTCAAAGCATATCTTGCTTTCCTTAATTAACAAATCATACATGACTTCATTCATATGTTCTTATTATCTTATATTCAGTTTCCGCTAAAAAAAGGGATAAAAGAAATCATATCACAGCCTCTTCCGCTCTAATTAAAATTATCATAAACGATTCAAAGTATCAAACTTTCTTCCGCTCCAATTAAAATTATCGACTCACAAAATTAATCAAACTTGATAATTTTTATCACTTCCATTCTAATCTCCCCCAATAGCTGGAAATAACAGTGATAATTTCCCCTGTATATCATTGGTTTTAATATCAAATTATAGTGTTATCAAACCGGATATCCTGAATAGATCCTTACATATTACTACTGTTGCCGAGTGCTAAGCGGTGTGGCTATGGCTAAGCAGACATACTATACCGCGATCAGATTATAGGGGATAGATGTGGATGTGTACAAAATAAACGTGGCAATACCGTTGGCCTCTCATTTGCTAGCAGCATTTAAAGGGAACTCGGAGCGCCGCCTTCAAATGCCAAGATGTTTGTCCTGCCGTTAAATTGGGACCTATTAAAGTTAGGCACTATTCCGATATTTGCGTATGCGAATGAAGAAAAACCTGTCAAGATAGCTGATCTGCAAAGGAGTTTCCACACATTCTTCACCGATTTATTATTATTATTATTATTATTATTATTATTATTATTATTATTATTATTATTATTATTATTATTATTATTATTATTATTATTATACGAATTTACGCCTGTGAGAACATCCCAAGTTTAAATTTAGCTGAAAACAGCCGTGCGAGTAATTCTATTTAAAAAAATGATAGCCAGACATAGGCGTCCAAAGTCGCGAACCCGACACTCGTGAGCTCGGCACTCACGCTCAACCGGGCTCGGGCTCAATAATTGAGCGCGAGCCCGAGTGAACCGGAGCCCCAATGAAATAATTGAGCGCGAGCCCGGGCCCCAATGAAATAAGTGAGCGCGACCCCACTCGAGATTAGTGAGCGCGAACCCAATCGAGAGAAGTGAGTGCGAGCCCGAGTGAGCGCGAGCCAAGTTAACGGAAATGATCGCGAGCCCGAGTGATCGCGAGCCCAGTTAAAAGAAATGAGCACGAGTGAGAATGAGCGCGAGCCCAATTCAGAGAAGTGATCGCGAACCCGAGTGAGCGCGAGCCCAGTTGGGAGAAGTGATCGCGAGCGCAATTAAGAGAAATGAGCGCGATTGCAAATGAGCGCGATCCCAGTTCAGAGAAGTGATCGCGAGCCCGTGAGCGCGAGCCCAGTTGGGAGAACTGATCGCGAGCCCAGTTGAGGGAAGTAATCGCGAGCCCGAGTGAGTGCAAGCTCAGTTGAGAGAAGTGCGCGTGAGCCCGAACGAGCGCGAGTTAAATTGAAAGCGAGCCCGCGCTCACTTAACACTCACGTGGACTCATTTGCTTTAGAGTAAAAAAAAAAAAAAAAAAAATAGGAAACTCATTCCGTGTGCAGAATTGTAAGGGAAGAATGAAATAACTTTACAAAAAGAGAAAGCACACTCTTGAGGTCCGAGATGTCACTTTATTGTCCAGAGGACTTCAAACACCTTTCGAAAGAGAACCGACTTTTTTATGGTTATTATGAGAGGATGGTATTTGTTTGAGGCAGGTGAGATCATAGAGTAAGGAAACTACTTGACCTTGCGAAGTAGGAAATTTATTTACTAGCAACTAATGAAGCTGTGCGTTCATAGAAAAGTCGAGCGAAATAATTATGTATTATTTAATTGTAGCTTCTTTAAATCCCAATAAACAAGAGTAGCTCTTAAGAATGTTGATAACTTGCATTATAATGGTTATTCAGCCCATTAATTTATATGAGGAAAACATTGTTTTAATTTTTTGAAATAAAAGAATTTTAGCCTGTTAATTTTACGAACTACTACTTGTTGAGATCTTTAAATGTATTCTAAGCGAAATTTAACTACGGTATTATGCAATTTTAATATATATATATATAGTTAAAATTCAAGGAGGTATCATAAGCAATTGTTGAAAAATTATAATTCTTTTACGATTTGCGTGTAAATACAGCGTTCGGATGCATGCATAAAAACTACAGCCCAAAATGCACAAAACAACCTGCACTAGGTCGCCACTAAAAAGCAAGAATGCTATCTAACCGAGTCATAGTAGAGCGAAGCTGTAGAGCCTGAGAGTTAGCGAGGTGGTGCGTCTGAAGGGAACAGGCGCGTCAGCGAATGTGGGTATCCGCATAAGCAAGGGTAGTGAAAACGAGTGGGTTTTGACAATGATACGAATTTCAATAGCATTTGTCATGGTTTCATACTAGTAGCGTTCCACTTGTAAACAAAATACAACTTCTGTTAGCTGTGCAGAAATTCATCGCCGGTGGAAAATAGTTTCTATACAGGCATCTATATCAACTCATTTATTTTATCTGTCGTAAAGCACTTGTAATAATTTTAGACTAGTAATCCTACACTTGTAAACATAAATTTCAGATGTGATGCGCCAAAAGTAAACCAGCGCCAAAAACAGAAACAATGAGAGTTAATTGTCATCAGTGTTATCTGGCTTTTGTAAAATTTTAGGGAACAGTTCTACAATGCTGGCACATTACAAAAATTCCAGGTGTAGTGCATGAGATAGGTTCCCGGTGGGTATAAGTTTACTTTATGGGGTATGTGGGCATTTTATGGGGTACTGACCTGAGAGGATGCACTATACTAGAAAATTACTCTTTCTTCTTTATTTTAGCTTTCCGCGCTTGATAACTGCCCTCATTTACATATTTGGTCAAGTTTTGTTTTACAATCTGGTGGATTCAAGGATCTACATACCGTTTTTCAGCAGATACAGACTCCCTCATGTTCATATCTTGCTGCTGAATTTTTGGAGTTACTAATTTCAATAGGGCATGGAACTGAATAATCCATTTGTAGTTTTTTTCTTTTTTATAGGAACGAGGATTTGTAAGTGGTTCATTATTCTCCATTAAAAATACGGTGCTTTCCTGTGCATATTGCGGCGAAGAATTCACTCCCTGGTCCACCAGCTCCTCTTTACTCTTTCTCTCTCTCTCTTTTTTTTTTTTTTTTTTTTTTTTTTTTTGAGGGAGGGGAGGGCGGATTTTGTGTCAGCAACAGAACAGATATAGCTGCTATGGCTATTTCATCCTCTTCAGATGTACTCATATCGTGAAATAGAGAAAAAAATAATATTTACGAATTGCGTAACACGTTTTTCGTTTGTTTTAATACAGCGACCACGAGAGGCTCTACTGGTAAAACCTACTTACTTTTAAGGATCGTCTGAGACCCCTACATCACCTCAGGATAAAAGAAATTGTATGGAAGTTTGAGTTAAGCAACACTGTTAAGTTGTAGCCTGGGTTGAGGCCTTTGTTCAGATCCGTGTGAGACGGGCTTGACTGAACACCTTTATCAAAAACAAGAGAACGGCGCCTCATGTACATCACGTCGTGTGTCTTCGGCTTCTTCGGAAGTATTCGTGAGTTCTGAGCTGCTGGAAGTGCAGCTCCGCTCCAGTAAACCCTATCTAAATGAACAAGGAAAACGTAATACACTGCGGCAGGTGAAGATTTTGGTCTCAATGCTAAAGCATAGGGCAATCCGTGCACAGCTCTTGCAATATTATTAAGCTTCAAAAAGTATTTCCACTAATTCTACACTATAAAGCATATCCAGCAGGGGCGTCATTTAGGGGGGGCAGGGAGGGGCATTTGCCCCCCCCCCCTGAGTTTGAGATGTATACAGATTTTATCAATAGAATAGTAGTAAATCAGTGAAAAACGCGAAATTTTACTTATATCAAGGGGTCTTGCCTCCCCCCAAGCAAAATCTGAAATGACGCTTCTGATATCCAGCAGTACAATTTCAGGATACTGTTAGACCAAATATCATCATTACATGTTATTGCCTTGATTAAATTAAACACAATTTAACTCAATTGAAAATGCATTTATTCCACTAAAATTGCTGGTAGTTCTGCAGCTCTGCAGCACTTATAGCCAAGCCGCCCTTGATATATAATATATATATATATATATATATATATATATATATATATATATATATATATATATATATATATATATATATATATATCAGGGATGGCCAAAATTTTCCGGAATCGGAAAATTTACTTTCCGGATTTCGGAAAAATTCCGAAATTCGGAAAAAATCCGGAATTCAGAAAAATTCCGGAATTCAGAAAAAATCCGGAATTCGGAAAAATTCCGGAATTCAGAAAAATTCCGGATTTCGGAAAAATTCCGGAATTCAGAAAAAATCCGGAATTCGGAAAAATTCCGGAATTCGGAAAAATTCCGGAATTCAGAAAAATTCCGGAATTCGTAAAAAATCCGGATTTCAGAAAAATTCCGGAATTCGGAAAAATTCCGGAATTCAGATAAATTCCGACATTCGGAAAAAATCCGGAATTTAGAAAAAAATCGGAATTCGGAAAAATTCCGGAATTCGGAAAAATTCCGGAATTCAGAAAAATTCCGGATTTCGGAAAAATTCCGGAATTCAGAAAAATCCGGAATTCGGAAAAATTCTGGAATTCGGAAAAATTCCGGAATTCAGAAAAATTCCGGAATTCGGAAAAAATCCGGATTTCAGAAAAATTCCGGAATTCGGAAAAATTCCGGAATTCAGATAAATTCCGACATTCGGAAAAAATCCGGAATTTAGAAAAAAATCGGAATTTTTCCGATTTTACTTTCCGGATTCCGGAAAGTAAAAATTCTGGAATTGGCCATCCCTAGCTAGTAGCTGTTAAAAAAGAAACACAATAATGAATATATATACTGTATTAGTTTCTTGTAGTTGGATAGGTCTTTATCACTTACGTAGACAATTGCTACTGCAGTTATTTACTGCTTTATGAGGAAGGTCTTATTTTCACACACAAAAAAGTCGCCGGTATGTCTCAAACATTATCGCTTTCCCACCTGCAGCTGCTCCAAAGCACTGCAAACTACTTTTTAATCAGGCGAAAGGCGGTGAAGGAAAAGAAATCTCAACAAATATTCTAATAACATTCGCTTATTGTCAACATACCTACAGTGAGCGCAGAAAGTGCTCGTACACCATGTACTTTATATTGAAAACAGCTAGCATGAGAACGGGAGGTGGAAAATATATATATAACCAGAATTAAGACTACACATTCATACATTTTATTTCTATATACAAGAGAAAGGCCAAACAAAGACAATCACTGTTTTGTTCAGAAGAAAAGAGAGAATTCCTTTTTTGTAAACACAAAAAGTCACCGTACACTTATGATTGAATTAATGCTTATAAAGTATATTACGTTATTTAATATTTTGTGGGATTACCCTGTGCGTTAATGATTGTCTGTAGTCTTCGTGGCATTGATTTCACCTGTAGTAGTTCGTAGTTCTGTAGCTTCGGGACTATAGAAGTCAGTGGAGAGCTTTTGTGAACGCGGCATTGAACCTCCGGGTTCCATAGGCCATAGAGTTAGTGTTAGTTAGTAGCTTCGGGACTGATTATGTCCCATTCTTCTTGAATAGCTTTTCTCAGGCCTTCTTTAGTAGAGAAGCTGTGCCTTCTGATTCTTGTCTCCAGAACAGACCATAGATGTTCTATGGGGTTCATGTCTGGGGATTGGGGAGGTGTGCGAAGCTGTTTCAAGGTATTATAGAGTAGCCAAAATCGAGTATTTTCCGCTGTATGTTTGGAGTTGTTGCCTTGCTGAACAATAAATTGTTTTCTGCGCACTAGTATGGAGATTTTCCTTTAATATGTTAATATACACTTTGTGGATCATCACTCCATCGATAAAGTGGAGACGACCCACTCTTGAGGCACTCATACAACCCCAGACGAGCACGGACCCTCCTCCGTGTCTTACTTTAGGGACGAGATTTTGAGGATTCATCTCTGTATTCACCTTGCGTCATACCATACGCCTCCCATTGGATTCGATAAGATTAAATTTACTTTCGTCCGAAAATATGACCCTATTCCAGAAAGAAGCCTGATCCCTTATCTTTATACTCTTTTTCAAACTTTAGTCTCTTTATACGATTTGTCTTGTTCACCCATAACATTTTCCTTGCTATCCGACCATGATACCCTGCAAATATTCCGCACTGTACTGGCTGATACTTTAACACCGCGTGTTTCCAGATCCGTTGCCAATTGCACAGCACTACTTTTGGGAACCTTTTTTCTTTCCCTAATAATGTAACGTTTATCTTGTTCACTCAACACTCTTGGTCTTCCAGTTTTTTTTTTTTTTTTTTTTTTCGCACAGTGATAGAAACATTATACATCGCAATTATTGTTTGTACTGTTGAACGAGGTCTGTCTGCAAGATTTCCTATCTTTCTCAAAGATTTACCTTTCTTATGCAATTTAATAATTACTTTTCTTGTCTCCTCATTTGTTTCTGTTCGGTTGCTTCCCATTTTGACAGCCCACCGTGCAGTTTTTTCACTCCTATTCACAACTAAAGTCATTCTGTTATTCGTCATGCTATACAGAGGTGTATAATCAGGTGAATACTAGTGAACCCCAGTTGTGGTATCTTTGTTTCGTATTCGTATGCCAGGTGTACGATCTCTTTTTGCGTCTACTCTATACACTTTCTACGGAATTTATTTACTTTCTGACCACTAAACTTGTCTTTGTGGTTCTTTATTGATATATTCATAAAGCTTAGTTTTCATTATTCATATTGAGTGTGTTATTACACTTCTTAAATTTTCTGTTTCTTTTTCGCAGGCATTCTCGTTTCAATAGTATAGGTGTACGAACACTTTCTGCGCTCACTGTATGTACAGTAAATACAAATTTATAATTTTTGACTTTACGAAGTATACAATGTAATTGTTCAATAATTAACATAAGCAGGCATTCATTAATTTATATTAATATAATAATTAATAAAACTAATAAGCGGGTGATTGATGACTCAGTGGTAGAGTTTCATCTATGGTATTCTAACCCAGGACATGTGGGTTTTCGATGGCTAATTTTGTGTTCGAAAATTTTTCCGGTGGTAGGCCTACTCTTGGTTCCCTTTCTTATATTTGTTCCATCATCACTCATTAACGAATTTAGTTTATCAAAACTCTATAGCCATATATTCATTCTGTCCGTCAGTGAAACAAACAGTCTCAAGAACTATCTGATGGATTACCATCAATTTTGGCCACGATGTACAGAGTCAATAGTTAAGAATCGAGTTCCCTGATGAATGTAATATTCAAACCGGAAGCGGTACAAATCAACCATTTCCGGTTTTAACGTTAATCTATATATAGTAAATATGGTAATAGATAGCGAGAAACGGTTTCCAGTAATCGACAGATATAACATTCATGTAGATAGAATGTTACCCAATTTGTGCATCTGCTGAAAATAATGAGCTTAGGTATTTAGAGAGCATTTTCCGCTTTAGAAAATGTGTGCTTGGTAAAGAATGCAGAGAATTAGCTGAGTCAGGCACGTAGCTAGAATATGGTAATAGGAAGGGGGGGTCTGTCACGAAATACTGTGGTTATTTACCAGGGGCTCAATCATTCTAAACTATTTTATTGGCAACATATATTGGTTCGTTTAGCCAAGATTTCTAATGGAGGGATGATATGAAATACTGTGGTTACACACTAGAGGCTCGATCAATCTAAATATTTTACTGACAACATACCCATATTGATTGGTTAGGACAATAAAATGAGGATATATTAGTAAGTATTTTAATAAGAAGCTATGAAGAAATCTCGAGTAAAAAAATATAAAAAAGTATTGAAAAAGATATAGTCTTCCGAGGTCATTCGAACGGTGTCGAGAATTTTGCTTCTGGGAAATTTGCGCCCTACCTCAAGAACAGGGAAAATTGCGCCTGCAATGTACCTCCACCGGGAAGTTTGAGCCCTGCGAAATAAAAGAACCTATTGGAGCTTACGCATTTGCTCGGAGGGGCTGACATTACAGCATAAACAATTCTCCCCCACAACCATGCCATTTGTGATTTATTTTCATTGTGGCTATATAAGGGGACAATAAACTTCAATATAAGCCAAAAGAACACAACGGATCAACGCAATCACTGCTTCTTCCAGAGATGATTTTTGGGGAACACTGGCCTCCCCAAAGCTCTCAAAGTGCCCCCTCGGAGGAGACCAAAATAATACGTCTATAATATAATAATAAATAGAATAGTACCAGCAGTGACCCCCTCCGGAATACTAAGTGTGCCCCCCGGAACATTTTTTCTGAAAGAACGACTGAACGCAATTGTGTGTTTGAAGTGTAATTCCAGCAAGTAAACACACTGTACATAGTTTTCTTGATAATATTAATGAACTGATTTTACATTCACTTTACATTTTCTTTTCTATATTTTGTGTCCTAAAAAGCCAAACAACTCGCAAGGATTGTGAACAGAGATATCTGGGTAGAGCCAAACAGCCTTTTGTAGATTAAATTATACTCTTTGATTATATTAATAAATAATTATATATCAGTCATTTATACGTTTATTGTAAATTTTGTAGTATAATGAAAAATTGTATTTGTATGGATTACCCTTTAGTGAACTAAAATTGTATTTTTTTCATTTGTTCGGAATATTGTAACAGATGGAGTAACTCACTGAGACGATGAGAGGCAAGCCTAGTTCAAGTGTGAGTGGAAGTTACTTTACACAATACAAAAATAAGTTGAATTGTAGGGCGCTAACATCCCAGTGCAAATATATAGCCGGCGCATTTCCTCCTTTTTTGCGGTAGGGCGCAAACATCCCAGTGCAAATATATTGCGAGCGAATTTTTTCCTATTTTTGTGGTAGGGCGCAAATTTCCCGGGCGCAAAATTCTCGCATTCAAGGAAAATATAATGTCCGTGAAGTTGACAAGCCACTTATGTCAGACTCCAATTTCGACTTTAAACGTCGCTAGTGCTATGTTAGTGTTCGATAGTGACGCAAATCGTTAGTACTCCACAGATAACGTGTGCTTTTTAAATAATGGATATGTCTTCTAACTGCATGCCAACACGCCCACTTCTAAGAATCATATCAAAAATGAGGTTAACCGTTAGAGCAAGTAAGTGCTCATTAGTGCCATTAACATTAGCGTTAATGCCTCCATCGTACGGCCCTTTGAGTAATAATAACACAACGCTCTTTGCTAGTCTCAATGCGTCCCTATATTCTCGCGAACATTCTGACATGCCCAAGTTAGTTACTTTTTTTTTTTTGCAACTATTGTTTATCCGTTATTGTTTATTGTTTATTGCTAGTCTGCAGAGTAGTCCTTACATTAATATGCCATTGTCCTTGATAATCATTGCGTATTTGCAAGCAGTTTGTTATTACTGTTAGAAGATATCAAAAGACAACAGATAAAATCTACTACTTAACGGTTCATATTTTTCTTTTACAGTACATAAACGATTAATAATAATAATAAGACTATTCCAGCATAAAAGTTATCAATTGCATCACACTGGCAACAAGCGACGCAT